>NC_092047.1:30306118-30950144 GCF_003086295.3 Arachis hypogaea | reverse complement strand
CAAAGGAAACCACAGAGGATGAAGCAAGGGAACATGTGAGAGACAAGGAACAAGGACAATCTTTTACACCGTCCGCAACAAAAGAAAAAGAAAAAGAGGTCCTGAAGCCTTATACACCTAAAGCACCATATCCTCAACGTTTGATGAAAAGTGAAAAGGATGGTCAATTCTCCAGGTTCTTGGAGATTTTCAAGAAGCTCCAAATCAACATTCCGTTTGCTGAGGCAATAGAGCAAATGCCACTCTATGCAAAATTCTTAAAAGAATTAATGACCAAGAAGAGAAGCTGGAGAAATGAGGAAACTGTGTTGTTAACTGAAGAATGCAGTGCCATCATTCAGCACAAATTGCCTCAGAAATTGAAGGACCCAGGCAGTTTCCAAATCCCCTGCATCATAGGAGAAGTCATGGTGGAGAAGGCCTTGTGTGACTTAGGGGCCAGCATCAATTTGATGTCTCTAACAATGATGAGAAGAATGAAGATTGAGGAAGCCAAACCAACAAGAATGGCCCTCCAATTGGCAGATCGAACTTTTAAATTCCCTCATGGGATAGTTGAGGATTTGTTGGTGAAAGTGGGAGATTTTATATTTCCTGCTGATTTTGTGGTGTTAGATATGGAGGAAGAAGCCAAAGCTTCAATAATTCTGGGAAGACCCTTCCTGGCTACTGCTGGAGCCATCATAGATGTACAAAAGGGTGAACTCACTCTTAGACTACATGATGAGAAATTGGTGTTTAACGTATTCAAGGCAATGAGCTATCCATCAGAATCACTAAGGGAATGCATGAGGGTTGATGTGGTGGACATTGCAGTACAAGAAACTTTTGAGGAAACAATAAAGGAAGTGGCAGAGGAGGAGTTCACCAAGGATATTGAAGTTAGTGACATCAAGGCTGCTGAAACAACCATGCCAAGCATGCTAGAGAGAGTGAAAGAAGAGAAGGAAGCACCAAAACCTGAGCTCAAAGCATTGCCCCCTAATCTCAAGTATGCATACTTGGGTAGTGATGAGAGTCACCCTGTTATCATTAGCTCTGCCCTGAGCCAAGAACAGGAAGAAGAATTGATCAAGGTGCTACAAACTCATCAAGATGCCATTGGATGGACCCTAGCCGATTTGAAGGGGATAAGTTCATCCATATGCATGCATAAAATCTTGTTAGAAGAGGATGCTAGACCCTCCATTCAAGCTCAGAGAAGATTGAATCCCGTCATGAAAGAAGTGGTACAAAAGGAAGTCATGAAGTTATGGCAGGCAGGGGTAATCTACCCCATTTCTGATAGCCCATGGGTTAGTCCCATCCATGTAGTTCCCAAGAAAGGTGGCATAACTGTGGTGCCAAATGAGAAGAACGAACTCATACCCACAAGAACCGTCACTGGGTGGAGGATGTGCATAGACTACAGGAAGCTCAATGAAGCCACCAGAAAGGATCATTTCCCACTCCCATTCATGGATCAGATGCTTGAAAGGCTTGCCGGACATGCTTACTATTGCTTTTTAGATGGATATTCAGGCTACAACCAAATAGTAGTTGATCCTAAAGATCAAGAGAAAACATCATTTGTTTGTCCATATGGAGTTTTTGCTTATAGACGCATGCCCTTTGGATTGTGCAATGCACCTGCCACTTTCCAAAGATGCATGCTGTCCATCTTTTCGGACATGATTGAAAAATTTATTGAGGTCTTCATGGACGATTTTTCTGTGTTTGGAGATTCTTTTCCTAGCTGCCTACACCACCTTGCCTTGGTGCTTAAGAGGTGCCAAGAGACTAACCTAGTATTAAACTGGGAAAAGTGTCATTTCATGGTCACAGAAGGAATAGTCCTTGGCCACAAAATCTCTAATAGAGGCATTGAGGTGGACAGAGCTAAGGTGGAACTCATTGAAAAATTACCTCCACCAAGTAATGTCAAGGCAGTTAGGAGTTTTTTGGGACACGCTGGTTTTTACAGAAGGTTTATTAGAGACTTTTCTAAAATAGCCAAACCTTTGAGTAACTTGCTTGTCTCTGATACACCCTTTGTATTTGATAAAAATTGCATGCTAGCCTATGAACTTTTGAAGCAAAAACTTTCCTCTGCACCTATCATTGCCCCACCTGATTGGAACTTACCTTTTGAACTGATGTGTGATGCATCAGACCTTGCTATTGGGGGAGTGTTAGGACAAAGGAAAGACAATTTGGTACATGTGATTTATTATGCCAGTAAAGTCTTGAATGATAACCAAAGGAATTACACAACCACTGAAAAAGAACTCTTGGCAATAGTCTTTGCATTTGACAAATTTAGATCCTATCTCATTGGATCTAAAGTCATTGTCTTCACTGATCATTCAGCTTTAAAATACTTACTTGCTAAACAAGAATCCAAACCAAGACTTATTAGATGGGTTCTTTTGTTGCAGGAATTTGACATTGAAATCAAAGACAAGAAGGGTGTAGAGAACAAGGTGGCAGACCATTTATCAAGAATACCATGTGAAGAAGGAAGCGCACAAAGCACACATATAAATGAGTGCTTTCCTGATGAACAACTCATGGTAATTCACAAAGCACCCTGGTTTGCAGACATAGCAAACTTCAAGGCCACTGGGAGTTTACCGTTGGAATTTAACAAACATCAAAGGAAGAAATTGGTAAATGATGCCAAATACTTCATCTGGGACGAACCATACTTGTTCAAAAAATGTTCTGATGGCATACTCAGAAGATGCATATCCGAGGAAGAAGGAAGGGAAGTCTTATGGGACTGCCATGGCTCCACTTATGGAGGACATTTTGCAGGAGAAAGAACAGCAGCTAAGGTGTTGCAGTGTGGTTTTTATTGGCCCACTATCTTCAAAGATGCAAAAGAATTAGTGAAGCACTGCCATGAATGCCAGAAAGCGGGGAACCTGCCAAGAAGAAATGAAATGCCACAACAATTCATTCTGGAACTTGAATTGTTTGATGTATGGGGGATAGATTTCATGGGACCCTTTCCCTCCTCATACTCAAATAATTACATTCTTGTGGCAGTAGACTATGTCTCCAAATGGGTTGAAGCAATAGCAACTCCAACCAATGATAATAAGGTAGTCATGAACTTCCTCAGAAAACACATTTTTTGCCGTTTTGGGGTTCCAAGAGCAATCATCAGTGATGGAGGAAGCCACTTCTGCAACAAACCATTAGAGGCATTGCTTCTAAAATATGGAGTCAAACACAAGGTAGCCACACCATACCATCCACAGACAAGTGGGCAAGCCGAAATATCTAACAGAGAACTCAAAAGGATCCTGGAAAAGACTGTGGGAACTTCAAGGAAGGACTGGTCGATTAAGCTAGATGATGCTCTTTGGGCATATAGGACAGCTTTCAAAACACCAATTGGAATGTCTCCTTACCAACTAGTATATGGAAAAGCTTGCCATTTGCCACTGGAGTTGGAGCACAAGGCATACTGGGCCTTGAAACTTTTGAACTTGGACAACAAAGCTGCTGGAGAGAGAAGGATGTTGCAAATTCAAGAGTTGGAAGAATTCAGAGCGGAAGCTTATGAGAATGCCAAAATTTACAAAGAAAGAGCAAAGAAGAAGCATGACAGCAACATAGCCCCAAGGAAATTTGAAGAAGGACAAAAAGTATTGCTCTACAATTCTAGGCTGAAGCTATTTCCAGGGAAGCTAAAATCAAGGTGGTCTGGACCATTCCTTGTCACCAAGGTCTCCAAATATGGACAAGTAGAAATCATGGAAGAAAAGTCACAACGAACCTTCATTGTGAACGGTCAAAGACTCAAACATTACTTGGGAGATGTGGATGAGAAGGACAAAGTTAAATATCACCTCAACTGAGGAAGCTGACCGTCAAGCTAATGACGTTAAAGAAGCGCTTGTTGGGAGGCAACCCAACCTGAGGTAATACCCTTTTGCTGTTTCTTTTATTTGTTTCAATAAAAAGGGTGAAGTAGTTTCTGTGCATTGCAAAGAATTAAGTTTGGTGTTTCACACCAAACAATGAATTCGTGGATCAATAATTCAAAGGGGAATGTGTGACTCTAAGTTTGGTGTTCCACCATAAAGATTCAACTGAACACAACAACCTTTGAATTATATGAGAGGAACAACCATTCTAAGCAGTCACAGAAATGCTTAAAACCCTTAGCAGCAACTTCATTCCAAAGAGAACTCAAGGATTCAAAGCACAGAGAAGTAAGTGGGAGACTAAGTTTGGTGTTCACACACCAACTTAAGACTCAGATACTTACCCACACATAGTTGAGCTAACCACTCAAGTGCTTGAGAAGCAAGCAACTTCATCACTCTTTGCAGGAAAGGAAACAAGGATCTTAAAGCATGAAGCAACATTTAGGAGAAAAAGGGAAATCAAATTGTTTCCTGGCAACAAAGAGAAAACAAGGAATTTCACAAGGTGGTATTGTTCCTTGATAATTCTTTAAAAAGGGCAAACAAAAGCATGCTTGTTCTGGTTTAAACTGTAAATGTTGAATCTTTCTGGAATGTGAAGTTTTTAGTATATGTGTCTGTTTATTGCTTTGAATAAAGTGAATGCCTAGATGTTTGGATATAACTCCACCTTCTTAAACAAATGCTTGCCATGCTTGTTCTGTTTCCAAAAATAAAAGAAAAGTTGAACAAAAGTAACTTGGCTCAATTAGTGACAAATCAAGTAGAATTAAGTGGTGGTATGCATGCTTGATTGTTTAGTCAGATCACTGGAAATAGAGTGTAGAATTATCATTTTTTATGTAAAAATTGAAAACTGTCTATGGATCTTGATGAATAAATGTCTTTGGCCATGAAAAAGAAAGAAAAGGAAGAAGAAAAAGCCACTGAAAAAGGGCAACCAAAAAGAAAAAAAATTGAGAAAATAAGCTAGGCACCAATGGTTTGAACTTCTGAGACAAATGCCTGTGGTGTTCATGTATTAAGGATATGCTTGGATGAATAGGTTCTGAGGAGTGTTTCAACACTTGGTAACTTGGGTTAACTAACCCGGGATTATCAACCAAAAGTCCATTATCAAGAGCAACCTAAATACAAAACATTTAGTCACACAAAGAGGTGCTGGGCACCAATGTCTCAAGAAGAAATGTGAACTAAAATGCCTGAAGTGGATATGTGTAGTGCACTGATAAGAAAAAGAAAATGCCAAAGGCTTGTGCAACACATGACACTAAGCAAACAAGGAGCAAAGAAGCTCTAAGAAAAAGAAAAGAAAAACAAAGAAGAAAAGTGCCAAGGACATAAGAATAACAAGAGGCCATAGCAGTGTTTGATGGATGCAAGGAAAAAGTGATAATCTTACCTGATAAGAATGAAAAAGTGATGCTGCAACTTTCTGCATAAAACCCTTCTGATGAACTTCAAATGCTTGCTAATATAGCCAATGTAATTGCTTTCTGTTTCATACTTTCTTCTCAAATAACTCAGGACTTGCTTAGGGACAAGCAAGTATTAAGTTTGGTGTTGTGATGCCAAGGCATCTTAGGCTAGTTTCACTAGCATTTTTCTGTTAGTTTTAGTTGTTTTATGCATTTTCTTGAGCTTAAAGTAACCAAGAATGGTTAAAAGAAGAACAAAGCAATGAACCATCCAAACAATATGATTTTGATGCAAATTCCATGAGTTTTAGTTATATTACTTGAATGCTATGAATGTAAGATTTCTCATGAAATTTTGCAAGACCTTGATGCAATTGTTTGGATGATTTCAGGGAAGAAGAGGCTAGGCAAGGAAGCAACAAAGTCAATAAAGGAAGCTTGAATATCACATGTGGAGTTTAAGTTCCAGTTTAAGCCTAAACTGGAGCTTAAACGCCAGAATCATGAAGGCTAAGAAATGCTGAAACTGAAGTTTAACCTCCAGTTTAACCTTAAACTGGAGGTTAAACGCCAGAATGAAAGTCTCACCAAAGAAGCATTTCCACGTTTAACCTCCAGTTTAACCTTAAACTGGAGGTTAAACGCCAGAATGAGAATGCCAATCAGGAAGCATGTCCACGTTTAACCTCCAGTTTAACCTTAAACTGGAGGTTAAACGCCAGAAATGGGAAGTGCACCAGGGAGCCATTTCCACGTTTAAGCTCCAGTTTAACCTTAAACTGGAGCTTAAACGTGTTCGACCAAGTTTTCTCCTCCAGGGTTGCTTTCTCCATTTCCACGTTTAAGCTCCAGTTTAACCTTAAACTGGAGCTTAAACGTGTTCGACACCTCCAGGGCTACCTTTCTCAGCTTCCACGTTTAAGCTCCAGTTTAACCTTAAACTGGAGCTTAAACGTGTTCGACCTCCAGGATGCCTTCTTCCATTTCCACGTTTAAGCTCCAGTTTAACCTTAAACTGGAGCTTAAACGTGTTCGACACCTCCAGGGCTACCTTTCTCAGCTTCCACGTTTAAGCTCCAGTTTAACCTTAAACTGGAGCTTAAACGTGTTCGACCTCCAGGGCTGCCCTTTCTATCTCCACGTTTAAGCTTCAGTTTAACCTTAAACTGAAGCTTAAACGTGTTCGACTAAGTTACCCTCCAGGGCTGCCTTCTTCCATTTCCACGTTTAAGCTTCAGTTTAACCTTAAACTGAAGCTTAAACGTGCTATCACAAAAGGCATCACTGGAAGTGTCTGGCGTTTAAGCTGCAGTTTAAGCTTAAACTGCAACTTAAACGCCACTCTTGGAAAAGGTTTCTGGGCCAAAAATATTGCGGTTTAAGTTAGTATTTGAGCACAAACATTAACTTAAACTTACTCTGGTATGAAACCCAATTGAATATCATGGTTTATGGGATTGGGCCTGAAGGATTGATGAGTCTGAAATTTCAATTTATTGAGTCATGTGTCATTATTTGATTATCACTAAGTTGGCTCAATGAATGTTACAGAATTTGGATCAACAGCCTCATCAAGATTATGGATCATAAACCCAAGGCAAAAGGAAAGCAGGGAGAGGCCTCAAAGCCCAAGAAACACAACAGAAGCTCAATATAGAAAGTGTATAAATAGGATAGAATTTAAGTGAGGAGGGACTTTTTACCTTTTCATTTAGCTAGTTTTCATTTCTTTGTAATTGAATTCAGAGCTATGACTCACTAAACCCCCTTTCATTGGGTTAGGGAGCTCTATTGTAATTCAATGAATCAATAATAGTTTATCTTCTTCTTCAATCTTTTCTCTTGAATTTTGTTAGAAAGCTTCTCGATCTAATTCCATTGGGTAGTTGTCTTGGGAAAGAAACTACCCATAATTGGAATCCTTCGGAACCTTGGGAAAGGAATGGAGGATTCATGCTAGAGAAGCTTTCTCACAGTGAATTGGATTGGGGTTTGGATGGATATTGTGACATGTAATCCTACCAAATTGTGGTTCATGAAGCTGTGTGGTATAATCAGTGATCGAGCATCATCTCTTCTTATGAACATTTAAACCAAGGGATTGGGAATTTGTTTGTTTTTAGAGAGAATTGGTGAGCCAAGGGATTGGGATCCAATCATATAAGATTGCCAAGCAAAATTTAATGAACGCATTGGTTGAGGAAGAGATAAACATGTTTTGATTCGGAGATCTCAATATCTCCTATAACCCAATGAATTCCCCATTTCTGATTTCCACTTTCTCTTTACATTCTGCAACTCAATTCATGCAATCACCCCCATTCCCTTTTAATTTCAGCAATTTAGCTTCTGCTCTTTAATTCATGCAATTTAAGATTCCGCCATTTCAATTTCTTGTCATTTACTTTTCCCGCCAATTTTACATTTCGCAATTTTCATCTAAATCTTGATTCCGCTCAACTAGAACACACTTCTAATCTGAATTGCTCATTCAACCAATCCTTGTGGGATTCGACCTCACTCTATTGTGAGTTTTTACTTGACGATAACCGGTGCACTTGCCGGAAGGAATTTTGCCAATCGTGCAATTTCCTAAATCGTAGCATAACAAGTTTATGCGCATCATTCAACGCCAGATTCTTGCCCATTTTTGGCGTTGAACGCCAATCCTGCCTTGTTTCTGGCGCTGAACGCCAGTTTTGGGCATGGTCTGGGCGTTCAGCGCCAGCCTTCCACCCATTTTCTGGCGTTTTAGTGCCAGAATTATTTTTCCCTGGGCTCTTACTGTCCTCAGGTGAATCTTTAGTGGGTCGCTCATTTCTTGAATTTTTGATGCCTTGAGGTGGGTTATTTAATGTTTTCCCACTTCTTAATTGAACTGCTTGGCATTCTTCTGCTATTTGCCTTGATAGCTGCTGCTTTGTTTGCTTAAACTGTTCGTCCATATGTATATTAGCTATCCTTGTCTCCTGTAGCCTGTCTTTGAATTCAGCTAGCTGCTTTGTTAGAAAATCCAATTGCTGATTGAATTCAGCAGCTTGTTTTACAGTACTGAATTCAGCAGTTACTGTTTTAACCTCTTCATTCATGGAAGGGTTGCTGCTTAGATACAGATGCTGATTCCTGGCAACTGTATCAATGAGCTCTTGAGCCTCTTCAATTGTCTTTCTCATATGGATAGATCCACCAGCTGAGTAATCTAGAGACATCTGAGCTCCTTCTGCAAGCCCATAGTAGAAGATGTCTAACTGAACCCACTCTGAAAACATTTCAGAGGGGCATTTTCGTAGCATCTCTCTGTATCTCTCCCAAGCATCATAAAGAGATTCATTATCTCCTTGTTTAAAGCCTTGGATGTCCAGCCTTAGCTGTGTCATCCTTTTTGGAGGAAAATACTGATTCAGGAATTTTTCTGTCAGCTGTTTCCATGTTCTTATGCTGGCCTTAGGTTGGTTATTTAACCACCTCTTAGCTTGATCTTTTACAGCAAATGGAAACAGTAATAGTCTGTAGACATCCTGATCTATTTCCTTATCATGTACTGTGTCAGCAATTTGTAGAAATTGTGCCAGAAACTCTGTAGGTTCTTCTTGTGGAAGACCGGAATACTGGCAACTTTGCTGCACCATGACAATGAGCTGAGGATTCAACTCAAAGCTACTAACTCCAATGGAGGGTATGCATATGCTACTCCCATATGAAGCAGTAGAGGGGTTAGAATATGACCCCAGAGTCCTTCTGGACTGTTCATTTCCACTTATGTCCATGATGGATATATGGATATAACTTGGACTGATTTACCTTTTTATTTATTTTATTTTATAAGAAGTAAATACTTAAATAAAATAAAATAACTAAAAATAATTCGAATTTTGAAATTAAATATTTTTTTTAATAAAAAAATAAAAATAATTATTTAAATAAAAATGAAATTTTGGAAAAAGAGGGAAGATATTTTCGAAAATTAGAGAGAGAGAGAGAGTTAGTTAGGTAGTTTTGAAAAAGTTAAGAAACAAACAAAAAGTTAGTTAGTTAGTTGAAACAAATTTTGAAAAGATAAGAAGTTAGGAAGTTAGAAAAGATATTTTGAAAAGATATTTTTGAATTTAGTGAGGAGAGAGAAAAACAATAAGATAGTACAAGATTTAAAATTTTTAGATCTAATGCTCCTTGTTTTTGAAAATTTTGGAGGGAAAACACCAAGAAACACCAAACTTAAAAATTTTAAGATCAAGACACAAGGAAAACTCAAGAACACTTTGAAGACTTACAAGAACATAGGAACATGAAGAAAGAACACCAAACTTAAAATTTTTTAGAAAACCAAACCAAAATTTTCGAAAACCAAAGGAAAATCAACAAGAAAACACCAAACTTAAAGTTTGGCACAGGATTTAATAGAAAAATTATTTTTGAAAAAGGTTTAAAAAAATATGATAGCCAATTACCATGAACATAAACACCACGTTCTAACTAACTGAGTTATAAATTTAAAGTGTTTTAACAAGGGATAAATAATAAAAGACTCTAAACCAAAAAAAGAGAAATTTTTCCTAATCTAAGCAACAAAATAAACCGTTAGTTGTCCAAACACGAACAATCCCCGGCAACGGCGCCAAAAACTTGGTGCACGAATTGTGAATCACACTTTTCACAACTCGTACCACTAACCAGCAAGTGCACTGGGTCGTCCAAGTAATACCTCACGTGAGTAAGGGTCGAATCCCACGGAGATTGTTGGTTTGAAGCAATCTATGGTTATCTTGTAAATCTTAGTCAGGAAGTCAATTATGTTTATCAAGTGAATTGCGAATAACCAAGAGAGCATGAATTAAAAGTTACTTGTTATGCAGTAATGGAGAATATGTTGGAGTTTTGGAGATGCTTTGTCTTCTGAATCTCTGCTTTCCTCTGTCTTCTTGTTCACGCACGCACGTCCTCCTATGGCAAGCTGTGTGTTGGTGGATCACCGTTGTCAATGGCTACCTTCCATCCTTCCAGTGAAAACTACGCTCACGCGCTCTGTCACAGCACGGCTAATCACTGGTTGGTTCTCGATCCGGTTGGAATAGGATTTACTATCCTTTTGCGTCTGTCACTAACGCCCATCCTTCAAGAGTTTGAAGCTCGTCACAGTCATTCAATCCCTGAATCCTACTCGGAATACCACAGACAAGGTTTAGACTTTCTGGATTCTCATGAATGCTGCCATCAGTTCTAGCTTATACCACGGAGATTCTGATTAAGGAATCTAAGAGATACTCATTCAATCAGATATAGAACGGAGGTGGTTGTCAGGCACACGTTCGTGGTTTGAGGAAGGTGATGAATGTCACAGATCATCACCTCCATCACAGTTAAGCGCGAATGAACATCTTAGATAGGAACAAGCGTGTTTGAATGGAAAACAGAAATACTTGCATTAATTCATCGAGACACAGCAGAGCTCCTCACCCCCAACAATGAGGTTTAGAGACTCATGCCGTCAGAGAATACAAAGTTTAGATCTGAAATATTATGAGGTACAAAATAAGTCTCTAAAAGTTGTTTAAATACTAAACTAGTAGCCTAGGTTTACAAAAATTGGATAAACTATGATGGATGATGCAGAGATCCACTTCTGGGGCCCACTTGGTGTGTGCTGGGCTGAGACTTAAGCAATTCACGTGCAGAGGCCATTTGTGGAGTTGAACGCCAGTTTTGTGCCAGTTTGGGCGTTCAACTCCAGTTTTTGATCCTTTTCTGGCGCTGGACGCCAGAATTGGGCAGAGGACTGGCGTTGAATGCCAGTTTACGTCGTCTATTCTTGTGCAAAGTATGGACTATTATATATTTCTGGAAAGCCCTGGATGTCTACTTTCCAACGCAATTGGAAGCACGCCATTTCGAGTTCTGTAGCTCCAGAAAATTCACTTTGAGTGCAGGGAGGTCAGAATCCAACAGCATCAGCAGTCCTTTTTCAGCCTGAATCAGATTTTTGCTCAGCTCCTTCAATTTCAGCCAGAAAAATACCTGAAATTACAGAAAAACACACAACTCATAGTAAAGTCCAGAAATATGAATTTTTCCTAAAAACTAATAAAAATAGACTAAAAACTAACTAAAACATACTCTAAACTATATCAAATTATCCCCGAAAAGCGTATAAAATATCCGCTCATCATTCATCAAGGGCTTTTCGCAATTAGCCTTGTCGTTGACAAAATTAACCCGCAAGGACACTCCGTTTGTTTGGACTCCTGAGTGCGAGGAGAGCTTTCAGGCATTGAAGAAAAAGTTGACCACTGCACCTGTGTTGGTGTTACCTGAGGCGAACGAACCATTTGAGGTGTACTGTGATGCCTCACTAAAGGGTCTAGGATGCGTGCTGATGCAGCATCATAATGTGGTGGCGTATGCCTCACGACAGTTGAGACCTCATGAAGTTAGTTACTCTACGCACGATTTGGAACTCGCTGCAGTTGTGTTTGCCTTGAAGGTATGGAGGCATTATCTCTATGGGGTTAAGTTCCAAGTCTTCTCCGATCACAAGAGCTTGAAATATCTCTTTGATCAGAAAGAGCTTAATATGAGGCAAAGGAGGTGGATGGAATTATTGAAAGACTACAACTTTGAGTTGAATTACCATCCGGGAAAGGCAAATGTAGTGGCGGATGCGTTAAGTCGGAAGTCGTTATATGCGGCTTGGATGATGCTTCAGGAGGAGAAGTTGCTCAAGGGATTCGAGAGTCTAAAAATTGGTGTTCGAGAAGCATCCGGAACCTTGTGTTTGAGCCGAATAGAAATCTCGAGTGACTTTAAGTCCAAACTCCTAAAGGCTCATGAAAATGATGAGGCGTTATGGAAGGTGTTACCGGCTATCGAGCAAGGAAAACAGTGGAGAGTGTCGGAAGAAAAATATGGGTTATGGAGATTCAAGGGTAGGATCATTGTGCCGGATGTTGGTACTTTGAGGCAAGATATCTTAAAGAAGGCACACAAAAGCGGATTCTCCATTCACCCGGGAAGTACTAAGATGTACCATGATTTAAAGGCGATATTTTGGTGGCCGGGTATAAAGAATGATGTGGCGAAATATGTTTCAAAGTGCTTAACTTGTCAAAAGGTAAAGATTGAACATCAAAGACCTTCCGGGATGTTGCAACCTTTAGAGGTTCCGCAATGGAAGTGGGAAAGTATTGCAATGGACTTTGTGTCGGGATTGCCAAGGACTAGGACTGGTTTTGATGCTATCTGGGTGATTGTGGACCGACTGACGAAGTCAGCTCACTTTTTGCCCATTCGGATGACTTACACCCTTGAGGATCTAGCACGGTTATACATAAAGGAAATTGTGAGACTTCATGGTGTACCTGCTACTATAATCTCTGATAGAGATCCTCGTTTCACTTCGAGGTTCTGGGGTGCATTTCAGAAAGCTTTTGGAACCCGATTAAGCTTGAGTACAGCTTACCATCCTCAAACAGATGGTCAATCCGAGAGGACGATCCAAACGCTAGAGGATATGTTGAGAGCTTGTGTTTTGGACCAACCGGCGAGTTGGGATCGGTATATGCCATTAGTAGAGTTTGCATACAATAATATTTACCATGCGAGCATCGGAATGGCTCCATATGAGGCATTGTATGGGAGGAAATGTCAATCTCCGCTATGTTGGTATGAAGCTGGAGAGAAAGGCTTGTTGGGGCCGGAAATGATAGCTGAGACCACTGAACAAGTCAAGAAAATCCGAGATAGGATTCTTACGGTGCATAGTCGCCAAAAGAGTTACGCCGATCAGAGGCGGAAGACCTTGGAATTTAAGGAAGGAGATCATGTTTTCCTTAAGGTTACTCCGGCCACAGGAGTAGGTAGAGCGATTAAAGCAAAGAAGTTGAATCCTCGATACATTGGTCCATTTTAGATCCTGGAGAGGATTGGACCGGTGGCGTATCGAATGGCACTACCACCTCATCTTTCAAACCTGCACGACGTGTTTCACGTGTCGCAGCTTCGGAAGTACACTCCTGATGCTAGCCATGTGTTAGAACCTGAATCGGTTCAGTTAAGGGAAGATTTGTCGCTTCCAGTGGCTCCAGTCAGAATTGATGATACTAGTATCAAACAGTTGCGTGGAAAAGAGGTTTCATTAGTCAAAGTGGCTTGGAGTCGAGGCGGTGTTGAGGAACACACTTGGGAACTTGAGTCGGAGATGCGAACGGATTATCCGCACTTATTCTTAGGTAATTGAATTTGAATTTTGTGGGCGAAATTCCCAATTAGGTTGGTAGAATGTAAGACCCGGTTAATTAACGGCTAATTAACCCATAAATGAGAATTTATTCTAGAAAGCCAAAAATGTTATTTTTATGGCTAAATGTGATAGAGGAGATTGAGACGAGAATTTCCGTACCAATTTTATAGAATTCGGACCAAGATTGGACCGAACGGGCCAAACCGGACCAACCGGACCTAAAGTGGGCCCTTGGCCCAACTAAACTAAACCAAAACCTTAGTTTTCAGCACTCTCTCTCCTCACAACACACTAAACACGCTGAAAATGGAGGCTATGGAGGGAAGAACACTCTCTCAAGTTCTCTCCCTTGGTTGATCTTCAAACCACCATAACTTTTGATCTAGAGCTCCGATTGCCGCTCCGTTTGCGGCCACGCGTTCATCACGAAGAGCTCTACAAAATCCATACAATCAATCTTGAGGTAAGCCACGTTTTACTGTTCGAAATTCCAGCCCTTGATTTCGAGTTTCATGAGCAAAAATGTTGAGATTTTGGGTTCTTTGATGTTATAGGACCCAACTCTCTTGAAGGAGAAGGTTAATCTTGTCTCCTTGGACCTTGGGTGTGGTAAGATTCTCAACCCTAGTGTAAATTGTTGTTCTATGATGTTTGGGTATTGAGATGTTGTGTATGAATATGATGATTGTGGCTTAGGTTGTGTATATGTGAATATTGGAGCTTGATTGGTGATTTTGGAAAGCTTGGAAGAGGGTTTTGTGTGATAAAATCTGTTCTTGGAGGTGTTGATACCTTGAGAGCTTGTGGACAAGTGGTTTGGAAGTGCTCCGATTGAGCTTGGGAAATCGGCTAAGGTATGGTTTCGGTTTTCCGTATCTAATATGTAATGTGGTAGGAAATACTTAGGCTAGAGGCCCTAAGATAGGTATTGAATTGTTGATGTTGTTGAATGGTTGAGATATATGATGTGATCATATATGTGATTATGAATATTGATGCCTTGATTGTGTGATATATGAGAAATGCATGTTGTGATATATGCTTGATGGATGATTGAGGTTGAATTGATGGGTGGTACCATGTTGATGGTGAGTATGATGTTGATCATGTATAATGATGGTTGATTCGGAAATTGATATTATTGGAAATTGGGATGAGAAGGATGTATGACATGAGATTGTGTTTGTCCTTTAGCCATTAATTGAGAAGTGTTAAAATGGTTGGAGGTAGTTTTGGGAATTTTGGTAAAATGTATGTGTGAGTTGAGGATGGCTTGGTATTGATTTTGGTACATTTTGATTGATTTCAAAGAAGAGGGATGAAATTGGCATGTTTTGATTGATTTTGAAAAGAGTTGAAAGTGGCTTGTTTTGAAAATGGCACTTTGTGGTTTTGTATGAAAACATGGTTTTTGGGCTTACTTTGACGGGACATAACTTGGACTAAGGATCTCTGATTTGTGCCAAATCTGTTTAGAAATGAAATTAGATCCGGGATGTCTATGCCGTTCGAAGAACGGGTGAAAAACGATTTAAAATGAGGAAGTTATGTCCGTCGGAAGATTGGGGGTTGAATCTGTGAATTCTGCAGCTTTAAACTTAGAAAAATTTAGCAGAATCACCCCCCGCGCGTAGGCGCACTTGGCGCGTAAGCGCCGTTCTTCAAGAAAGCACCATCCGCGCGTACGCGTGGTGTGCGCGGGCGCGTCGATGCGCTGCACCAAATGCCCAGCCATTTTCCCGAGAGTTGTGCCAAAGTTGTGTCAGCTTTGTGCCTGAGGCACAAATGTATCCGCGTAAGCGTGGCTGACGCGTGCGCATCGTTTGGCTAATTTTCAATCCGCGCGTTCGCGCATATGACGCTTGCGCGTCGAGGAGTTTTTAAGGCCATCCACGCGTGCGCGTGGAGTGCGCGTACGCGTGACCCTGTTTTCATCCCAAAGTTGATTTTTGAGTCTTAAAAGCCAAATTTCATACTTCTAAGCCTCCGATCTCACCACTTATGTCTTAAATCATTATGATATGCCTAGCATGAGAAAAAGGGCTAGTGAATGTGGTAACTTGCGAGTGAAGCAAGGGGAAAAATGAATGATCATTGAGGATCAAAGATGATTATGTGAGATGTGGAGAATGGCGGTGGAAGTGCTTGTTATGCCATGGGCCGAAGGGCCATTATTGTCAATGAATTGGCTGGTTATGGATTTAACCGTGAGCCGGATGGCTAGATTATTGCCGTGTTACGGCGAAGCCATGTTTATGGCCAAGTATAAATGCATATATGTTGTTGATTGAATTGTGAATGTTTGCACTTCCACCATTGGAGATGAGGGTTTCCCTGGGTAGTAGCAATGGCTAGCATCCATGTGCTCCAGGTTGAGACTCGAAGCTCTGTTAACCCAATGTCGTAAGTGTGGCCGGGCACTGTGAAAGGCCCGGATGAGCTCGCCCCCGTAAATATTCACCAATGATGGTGATGGATAAATATTCACCAGTGAGGGTGATGGATATGGATCATGATTATGATCAAGTTTATGATGAGTATAACTCGAGTTGGGGATGCACGACAGAGGGACAGTCTAATGGTTAGCTACCAGGACTTGTCGGGTTGGCTCTATAACCAACAGATGATATCATCAGCCACTAGGGACAGGCATGCATCATAAGCATACTACATGAATTGTTTGAGATTGCCTATTTGACTGCATATTACTTGCTAATTGTCTAAATGCCCTATCTGTTCCTATTTGTAAATCTCTTGTCTGATATAACTGTGTTTGCTATATTATACTCCTGCTGGTGGTTGGGAGGTCTGAAGGAATTGGAAAGGGAAGTATTAGTTAGACTGAAGGATCTTTCGTCAGTTGCCACTTACGGTTTAGCTTGTTTATAAGCTTTGATATTATCTGGAGGAAGTTCTAGGATTGCCTTCAGCTTTTCTCTATTATTATGTATTATATATGTGGAAGCTGTTACCGTGCTGGGGACCTCTGGTTCTCACCCATGCGGATTTTGTGGTTTTCAGATGCAGGACGCGAGGCTTCTCGTTGAGGCATGCTGGAGACTTCTGGATTAGCGAAGATCCTTGTTCTCGGGACTCTGTTTTGGTTTATATATCTTGTTTAGATACCTTTATCTCCATTAAATAATACAAACTGTGATGACTCCTCTTATAGGAGGTTTTGGAGAATAGGTTTCTGTATTTGTGTCCCTTTGGGTTTCCTTTGGGGTTTCCTTATCTTATTATATGTATATATTACTATGCTCAGACTGGTTATCTTCGCAACCGGATTTTGAGTCTTGATATTTCTGTTTTTGACACTCC
The DNA here is from genome assembly GCF_003086295.3 of Arachis hypogaea. Lineage (NCBI taxonomy): Eukaryota > Viridiplantae > Streptophyta > Magnoliopsida > Fabales > Fabaceae > Arachis > Arachis hypogaea. The sequence continues at coordinate 30,933,252 of NC_092047.1, read as the reverse complement.
TTTGTATATATATAATCTCGTGTTCGCTTATCCTTTACTAGTTACGTTATCGATCGGAGTGTAGCGCTTTCGAGTTACGGTTTTTGTTTACCCCTTTTTCTATAAAGGCTCCTAGTTATAATCAATCATTCATACTACTATACGTACTAAATTTTTATTTTAGAGGTCGTAATGCCTTGCCATCTCTGAATTATGACTTAAGCATAAGACTCTGTATGGTAGGGTGTTATAAATGTGGTTGGGTTGTGGTCATTTGGATGAGTGAAAATAAATTTGGCTTGTGAACATTGGAAAAATTAGTGATTTCTGTTTTGGGTAAGAAACTGATTTTTGACCAACTTTGGCGGTCCGTAACTCGGTCCTCGAAGTTAGGAATTCTTCAAAATTGGAATTTTTATGAAAGTTAATTCAACTATCTTTCCAACGGTTCAGAAATGGTTGAAAAAGAAATTTTGTAGAAGTTATGTGTGGCAGAAGTTTGAGGTTTGAAAATAAAATTCTGCAGCTTTTTCAGACTTAGTAAATTTTTTTTAGAAAACGTATGCCCACGCGTACGCATGGCCGACGCGCACGCGTAACCCATATAATTTACCACCCACACGTGTGCGTGGCCGATGCATGCGCGTTGCTATGTTGATGTTGCTGCGTGGTAGAAAAACCAGAGAGTTGTGATGGTATTGTGCCGGATTCGTGCGTGGAGCACAAAATGCCTCTACGTATACACGTGACTGACGCGCACGCGTCACTCCCCCTCTCTGATTTCCATGCGTACGCATGGACAACGCTCACACGTCACTCCCTTTTTCCGCTTTCCATGCGTGCGCATGAGCGACACGCACGCGTGACCCTGTTTTCATCAAAAAATGAGTTTTTGTGTCTTAAAAACCGAATTTCAGACCTCTAACCCTCCATTTCCACCCTTTAAGTCTTAAATCATTGTAGTATGCGTAGTAACAAGAAGAAGTTAAGGGAGAGGAGGTATCTTGGTGGGAAGTAAGGTTGGTAAGGGTTGACTTACGTATGGAAGATGTGAAGATATGAAGTATATGTAATGCCATAGTGATAATGGATGGTTGATAATGAATGAGTTAGCTTTGAGAATGAATATGACTTTGAGACGAGATTAATGATGAGAGTGATAATGACTATGGAAATGATACTGAATATTGAGATATACCTTCCTGGGTAGATGCAGTGGAGTGATTCTGCTTGCTCTGGGATGAGGTGAGATACACCCGCCTGGGTAGATGCAGTAGAGTGATTCCGCTTGCTTTGAGATGAGGTGAGACATACCTGCCTGGGTAGATGTAGTGAGCGATTCCACTTGCTCCGGGTTTGGTTTTGAGACTCCTGGGGTAGATGCAGTGGTTAGCCCCTAATTGCTCTCAGACCAGTATGATTTGAGATTGAAACTATCTGAGTCCCAGATTTCCTTGGGTAGATGCGGTGGGTTGGCTCCACTTGCTTCAGGTTGAGATCCGAGATTCTGTTGACCCTGCGTTGTAAGATGTGGCCGGACACTTAAACCTTTCCAGATGAGCTCTTCCCAATGGATATTTTATTTTGATTGGTTATGATTTTGAGCTTGGGGATGCACGCTCGCAAGGACTGTCCAGTGGTTAGCTATCAGGACATATCGGGTTGGCTATGTAACCGACAGATGCTATCATCAGCCATAGTGTAAACCCCGGTTAAATCAGTAGATAATTAGTCAATAAATTAGTTTTTAATAAGGAGAATTAGAAATGTGAATATTATATTAAATTAGGATAGAGCTCATCGAAACGAGAATTTTGACACTAATTTTGAAGAAAACGGTCTAAGATTAGACCGAACGGGCTGAACCGGTTGAACTGGGCCCAAACCGGGCCGTGGGCCCAACCGGACCAGTTTATTTAAAGGAACCACGTCCTCCTCTTCCCCATTTCAGCAACGTTGAAGTTGCAGGGGAAAGGAGAGAAAGGAATCCCGTAACCCTACGGTGAAATTCCAACTGACGTAACTCCTCCGTCCGAGCTCCGATCACCGCACCGTTTGCAGCCACATATTCACTGCGTTGAGCTCTACGTTTCTACCAGAACAATTTTATAGGTAACTCATTATTTCACACTCAGCCTTTATTTTCCCCAATTTTTGAGTTTTGAGAAGGGATTTTGAATTTCTTTGATTTTTGATATTTTAGGATTCAATTAACTTGAGAAAAACATTCACTCTTGCTTATGTGAAGCTTGGGTAAGGTGAGGATACGATAATTCTATTTTAATTTCATTGGATTTGAGCTTTGAGTATTAAATTGGATATATATGTGTTATGAATGTGTATTAGGTTGAAAATAAATAATTGGAGCCCGAAATTATGAATACTGGAACTTGAAGGAAGCGGATTAGTTGAGGTTTTGAGGGCTATGTTCTTTTAGAAAAATTGTCTTGGAATAATATTTGGGAATCGGCTAAGGTATGGTTTAGGTTTCTTGCATTTAATATATAATGTTCTGTGAAAACTTAGGCTAGATGACCATAGGATAAGTTGGAATGCAGGTGTATGTTTAATGTTTAGTAATTTGTCGATGAATATATTTGGTTGAAGTTTATTGGATAATTAGTTATTAATTTTGGATGGTGAATATTGTTATGTTAATTTGGAGAGAATTATGGTTGAATGTTATTGTTGATGAACATGGTTGGTTTGGTGCTTGTTGATTAACTAATGATTTGGTGAATTATTGATTTGAGGTATTTTGTGTTAGAAGCCTAGGATTAGTGAACTATGATCCTTAGTTGAACTTTGGTTGTTAGATTTGAATATTGTATGAGTATAATTATTGATCTGAGGTAGATTTATTGTGGTGATTGTTATGATGATGAGGAAGGGTATGTTGAATTGAAAAGAAAGCAGGTTTGGACCCGGAAAGGGTGGCAAAGTCCGAGTTTTAGAGGAGATGCTACCGAAATTTTATAAAAATTAGAGATTTTGTTTATATGATTATTTAAAAAGATTTAGATTCAAAGGTTATATGGTTTGATTTAGAATTGTTAAGAAAATGAGCATGTTTTAAGTTTGATTCATTTAGAAAAAAATGAATTATGTTTTGAATTGGAACTATTGATGGACGAAATGGGAGGTGTGGTAATGAAGGATAAGGATTGAATATGATTGACATATAATAATGAATGAGATGCGATTGAGAATGATGTGGATGTTGATGAATTATAATTGAATTATTTATATGGCTTATGAATTTGAATAATCTGAGATACGAGATTCCCTGGATCAAGTGTCGTGGCTTGCCACCTCGTGTACCAGGTTGAAAACTCGATACTCTGTTGACCCTACGACGTAAGTGTGACCGAGCACTATATAAATTCCCAGAAATATTACCCCCATTGAGCAATATTGATTTTTTGAGAAAAAGCTATGCATAGACTCTTGGGGATGCACGTCGGGGGACAGTCTAAGGACAATTCAGAGTTGTCGGGTTGGCTGGATAATCGACAGATGAGCCTCATCAGCCATAGGACAGGCATGCATCATATGCATAATACTTGAATTACTTGCTTATGCTTTAATTGAGTGTGCCTATGTGTACTTGCCATGTTAAATGTGTATTTGTTACCTACAGTAACTGTAACCTTCTTGTGCTTGCCTTTATCTGTTTATTTGTCTGTGAAAATGCATGATGGAGTTGGAGGTATGGAGGAATGGCATTATGGGACTTAGATTTTAAGGTTAAGTTAGGATTAAATATTCTTAGAAAACCACCTTTTATGGCTTCTGTTTAATACTTTAAGCTCTATAATCTGAGTGTCAGCATTCTAGGATTGCCTCTGGCATTCCCAGGACCTTATATATTATGTGTGTGGCACCTCTACCATACTGAGAACCTCCGGTTCTCATTCCATACTATGTTGTTGTTTTTCAGATGCAGGTCGAGAGGCATCTTGTTAGGCGTCTGGACTCTTGAAGCGGAGTGGTTACATGGTTATTTTGTTATGCTATATGTATATATATGTACTTAGCTTTCTCTCCGCATAACTTGTTCTTTTTGATCCTCTTAGAGATTTATGGAGAGGCAGGATTGTGTATATGTACTTTTGGGTTTTGGATATGTATGTATATATGTGTAAATATTCTCCGGCCAGTCTTGACTTCGCAGGCTGAGTTAGGAGCTTGTTATTTTGTATCTTTGGCACTCTATTCCTACTTTTGTTATCTTATGTTTAATAGTTATGGTTTTCTTAGCACGCAAGTTAACTCGTTCCTTGAGCGTTGCGCTTTTATTTCGCAACTTTTATTTCCCATATTCTTCAAGGCTCCTAGCATAATATATTTCTTCTGCTATTATATGTACTCATTTTATTTTAGAGATCGTAATACCACACCACCTTCGTTTTACGACTTAAGCATAAAGCTTAGTGTGGTAGGGTGTTCCATGTTCTTATGCTTGCTGTGGGTTGGTTATTTAACCACCTCTTAGCTTGATCTTTTACAGAAAATGGAAACAGTAATAATTTGTAGACATCCTGATCCACTTATTTATCACGCACTGTGTCAGCAATTTGTGAGAACTGTGCCAGAAACTCAGTAGGTTCTTCCTGTAGAAGACCGGAATACTGGCAATTTTGCTGCACCATGATAATGAGCTGAGGATTTAGCTCAAAACTGCTTGCTTTTATGGGAGGTATACAGATACTACTCCCATGTGCAGCAGTAATGGGGTTAGCATATGACCCCAGAGTCCTTCTGGACTGTTCATTTCTACTTAGGTCCATGATAGAGAAAAAAGAATTGATGTGAATTGCAAATAAAATATATTTTTATTATTTTTTTAATTAATTAAAAGCAAACCGAACAAATAAATAAAAAATAAAAAAAATAAAAAATTAGATAAAATAAAACAATTGGAAAATTAAAATATAAATTTCGAAACTAAAAAAAAATAAATTCAAAAATTAAAATAATTACTTAATTAAGAAGAATTGAAAAACTTTGGATATGATTTTTGAAAAGGATTTTAAATTTTGAAATTTTAAAACTAGGATAAGATAAAATGAAAATTTTAAAATAAAAATCTGAAATTTTTTTTAAAAGAGATTTTCGAAAATTCAATTAAATAAAGAGGAAAGATATTTTTAAATTTAATGAGGAAAGAGAAAAACAATAGAATGACACCAAACTTAGAATTTTTAGATCAAAACAAAGAAAACTTTGAATGTTAAGATGAACACCAAGAACACTTTGAAGACCAAGATGAATACCAAAAACAGATTTTAAAAATTTTTAAGAAAATAGAAACACAAAGGACACCAATCTTAAAAATTTTTATATTTTGGACACTAATAATTCGAAAAATAGAAAGGAAAAATAAAATCATGCAATTGACACCAAACTTAAAATATGAAACTAGACTCAAATAGAAGACTAAATTATGAAGTTATTGGTTCTAAAAATTTTTTCGAAAACAATTTAGGAAAAGAAAATAAGGATTCTAAAATTTTAATCAGAAACAATAATAGAAGACTCTAAACAAAAAAGATAAATTTTTCCTAATCTAAGCAACCAAATAAAACGTCAGTTGTCCAAACTCGAACAATCCCCGGCAACGACGCCAAAAATTTGGTGCACGAAATTGTAAATCACACTTTTCACAACTCCGCACAACTAACCAGCAAGTGCACTGGGTCGTCCAAGTAATACCTTACGTGAGTAAGGGTCGATCCCACGGAGATTGTCGGCTTGAAGCAAGCTATGGTTATTTCGTAACTCTTAGTCAGGAAATTAGTAATAAAATTGATTCTGTTTATGAAGAGTAAATAACATAAAATAAATGGTACTTGTAATTCAGTTCTGAGAAACAGGTTGAGGTTCCGGAGATGCACTGTCATATGAATCTCTGCTTTCCTACTGTCTTCTTTTCCAAACACGCACGACTCTTTCCATGGCAGACTGTATGATCCTCTCGGATGAAAACAAATCCATATGCACTGTCACCGCACGGCTAATCATCTGTCGATTCCCGCTAGCGTCGGAATAGGACCATTGTCCTTTTGCACATTATCACTTGTGTCCCATATTCGCAGGTTTGAAGCTCGTCACAGTCATCCCTTCCCGGATCCTACTTGAAATACCACAGACAAGGTTTAGACTTTCCGGATCCCATGAATGCTGCCAATTGGTTCTAGCCTATACCACGAAGGTTCTAACCTCCGGACTCGGTCAGTGGATTAGAAACCCAAGAGATATGCATTCAAGCTGTCGCCGAATGACTACGTTGAGCTCAATTAGAACGGAATGGTTGTCAGGCATGCGTTCATAGGGTTGAGAATAATGATGAGTGTCACGGATCATCATCTTCTCCGGATTGAAGTATGAATGAGTATCTTAGAATAGAATCAAGCGTGATTGAATGGAAAACAGTAGTAATTGCATTAATCCATTAAAACACAGCAGAGCTCCTCACCCTCCAACCATAGGGTTTAGAGACTCATGCCATCAGAAATACAATATGAAATGTAAAAATGTCATAAGGTCCTCAATGAATCTCTAAAAGTAGTTTTTATACTAGACTAGTAACCTAGGTTTACAGAAAATGAGTAACTAAGTGCAGATAGTGTAGAATTCCACTTCTGGGACCCAATTAATGTGTGCTTGGGCTGAGCTTTCAAGCTTTCATTTTTATATGTCCAAAATTGGCGTTAAACGCCACCCCAGGTGCCAGAATAGGCGTTTAACGCCGAAAAAGGTGCCAGTTCTGGCGTTTTACGCCAGATAGTTTTAGGTTGACTTTGGATGCTGATTTGGGCCATCAAAACTCGGGCAAAATATAGATTATTATATATTTTTGGAAATCCCAAGATGCCTACTTTCCAACGCAATTGAGAGCGCGCCAATTGGACGTCTGTAGCTCAAGAAAATCCATTTCGAGTGTAGGAGGGTTAGAATCCAACAACATCTGCAGTCTTTTTTCAGCCTCTAAATCAGATTTTTGCTCAGGTCCCTTAATTTTAACTAGAAAATACCTGAAATCACAGAAAAACACACAAACTCATAGTAAAGTCGAGAAATTTGATTTTTAAATAAAACTAATAAAATTACAATAAAAATTAACTAAAACATACTAAAAACTATATAAAAACAATGCCAAAAAGGGTATAAATTATCCGCTCATCAAACACCATATAATTATAAATAAATACTGTAATCTTTGAAGCACATGATGCAAGTTTAGAAATATGTGTCATGCTACTTATATCTTTTAGAATAAGATTAAGGCAATGAGTAGTACAAGGTGACAAAAAAATATTCTCATATTTCTCATAAGCTTTCCAGTTGTAACATAATTGGTCGTATTATCTGTCACTACGTGCACAATATCATTAGGCCCAATTCTCTCAATCGCTTCAATAAATAAATAACACAACATTGAAATAAGATATTTGACCTCAGTAGATTTTTTTGAGTCAGAAAATATAGTTTTATGCGTAAAAATGCACACTAAAAAATTTGACCGGCAATATCGGCTGAGATCTGTCTAATACTGCAGTTGAGAAAATAAATTATGAGTGAGGAAGGTTAAAAATTTAAAATTGTAATTTAGATGGTAAAAATAATTAAACACATTAAAACGCTAATCTTAAAGGTTTTGGCCCAAAATTGGACCAAACGGACTATATATGTGACTGGGCCCAAGTTAGGCCCAAGCCCGACATATATAAGCCATTAGTTATAGCCATTCAGTACAACACACACTTTATTTGGCGCATTAATCTGAAATGAGAGAAAAGAGGTGAGGAAGAAGTGAAACCCTAACATTGAAACACTCAAATCATCATAACTTCCTCTCCGATGCTCCGGGTCGAGAATGATTTGAGATTTGAGGAATTATCTGAGTTTCAAATTTTCTTGGGTAGATGTAGTGGGTCGGCTCCACTTGCTCCAGGTTGAGATTCCAGATTCTGTTGTCCTTTCGACACAAATTGTGACCAGGAACTTTAACTCCTCGGATTTCCCCAATGAGATGAAATTGAATGATTATGATTATATGCATAGACTCTTGGGGATACACGATTAGGGACTATCCAGGATTCGCTACCGGACATGTCAGGTTGGCTTGATAACCGACAGATGAGACTTATCGGCCATAGGAAAAGCATACATCATTTTCATATGTTTGACTTGTTTGGGTTGCTTACTTGTATTGGATTGCCTAGTTGTACCTACTATGCTACATGATTATATGCTACTTGCTTTACTTGTACGTACTTGTGTATTACTTGTTTGCATTGCTTGTATTTGTACAACTAAGAGGTGCCTCATGCTGGTGTTGGTTGACGCTAAGGGTTGGTACTGGTTCTGGTTATGATTTTGTTTGATTGGAGAGTTAAGTAAGGATGATAATTGCTAAATTAGACTTAGAGATCCCTTATGATAGTTGCCAAGTTCTTGATTAGAAAGAACTTAAGATGGATATAATGATGTGTGGAGAATTAAGATTGCATAGTGAGTTCGAGTTGCTTTATGCAGTATTTATTTGGCACTTTTACCGTACTGAAAACCCATGGATCAACGGTTCTCATTCTGTATATATCTCTTATTTTTCAGATACAATTCCAGGTGCTCAGCAGTGAGCTGTGCTTCATGTGAGAGATGGAAAAGATCTTTGAACTCTATTTGCCTTATGTTTAGAATCTGTCCGTATTTGTTTTCAAAAACTTATGTTATGTATTTTTTCCTTTTGAAAACTTGCCTATAGTAGCCTTTATGTATATTTTGGGAGAGATAGGAAATCTTGTTGTCAAACTAAATTTACTTCTGTAACCCTAACCGGGCTAAACTTCGTAGGTCGCGACTAGTGGCTATTTACTTGTGTTACATATTTATATCCCGTCTTATCTTATTCTTCTTTACTACTTTATCTTTCTATTATCGATATATGTGAGTGTTCCAATTCATGACTTAATTTTACTCTTTTCAGGCTTCTCGTTAATACTTCCTTTCATATATATATATATATATATATATATATATATATATATATATATATATATATATGTGTGTGTGTGTGTGTGTGTGTGTGTGTGTGTGTGTGTGTGTGTGTGTGTGTGTGTGTGTGTGTGTGTGTGTGTGTGTGTGTGTGTGTATTATAATCTACCTTGAGAGTCGGACCACCTTATTATCGATGACATATGACTCGAATATAAGAATTTGAATATTAGGGTGTTACATTATGGTATCAGAGTAGTTCGTCCTCGTGAGCCTGAGGGATGGCTGCTTATGCTTCAATGCATACCCTGAATTGTGTTTGTGCTATTTAGGATATCTAATTGATATGTTTAGCATGAAGTTCATGAGTATACTTTTAGGAAATTGATGTACTTGACCTGAGATATTGAGACTGATCACCTTTGATGGTTTCAGTGGCTAAGAGAAGGGGGGTTGAATCTTAGCCCTCTTTTTGTTGCTAACACTTGCTGAATTCAGAGGAGACTTTTCTGTTTTGGTTCGTCCCTGGACACGAGACTTTTTCTTTTATCTCGTCCCTAGTCACGAGACTTTTTTTTTTGTCTCGTCACTTTGCACGAGACATTTTTAGTTTTTGCTCCTGTGCAGTAGAAAACAGAAATGGAGTAGGAGAGAAGAAAGATTACACCCAGATATATCCTGGTTCAGTTGCTAAGTGCAGTGCAGCCTACATCCAGTCTCCATCACAACAATGATGGAATTTCACTATAATCAACCTGATTACAAACTGTAAAGTGCTAACCCAACTTACAAGGGGATTCCCACAGAATCATGAAACACAACATAGATGAACAAAGGAACTCTAAGACATCTATGGCTTTTTCTTTTAATTTTGCACTCTCTGCCTTTTTCCGCTCTATGGCTTTTTCATACAAACCTCACTGTTTGCCTTTTTCCATGAGACTCAAGACATGACAAAATTAAACAGAAAAATACAAAACTGAATACATTGAAGGAGAAGAGAAAACTGTTAGCTCAGGTAGCTCTGAGAACACTGTGCCTTGCACTCTCAAATTTTCTCCTTGCTCCAAACAGTGGTTGTTCACCTTAATATAGAAGAGGGAAGCCTCCACTTATTGAAGCCAACAACTGAACCAACTTCTTCCTCCTTCAACTAACAGAACCGGTTCGGCCACATAGAGAGAGAAGAGATAACCATGCAAAACCCAACATGCAATTACCTCTAGTTCTTCCTTGATCATCACCCTTCATCAATCCGAGCTCTCCATCCTTGGCTTGCTCTCCAAGATGGATTTCTGGCCCTTGATGCTTCATGATGATAATGACTTCATCTGCTTCAATCTCTGCTTTAACCATCACTTTGCCACTCTAGCTACTCCCTGTGGTGGTTAAACAGAATCAAAGACAAGCCATGCTTCAAGAATCTCCCTTGCTGGCCGAATCTTTTCCTTCCATTTTTGAGCATGAAGAACTCAAGATAACCTTACCAAATCTAACCACATTTGGTGAGTATCTTAGCCACAACTCATTTTTATTTTAGTATGTTTTCTTGCCATCATCAGCTTGATGGTCTTGATGCATGCAACTTCTTCCTTTTCTTGGTTGATGAGCATAGCATCCATAGCTTCCTGGACAAGGACCGAAGGAAGAAGAAGAAAGAGATGAGAGAGAATGTGAAGTTAAATTAAAAGCAATTAAATGAAACTGAAACATATTGATAGATTGCTTTTACTTCCCTTGCTTTGAGTAGTGTATAGCATTAATCATAATGATTCCCTATCAAATCAAAGTCAAGTTCTCTCTCATGTTTCCAATGCTAGCTTATTAAGTTTTGAAATCCATTCTTAGCAAGCAATGGAATCCGTTGGAAAGCATGAAGCCTATTTGCTTTCTTAGTTTCGGACCAGGCTTGGAACCATTCATCACTAATAAGACTTGGGCTTGTAGTATTGAAATTAAAGCTGGCCCAATTAGTTAACATTTGCTTTCCTAATGAATTTTGTTTCGGATCAAGCATGAGAAAATTAACCATGGGCTTGGTTGTAACAACATTAAGCTTGGCCTATCAATAAAAATTCAGCCACTTATTATAAACCATGCATCAAGGCTGATTGTTGGGCTTAAACCAAAAGCTCATTTTTCGGCCCAACATAAAATCTGCACAACAAAATTATTAATTAAGCAAATATGAATTAAGATCAAATTAATAATTTTGTAGTTAATTATTTTAATAATGTTTGTTCATCATCAAACTTAAACAAGAGTTTTCCAAACTCATCAATCTCCCCCTTGATGACAAACATTATTAAAATTGAAATGGAAAGAAATTTAGAGATTGAGTAAAGAATACTCCCTTTGAATTTGAATTTCTCCCCCTTTCTAAATGTCACATAGCTCCCCCTTGATGCATGCTTATTTTACCAAGGGAAGCACTATCCTGTAACATTTAAATCAAGCTTCAAGTAACAATGTTATTTAGCATATTTTATGATGCTAAATGCTTGATCTATGAGCAGTTTTAATTGATAATCAAAACTCATTTGATATCATAAACTGATTTACTGCTCAAACATAAACAAAAATCTATCCAAATATTTTCCAAACATTTCCTGTTAGTATATCAGAGCAAAACAAAATGATGGGAAAAATATTTGAAGTACACATGATCAAAACAAGGCAGTTTTAATATATTACACAATTTAAAGGAACTGCCAAAAATAAGTTTTCAATCCAACAAGTTTATCAATGATGAATCAACAGCCAGGCATCAAGGATAAATCAAACATCATTATAAACCAAATGCCAAATGAGTATTAACTAATCATGATAAACCAAATGCTTCATGCAGTTCAAACAGCAGTGACCACAGTAAAACAAATGCTATAACAACATTCATTCTTTGAATCAAGGGTGATCATAAATTTTCAATTTTGAAAATTTCATCCCCTGTTCTCATCCCCTGTTTTTCCAGCCCCTGTTTTGTTCCAATTTCAATTTTGGAACATAAATTTCCTCCCCCTTTTATCATCATGGGGGCACTTGCACAAAACATGATCATCATAGCAAAATATTCAAAGTAAAGTAGCAAAAGTATATCACAGTATCCTAGAGATTATCCTAGAGCAGTGAGTATCAAGTCATGCTCCTACAAAAAACAGATTGAGCCTAATGGAGCCAATATCAAATAGAATAAAAATAGTCATTTAATCATCAGAAAAATTAATATCTTTTTCCTCAGCGCCTCCTTCACTTTCATCTTCCAGATCCCCCTTAAGAGATGCTAGCATCAGGCCGACCCTTTCTTTGCAATTTTTCCAAGCTTTCTCGCTTTCAGAGGCTTGCTTGCGAGTCTCTTTGTGAGATTTAATCATCATATTGGCCATGTTGGAGAATTCACCCAAAATTTCTTTGATGGATTTGACTATTTTGGAAGACTTTGGCCGAGTCTCATTGTCACTGTCTGAAGCCACAGATTTGCCCCCTTTGGTTCCTTTAGTTGCTCCTCATCCTCTAATGGAGGATACTTTGTTTTCCAATGCCTCATTCAATAGATCAACTTTAAAGTATTCAAAAATTCTTGTTAAAAACATACCATAAGGCAGATTAGCCTTTTTGGTGCTTCTAACAGAATTCCACATATGTCTAATCATGATATATCTAAAAGATATAGGAGTAGAGGTAATCAAAGCAAATAATATGAGACAGTAAAAAAATGTTACTCGGTTGTGTGAGCCGCTTTGGGGAGTCAAGATATGGGTGATGATTCGGTGAAGCAGAGAGTTGACTGGTCCTAGAGCTTTGTGGGTTGGAATCGTTCCATGCAAGCCAGAAAGGTTCTCGCAAAAGTGCTTGAAGAACTGCTTTGTATGAAACGCCAACTTGTGTGTCCCATTTGTCTACCATATATGCTCGTGGTCCTTCATCCTTGAAGCCCAGGACCGCTCCAATGGTCTCAGAATCAAGGGCTATTTGAACCCTTTTGACACAGGAATGAAGAGTGCCATCAATGAGTCGCATATTGGCGTAGAACTCTCGGAGAAGGCTAGGGTAGACTGGTTTTTGAATGAGAAGAAGGGGCTTCCAGTTGAGGAGTTTAAACAGAGTGGAGATGTTGATGCCCTTGTTAGTGAGAGTGTCGAGATTCACAAGGTAGGTTGTACATAGATGACGTTTTTCCATAACCTCATTGTGAAACTCAAAAGAAGTGCAAGAGTTGAATCTGCTAGGATCAAAGTGGGAGTGAGTCTTGCCATACTTGTTTCTGAATTCCAGGGATTCCAAGTTTGGTGGTTCGGTGGTGTCATGAAGAGCAAAACCCTTCGACTTTTGAGCACTCTTCCCGGATGCATGGGGAGTTGATCTCTTTGGTGGTGATTGTGGAGGGGAAGGAATGGGAGAAGTATGAGACTCCTCTTCTTCCGTCACGGGAACACTTTTCTTCTTCCTTGAGGAAGTTTTTGTGGCAATGACTTTTCTTCTCATTGTGTCTGTGCGTTTTGATGGGGGTGAGGGTGATGAAGATGATGTAGAATGGATGTGAATGTGTGTGTATGATTGTGGAGTAGACTGTTTTTGAGAGAATAGAAGCCTTTCACTTTTTCTTGGCACAGTTTTCTTTTTCATGGTGATAGAGGAATGAAATATGAAAGGTTATGGAGATAACCGAATTGAGTGGAAGGGAGATGTAAGGTAAATGACGCATTAAATGAGGGTTGGAGAGAGAATATGGAGTGAGTAATGACCATTAGTGGGCGGTTAATGACCATTATGAGTGGTTATTACCCAAAAAATGATTTCCCTTTTAACTTTTGAAATCTAAAACTGAAAAGTTGTTGCCTTAAATCAAGGGATTAGATGGAGAGAAGGATTTTGATTTGACAATAACCACTTCCAAAAAGATTTGATGACACAAGAAGAAGATTCTTATTTGTAGAGAGATAACTACCATAATTGTTAAGGTGGGGTCAAGGAATTTTGGTGGGGCCCATAAAATTTGAATTCTGCGTTGCCTCCCCCTTGATTATAGCTCCTCTTGCAATCTTGCATTTTTATCTCGTCCAAACCTACGAGACAAAACTGGGCAGAGTAAAAAATTCACAAGTTTTCAATGAAACTTAAATCAAACATTCCCAAACTTTTTCTCAAGGTACAGAATCTATCTTCACAGAGGGGTTTTGTAAAAATATCAGCAATTTGGTCTTCAGATTTTACAAATTGAATATCAATATTACCCTTTTGTACATGTTCCCTAATAAAGTGATATTTTATCTCAATGTGCTTTGTTCTTGAGTGCAAAACAGGATTTTTTGAAATGTTTATAGCACTCATATTATTACAAAATAAGGGTATACTATTGATTTTTAATTTGTAGTCTTCCAATTGTGTTTTTAACCAAATTAATTGGGTGCAACATGCAGATGCGGAAATGTATTCTGCTTCAGCAGTGGATAAAGCCACTGTCGCTTATTTCTTGCTTGACCACATGTTGAGTGAGCTTCCAAGGAAGCAACACATTCCGGACGTGCTTCTTCTATCCACTCTATCTCCCGCATAATCTGCATCACAAAATCCTACTGCACAAAATTCATCAGATTTAGGATACCACAAGCCATAATCACAAGTTCCCTTAATGTATCTAATGATGCGTTTAACAGCCGTAAGATGGGATTCTTTTGGGTGAGATTGAAATCTTGAGCATACACCCACACTTTGAACAATATCCGGTCTAGATGAGGTAAGGTACATGAGTGAACCTATCATTCCCCTATACCTTGTTTCATCCACATCTTGACCATCATCATCCTTTTCAAGTTTTGTGTTGGGATGCATTGGTGTACCCATTGCTTTGGAATTTTCTAGGCCAAACTTTTTAATAAGTTCTTTTGCATATTTTCCTTGGTAAATAAAAGTACCACTAGGAGTTTGTTTAATTTGGAGGCCAAGAAAGAAAGTAAGCTCTCCCATTAAATTCATTTCAAACTCACTAGTCATGAGTTTTTCAAACTCTTCACACAAGGAAATGTTGGCCGAACCAAACACAATGTCATCAACATAAACTTGAACAAGGAGTATATCATCATTAGATGCTTTAATGAATAAAGTGGTGTCGGTGGTACCCCTTTGAAATTTATTTTCCAACAAGAAGGCACTAAGCCTTTCATACCAAGCTCTTGGAGCTTGTCTAAGACCATAAAGAGCCTTAGTTAATTTGAAAACATGATTTAGAAACTCTTTATGTTCGAAACCGGGGGGTTGTGCCACATACACTTCTCTATCAATAAAGCCATTAAGGAAAGCACATTTAACATCCATTTGAAACATTTTGAAACCTTTATGGGCAGCATAGGCAAGAAGCAACCGAATTGCTTCCATTCTAGCTACCAGAGCAAAAGACTCATCAAAATCTATACCCTCTTCTTGATCGTAACCTTGGGCCACTAATCTAGCCTTGTTACGAACAACTTGTCCATCCTCACCAAGTTTATTTTTAAATACCCACTTAGTACCCGTTACCTTCATACCATCCAAATAAGGTGCTAATGTCCAAACCTCATTCTTGTCGAATTGAGCTAACTCCTCTTGCATGGCCTTGACCCATGATGGATCTTCAAGAGCTTGTTTGACATTGTTGGGCTCCATTTGTGACAAGAAAGCAAAGTTTCTAGGTTCGGTTTGTCTTTTGGTGGAGGATCTTATTGTTACACCATGAGAGGGATCACCAATGATGAAGTCATGAGGATAACCCCTCATAGACTTCCATTCTCTAGGCTTTCGGACAGGTGTAGAGCTTTGATGAACTTCTGGTGGTCTCACTATTTCAGTTGCTCGTGCCTGCTCAGGAGACAAAATGGAAATATCTCCTCCAATCTGACGAGACAAAACTGGGCTGACAGATTCTTCATTTTACACAGATTTGGGATTTTCTCTATTTGTTCCAGCCTCTTCACAATCTGAATCAATATCTTTCACAATACTGGGAATTAATTTAGAATCACAAAAAGTAACATGTATGGATTCCTCTATGGTTCTATGCTCTTTGAGATAAACTCTATAGGCCTTGCTTGTGGTGGAATATCCAACAAACATTCCTTCATAGGATTTTGGATCAAACTTTCCAAGATTTTCTTTATTATTAAGCACAAAGCATTTGCATCCAAAAATTATGAAAGTACTTAAGATTTGGAGGGGTTCCTTTCCATAGCTCATAAGGGGTTTTCTTTAACCCTTTTCTAATGATTGTTCTATTCAAAATATAACATGCTGTGTTCACAGCTTCAGCCCACAAAAATTTAGGAATTTCATTCTCACATAGCATAGCCCTAGTCATCTCTTGAAGGCTTCTATTCCTTCTTTCAACCACCCCATTTTGTTGGGGGGTTCTAGGGCATGAAAAATTATGAGAAATCCCTAAGTCATCACAGAATTTTTCAAAGTCTTGATTTTCAAATTCTCTTCCATGATCACTTCTCAAATGGGCAATTTTCAAATCCTTTTCATTTTGAATTTTCTTACAAAGGGTGGAAAAAGCATGAAAAGCATCATTCTTATGAGCAAGGAAAAGTACCCAACCAAATCTAGAGTAATCATCTACCACCACAAGACCATAGTGTTTGCCTCCTAAACTTTGAGTTCTAGTAGGACCAAAAAGATCAATATGGAACATTTCCAATGGCCGTTTGGTTGAAATTCCATCTTTTGATTTAAAAGATGATTTTACTTGTTTGCCCAATTGACAAGCGTCACAAGTAAGATCCTTATCAAACTTGATGTTTGGAATTCCTCTAACCAAATTTCTTTTGACTAGCTTAGAAATTTGATACATGCTAGCATGTCCCAACTTTCTATGCCAAAGCCATTTTTCAGATTCAAAAGATGTAAAGCATGTTACATTTTGTTCCTTTAAATCCTCAAGAGTTAATCCATACACATTGTTGCATCTTTTAGCTTCAAGAAGAACATTCCCAGTTTTCTCACACACAACTAAACAAACACATTTCTTAAAAATAACTTCAAAACCCAAATCACAAAGTTGACTAACACTAAGTAAATTATGTTTCAAGCCATGTACAAGGAGAACATCATTTATACAAGATGAGAAATTTTTACCCACTTTCCCGACAGCCACAATTTTTCCTTTTGCATCATCACCGAAAGTGACAAGCCCTCCATCATATTCATCAAGCTTTATGAAGAAGGTTGTCTTTCCGGTCATATGCCTAGAGTATCCGCTATCCATATACCACATATTTTCATTCTTTTTAGATGCTAGGCACACCTGATCTATGTGGTCTGCCATGAGACATGTTTGTGACTTGGTCTCGGTTTCTTCTTCATCATCATCAGAGTCATTCTCCAAGTCTTTCTATGTGGCCATCAGTCCTTTCTTCTTTCCTCTTTTCGGCTTTTCTTCCTTCTTTAGCTTGGGACAGTCAGATTTGAAATGCCCCATTTCCTTGCAATTGTAGCAAGTTACTTTGCTAAGGTCTTTCTTCACTCTCCTTGTGCTGCTGCCTTTGCTTTTGAGCTTAGGCATTTTCCTGAATTTTTTTGCAAACAACACAAACTCATTTTCAGAAGAGTTATCACTGGATTCTTCATCCAGAGGGTTAGTCATAGAAGAAAAAGCAATTCCTTTCTTTTTTGAATCCCTTTTTAAATAGGTGTTTTCAAAAGCAAGAAGATTTCCTCTCAAATCATCAAGTGTCATGGAATCTAAGCTACTGCTCTCAGAAATAATTAAAGTTTTAGTTTCCCACTCTTTTGTGAGACATCTCAACACTCTTCTCACTAGCACAGATTCAGAGTGTGTAATTCCCAGAGCATCTAAGCCAACAATGATGGCATTAAACCGTTCGAACAGTTCATCAATGGACTTTCCTTCCTTCATTGCAAACATTTCATACTCTCTATTCAACATGTCTGTTCGAGTCTTCTTTACAATGGTGGTTCCTTCATGGGTGATTTGCAATTTGTCCCAGATTTCCTTTGCCGTTGTGCATCTTGATACCCGTCGGTACTCCTCGAAGCTGATAGCACAGTTAAGCAGATTAACTGCCTTGGTATTTAATTCTATCTTCTTTCTATCTTCCTCAGTCCATCTTGCTTCTGGTTTGAGAGAGACTACTCCTTCAGCACTTGTAACAGTTGGATATTGAGGTTCATCCAAGATGATTTTCCAAAGTCTGTAATCCACTGCTTGTACAAATATCTTCATCCTCTCCTTCCAATAGGTATAATTTTTCCCATTGAAAAGAGGTGGTCTGTTGCTTGATTGACCTTCAGTCAGATTATAGGACACCACATTTGCGCCACTATTTTCTGCCATGAGGATCTTTACTCTAAGCTACAAAGCTTGATCTCTTTGAGACCAAGCTCTGATACCAATTGATGGTTTCAGTGGCTAAGAGAAGGGGGGTTGAATCTTAGCCCCCTTTTTGTTGCTAACACTTGCTGAATTCAGAGGAGACTTTTCTATTTTGGCTCGTCCCTGGACACGAGACTTTTTCTTTTATCTCGTCCCTAGTCACGAGACTTTTTGTTTTGTCTCGTCACTTTGCACGAGACATTTTTAGTTTTTGCTCCTGTGCAGTAGAAAACAGAAATGGAGTAGGAGAGAAGAAAGATTACACCCAGATATATCCTGGTTCAGCTACTAAGTGCAGTGCAGCCTACATCCAGTCTCCATCACAACAATGATGGAATTTCACTATAATCAACCTGATTACAAACTGTAAAGTGCTAACCCAACTTACAAGGGGATTCCCACAGAATCATGAAACACAACATAGATGAACAAAGGAACTCTAAGACATCTATGACTTTTTCTTTTAATTTTGCACTCTCTGCCTTTTTCCGCTCTATGGCTTTTTCATACAAACCTCACTGTTTGCCTTTTTCCATGAGACTCAAGACATGACAAAATTAAACAAAAAAATACAAAACTGAATACATTGAAGGAGAAGAGAAAACTGTTAGCTCAGGTAGCTCTGAGAACACTGTGCCTTGCACTCTCAAATTTTCTCCTTGCTCCAAACAGTGGTTGTTCACCCTTAATATAGAAGAGGGAAGCCTCCACTTATTGAAGCCAACAACTGAACCAACTTCTTCCTCCTTCAACTAATAGAACCGGTTCGGCCACATAGAGAGAGAAGAGATAACCATGCAAAACCCAACATGCAATTACCTCTAGTTCTTCCTTGATCATCACCCTTCATCAATCCGAGCTCTCCATCCTTGGCTTGCTCTCCAAGATGGATTTCTGGCCCTTGATGCTTCATGATGATAATGACTTCATCTGCTTCAATCTCTGCCTTAACCATCACTTCGCCACTCTAGCTACTCCCTGTGGTGGTTAAACAGAATCAAAGACAAGCCATGCTTCAAGAATCTCCCTTGCTGGCCGAATCTTTTCCTTCCATTTTTGAGCATGAAGAACTCAAGATAACCTCACCAAATCTAACCATAATTGGTGAGTATCTTAGCCACAACTCATTTTTATTTTAGTATGTTTTCTTGCCATCATCAGCTTGATGGTCTTGATGCATGCAACTTCTTCCTTTTCTTGGTTGATGAGCATAGCGTCCATAGCTTCCTGGACAAGGACCGAAGGAAGAAGAAGAAAGAGATGAGAGAGAATGTGAAGTTAAAGTAAAAGCAATTAAATGAAACTGAGACATATTGATAGATTGTTTTTACTTCCCTTGCTTTGAGTAGCGTATAGCATTAATCATAATGATTCCCTATCAAATCAAAGTCAAGTTCTCTCTCATGTTTCCAATGCTAGCTTATTAAGTTTTGAAATCCATTCTTAGCAAGCAATGGAATCCGTTGGAAAGCATGAAGCCTATTTGCTTTCTTAGTTTCGGACCAGGCTTGGAACCATTCATCACTAATAAGACTTGGGCTTGTAGTATTGAAATTAAAGTTGGCCCAATTAGTTAACATTTGCTTTCCTGATGAATTTTGTTTCGGATCAAGCATGAGAAAATTAACCATGGGCTTGGTTGTAACAACATTAAGCTTGGCCTATCAATAAAAATTCAGCCACTTATTATAAACCATGCATCAAGGCTGATTGTTGGGCTTAAACCAAAAGCTCATTTTTCGGCCCAACATAAAATCTGCACAACAAAATTATTAATTAAGCAAATATGAATTAAGATCAAATTAATAATTTTGTAGTTAATTATTTTAATAATGTTTGTTCATCATCAAACTTAAACAAGAGTTTTCCAAACTCATCAACCTTGATATCACTTATTTTGTATGGATAGGACCCGAAAGGGCAACTCGTGGACGGGGTTGAGGACGAAGAGAGAATGAGGGATCCGCTTCTACTGGCAATCAGGCCAAATTTCTGGCAGCAATGACCTAACTTGTCAACATTATGCAAGCTAGAGCGGCGGCTACAAATCAAGCGATAGAGAGAATGAATGGAAATGGTAATGGATCTGGAGGAAGCCCAGTTGAAAGTCCGATGACTTTGGCAACCTTTCTGAAGGTTAATCTTTCTACCTTTAGAAGATCCGCTAATCCGATGGAAGCTGACAACTGGTTTATAGAATTACAAGCGCAACATGTATCTGAAGGTTAATTGGTGGAGTTTTCTATTTATCAACTGGCTGGAGAAGCTCAGCATTGGTGGCAGGGAACCTACCACCTTCTGTAGCAAGGTATTGGGACTAAGGCAACCACTTGGGAGGTTTTTAGAGAGGATTTCAACAAAAAGTATTTCCTGAATTTTGTAAGACAAGCCAAGAATTGGAAATTAACATGATAAAGAACTCAAGAATATCTAGTAGTATTAGAAAATCTCTAATTCAATTCCAATTTGAAAATCAAATAAGTCGTATCTTACTCAGACGATAAAAAGAGCTAAGGTTATGCTAAAAGCCGCCAGTAGAAAACCGAAATAACTAGTTATAGTGGGCATAAAAAAGCTAAATGAAATAAGTTCTTTTTATACGTATGTTTACAAAGCACTTCCCTAAGTTTCCAAGGAAATACAATCGAATAGGAGAAGAAGAAAAAGATACCATTTGAGAAATACAATTGAGATTTGTGGATTTATCAATCATTATAGATGAATAAAAATAGAGTGACATCGGTAAGAAATCAATTCATCACCTATGACAACTATCCATCCTGTGGTTCAAAATCAACATATTTTTTGAGCAACTCGTAAGTTGAGTAAAATAATCCAAAAAAAATTTCAAATTATTTTTTTATTTCTAGTTTCTAGAATACTTCTATTTCTTCTTTCTATTTTAAAATAGAATATTTATTCAGTGCAGAGCTAGAGCTACTTTAACTAAGGCAAGGAACAATGATTGTGGCTGCTTACACAAGCAAGTTTGAGGTGTTGTTCCATTTTTCAAGAGTTTGTTAAGGTGCTCCTAAATGATATAAGGAGTGGAAGTGCATGAAATACCAGGATGGCTTGAGAGATGACATCATGCGAGATGTGGCACCTCTTGAGATTAAGAGTTTTACCGAGTTGGTAAATAAGAGTCGTGTGGTGGAGGATTGTTCAATGAGGAATATGAATGCAAGTTCTAACTGTGGTGGTTACCACAGCCGAGGAGGTGCAAGGTCTTTTGCTCCAAGGGACCGAAACTTCATGAGAGGAGGTTATGTTCAACAACCTCAACGTGGTCGGGCTACTTTTCGAGGGAACAACAACCATCAAGGAAGAAGATATGGAAGGTAACCTTAGAATGAACTGACTTGTAGGTGGTGTGAAAGTTATCACCCGAGAACTCTATGTAGAGCTGGATTGGGACTTTGCTATAGTTTTGGAGGAGCTAGACCATGTCTTGGAACTACCCCAAAAAGACCGAACGGAATGCTGATAGAGCTCAACAGCAAGGCGGTATATACGCTATCAGGACGGATGATGCTGCTAAGTCAGATACTTTGATCAGAGGTAAATGTGAAATTGGTGGTAAAGCGTTAACTACATTGTATGATACTGGAGCATTTCATTCATTCTTAGGCTTTAATAAAGCTGCTGACTTAGGGTTAACGGTGTCGGCATTGTCATTTGATTTACATCTGCATACTTCTACTTCTAAAATTGTGGTGACTAAAATAGGATGCCAAGAAGTTCCTTTTAGGGTGAAAAACCGAGAATTTGTTCATGATTTTATCTGTTTGTTAATAACTGAGTTAGACTTGATTTTGGGCTTGGATTGGTTATCGATGAATCTGGTGTTGTTGGATTCCTTTGAGCGTTCTATCTGGTTTATGTCTGAGGAATCAGAAGGACCGGTGGTGGCGCGAAGTTATTATTTAAATGTGGTGAAAGTGAATTGTAGTGGGACAGAGTGCCAAGGATTTATCCTTTTTGCTGCAAATTGTTTAGGAGATGAGCAAGACTTAGACCGAATACCAACCGTGAGAGAATTTTCCAAAGTTTTTCCCCGAAGATATACCCGAGTTTTCACCTCAGAGAGAGATTGAATTCACAATAGACTTAGTGCCGGGTGCTAGATCGATATCGATTGCACCATTGGATGGCACCTTTGGAATTGGTGGAGTTAAAGAAGCAATTAGAAGAGTTGATAAAGAAGAGCTTCATTCGATCAAGTGTTTTTCCGTGAGGAGCGCATGTGTTGTTGGTGAAGAAGAAGGATGGAAGTATGAGGTTATACGTTGATTACAGACAGTTGAATAAGGTGAGGAAATTGTATGCGAAGCTTTCAAAATGCAAATTTTGGAAAAGAGAAGTAAAATTCTTAGGTCATGTGGTAAGTAAGGATGGGATTGCAGTGGATCCATCTAAGATTGAGGCGGTGACTAAGTGAAAGAGGCCGATGTCCGTAATTGAGATTAAGAGTTTCTTAGGCCTGGCTGGATACTATAGGAGGTAAATCAAGGGCTTCTCACAAATTGCCCTACCGATGACGAAGTTGATGTGTAATGAAGTTCCGTTTGTGTAGATGCTAGAGTGCAAATAGAGTTTTCAAACCTTGAAAGAGAGGATAGCTTCTGCACCAGTACTTATTCTACCTGATCCGAATGAATCATTTGAAGTTTATTGTGATACATCACTTAAAAGTTTAGGTTGTGTGTTGATACAACATCGAAATGTGGTGGCTTATGCCTCAGGACAATTGAGACTGCATGAGATGAATTATCCTATGCATGACTTGGAGTTAGAGGTTGTGGTATTTGCTTTGAAAATTTAGAGACATTATCTGAAGGGGATAAAGTTTAGAGTCTTCTTCGATCATAAGAGTTTGAAGCATATTTTTATCAAAAGGAGTTGAATATGAGATAGAGAAGGTGGATAGAGTTGTTGAAGGACTATGATTTTGACTTGAACTATCATCCCGGAAAGGTAAATGTGGTGGCAGATGCCTTGAGTTTGAAGTCTTTAAGTGTAGCATGGACGATGCTCAAAGAGGAGGAATTGTTAAGTAAGTTTGTGAGTAAAGTTAGGAGTGGAGGATATGGCCGAAGGTGTGAGTTTGAATCAGTTGCAAATCACGAGTGATTTTAAGACTGAGATTCAGAAAGCACAAGAAGGTGAAGAGTTACAGAAAATGTTAAAGACTGTGGGATACGGAAAACAAGAAGAGGTTAAGAAGGATCAAGAGGGGATTTGAAGGTACAAGGAGAGAATTTGCGTACCAAGTGTAGGAAACTTGCAGAATGAAATATTGTCCGAAGCTCATAAGAGTGGATTTTCAATTCATCCTGGAATTACTAAGATGTATCGCGACTTGAAAAGAATATTTTGGTGGCTCAAAATGAAAAGTGACATAGCAGCATATGTGGCTAAGTGTTTGACTTGTTAGAAAGTGAAATTGAACATCAGAAGACGTCTGGCATGTTACAACCGTTAGAAGTTCCGCAATAGAAATGGGAAGGCATCACTATGAATTTTGTAACCTGTTTACCAAGGACTCGAGCGGGGTTTGATGCGAAATGGATAATTGTGGATCGGTTGACTAAATCCGCTCATTTCTTACTCGTTAGGATGACTTATTCTTTGAATGAGTTGGTAAGATTGTACATTAGAGAGATTGTGAGACTACATGGCGTGCCAACTACAATTGTCTCGGATTGTGATTCCCTTTCACTTCAAAGTTTTGGGGAGCCTTTCAAAATGCATTCTATATGCGATTGTGTTTGAGTACCTCTTATCATCCACAAACGAATGGACAATCAGAGAGAACAATTCAGACCTTAGAGGATATGTTGAGAGCGTGTGTGTTGCATCAACCCGGAAGTTGGGACAGGTATATGCCATTGGTGGAGTTTGCCTATAACAATAGTTACCATGCGAGCATAGGGTGGCTCCTTATGAAGCGTTGTGTGGACAAAAGTGCCAATCATTGTTGTGTTGGTATGAACCTGGAGAATCAAGTATTTTAGATCCTGAATATGTAGCTGAGACGATAGAGAAAATAAAAAAGATTAGAACTAGAATTCTCACTGCACAAAGTCGTCAAAATAATTATGCGGATCGGCGGAGAAAACCATTAGAGTTTGAAGAAGGTGAGCATGTGTTCTTGAAAGTTGTCTCACGACGGGCATTGGACAAGCAATTAAAACCAAGAAGTTAAATCCTCGATATACTGGTCCATTTGAAATCTTGAAGAAGATTGATTCCGTGGTGTATCAAGTGGCTTTGCCACCGAATCTTTCAAACTTGCATGACGTGTTCCATGTTGCACAATTACGAAAATATACTCCAGATGCGTCTCATGTATTGGAGCCCAAATCAATTCATTTGAGAGAGAATTTGGCTTTTGAAGTTACCCCAATACATATTGATGATGTGAGTGTTAAAAAGCTTCGTGAAAAAGAAGTTCACTTGGTTAAGGTAGCTTGGAGTCGACCAGGAATTAAAGAGCATACTTGGGAGTTGGAAACCGATGAGGAAGGATTATCTGCAATTATTTACAGCTAATTAAATTTTGAGGACAAAATTTTAAATAAGGTGGGTAGGATGTAAACTCTGTTAGACCGTAATTAATTAAGTAATAAATTAAAATGTAGGCAAAAATTGTTGAAAATCGAACAATCAAAATTTGACAATTAAAATAGGATATTTGGACTCAGTGGATTTTTTCGAGTCGGAAAATATAGTTTTCTGCGAGAAAATGCACACTGAAAAATTTGACCGGCAGTACTGGCTGAGATCTGTCCAGTACTGCAGTTAAGGAAATAAATTATGAGTGATGAAGGTTAAAAAGTTAAAATTATAATTCAGATGGTAAAAATAATTAAAATACACATTAAAATGCTAATCTTAAAGGTTTTAGCCCAAAATTGGGCCAAATGGGCTATATATGTGAACCGGACCCAAGTTGTGCTCATGTCTAACATATATAAGCCATTAGTTATGGTCATTCAGCACAACACACACTTCATTTGGTGCATTGAGCTAAAATGAGAGAAGAGAGGTGAGGAAGAAGTGAAATCCTAACATTGAAACACTCAAATCATCATAATTTCCTCTCCGATGCTTTGTTTGCCGCACCGTTTGCGGCAACGTGTATAAGACCTAGAAATTTTGGAAAAATCTTATTAAGAGTTAATTTCAATTTATTTATTCATTAAGTACTTTAGTCTCAGGAATTATTTTATTAAAGATGATTAAAGAAAATTTTGATTAATTGAGTTTAAAATACTTTAAGGTTTTATCTGATTTTATAATTATCAAATTATTTTCTATATTTAGATTATAAAGTTTAACAAATGTAAAATAATAAGAATTTTATATGATTTGATTTAAATAATTAAGATTTCGAAATTTAATACTTTAATTCTTGTAAACAAAAAAAATTAATTATATTGTCTTATATTTTAAATTAGAATACTTAATTAAAAGCCAATCAACAAATTAATAATTAAATAATAATTTTTTAAAAATAATTTTAAGGAATTAATTTAGAATTTAATTTAATATAATATCTTAATTTTATTAAAATTCAACAAAATCCTAATTTACTCAAAAATTTATAATTTCACATTTGCCCCAAATTAAACCCTAATCCTAAAATCAAACACACGAAACCCTAACTCAGCCACTGCCACTTACCCACCCACCGCCATCCTTTTCCAAATACACACTAACACAACGGCAGCAACAGTAGAAAAATAAAGGAAAGAAAAGGAAAGAGAGAAGGGGGGACCGAGGGGGAAAAGGAGGAAGGAGAGCCGCCCTGTGTCGCGCCTTACCGCCGCGAAGCTCGCCGTTGCGCCGCACCACCATCGCAGGAGGGAACTGAAGAAGAGAGGGAGACGGCACCGGTAGGCAACTAGGCATCACCGCCACCATTGCCGCCGCTGTGCTGCCAAGAGGGAGATCCGGGGGAAAGGGTACGGGGTTGAGGGAGCAGAGAAGCTGCGCCGCCGGTGCACCATGCCTCGTCACGACCGCCGCGCCCTGCTCCACACCGTTGCTGCCACTGTTCTGTCACGTGAGAAGGATGTGATGACATGTCATTTTGTGCATATTTTGCTAGCCATTTTTACCTACTTTCATTAGGTTTCATGTACTTTCTTGCACAATAAGTAAGTGATTGGAGTGGAATTTCATGTTTATCTTGATTCAATCAAACATTAGTAATTTTGTACAAAATCATGAGATTTATGCAAGAATTAGGTGATTATTATGAATGATGCAAAACCTTATGATTTTGGTGAGACTTTGAATGCATGTTTGATTGATGGCATGTAAAAAGATAAAAAGAGAAAGCAGAAAGGTAAGCAGTACAGAATAACACTAAGCTCAATTGAAGAACGCTACGCTCTTTAGCGACGCACACGTGTACAACACGCTTACGCGTCGAGAAAAAAATTTGGAAGGCCCACGCGTACGCGTACATGACGCGTACGCGTGGATGTGGTCAGCGCTCATTTGCAAAGAGAGCGCTACGTTATCTGAATGAGCGCCTGCGACAAGATTCAAATTTGGGATTGAAATTTTGCAACTGACGCTCACGCGTACATGATGCGCACGCGTCGATGGAGCATCTGGGAAGAAGCACCCAAACGCGTGGATGGCACGGAAGCTGGGAATCGCTGTTTTGACATCCACGCGCACGTACAGAGGACGTGCACGCATGGGGAGCACTCATGGCGCGAACGTAGCGCTTGTTTAAAGAACGCTATCTGGGACGTGCGCGCGTGAATCGTGCGCGCAAGCATGGCTGAGGCTGGAGACAGCGACGATGCGCACGTGTATGTTACGTGTACGCGTCGATGTGCAAAAACGCAATGGACACACACGCACAAGGGACGTATACGCGTCAGTGAATGAGTGTTATGCTCTCTTTGAGAATGCTATGTTCCCCTGGAGCTGTAACCAAGTACCTTTTCTGACCCACTTCATCAAAGGCCAAGAAGCCTACTCAAAGTACTTGATGACTGAATTGGAAAGTGTATAAATAGAGGAAAATTTGATTTCGTTAGGACCTTTTTTCTTTTACCTTTTAGTTCTGCTTTTTAGGAGTTCTTTAGAATTTTTAGATCTGATTTTATTTTCTTTCTGTTTTCCTTCTGTTCTTCATCTTTTGCAATTGTTCTTTTCTGTTTTGGTACTAGTGCAATGATGAACTAAATCCCAATTTCATTAGGGGGAGGGGCTCTATTGTAATTCCAATGAATCAATGAAATTCTTCTTCTTCTCTATTCATTTTTGTAGCAATTGGGTATCTTCTATTTTGATTTTGAATTATTCACTCCGGAAGGGGGTTTAATTCAGTGAATGCTTGTGTGAGCCTCGGAAGGGGAATCACTTGCATTAGAATTGGAGCTCTATCCTTCACTACTCTCTTGATTAACACTATTCGGGAGGAATTGAGATTATGAGAGTTAGTGTGGCTTATGGATGAGAGATATGCACTTAACCTCTTCTCATGATAATTAGATCAAGGAATTGGCAAGATTGATTGTGATTAGAGAGATTGGATTGCCAAGGAATTGGGATCCAATCAACTTCAATCCGCCATAGATATACCAAATGATTAAGAAAGGAGTTAAGACCAATTTGATTTATGAAGGATTACAGTATCTCCAATCCCTGATGAATCACTTTCTTTGAATTTCTTCACCTTAGAGCTTTCTGATTTACTGCAGTTTACATTCTATTTTGATTCCCAACACCCATATCCCTTTATTATTCATGCAATTTAAGTTTTCTGGCAATTTAGATTCTGCAATTTAAATTTCTTGCCTTTTAAGATTCAGTTATTTACCTTTCTTGCAATTTAAGTTTCAGCTCTTTTAATTTCTTGCACTTTAAGTTTTAGCCATTTAAGCTTTCTGCAATTTACCTTTCTGTCAATCTACATTCTGCACTCTAGTTTCCTTGCAATTTACTCTCTGTCAATCAAATTTCACTCAAACCATCAACTGTCTGCTTAACTAAATTCATCACCTAACTAAAATTGCTTAATCCATCAATCACTATGGGATCGACCTCACTTTTGTGGGTTTTACTACTTGATGCGACCCGGTACACTTGCCGGTGAGTTTGTGTGGAATCGATTTTTCCTCATTAAGTTTTTAGCGCCGTTGCCGGGGATTGATTTAGATTGACAATGATTAAGTAGGTGATAATCTAGATTAAGCATTTTTCTTTGTTTTTGATTAAGCACACTAACTGTTTGAGATTTTGTTTTAGCTAACCTTAACTTCACTCTAGCAATAAAGTGCTTTGTTTCTGTTTCTAGTTTTGTTTGTGTTGTATGCCAGGAGGAAGAAGAGGTGCATCTACATCTTTTGATTCTGAGCCAGAGAGAACATTCTTGAGATTGAGAAGAGAAGCAAGAGGGAAGGGGGTGATTGGAGGAGAAGAATCAGAAGAGGAAGACCAAGAAATGGAGGGTAACCTCCTTAATCCACCAGAAGAGGTGGCCAACAACAATGGCCAACCTCCAAGGAGAGTTCTAGCATCATACACCTTCCCTAATCCAAAAAACTGTGGGAGCAGTATACTCACCCCTAATATTCATGCAAATAACTTTGAGTTGAAGCCTCAACTTATCACTTTGGTACAAAACAATTATTCCTATGGAGGAGGTTCCCTTGAAGATCCAAACCAACACTTATCTGTCTTCTTGAGGATATGTGAAACTATCAAGACAAATGGTATGCATCCGGACATCTACAAGTTGCTGCTGTTTCCATTCTCTGAGGGATAAGGCATCTTAATGGCTAGAGACATTCCCCAAAAAAAGCATAAACACTTGGGATGATTTGGTGAACAAATTCCTATCTAAGTTCTACCCACCTCAGAGGATCATAAGATTGAAGACAGAAGTGCAAACATTCACTCAAATGGATGGAGAATCACTTTATGAGGCATAGGAGAGATACAAAGCTCTGATTAGGAAATGTCCACCTGAGATGTTTAGTGAATGAGACAGAGAATTGATGGACTTCAAGTGGCTGCAGTAAGTACAGCAAGCCAACCTTCAAATGGATGGAGCCAAAGTGAAGAAGATTCTGAGAAGTACAGCTATGATCAGCAACCAGAACAAGTCCAATACATGCATAACACCTCAAGCTCTTCTCAGAATGACTTCCATGGAGATACATACAACCCATCATGGAGGAATCATCCCAATTTGAGGTGGGGTGATAATCAGATTTCATGGCAAAATAATTACAATTCCAACAACTCCCACAACACAAACAACCAAAATCATTCATCCAACACTAACTGTTCCGAGGGTTACCTAAAACTGAAGGTCAATCTTGGATGAGATCTACTGTTGTGGCCAGATCTGTCGTGTCCGACTTGCTGGATCTGGTGGTGCTGCTGATCCTTGATCACTGGTGGAGTGTGGTACCTGCAAGAGACTCCGATGCTTAAGTTAGCACGTGCTTTAGGCAGGTTTTTTGTGTAGAATCAGAATATGAATTATACGTGGGTGCTCCAGTGTATTTATAGTAGTGTGGAGTGACCTCCCTTGAGATAAGTTAGTTATCTTATCTTATTTTTTGTAGGTGGATCTCCTTATCTTTGCCCAGCCGCCTTTAAGTGGGCTGTGATCTTCTGCTTTGGGCCTACCTGGGCCTCAATGGTGATTTGGCAGAACTCTTTAATGAGAGGTCGGTGGCGATCCAAACCTTGAGAGGTCGGTCACTCTTGTCTTCAGTCATCCCAGGTTGTGTAGCTCGACCCAGGGTATGAACAGTGCCCCTGCTCGAGTTTGATCTTTCCTTTGAGGTCGTGTCTTTAGACTTCGACCTTTTTGTGAAAGTCATGCTCGAGCATTCGCCTTTGGTCGTTCTCTTGTATAACTCCCGTTGGGATTGCTTCTGCTTGAATGCGGAGCATTTCTTTCTTTATGTGTAGCGCGCGTTTGTGTTTTTCTTGGGAATGCATGAGGGCTTTAAAAGCTCATTTAACTTCTTTTTGCCATTTCCTCTTTTCCCTCTTCGTATTTCATTTTGAAAAGAAGAAGTTTTACTTTCACTTTCAGTTTCTTCTTCCCCTTTCTTCTTCGTTCTTTTCTTGCTAATTCTTCTGATTTCATGCCTTTTAAGCCTCCTTCCTTCTCTGTTCGAAAAAGCGCTTCCTTGGTGCGTGCTCGTCGTTTGCTTCTGTCTGGGCAATTGTCGCTCCTGTTCTCTGCAGGTTGGTGCTCTCTCCTTCTTTCTTTATGCTTTTGATAGTCACTTTTATGTATACTTTTACTGTATACTCGCCAAGTTTTTATTTTTATTGAGTTTGCCTTGAAAATCTTGATTCTTTCTGCGAAAAGATTGCGTCTTTCTTTTTTATCAACGTTTGCGATTTTCTCTGCTGCTTCTATGTGCGCTTTGTTGCTATCAGTAGTTTTATCTTTTCGTTGCTGAATGTATGAGGGAATGCTGATACTTAGGTTGAGATCTTTGCATGTTTGAAAGGGTTACAACTGGTTAGGGTTCCAATTTTTTGCGTCATCTCCTTTTCTGGGTTCTTATTCTGTTGTTGCCTCCAAAGGGTGCCCCTGGGGTGCCCTTTTTGGTTGCTTTACCTCTGTGTTGATTGGTTGTTCCTTCTCTTTTTTGGATTTTGTTCGAGTTGTTTAGTAGTGACCCTTGTTATTTTCCTTTGTTGTAGGTGTAGTTTGCTGTATGTCTTCCCGAAAAAATATTGTTGAGATGTCTACCAAGATCCCTGCTGGCATGTCCGACTGGCTGGATTCTATAGTCTTAATGTGTGTGACCGTGGCCGACCTGGAGTACTGTGAGAGGCTTAGGAGATTCCAAAGGATCTATAGCAATAGGGATGATGAAAAGAATTATGAACTGTTGTCGCCCGACCCTGAGGAGAGGGTTAGTTTCCCTTCTTTGACCTCGGGAGAACGTCCGTTCTTTTATGCTTATGACTATATCTTTAGTCTGCTGAACATCACCATCCCCTTTACTGCTTTTGAGACCGACCTCCTATGGACTTGCAACGTGGCCCCTTCCCAGCTTCATCTGAATTCTTGGGCCTTCATTAAGATTTTTCAGCTGTTGTGCCAGGAGTTAGGTGTTCGACCTACCGTGTCTGTTTTTCTTTATCTGTTTGTGTTGATCAAGCCCGAAGTAGCCTAGAAGAAGGCTTCTTGGGTTTTGTTCCGAGCTACCCAAGGGAAAAAAGTATTTTCTATGTATGATGAGTCTTTTTGGGATTTTAAGAACTATTACTTTAAAGTCCGAGCTGTAGAGAATGCCAACGTTTCTTTTTAGATGAGAATGACGAGCCGACCTTCCCTCTGTGGTGGAAAAAAGATATAGTAGCTACTAAGTATTCTTGGGAGAGTCTGGATGAGGTTGAACAGGCCTTTGTGAGTGTTTTAGAGGAGAACTGGGGGGAGCCTTCTCATCTGGATACAAAGAGGTTTCTAGGAGATCCTTCCCTCCTCCGTGCTGAGCTGGGTAGTGTCTGACCTCTTTTTCTAATGGCTTTCTTCTGTTATTTGCTTATTTATCCCTTGCTTATTTGTAACTTTGTTTTCTTGGCTCCTTTTTCAGAAATGGTGAAATCTACGGATTCCATGAAGGCCTTCCGTAGGGCTAAGAAGGTGACAGCTGCACAAAACTTATCAGCCAAGGCTTCGGGGGAAGGGTCTTCTCAGGTGCCTCCGAAGAAGCCGACTTTTGATACTTCTGGGCCGAGGAAGATCATTCCGACTCCTCAAGTCTGGACGATTTCTTCTGACCCTGTTCCGCCGACTTTTGGTGTTGCTTCTTCTCCTACTGCTGCTAGTCCTCCCCCAAAACAACAAAAAACTGTTGGTTCTTATGATCTGAATAGTCAGGAGTTTGAGGGCATGGGTTTTACCACCGAGGTGATATCCCCTTATGGCAAAGTTCCCTTGGATGATGTTTCCATTCTTTGCCATCTGGATTTTATTACTAGTAATAGTATTCAAATGGCGAACCTTGGGGCGGCCTTGTTTCGTGTTGTCCGGGATTCTCCGGTTCATGCGACTAAAGCTTTTATGGAGGATACCAAGTCGGAGTTTGATAGGATTAAGGGCCTAAAGGATGAACTAGATGCCAGGGTGGCGAAGCTGGAGCTGGATGTGGAGAGGGAGAAGTCCCGGGTTACTGCTGCTGAGGCAGCTACAAATTTAGCTGGAGAAAAACGGCGAAAAATTACAAGGAGAGCTACACCCGTACCTATGGCGAGCTGCTGGAAATTAAGGAGAGGCTTAACTCTGCCCAGGCTGACTATGCTGAGCTCCAGGGTCATCTGGTGGGCAGCGTGACTGATGCGTATGAAAATTTGAAGGCCTAGGTCCGAGTTCTTGCCCCCGAGCTCGACCTCACTTTATTCAGTTTGGATAATGTAGTGGAGGACAACAAGATCGTGCCAGCCCCAGATGACGAGGATGAGAGTCCTCCTCTTGTGCCGCCAGGGAAAGCCGCAACTGCTTCAGCCTCTTCCGTCCCTTCAGAGGTCGACCAGCCAGAGTCTGAGCTCGACGTGCAGATTCTAAATCATCCCAATGGAACTGTTGATGCTATCCCGATCTCAACCATTCCACCTCCCCCCCGCCAAGGATGCTGCTACTGGGGAAAATTTGGATCCTTTATAATCTTTCTGTGTTTATATTATAGTCCGATTTGTGGACTTTTGAACTTGTTTTTTGTAAATCTGTCTGTGGTTGACTTCTGTGACATTTTAGTTGCTTCTCAACAACTCTTGTTTTGAAAAATACTTTAAACTCTGAGGCTGCCTTTTAGGGGGCCTTTGAGCCTTTCATGTTTCACTTTGATGAATTCATTTTGCTGAATGTTTGGAGATTTACTTTTTGCAACCTTTTGCGAGTTTTGTAGAGACTAGGTATTTCCCCAGTCCGACCTCCTTTAATTGGTATCAAGGGTTGCTTTGAGTTGGAATTTTCCATTCCTTTATCAAGTCAGGCAATCTTTGCAGCTTGGCGTCTAGGCTTGTCCGCCAACTTTTTAGTATTCTATAGAACCTTTTTTGTTTGTTCGAACGATATTGATAGCCCTATTATGAGATCGTGCCTTCTTTGAGTGGAGTTTGCACCCTTTTAGCTAAGCACTCTTGATCCTTAAGTTGTTTCTCAACCCTTTGGCTTTGTTCTTTTTTGGGATCGTACTTGCGCCTCTTCGTAGCTGACGTCGACCCGTACGACTTTGTTACCCAGGCTTTTTAGTCATATTCCAACAACTTTTTAGGTAGTGTTCCAGGGAGGAACCTTTTCTTTATAGTTTTGTCTGGAAGACTTTTTAGCGCCGTTTTGACTTGTGCTTTCGCTTTTTAAGTAATGTTCCTTAAGACTTGTGCCTTTCAGTGAAGCACTTTTGGCCTGTCTTTTTTGGCCTTTGCGAGTTGTCTTCGTCCCTTTCTAGTGATCCTTTCATTGGTCCGACTTCTCTGTCGGGCCTTATTAAGTTTTTTTAGTAGTCCATTTTTAGTCAGTCCTCGTCAGGCTGCTTTTTATGGTCTACTTTTTATAACTTCTTGCATTAACTTGCTTCAATCGCTTTCACCTTATCGGCCCCTTTGTCATCGAGCGATGAATTTGATTTTCACCTTGCCGTCTTTTTTGTAATCTGGCGATGATTTTTTGCATTTTATGAGCTTAGATTAATGCGTCTTGGTAGGAAAATTTTTAGGGAATTGATGACTTTATTTGAATAAATGAAATAAAAACATAAATATAAGTATGTACATATGAGTGCTTACCCTTAGAGGTCGGTCAGTTTCCTAGATCTCGGCCTGACGCCTCATTAAAAAACCTTTTTCAGGAAAAAGAGTGCGTCTTGGCCTAAGATCTTTACTTTCCTCTAGCTATAGTACCTTCTTAGGTTACAGGCATGCCATGACCTTGGTAGTTCTCGCCCTTCGAGGTCGGACACCTTGTAGTAACCTTTTCCCAGTACTTCTGTCACTCGGTATGGTCCTTTCCAGTTAGCTGCTAGCTTCCCTTCTCCTGACCGACCTGCCCTGATATCATTTCGGAGTAAGATGAGATCATTAGTGGTGAAGCTTCGCTGGACTACCTTCCGATTATACCTCAGA
The DNA here is from genome assembly GCF_003086295.3 of Arachis hypogaea. Taxonomy (NCBI): domain Eukaryota; kingdom Viridiplantae; phylum Streptophyta; class Magnoliopsida; order Fabales; family Fabaceae; genus Arachis; species Arachis hypogaea. The sequence continues at coordinate 30,898,775 of NC_092047.1, read as the reverse complement.
GCCATTCGACGCTTTAGGGCTTCCTCTTTAATCCGAACTCTTTCTCGGACTTCTAAAAGTAGGTCGAGCTCTTCCCTTTGAGCTTGGGAGTTGGTATCTTCATTATAGAGGATCATTCTAGGAGATCCTTCTTCTATCTTCACGAAAATCATTGCCTCCATTCCATAAGCAAGTCTGAATGGTGATTTTCTAGTGGTCGAATATGGTGTTGTCCGATATGCCCATAGGACTTGTGGGAGTGATAAACCCCAATTTTGTGGTTTATCTTGTGCTTAATTTAGGGCATTTTATCACCTTTTCTCACATTTATTCAATGAAATAGCATGGTTTTGTAATTCTCCCTTAATTTGTGCTTAAGTGTAAAAACATGCTTTTTAGGCCTTAAATTGGTGATTTTGATTCACTTTAATTCCATTTGATGCCTTGATGTGTTTGTTGAGTGATTTCAGGTTCATAAGACAAGTATTGGATGGAAGAAGTGAAGAAAAAGGCATGCAAAGTGGAGAATTCATGAAGAAATGGGCTTTTGGAGAATTGAGGGCCACGCACACGCGTCATGCACGCGTACGCGTGAGTAGAGGTTTTGCCAGCGACGTGCACGCGTCAAGCACGCGCACGCGTGACATTCGGCATGTGACCCACTTAAAGTGAAATTGCTGGGGGCAATTTCTGAGCTGCCCGGGCCTAAATTCAACTCGTTTCTAAGGGTATTTCATGCAGAATTAAAGCTTGAGCAAAGGGGGAGCACTTAGTTAGTCATGATGAGCCTTTAGTTATTTTTCTAGAGAGAGAAGCTCCCTCTTTTCTCTAGAATTAGGTTAGGATTAGTGATAAACCATTATTTTATGATTTATATTGTGTTTAATTGAGTGGTTTAATCAAATCTCTACCCACTTATTCATATGATTAGCATGTATTTACAATTACTTCCCAAAATTGTTTATGATTGAAAACTTGCTTCCTAAAGACTTTTAATTATGTATTTTAATTCTCCTTTATCCCATTCGATACCATGATCCGTGTGTTAAGTGTTTCAGGCTTCATAGGGCATGAATGACTTGGAAATTGGAGAGGAGGCTTGCAAAAATGGAAGGAACACAAGAAACTAAGGAGATGACCAGCGAGCAATGACGCGAGCGCATGGCCCACGCGAACGCACGAAATGGAGAATTCGCAGCGACGCGAACGCGTGAACCACGCGAACGCGTGACAAGGAAAATCGCTGAATGAAGCGAACGCGTGGACGACGCGTACGCCTGACCTGCGCGATCTGCAAAAATAACAAAATACGCTGGGGGCGATTTCGGATCGCATTTTATCCCAGTTTTCGGCCCAGAAACACAGACAACGTAGGGAACATGCTGAAACTCAGGAGGCATCCACACACATTCAGATTCATCACATTAGGATTACGTCAGTTTTAGATCTGAGTTTTTAGATTTGCATTACATTGATAGTTTATGCTTTTGCTTGGGTTTTTGGATGCTGAGAGTCATTACATCCGTTGAAGACATTACTTTAGTTTGTTTCCTTACTCCCTTACTTTTAATTAGTTACTCATTGACTCTGTTCAGATAATTATGTTGCGTTTTGAATTTATTAATATATAGAGTTATTTTTATTTTAATTAATTTTAATTCTCTATTTTATTTTATTTAATTATGACTTCTCATATTTTTATGATTATTAATTTCATGTCAATAGAGTAGAATTTCTACTTGACATGGGGTTGATTAAAAGGAGATACTTGAGTTGGAATGCTCAAGTGCTTGGTTGAATTGGATGTTGTTAGCTAATTCCATACCTACTAATACTAGACCTCCCCAAGGGAGAGGACTAGGATTTGAGGGTAAGAGTTAGTTTAATCACCATACTTTTCCTTATTTAGTAAGGGATAACCGAGTGAGAACAACACCCTTTTTACACTACACTTGAGAAGATCCCAACAAGGATAGAAATTCCATTTAATTATTCCCCCAGTCAAGGCCTTTTATTCAGAGTATCAATAATTATTCTTAGTTTATTTTCATTGCTTTAATTTTTAATCATTTTAATTACTCGTTATCAAAAATTAATTTTTCTGAAAATCCCTAGTTAATAAAATAGCATCCTTTCCTGCAACTCGTTGGGAGACGACCTAGGACTCATACTCCCATTTATTCATTGTTAACAATAATGCTTAGTTATTCCCATTACAATATTAATTTTGACTTTACTCTAATAAAAAAATATCATGATATAACAGATACTAGAACTTGTCTATCAAAATATCAACAAAAAAATAAAATATAAAAAATAATAATTGTTAGACAAATACACAATAATTCCACTATCCGTAGTAGCACTTAGGCGAATTCAATGATGAGAATTTCTGGGTTCAACTCCCGGCTACGGAAAAATTTTTAGTTTCGCACCAAAATCCAACTTCTAGGCGTGTTATATTTTTATACTCATTTGTATGAAGCACGGACGAATTTATTCATTGTTAACAATAATGCTTAGATATTCCCATTAGAATATTAATTTTGACTTTAGTTTAATAAAAAAAATCATGATATAATAGATTCTAGAACTTGTCTATCAAAACATCAACAAAAAAATAAAATAATAAAAATAATAATTGTTAGGCAAATGCACAATAATTCCACTATCCGTAGTAGCACTTAGGTGAATTCAATGATGAGAATTTCCGGGTTCAACCCCCGGATACGGAAAAAATTTTAGTTTCGCACCAAAATCCAACTTCTTGGCGTGTTATATTTTTATACTCATTTGTATGAAGCACGGACGAATTTATTCATTGTTAACAATAATGCTTAGTTATTCCCATTACAATATTAATTTTGACTTTACTCTAATAAAAAAATATCATGATATAACATATACTAGAACTTGTCGATCAAAACATCAACAAAAAATTAAAATATTAAAATAATAATTATTAGGCAAATGCACAATAATTCCACCATCCGTAGTAGCATTTAGGTGATTTCAATGATGAGAATTTTCGGGTTCAACTCCCGGCTACGGAAAAATTTTTAGTTTCGTACCAAAATCCAACTTCTTGGCGTGTTATGTTTTTATACTCATTTGTATGAAGCACGGACGAATTTATTCATTGTTAACAATAATGCTTAGTTATTCCCATTACAATATTAATTTTGACTTTACTCTAATAAAAAAATCATGATATAACAGATACTAGAACTTGTCTATCAAAACATCAACATAAAATTAAAATAATAAAAATAATAATTGTTAGGCAAATGCCCAATAATTCCACTATCCATAGTAGCACTTAGGCGAATTCAATGATGAGAATTTCCGAGTTTAACCCCCGGATACGGAAAATTTTTTAGTTTCGCACCAAAATCCAACTTCTTGGCGTGTTATATTTTTATACTCATTTGTATGAAGTACAGACGAATTTATTCATTGTTATCAATAATGCTTAGTTATTCCCATTACAATATTAATTTTGACTTTACTCTAATAAAAAAATATCATGATATAACAGATATTAGAACTTGTCTATCAAAACATCAACAAAAAATTAAAATATTAAAAATAATAATTCTTAGACAAATACATAATAATTCCTCTATCCATAGTAGCACTTAGGCGATTTCAATGATGAGAATTTCCGGGTTTAACTCCCGGATACGGAAATGTTTTTAGTTTCGCACCAAAATCCAACTTCTTGGCGTGTTATATTTTTATACTCATTTGTATGAAGCATGTACGAATTTATTCATTGTTAACAATAATGCTTAGTTATTCCCATTACAATATTAATTTTGACTTTACTCTATTAAAAAAATCATGATATAACAGATACTAGAACTTGTCTATCAAAACATCAACAAAAAATTAAAATATTAAAAATAATAATTGTTAGGCTAATGCACAATAATTCCACTATTCGTAGTAGCACTTAGGCGAATTCAATGATGAGAATTCCTGGGTTCAACCCCCGGATACGGAAAAATTTTTAGTTTCGCACCAAAATCCAACTTCTTGGCGTGTTATAATTTTACACTCATTTGTATGAAGCATGGACGAATTTATTCATTGTTAACAATAATGCTTAGTTATTCCCATTACAATATTAATTTTGACTTTACTCTAATAAAAAAATATCATGATATAACAGATACTAGAACTTGTCTATCAAAACATCAACAAAAAATTAAAATATAAAAAATAATGATTGTTAGACAAATACACAATAATTCTACTATTCATTGTAGCACTTAGGCGAATTCAATGATGAGAATTTCCGAGTTCAACCCCCGGATACGGAAAATTTTTTAGTTTCGCACCAAAATCCAACTTCTTGGCGTGTTATATTTTTATACTCATTTGTATGAAGTACAGACGAATTTATTCATTGTTATCAATAATGCTTAGTTATTCCCATTACAATATTAATTTTGACTTTACTCTAATAAAAAAATATCATGATATAACAGATATTAGAACTTGTCTATCAAAACATCAACAAAAAATTAAAATATTAAAAATAATAATTCTTAGACAAATACATAATAATTCCTCTATCCATAGTAGCACTTAGGCGATTTCAATGATGAGAATTTCCGGGTTTAACTCCCGGATACGGAAATGTTTTTAGTTTCGCACCAAAATCCAACTTCTTGGCGTGTTATATTTTTATACTCATTTGTATGAAGCATGTACGAATTTATTCATTGTTAACAATAATGCTTAGTTATTCCCATTACAATATTAATTTTGACTTTACTCTATTAAAAAAATCATGATATAACAGATACTAGAACTTGTCTATCAAAACATCAACAAAAAATTAAAATATTAAAAATAATAATTGTTAGGCTAATGCACAATAATTCCACTATTCGTAGTAGCACTTAGGCGAATTCAATGATGAGAATTCCTGGATTCAACCCCCGGATACGGAAAAATTTTTAGTTTCGCACCAAAATCCAACTTCTTGGCGTGTTATAATTTTACACTCATTTGTATGAAGCATGGACGAATTTATTCATTGTTAACAATAATGCTTAGTTATTCCCATTACAATATTAATTTTGACTTTACTCTAATAAAAAAATATCATGATATAACAGATACTAGAACTTGTCTATCAAAACATCAACAAAAAATTAAAATATAAAAAATAATGATTGTTAGACAAATACACAATAATTCTACTATTCATTGTAGCACTTAGGCGAATTCAATGATGAGAATTTCCGAGTTCAACCCCCGGATACGGAAAATTTTTTAGTTTCGCACCAAAATCCAACTTCTTGGCGTGTTATGTTTTTATACTCATTTGTATGAAGCACGGACGAATTTATTCATTGTTAACAATAATGCTTAGTTATTCCCATTACAATATTAATTTTGACTTTACTCTAATAAAAAAAATTATGATATAACAGATACTAGAACTTGTCTATCAAAACATCAACAAAAAAATTAAAATATGAAAAATAATGATTGATAGACAAATACACAATAATTCTACTATTCATAGTAGCACTTAGGCGAATTCAATGATGAGAATTTCCGAGTTCAACCCCCGGATACGGAAAATTTTTTAGTTTCGCACCAAAATCCAACTTCTTGGCGTGTTATATTTTTATACTCATTTGTATGAAGTACAGACAAATTTATTCGTTGTTATCAATAATGCTTAGTTATTCCCATTACAATATTAATTTTGACTTCACTCTAATAAAAAAATATCATGATATAACAGATATTAGAACTTGTCTATCAAAACATCAACAAAAAATTAAAATATTAAAAATAATAATTCTTAGACAAATACATAATAATTCCTCTATCCGTAGTAGCACTTAGGCGATTTCAATGATGAGAATTTCCGGGTTTAACTCCCGGATACGGAAATGTTTTTAGTTTCGCACCAAAATCCAACTTCTTGGCGTGTTATATTTTTATACTCATTTGTATGAAGCTTGTACGAATTTATTCATTGTTAACAATAATGCTTAGTTATTCCCATTACAATATTAATTTTGACTTTACTCTATTAAAAAAAATTATGATATAACAGATACTAGAACTTATCTATCAAAACATCAACAAAAAATTAAAATATTAAAAAGAATAATTGTTAGGCTAATGCACAGTAATTCCACTATTCGTTGTAGCACTTAGGCGAATTCAATGATGAGAATTCCCGGGTTCAACCCCCGGATATGGAAAAATTTTTAGTTTCGCACCAAAATCTAACTTCTTGGCGTGTTATATTTTTACACTCATTTGTATGAAGCATGGACGAATTTATTCATTGTTAACAATAATGCTTAGTTATTCCCATTACAATATTATTTTTGACTTTACTCTAATAAAAAAATATCATGATATAACAGATACTAGAACTTGTCTATCAAAACATCAACAAAAAATTAAAATATGAAAAATAATAATTGTTAGACAAATACACAATAATTCTACTATTCATAGTAGCACTTAGGCGAATTCAATGATGAAAATTTCCGAGTTCAACCCCCGGATACGGAAAATTTTTTAGTTTCGCACCAAAATCCAACTTCTTGGCGTGTTATGTTTTTATACTCATTTGTATGAAGCACGGACGAATTTTTTCGTTGTTAACAATAATGCTTAGTTATTCCCATTACAATATTAATTTTGACTTTACTCTAATAAAAAAATATCATGATATAACAGATACTAGAAGTTGTCTTTCAAAACATCAACAAAAAATTAAAATATTAAAAATAATAATTGTTAGCCAAATACACAATAATTCCACTATCCATAGTAGCACTTATGCGAATTCAATGATGAGAATTTCTGGGTTCAACTACCGGCTTCGGGAAAATTTTTAGTTTCGCATCAAAATCCAACTTCTTGGCGTGTTATATTTTTATACTCATTTGTATGAAGCACGGACGAATTTATTCATTGTTAACAATAATGCTTAGATATTTCCATTACAATATTAATTTTGACTTTACTCTAATAAAAAAAATCATGATATAGCAGATACTAGAACTTGTCTATCAAAACATCAATAAAAAATTAAAATAATAAAAATAATAATTTTTAGGCAAATGCACAATAATTCCACTATCCGTAGTAGCACTTATGCGAATTCAATGATGAGAATTTCCGGGTTTAACCCCCGGATACGGAGAAATTTTTAGTTTCTCACCAAAATCCAACTTCTTGGCGTGTTATATTTTTATACTCATTTGTATGAAGCACGGACGAATTTATTCGTTGTTAACAGTAATGCTTAGTTATTCCCATTACAATATTAATTTTGACTTTACTCTAATAAAAAAATATCATGATATAACATATACTAGAACTTGTCTATCAAAACATCAACAAAAAATTAAAATATTAAAAATAATAATTGTTATACAAATACATAATAATTCCTCTATCCGTAGTAGCACTTAGGCGATTTCATTGATAAAAATTTCCGGGTTCAACTCCCGGATACGGAAAAGTTTTTAGTTTCGCACCAAAATCCAACTTCTTGGCGTGTTATATTTCTATACTCATTTGTATGAAGCACGGACGAATTTATTCATTGTTAACAATAATGCATAGTTATTCCCATTACAATGTTAATTTTGTCTTTATTCTAATAAAAAAATATCATGATATAACAGATACTAGAACCTCTCTATCCAAACATCAACAAAAAAATTAAAATATTAAAAATAATAATTACTAGGCAAATGCACAATAATTCCACCATCTGTAGTAGCATTTAGGTGATTTCAATGATGAAAATTTTCTAGTTCAACTCCCGGCTACGGAAAAATTTTTAGTTTCGTACCAAAATCCAACTTCTTGGCGTGTTATATTTTTATACTCATTTGTTTGAAGCACAGACGAATTTATTCATTGTTAACAATAATGCTTAGTTATTCCCATTACAATATTAATTTTGACTTTACTCTAATAAAAAAATATCATGATATAACAGATACTAGAACTTGTCTATCAAAACATCAACAAAAAATTAGAATATTAAAAATAATAATTGTTAGACAAATGCACAATAATTCCACTATATGTAGTAGCACTTAGGCGAATTCAATGATGAGAATTTCTGGGTTCAAATCCCGGCTACGGAAAAATTTTTAGTTTCTTACCAAAATCCAACTTCTAGGCCTGTTATATTTTTATACTCATTTGTATGAAGCACGGACGAATTTATTCATTGTTAACAATAATGCTTAGATATTCCCATTACAATATTAATTTTGACTTTACTCTAATAAAAAAAATCATGATATAACAGATACTAGAACTTGTCTATCAAAACATCAACAAAAAATTAAAATAATAAAAATAATAATTGTTAGGCAAATGCACAATAATTCCACTATCCGTAGTAGCACTTAGGCGAATTCAATGATGAGAATTTCCAGGTTCAACCCCCGGATACGGAAAAATTTAGTATCGCACCAAAATCCAACTTCTTGGCGTGTTATATTTTTATACTCATTTGTATGAAGCACGGACGAATTTATTCATTGTTAACAATAATGCTTAGATATTCCCATTACAATATTAATTTTTACTTTACTCTAATAAAAAAAATCATGATATAACAGATACTAGAACTTGTCTTTCAAAACATCAACAAAAAATTAAAATATTAAAAATAATAATTGTTAGCCAAATACACAATAATTCCACTATCCATAGTAGCACTTAGGCGAATTGAATGATGAGAATTTCCGAGTTCAACCCCCGGATATGGAAAATTTTTTAGTTTCGCACCAAAATCCAACTTCTTGACGTGTTATATTTTTATACTCATTTGTATGAAGCACAGACGAATTTATTCATTGTTATCAATAATGCTTAGTTATTTCCATTACAATATTAATTTTGACTTTACTCTAATAAAAAATATCATGATATAACAGATACTAGAACTTGTCTATCAAAACATCAACAAAAAATTAAAATATTAAAAATAATAATTGTTAGGCAAATGCACAATAATTCCACCATTCGTAGTAGCATTTAGGTGATTTCAAAGATGAGAATTTTCGGGTTCAACTCCCGGCTACGGAAAAATTTTTAGTTTCGTACCAAAATCTAACTTCTTGGCGTGTTATGTTTTTATACTCATTTGTATGAAGCTCGGACGAATTTATTCATTGTTAACAATAATACTTAGTTATTCCCATTACAATATTAATTTTGACTTTACTCTAATAAAAAAAATCATGATATAACAGATACTAGAACTTGTCTATCAAAACATCAACATAAATTTAAAATAATAAAAATAATAATTGTTAGGCAAATGCACATAATTCCACTATCCATAGTAGCACTTAGGCGAATTCAATGATGAGAATTTCCGAGTTCAACCCCCGGATACGGAAAATTTTTTTGTTTCGCACCAAAATCCAACTTCTTGGCGTGTTATATTTTTATACTCATTTGTATGAAGTACAGACGAATTTATTCATTGATATCAATAATGCTTAGTTATTCCCATTACAATATTAATTTTGACTTTACTCTAAACAAAAAATATCATGATATAACAGATACTAGAACTTGTCTATCAAAACATCAACAAAAAATTAAAATATTTAAAATAATAATTGTTAGACAAATACATAATAATTCCTCTATCCGTAGTAGCACTTAGGCGATTTCAATGATGAGAATTTCCGGGTTTAACTCCCGGATACGGAAATGTTTTTAGTTTCGCACTAAAATCCAACTTCTTGGCGTGTTATATTTTTATACTCATTTGTATGAAGCACGTATGAATTTATTCATTATTAACAATAATGCTTAGTTATTCCCATTACAATATTAATTTTGACTTTACTCTAATAAAAAAAATTATGATATAACAGATACTAGAACTTGTCTATCAAAACATCAACAAAAAATTAAAATATTAAAAATAATAATTGTTAGGCTAATACACAATAATTCCACTATTCGTAGTAGCACTTAGGCGAATTCAATGATGAGAATTCCCGGGTTCAACCCCCGGATACGGAAAAATTTTTAGTTTCACACCAAAATCCAACTTCTTGGCGTGTTATATTTTTACACTCATTTGTATGAAGCATGGACGAATTTATTCATTGTTAACAATAATGCTTAGTTATTCCCATTACAATATTAATTTTGACTTTACTCTAATAAAAAAATATCATGATATAACAGATACTAGAACTTGTCTATCAAAACATCAACAAAAAATTAAAATATGAAAAATAATGATTGTTAGACAAATACACAATAATTCTACTATTCATAGTAGCACTTAGGCGAATTCAATGATGAGAATTTCCGAGTTCAACCCCCGGATACGGAAAATTTTTTAGTTTCGCACCAAAATCCAACTTCTTGGCGTGTTATGTTTTTATACTCATTTGTATGAAGCACGGACGAATTTATTCGTTGTTAACAATAATGCTTAGTTATTCCCATTACAATATTAATTTTGACTTTACTCTAATAAAAAAATATCATGATATAACAGAAACTAGAACTTGTCTTTTAAAACATCAACAAAAAATTAACATATTAAAAATAATAATTGTTAGCCAAATAGACAATAATTCCACTATCCATAGTAGCACTTAGGCGAATTCAATGATGAGAATTTCTGGGTTCAACTACCGGCTACGGGAAAATTTTTAGTTTCGTATCAAAATCCAACTTCTTGGCGTGTTATATTTTTATACTCATTTGTATGAAGCACGGACGAATTTATTCATTGTTAACAATAATGCTTAGATATTTCCATTACAATATTAATTTTGACTTTACTCTAATAAAAAAAATTCTGATATAACAGATACTAGAACTTGTCTATCAAAACATCAACAAAAAATTAAAATATTAAAAATAGTAATTGTTAGGCAAATGCACAATAATTCCACTATTCGTAGTAGCACTTAGGCGAATTCAATGATGAGAATTCCCGGGTTCAACCCCCGGATACGGAAAAATTTTTAGTTTCGCACCAAAATCCAACTTCTTGGCGTGTTATCTTTTTACACTCATTTGTATGAAGCATGGACGAATTTATTCATTGTTAACAATAATGCTTAGTTATTCCTATTACAATATTAATTTTGACTTTACTCTAATAAAAAAATATCATGATATAACAGATGCTAGAACTTGTCTATCAAAACAACAACAAAAAAATAAAATATGAAATATAATGATTGTTAGACAAATACACAATAATTCTACTATTCATAGTAGCACTTAGGCGAATTCAATGATGAGAATTTCCGAGTTCAACTCCTGGCTACGAAAAAAATTTTAGTTTCGCACCAATATCCAACTTCTTGGTGTGTTATATTTTTATACTCATTTGTATGAAGCACGGACGAATTTATTCGTTGTTTACAATAATGCTTAGTTATTCCCATTACAATATTAATTTTGACTTTACTCTAATAAAAAAATATCATGATATAACAGATACTAGAAGTTGTCTTTCAAAATATCAACAAAAAATTAAAATATTAAAAATAATAATTGTTAGCCAAATACACAATAATTCCACTATCCATAGTAGCACTTATCCGAATTCAATGATGAGAATTTCTGGGTTCAACTACCGGCTACGGGAAAATTTTTAGTTTCGCATCAAAATCCAACTTCTTGGCGTGTTATATTTTTATACTCATTTGTATGAAGCACGGACGAATTTATTCATTGTTAACAATAATGCTTAGATATTTCCATTACAATATTAATTTTGACTTTACTCTAATAAAAAAAATTATGATATAACAGATACTAGAACTTGTCTATCAAAACATCAACAAAAAATTAAAATATTAAAAATAATAATTGTTAGGTAAATGCACAATAATTCCACTATTCATAGTAGCACTTAGGCGAATTCAATGATGAGAATTTCCGGGTTCAACCCCCGGATACGGATAAATTTTTAGTTTCTCACCAAAATCCAACTTCTTGGCGTGTTATATTTTTATACTCATTTGTATGAAGCACGGACGAATTTATTCATTGTTAACAGTAATGCTTAGTTATTCCCATTACAATATTAATTTTGACTTTACTCTAATAAAAAAATATCATGATATAACAGATACTAGAAGTTGTCTATCAAAACATCAACAAAAAATTAAAATATTAAAAATAATAATTGTTATACAAATACATAATAATTCCTCTATCCGTAGTAGCACTTAGGCGATTTCAATGATAAAAATTTTCGGGTTCAACTCCCGGATACGGAAAAGTTTTTAGTTTCGCACCAAAATCCAACTTCTTGGCGTGTTATATTTTTATACTCATTTGTATGAAGCACGGACGAATTTATTCATTGTTAACAATAATGCATAGTTATTCCCATTACAATGTTAATTTTGTCTTTATTCTAATAAAAAAATATCATGATATAACAGATACTAGAACCTCTCTATCCAAACATCAACAAAAAAATTAAAATATTAAAAATAATAATTACTAGGCAAATGCACAATAATTCCACCATCTGTAGTAGCATTTAGGTGATTTCAATGATGAAAATTTTCTAGTTCAACTCCCGGCTACGGAAAAATTTTTAGTTTCGTACCAAAATCCAACTTCTTGGCGTGTTATATTTTTATACTCATTTGTTTGAAGCACGGACGAATTTATTCATTGTTAACAATAATACTTAGTTATTCCCATTACAATATTAATTTTGACTTTACTTTAATAAAAAAATATCATGATATAACAGATACTAGAACTTGTCTATCAAAACATCAACAAAAAATTAAAATATTAAAAATAATAATTGTTAGACAAATACACAATAATTCCACTATCCGTAGTAGCACTTAGGCGAATTCAATGATGAGAATTTCCAGGTTCAACCCCCGTATACGAAAAAATTTAGTATCGCACCAAAATCCAACTTCTTGGCGTGTTATATTTTTATACTCATTTGTATGTAGCACGGACGAATTTATTCATTGTTAACAATAATGCTTAGATATTCTCATTACAATATTAATTTTGACATTACTCTAATAAAAAAAATCATGATATAACAGATACTAGAACTTGTCTTTCAAAACATCAACAAAAAATTAAAATATTGAAAATAATAATTGTTAGCCAAATACACAATAATTCCACTATCCATAGTAGCACTTAGGCGAATTCAATGATGAGAATTTCTGGGTTTAACTACCGGCTACGGGAAAATTTTTAGTTTCGCACCAAAATCCAACTTCTCTGCGTGTTATATTTTTATACTCATTTGTATGAAGCACGGACGAATTTATTCATTGTTAACAATAATGCTTAGATATTCCCATTACAATATTAATTTTGACTTTACTCTAATAAAAAAAATCATGATATAACAGGTACTAGAACTTGTCTATCAAAACATCAACAAAAAATTAAAATAATAAAAATAATAATTGTTAGGCAAATGCACAATAATTCCACTATCCGTAGTAGCACTTAGGCGAATTCAATGATGAGAATTTCCGGGTTCAACCCCCGGATATACTAGAACTTGTCTATCAAAACATCAACAAAAAATTAAAATATTAAAAATAATAATTATTATACAAATACATAATAATTCCTCTATCCGTAGTAGCACTTAGGCGATTTCAATGATGAGAATTTCCGGGTTCAACTCCCGGATACGGAAAAGTTTTTAGTTTCGCACCAAAATCCAACTTCTTGGCGTGTTATATTTTTATACTCATTTCTATGAAGCACGGACGAATTTATTCATTGTTAACAATAATGCATAGTTATTCCCATTACAATGTTAATTTTGTCTTTATTCTAATAAAAAATATCATGATATAACAGATACTAGAACCTGTCTATCAAAATATCAAAAAAAAAAATTAAAATATTAAAAATAATAATTACTAGAAAAATGCACAATAATTCCACCATCTGTAGTAGCATTTAGGCGATTTCAATGATGAAAATTTTCGCGTTCAACTCCCGGCTACAGAAAAATTTTTAGTTTCGTATCAAAATCCAACTTCTTGGCGTGTTATGTTTTTATACTCATTTGTATGAAGCACAGACGAATTTATTTATTATTAACAATAATGCTTAGTTATTCCCATTACAATATTAAATTTGACTTTACTCTAATAAAAAAATCATGATATAACAGATACTAGAACTTGTCTATTAAAATATCAACAAAAAATTAAAATAATAAAAATAATAATTGTTAGGCAAATGCACAATAATTCCACTATCCGTAGTAGCACTTAGGCGAATTCAATGATGAGAATTTCTGGGTTCAACCCCCGGATACGGAAAATTTTTTAGTTTCGCACCAAAATCCAACTTCTTGGCGTGTTATATTTTTATACTCATTTGTTTGAAGCACAGACGAATTTATTCATTGTTAACAATAATGCTTAGTTATTCCCATTACAATATTAATTTTGACTTTACTCTAATAAAAAAATATCATGATATAACAGATACTAGAACATGTCTATCAAAACATAAATAAAAAATTAAAATATTAAAAATAATAATTGTTAGACATATACACAATAATTCCACTATCCGTAGTAGCACTTAGGCGAATTCAATGATGAGAATTTTTGGGTTCAATTCCCGGCTACGGAAAAATTTTTAGTTTCACACCAAACTCCAACTTCTAGGCCTGTTATATTTTTATACTCATTTGTATGAAGCACGGACGAATTTATTCATTGTTAACAATAATGCTTAGATATTCCCATTACAATATTAATTTTGACTTTACTCTAATAAAAAAAATAATGATATAACAGATACTAGAACTTGTCTATCAAAACATCAACAAAAAATTAAAATAATAAAAATAATAATTGTTAGACAAATACACAATAATTCCACTATCCGTAGTAGCACTTAGGCGAATTCAATGATGAGAATTTCCAGGTTCAACCCCCGGATACGGAAAAATTTAGTTTCGCACCAAAATCCAACTTCTTGGCGTGTTATATTTTTATACTCATTTGTATGAAGCACGGATGAATTTATTCATTGTTAACAATAATGCTTAGATATTCCCATTACAATATTAATTTTGACTTTACTCTAATAAAAAAAATCATGATATAACAGATACTAGAACTTGTCTATCAAAACATCAACAAAAAATTAAAATAGTAAAAATAATAATTGTTAGACAAATACACAATAATTTCACTATCCGTAGTAGCACTTAGGCGAATTCAATGATGAGAATTTCCGGGTTCAACCCTTGGATACGGAAAAATTTTTAGTTTCGCACCAAAATCCAACTTCTTGGCGTGTTATATTTTTATACTCATTTGTATGAAGCACGGACGAATTTATTCATTGTTAACAATAATGCTTAGTTATTCCCATTACAATATTAATTTTGACTTTACTCTAATAAAAAAATATCATGATATAATAGATACTAGAACTTGTCTATCAAAACATCAACAAAAAATTAAAATATTAAAAATAATAATTGTTAGACAAATACATAATAATCCCTCTATCCGTAGTAGCACTTAGGCGATTTCAATGATGAGAATTTCCGGGTTCAACTCCCGGATACGGAAAAGTTTTTAGTTTCGCACCAAAATCCAACTTCTTGCCGTGTTATATTTGTAATACCCGGTCTAACCAAAATTAATTAAATAATAAGTTAAATAGGAGCGAATACGGTTGAAAGATTTGGCAATTGGAATTTGATGATTTAAATATGATATTTAGATTCAGTGAATTTTTCCGAGTCGGAAGACATAGTTTTCTGCGTAAAAGCGCGCAGTAGAATTTTGACCGGCAGTACCGGCTGAGACCTGTCTGGTACTGCAGCTGAGAAAATTGATTATGAGTAAATAGGATTAAGAAATGAGAAATTATAGTTAGGGGAGGTAAAAATATTTGAAGTGCGATTTAGAGCGCTAATCTTAAAGGTTTTGGTCCAAAATTGGGCCAACGGACAAAAATAAGTGAACCGGGCCTAAGTGGACCCAAGACCCAACATATATAAACATTAGTTATGAGCATTTCAGCTCATTTTGCCCTAAAGAAGGAGTGTTGGGCGCTGAAATTGGGAAGAGAGAAGAGAAGAGAGAAAACCTAACTCTCTTTGATCTTCAAATCACCATAACTTGAGCTACGGAGCTCCGATTGACGAGCCGTTTGTGGCCACGCGTCGCTCTTCTCATCCTCTACAATTCTATCTAAGTTTTGTGGTGAGTATTTTATTCATCTCTGCCCAGTTTTCGAAATTCCCCACTGTTACACGTTTTTGGATAGTTAGTGTTGAAATCTTGTGATTTTGGGTGTTTAGGGATACTCTAACATGGATTCCAAGTGGGTTCTATCCCTACTTCGTATGGGCTGAGATAAGAAGTACTCAAACCCTTGTGATTTGTCATTTTTATGAGCCCTAGGTTGATGTATGTATGTGATATTGGTTATGTTAGTGTATTTGGTGATGTTGGTGCACAATTGGGAGATTGGTATTGCTTGAGGAGCTTTGGTAAGGCTTGGAGCTAAGGTTGGTGAAGACTTCCAAAGAAGAGGCTCAATTGGTTTGGCTACAAGAGGTACGGTTTAAGTTTCATTTAAGTACCGTGTGTTGTGATGAGAATTCCTAGGCTAGATGCCCCTAGGATTAAGTTTGGATTGTGTAAATGGTTGGTGCTAATATGCATAGTTGGTATGTAATGTGAATTAATTATTGGGTTGAGAATTGTGTGGCCTTGTATGTTTGGTGTATTGAGAATTTGATGTACTGGGTAATGAGTATTGATTTGTGGTATATGCATTTAAATTATGAAAATTGGGCCGGAGGTCGTGAATTTTGGGCTGGAGGCCGGAAAGAGGTAAGAAAGGTAAGTCGATGTGTGCATTGTATAATGGCACAAGTGATTGGATGAATTTCAGATAATGAATATATGAATGATTAGGTTGGTTATTGAATAATAAAGTTTGAGAAGTTGAAGTGTGGAATTTGGTATTTTGGGTGAAATTATGTAGATGAGGTATGTTTGGTTCGGTTGAGATATATTATGTGATCATATATGTGATTATGATTATTGATGCCTTGATGGTATGATGATGCATTAGAGATATGTATGTTGTGATATATGCTTGGGGAATGATTAAGGTTGATTTGTGGGTGAAACCACGTGATAGTGAGTATGATATTGATTGTGTAAAATGATGGTTGATTGGAAATGGTATTATTGGAAATTGGGACGAGGAAGGATGTATGACATGATATTGTGTTTGTCCTTTAGCCATTTGATTAAGAAGTGTTAAAATGGTTGGATGTGGTTTGGGAATTTTGGTAAAGTGTCAATGTGTGAGTTGAGGATGGCTTGATGTTGATTTTGGTACACTTTGATTGATTTCAAAAAGGGTTGAAATTGGCATGTTTTGGTTGAGTTGGAAAATAGTTGAAAATGGCACCTTGTGATTTTGTATGAAAATATGGTTTTTGGGCATATTTTGACGGGACATAACTTGGACTACGGATCTCTGTTTTGTGCCAAATTTGTTTAAAAATGAAATTGGATCCGGGATGTCCGTGCCGCTCGAAGAACGGGTGAAAAACGATTTAAAATGGAAGAGTTATGTCCGTCGGAAGATTGGGGGTTGAATCTGTAAATTCTGCAGCTTTTAACTTAGAAAATTTTTAGCAGAACGACCCTCCGCGCGTAGGCGCACTTGGCGCGTACGCGCCGTTCTTTAAGAAAGCACCACCCACGCGTGCGCGTGGTGTGCGCAGGCGCGTCGATGCGCTGCACCAAATGCCCAGCCATTTTCCCAAGAGTTGTGCCAGTTTTGTGCCTGGGGCACAAATGTATCCGCGCGTACGCGTGGCTGACGTGTGCGCGTCGTTTAGCTATTTTTCAACCCGTGCGTCCGCGCATATGACGCTTGCGCGTCGATGAGTTTTGTGGCCATCTACACGTGCGCGTGGAGTGCGCGTACGCGTGGCCCTGTTTTCATGCCAAAGTTGATTTTTGAGTTTTTAAAGCCAAATCTCATACTTCTAAGCCTCCGATCTCACCCCTTATGTATTAAATCATTATGATATGCCTAGCAATGAGAAAGGAGCTAGGAGATGTGGTAACTTGCGAGTGAAACAAGGGGAAAAGTTATGATCAATGATGATCAAAGATGATTATATGAGATATGGAGGATGTCGGTGGAAGTACCGTGTATGCCATGAGCCGAAGGGCTATATTTATTGATAAATGGCTGGTTCTTGATTGAACCATGAGTCAGATGGCTGAGTTATTGCCGGGTTATGGCAAAGCCATTATTGGTTATGGCTGAGTATAAAAGCATATATAATTAATGAATGAATGTGTTAAATGAATAATAATGGAGAATGTTGAAATGTGATGTGTGACCCCGGGTAGTAGGCAGTGGCGTTGTCCACTTGGTCCGGGTATGAGACGGAAAAGGATGATTATGATAAATGAGTTAAATTATGGATTTTTGAATAAATGAGTATTTGTGATACCTGGGTAGTAGTAAGGGTTGTGGTTCGTCCCACTTGCTCCAGGTTAATGTTTGAAATTTGATAACAATGAGGATTTATAATATGAATTGAGATTGAATGAATATATGTTTGAGATACCTGGGCAGTAGCAAGGGTTGTGGTTCGTCCCGCTTGCTCCGGGTCAATGCTTAAGATACCTGGGTAGTAGCAAGGGTTGTGGTTCGTCCCACTTGCTCCAGGTTAGAGATTGTGACGCCTGGGTAGTAGCGGTAGTAGTGGTGAATCCACTCGCTCCAGGTTGAGCTTTTAAACACCCGCCTGGGTAGTAGCCGCAGTAGTGGTTACTCCACTGGCTCTGGGTTGAGCGGGTAGTAGCAAGTGGGTTGTAGCTCAAACCTACTTGCTCCGCAAGGGGTGTTTCGGTCCAATGGTTAGCTACCAGGACATGTCGGGTTGGCTATATAACCGACAGATGATATCATCAGCCATAGGGTAGGCATACATCATTTGCATATGTTTGAATTGTTTGGGTTTGCCTATTTGTTTTGGATTTCTACTTCATATATGCTATGTTACCTGATTATGTGCTACTTGTTCTACTTGTACCTTATTTGTGTATTACTTGCCTGTATTGCTTGTGTTTGTACAACTGAGAGGCCCTCATGCTGGTGTCGGTGGATGTTGGGGGCTGTTCTTGATGAGGTGATTTGATGATATGATTGCATGATAATGATGATCATCGAATGAGATAATTTGAGCTCCCTGGGAAGACGTAGTGATGTGGTTTCACTAGCTCTAGGTGAGAGTATGATGTATTGATACAAAATTGCTGAGGTAGAACAACTGGTGATGGTTTTGTTTATGATTTTGAGTCTGATTCGTGGAAGAGTCAGCGAGTTGAGAAACATGTGTAACAGGAACTAGATTTAGTATCCCCTTACGACAGTTGCCTATTCATGGATTAGTGAGAATCTAGGCTGGATATTTGGTGAAGAAGTTTAGGATGCTTAGTGAGTTTTTTATTGATGTGCATTGTACTTATTTGGCACTTTTACCGTACTGGGAACCCATGGGCCCGGGGTTCTCATTCTGTATATATCTCTTGTTTTTCAGATACAGGTCCAGGTGCTCAGAAGTGAGCTGTGGTTCGTCTGAGAGACGGCGAAGATATTTATTTTCTCTACTTTGTGTTTTGCTTAGAATCTCTCCACCTTTGTTTTGAAAAGATTATATTATGTATTGAACTCTTTTGGAACTTGCCTATAGAGGCTCTTATGTTTCCTTTTGGAGAGATTAGGATATACTGTTGTTATCTACTTCATACTGTACCCTAGCCGGCCTAAACTTCGCGGGTTGCGACTAGTGGCTATTTACTTATGCTATAAATATCTATTTGTTATCTATCTCTTAATCTCCTTTATGCCTTGCCCGTACATCGCGTTCGGCTTAGCAGTTTAACTTTCCGTTGTTGAACGTGAGTGATACGTCTTCGCGATTTTATTTCTACTCTTTTCAGGCTTCTCGATTAATACTCCTTTCGAAAATTACCTATATTTATATATTAAAAATCCACCTGAGAGTCGTACCACCGTAATATCATTGACTTATGACTCGAGCATAAGGATTTGAATATTAGGGTGTTACAATATTTTTATACTCATTTGTATGAAGCACAGACGAATTTATTCATTGTTAACAATAATGCTTAGTAATTCCTATTACAATATTAATTTTGACTTTACTCTAATAAAAAAAATCATGATATAACAGATACTAGAACTTATCTATCAAAACATCAACAAAAAATTAAAATATTAAAAATAATAATTGTTAGGCAAATGCATAATAATTCCACTATCCGTAGTAGCACTTAGGCGAATTCAATGATTAGAATTCCCGAGTTTAACCCCAGGATACGGAAAAATTTTTAGTTTCGAACCAAAATCCAACTTCTTGGCGTGTTGTATTTTTACACTCATTTGTATGAAGCACGGACGAATTTATTCATTGTTAACAATAATGCTTAGTTATTCCCATTACAATATTAATTTTGACTTTACTTTAATAAAAAAATATCATGATATAACAAATACTAGAACTTGTCTATCAAAACATCAACAAAAAATTAAAATATGAAAAATAAGGATAGTTAGACAAATACACAATAATTCTACTATTCATAGTAGCACTTAGGCGAATTCAATGATGAGAATTTCCGAGTTCAACTCCTGGCTACGAAAAATTTTTTAGTTTCGCACCAATAACCAACTTCTTGGCGTGTTATATTTTTATACTCATTTGTATGAAGCATGGACGAATTTATTCGTTATTAACAATAATGCTTAGTTATTCCCTTTACAATATTAATTTTGACTTTACTCTAATAAAAAAATATCATGATATAACAGATACTAGAACTTGTCTATCAAAACATCAACAAAAAATTAATATATTAAAAATAATAATTGTTAGCCAAATACACAATAATTCGACTATCCATAGTAGCACTTAGGCGAATTCAATGATTAGAATTTCTGGGTTCAACTCCCGGCTACTGGAAAATTTTTAGTTTCGCACCAATATCCAACTTCTTGGCGTGTTATATTTTTATACTCATTTGTATGAAGCACGGACGAATTTATTCGTTGTTAACAATAATGCTTAGTTATTCCCTTTACAATATTAATTTTGACATTACTCTAATAAAAAATATCATGATATAACAGATACTAGAACTTGTCTATCAAAACATCAACAAAAAATTAAAATATTAAAACTAATAATTGTTAGACAAATACGTAATAATTCCTCTATCCGTAGTAGCACTTAGGCGAATTCAATGATGAGAATTTCCGGGTTCAACTACCGGATACGGAAAAGTTTTTAGTTTCGCACCAAAATCTAACTTCTTGGCGTGTTATATTTTTATACTCATTTGTATGAAGCATGGACGAATTTATTCATTGTTAACAATAATGCATACTGATTCCCATTACAATATTACTTTTGACTTTACTCTAATAAAAAATATCATGATATAACAGATACTAGAACTTGTCTATCAAAACATGAACAAAAAATTAAAATATTAAAAATAATAATTGTTAGGCAAATGCACAATAATTCCACCATCTGTAGTAGCACTTAGGTGATTTCAATGATGAGATTTTCCGGGTTCAACTCCCGGCTACAGAAAAATTTTTAGTTTCGTACCAAAATCCAACTTCTTGGCGTGTTATGTTTTTATACTCTTTTGTATGAAGCACGGATGAATTTATTCATTGTTAACAATAATACTTAGTTATTCCCATTACAATATTAATTTTGACTTTACTCTAATAAAAAAATATCATGATATAACAGATACTAGAACTTGTATATCAAAACATAAAAAAAAAATTAAAATAATAAAAATAATAATTGTTAGGCAAATGCACAATAATTCCACTATCCGTAGTAGCACTCAGGCGAATTCAATGATGAGAATTTCCGGGTTCAACCTTCGGATACAGAAAATTTTTTAGTTTCGCACCAAAATCCAACTTCTTGGCGTGTTATATTTTTATACTCATATGTATGAAGCACAGACGAATTTATTCATTGTTAACAATAATGCTTAGTTATTCCCATTACAATATTAATTTTGACTATACTCTAATAAAAAAATCATGATATAACAGATACTAGAACTTGTCTATCAAAACATCAACAAAAAATTAAAATATTAAAAATAATAATTGTTAGGCAAATGCACAATAATTCCACCATCCGTAGTAGCACTTAGGTGATTTCAATGATGAGAATTTCCGGGTTCAACTCACAAATACGGAAAAGTTTTTAGTTTCGCACCAAAATCCAACTTCCTGGTGTGTTATATTTTTATACTCATTTGTATGAAGCACGGACGAATGTATTCATTGTTAACAATAATGCTTAGTAATTCCCATTACAATATTAATTTTGACTTTACTCTAATAAAAAAATCATGATATAACAGATACTAGAACTTGTCTATCAAAAGATCAACAAAAAATTAAAATATGAAAAATAACGATAGTTAGACAAATACACAATAATTTCACAATTCATAGTAGCACTTTGGCGAATTCAATGATGAGAATTTCCGAGTTCAACTCCTGGCTACGAAAAAATTTTTAGTTTCGCACCAATATCCAACTTCTTGGCGTGTTATATTTTTATACTCATTTGTATGAAGCACGGACGAATTTATTCATTGTTAACAATAATGGTTAGTTATTCCTATTACAATATTAATTTTGACTTTACTCTAATAAAAAAAATCATGATATAACAGATACTAGAACATGTCTATCAAAATATCAACAAAAAATTAAAATATTAAAAATAATAATTGTTAGGCAAATACACAATAATTCCACTATCCGTAGTAGCACTTAGGCGAATTCAATGATGAGAATTTCTGGGTTAAATTCCCGTCAACGGAAAAATTTTTAGTTTCGCACCAAAATCCAACTTCTAGGCGTCTTATATTTTTATACTCATTTGTATGAAGCACGGATGAATTTATTCATTGTTAACAATAATGCTTAGATATTCCCATTACAATATTAATTTTGACTTTACTCTAATAAAAAAAATCATGATATAACAGATACTAGAACTTGTCTATCAAAACATCAACAAAAAATTAAAATAATAAAAATACTAATTGTTAGGCAAATGCACAATAATTCCACTATTCGTAGTAGCACTTAGGCGAATTCAATGATGAGAATTTCCGGGTTCAACCCCCGGATACGGAAAAATTTTAAGTTTCGCACCAAAATCCAACTTCTTGGCGTGTTATATTTTTATACTCATTTGTATGAAGCACGGACGAATTTATTTATTGTTAACAATAATGCTTAGATATTCCCATTACAATATTAATTTTGACTTTACTCTAATAAAAAAATATCATGATATAACAGATACTAGAACTTGTCTATCAAAACATCAACAAAAAATTAAAATATTAAAAATACTAATTGTTAGGCAAATACACAATAATTCCACTATCCGTAGTAGCACTTAGGCGAATTCAATGATGAGAATTTATGGGTTCAATTCCCGTCTACGGAAAAATTTTTAGTTTCGCACCAAAATCCAACTTCTAGGCGTGTTATATTTTTATACTCATTTGTATGAAGCACGGACGAATTTATTCATTGTTAACAATAATGCTTAGATATTTTCCCATTACAATATTAATTTTGACTTTACTCTAATAAAAAAAATCATGATATAACAGATACTAGAACTTGTCTATCAAAACATCAACAAAAAATTAAAATAATAAAAATAATAATTGTTAGGCAAATGCACAATAATTTCACTATTCGTAGTAGCACTTAGGCGAATTCAATGATGAGAATTTCCGGGTTCAACCCCCGGATATGGAAAAATTTTAAGTTTCGCACCAAAATCCAACTTCTTGGCGTGTTATATTTTTATACTCATTTGTATGAAGCACGGACGAATTTATTTATTGTTAACAATAATGCTTAGATATTCCCATTACAATATTAATTTTGACTTTACTCTAATAAAAAAAATCATGATATAACAGATACTAGAACTTGTCTATCAAAACATCAACAAAAAATTAAAATAATAAAAATAATAATTGTTAGGCAAATGCACAATAATTTCACTATTCGTAGTAGCACTTAGGCGAATTCAATGATGAGAATTTCCGGGTTCAACCCCCGGATATGGAAAAATTTTAAGTTTCGCACCAAAATCCAACTTCTTGGCGTGTTATATTTTTATACTCATTTGTATGAAGCACGGACGAATTTATTCATTGTTAACAATAATGCGTAGTTATTCCCATTACAATATTAATTTTGACTTTACTCTAATAAAAAAAATCACGATATAACAGATACTAGAACTTGTCTAGCAAAACATCAACAAAAATTAAAATAATAAAAATAATAATTGTTAGGCAAATGCACAATAATTCCACAATCCGTAGTAGCACTTAGGCGAATTCAATGATTAGAATTTCCGGGTTCAACCCCCGGATACGGAAAAATTTTTAGTTTCGTACCAAAATCCAACGTCTTGGCGTGTTATACTTTTACACTCATTTTTATGAAGCACGGACGAATTTATTCATTGTTAACAACAATGCTTAGTTATTCCCATTACAATATTAATCTTGACTTTACTCTAATAAAAAAAATCATGATATAACAGATACTAGATCTTGTCTATCAAAACATCAACAAAAAATTAAAATAATAAAAATAATAATTGTTAGGCAAATGCACAATAATTTCACTATTCGTAGTAGCACTTAGGCGAATTCAATGATGAGAATTTCCGGGTTCAACCCCCGGATATGGAAAAATTTTAAGTTTCGCACCAAAATCCAACTTCTTGGCGTGTTATATTTTTATACTCATTTGTATGAAGCACGGACGAATTTATTCATTGTTAACAATAATGCGTAGTTATTCCCATTACAATATTAATTTTGACTTTACTCTAATAAAAAAAATCACGATATAACAGATACTAGAACTTGTCTAGCAAAACATCAACAAAAATTAAAATAATAAAAATAATAATTGTTAGGCAAATGCACAATAATTCCACAATCCGTAGTAGCACTTAGGCGAATTCAATGATTAGAATTTCCGGGTTCAACCCCCGGATACGGAAAAATTTTTAGTTTCGTACCAAAATCCAACGTCTTGGCGTGTTATACTTTTACACTCATTTTTATGAAGCACGGACGAATTTATTCATTGTTAACAACAATGCTTAGTTATTCCCATTACAATATTAATCTTGACTTTACTCTAATAAAAAAAATCATGATATAACAGATACTAGATCTTGTCTATCAAAACATCAACAAAAAATTAAAATAATAAAAATAATGATTGTTAGTCAAATACACAATAATTCCACTATCCGTAGTAGCACTTAGGCGAATTCGATGATGAGAATTTCCGGGTTCAACCTGCGGATACGGAAAAATTTTTAGTTTCGCATCCATATCCAACTTCTTGGCGTGTTATATTTTTATACTCATTTGTATGAAGCACGGACGAATTTATTCATTGTTAACAATAATGCTTAGTAATTCCCATTACAATATTAATTTTGACTTTACTCTAATAAAAAAAATCATGATATAACAGATACTAGAACTTGTCTATCAAAACATCAACAAAAAATTAAGATATAAAAAATAATGATTGTTAGGCAAATGCACAATAATTCCACTATCCTTAGTAGCACTTAGGTGAATTCAATGATTAGAATTCCCGGGTTCAACCCCCGGATACGGAAAAATTTTTAGTTTCGCACCAAAATCCAACTTCTTGGCGTGTTATATTTTTACACTCATTTGTATGAAGCACAGACGAATTTATTTGTTGTTAACAATAATGCTTAGTTATTCCCTTTAAAATATTAATTTTGACTTTACTCTAATAAAAAAATATCATGATATAACAGATACTAGAACTTGTCTATCAAAACATCAACAAAAAATTAAAATATTAAAAATAATAATTGTTAGACAAATACGAAATAATTCCTCTATCCGTAGTAGCACTTAGGCGAATTAAATGGTGAGAATTTCCGGGTTCAACTCTTGGATACGGAAAAGTTTTTTGTATCGCACCAAAATCTAACTTCTTGGCGTGTTATATTTTTATACTCATTTGTATGAAGCACGGACGAATTTATTCATTGTTAACAATAATGCATAGTGATTCCTATTACAATATTAATTTTGACTTTACTCTAATAAAAAAATATCATGATATAACAGATACTAGAACTTGTCTATCAAAACGTCAACAAAAAAATAAAATATTAAAAATAATAATTGTTAAGCAAATGCACAATAATTCCACCATCCGTAGTAGCACTTAGGTGATTTCAATGATGAGAATTTCCGGGTTCAACTCCCGGCTACGGAAAAATTTTTAGTTTCGTACCAAAATCCAACTTCTTGGCGTGTTATGTTTTTATACTCATTTGTATGAAGCACGGACGAATTTATTCATTGTTAACAATAATGTTTAGTTATTCTCATTACAATCTTAATTTTGATGTTACTCTAATAAAAAATATCATGATATAACAGATACTAGAACTTGTCTATCAAAACATCAACAAAAAATTAAAATAATAAAAATAATAATTGTTAGGCAAATGCACAATAATTCCACTATCCGTAGTAGCACTTAGGCGAATTCAATGATGAGAATTTCCGGGTTCAACACCCGGATACGGAAAATTTTTTAGTTTCGCACCAAATTCCAACTTCTTGGCGTGTTATATTTTTATACTCATTTGTATGAAGCACAGACGAATTTATTCATTGTTAACAATAATGCTTAGTTATTCCCATTACAATATTAATTTTGACTTTACTCTAATAAAAAAATATCATGATATAACAGATACTAGAACTTGTCTATCAAAACATCAACGAAAAATTATAATAATAAAAATAATAATTGTTAGGCAAATGCACAATAATTCCACTATCCGTAGTAGCATTTAGGCGAATTCAATGATGAGAATTTCCGGATTCAACCCCTGGATACGGAAAAATTATACTCATTTGTATGAAGCACGGACGAATTTATTCAGTGTTAACAATAACGCTTAGTTATTCCCTTTACAATATTAATTTTGACTTTACTCTAATAAAAAAATATGATGATATAACAGATACTAGAACTTGTCTATCAAAACATCAACAAAAAATTAAAATATTATAAATATTTATTGCTAGACAAATACATAATAATTCCTCTATCCATAGTAGCACTTAGGCGATTTCAATGATGAGAATTTCTGGGATCAACTCCCGGATACGGAAAAATTTTTAGTTTCTAACCAAAATCCAACTTCTTGGCGTGTTATATTTTTACACTCATTTGTATGAAGCACGGACGAATTTATTCATTGTTACAATAATGCTTAGTTATTCCCATTACAATATTAATTTTGACTTTACTCTAATAAAAAAATATCATGATATAACAGATACTAGAATTTGTCTATTAAAACATCAACAAAAAATTAAAATATGAAAAATAATGATTGTCAGACAAATACACAATAATTCTACTATTCATAGCAGCACTTAGGCGAATTCAATGATGAGAATTTCCGAGTTCAACTCCTGGCTACGAAAAAATTTTTAGTTTCGCACCAAAATCTAACTTCTTGGCGTGTTATATTTTGATACTCATTTGTAAGAAGCACGGACGAATTTATTCATTGTTAACAATAATGCTTAGTTATTCCTATTACAATATTAATTTTGACTTTACTCTTGTAAAAAAATATCATGATATAACAGATACTAGAACTTGTCTATCAAAACATCAACAAAAAATTAAAATATGAAAAATAATGATTGTTAGACAAATACACAATTATTCTACTATTCATAGCAGCACTTAGGCGAATTCAATGATGAGAATTTCCGAGTTCAACTCCTGGTTACCAAAAAATTTTTAGTTTCGCCCCAATATCCAACTTCTTGGCGTGTTATATTTTTATACTCATTTGTATGAAGCACGGACGAATTTATTCGTTGTTAACAATAATGCTTAGTTATTCCCTTTACAATATTAATTTTGACTTTACTCTAATAAAAAAAATCATGATATAACAGATACTAGAACTTGTCTATCAAAACATCAACAAAAAATTAAAATATTAAAAATAATAATTGTTAGCCAAATACACAACAATTCCACTATCCATAGTAGCACTTAGGCGAATTCAATGATGAGAATTTCTGGGTTCAACTCCCGGCTACGGGAAAATTTTTAGTTTCGCACCAAAATCTAACTTCATGGCCTGTTATATTTTTATACTCATATGTATGAAGCACGGACAAATTTATTCATTGTTAACAATAATGCTTAGTTATTCCCATTACAATATTAATTTTGACTTTACTCTAATAAAAAAATATCATGATATAACACATACGAGAACTTGTCTATCAAAACGTCAACAAAAAATTAAAATATTAAAAATAATAATTGTTAGACAAATACACCATAATTCCACTATCCGTAGTAGCACTTAGGCGAATTCAATGATGAGAATTTCTGGGTATAACTCCCGGCTACAGAAAAATTTTTAGTTTCGCACCAAAATCCAACTTCTAGGCGTGTTATATTTTATACTCATTTGTATGAAGCACGGACGAATTTATTCATTGTTAACAATAATGCTTAGATATTCCCATTACAATATTAATTTTGACTTTACTCTAATAAAAAAAATCATGATATAACAGATACTAGAACTTGTCTATCAAAACAGCAACAAAAAATTAAAATAATAAAAATAATAATTGTTAGGCAAATGCACAATAATTCCACTATCCGTAGTAGCACTAAGGCGAATTCAATGATGAGAATTTCCGGGTTCAACCACCGGATACGAAAAAATTTTTAGTTTCACAACAAAATCCAACTTCATGGCGTGTTATATTTTTATACTCATTTATATGAAGCACGAACAAATTTATTCATCGTTAACAATAATGGTTAGTTATTCCCATTACAATATTAATTTTGACTTTACTCTAATAAAAAAATATCATGATATAACAGATACTAGAACTTGTCTATCAAAACATCAACAAAAATTTAAAATATTAAAAATAATAATTGTTAGACAAATACATAATAATTCCTCTATCCGTAGTAGCACTTAGGCGATTTCAATGATGAGAATTTCCGGGTTCAACTCCCGGATACGGAAAAGTTTTTAGTTTCGCACCAAAATCCAACTTCTTGGCGTGTTATATTTTTATGGTCATTTGTTTGAAGCACGGACGAATTTATTCATTGTTAACAATAATGTAACACCCTACCATACAAAGTCTTATGCTTAAGTCATAATTCAGAGATGGCAACGTATTACGACCTTTAAAACAAAAATTTAGTACGTATAGTAGTATGAATAATTGATTATAACTAGGAGCCTTTGTAGAAAAAGGGGGTAAACAAAAAACCGTAACTCGAACGGGCAACACTCCGATCGATAACGTAACGAACCGGGATAAGCTAACGCGAGATCATATATATAAAGAGTGTCAAAAACAAGAATATCAAGACTCAAAACCCGGCTGCGAAGAGAACCGGTCCGAACATAGCAATATATACATATGATAAAATAAGGAAACCCCAAAGGAAACCCAAAGGGACACAAATACAGAAAACCTATTCTCCAAAAATCCCCTCTAGAAGGAGTCATCACAGTTTGTATTATTTAATGGAGATAAAAGTATCTAAACAAGATATATAACCCAAAACAGAGTCCTGAGAACAAAGGATCTTCGCTAATCCAGAAGTCTCCAGCATGCCTCAACGAGAAGCCTCGCGTCCTGCATCTGAAAACCACAAAATCCGCATGGGTGAGAACCAGAGGTCCCCAGCACAGTAACAGCTTCCACATATATAATACATAATAATAGAGGAAAGCCGAAGGCAATCCTAGAACTTCCTCCAGATAATATCAAAGCTTATAAACAAGCTAAACCGTAAGTGGCAACTGACTAAAGATTCTTCAGTCTAACTAATACTTCCCTTTCCAATTCCTTCAGACCTCCCAACCACCAGCAGGAGTATAATATAGCAAACACAGTTATATCAGACAAGAGATTTACAAATAGGAACAGATAAGGCATTTAGGCAATTAGCAAGTAATATGCAGTCAAATAGGCAATCTCAAACAATTCATGTAGTATGCTTATGATGCATGCCTGTCCCTAGTGGCTGATGATATCATCTGTCGGTTATAGAGCCAACCCGACAAGTCCTGGTAGCTAATCATTGGACTGTCCCTCTGTCGTGCATCCCCAACTCGAGTTATACTCATCATAAACTTGATCATAAACATGATCCATATCCATCACCCCCACTGGTGAATATTTACGGGGGCGAGCTCATCCGGGCCTTTCACAGTGCCTGGCCACACTTACGACATAGGGTCAAAAGAGCTTCGAGTCTCAACCTGGAGCACGTGGTGGCTAGCCACTGCTACTACCCAGGGAAACCCTCATCTCCAATGGTGGAAGTGCCAACATTCACAATTCATTCAACAACATATATGCATTTATACTTAGCCATAAACATGGCTCCGCCTCCACACGGCATAATCCAGCCATCCGGCTCACGGTTAAATCCATAACCAGCCAATTTATTAACAATTACGACCATTCGGCCCATGGCATAACAAGCACTTCCACCGCCATCCTCCACATCTCACATAATCATCTTTGATCCTCATGGATCATTCATTTTTCCCTTGCTTCACTCGCAAGTTACCACATTCACTAGCCCTTTTCCTCATGCTAGGCATATCATAATGATTTAAGACATAAGTGGTGAGATCGGAGGCTTAGAAGTATGAAGTTTGGCTTTTAAAACTCAAAAATCAACTTTGGGATGAAAACAGGGCCACGCGTACGCGCACTCCACGCGCACGCGTGGATGATGCTTTCTCGAAGAACGGCGCATACGCGCCAAGTGCGCCTACGCGCGAGGGGTCATTCTGCTAAAAATTTTCTAAGTTAAAAGCTGCATAATTCACAAATTCAACCCCCAAAAATCCATAGTCCAAGTTATGTCCCGTCAAAGTATGCCCAAAAATCATATTTTCATTCAAAACCACAAAGTGCCATTTTCAAAACAAGCCACTTTCAACTCTTTTCAAAATCAATTAAAACATGCCAATTTCATCCCTTTTCTTTGAAATCAATTAAAGTGTACCAAATTCAACAACAAGCCATCCTCAACTCACGCATTGACATTTTACCAAAATTCTCAAAACTACCTCCAACCATTTTAACACTTCTCAATCAAAAGGCCAAAGGATAAACACAATATTATGTCATACATCCTTCTCATCCCAATTTCTAACAATATCAATTTCCAATCAACCATCATTATACATAATCATCATACTCACCAACAATATGGCACCACCCATCAATTCAACCTCAATCATTCATCAAGCATATATCACAACATGCATTTTCTCACATATCACACAATCAAGGCATCAATATTCATAATCACACATATGATCACATCATATATCTCAACCATTCCACAACATCATCAATTCAATGCCTATCTTAGGGCCTCTAGCTTAAGTATTTCCTACCACATTACATATTAGATACGGGAAACCGAAACCATACCTTAGCCAATTTTCCAAGCTCAACCGGAGCACTTCCAAACCACTTGTCCACAAGCTCTCAAGGTATCAACACCTCCAAGAACAGATTTTATCACACAAAACCCTCTTCCAAGCTTTCTAAAATCACCAATCAAGCTCCAATATTCACATATACACAACCTAAGCCACAATCATCATACCCATACACAACATCTCAATGCCCAAACCTCATAGAACAACAAATTACACTAGGGTTAAGAATCTTACCACACCCAAGGTCCAAAGAGACAAGATTAACCTTCTCCTTCAAGAGAGTTGGGTCCTATAACATCAAAGAACCCAAAATCTCAACATTTTTACTCATGAAACTCGAAATCAAGGGCTGGAATTTCGAACAGTAAAACGTGGCTTACCTCAAGATTAATTGAATGGGTTTTGTAGAGCTCTCCGCGGTGAACGCGTGGCTGCAAACGGAGCGGCAATCGGAGCTCTAGATCAAAAGTTATGGTGGTTTGAAGATCAAGTGAGAGATAGAACTTGAGAGAGTGTTCTTCCCTCCATGGCCTCTCTTTTTCAGCGTGTATTAGTGTTGTGTGAGGAGAGAGAGTGCTGAAAACTAGGCTTTTGGTTTAGTTATGTTGGGCCAAGGGCCCACTTTGGGTCCGGTTGGACTGGTTTGGCCCGTTCGGTCCAATCTTGGTCCGATTTCCATAAAATTGTTACCGAAATTCTCGTCTCAATTTCCTCTATCATATTAAGCCATAAAAATATCATTTTTGGCTTTCTAGAACAAATTCTCATATATGGGTTAATTAGCCGTTAATTAACCGGGTCTTACATTCTACCCACCTAATTGGGAATTTTGCCCACAAAATTCAAATTCAAATTCAATTACCTGAGAATAAGTGCGGATAATCCGTTCGCATCTCCGACTCAAGTTCCCAAGTGTGTTCCTCAACACCGCCTCGACTCCAAGCCACTTTGACTAATGAAACCTCTTTTCCACGCAACCGTTTGATACTAGTATCTTCAATTCTGACTGGAGCCACTGGAAGCGTCAAATCTTCTCTTAACTGAACCGATTCGGGTTCTAACACATGGCTAGCATCAGGAGTGTACTTTCGAAGCTGCGACACGTGAAATACGTCGTGCAGGTTTGAAAGATGGGGTGGTAGAGCCACCCGATACGCCACCGGCCCAATCCTCTCCAAGATCTGAAATGGACCAATGTATCGAGGATTCAACTTCTTTGCTTTAATCGCTCTACCTACTCCTGTGGTCGGAGTAACTTTCAGGAAAACATGATCTCCTGCCTCAAATTCTAAGGGCTTCCGCCTTTGATCGGCGTAACTCTTTTGATGACTCTGCGTCGTAAGCATCCTATCTCGGATTTTCTTAACTTGTTCAGTGGTCTCAGCTATCATTTCCGGCCCCAACAAGCCTTTCTCTCCAGCTTCATACCAACATAGTGGAGATTGACATTTTCTCCCATACAAAGCCTCATACGGAGCCATTCCGATGCTAGCATGGTAACTATTATTGTATGAAAACTCTACTAACGGCATATACCGATCCCAACTCGCCGGTTGGTCCAAAACACAAGCTCTCAACATATCCTCTAGTGTTTGGATCGTCCTCTCGGATTGACCATCTGTTTGAGGATGGTACGCTGTACTCAAGCTTAATCGAGTTCCAAAAGCTTTCTGAAATGCACCCCAGAACCTCAAAGTGAAACGAGGATCTCTATTAGAGATTATAGTAGCAGGTACACCATGGAGTCTCACAATCTCCTTTATGTATAACCGAGCTAGCTCCTCAAGGGTGTAAGTCATCCGAACGGGTAAAAAGTGAGCTGACTTCGTCAGTCGGTCCACGATCACCCAGATAGCATCAAAACCAGTCCTAGTCCTTGGCAATCCCGACACAAAGTCCATTGCAATACTTTCCCACTTCCATTGCGGAACCTCTAAGGGTTGCAACATCCCGGAAGGTCTTTGATGTTCAATCTTTACCTTTTGACAAGTTAAGCACTTTGAAACATATTCCGCCACATCATTCTTCATACCTGGCCACCAAAACATCGCCTTTAAATCATGGTACATCTTAGTACTCCCCGGGTGAATGGAGAATCCGCTTTTGTGTGCCTCCTTTAAGATATCTTGCCTCAAAGTGCCAACATCCGGCACAATGATCCTACCCTTGAATCTCCATAACCCATCTTTTTCTTCCGACACTCTCCACTGTTTTCCTTGCTCGATAGCCGGTAACACCTTCCATAACGCTTCATCATTTTCATGAGCCTTTAGGAGTTCGGACTTAAAGTCACTCGAGATTTCTAATCGGCTCAAACACAAGGTTCCAGATACTTCTCGAGCACCAATTTTTAGACTCTCGAATCCCTTGAGCAACTTCTCCTCTTGAAGCATCATCCAAGACGCATATAATGACTTTCGACTTAACGCATCCGCCACTATATTCGCCTTTCCAGGATGGTAATTTAACTCAAAGTCATAGTCTTTCAACAATTTCATCCACCTCCTTTGCCTCATATTAAGCTCTTTCTGATCAAAGAGGTATTTCAAGCTCTTGTGATCGGAGAAGACTTGGAACTTAACCCCATAGAGATAATGCCTCCACACCTTCAAGGCAAACACAACCGCAGCGAGTTCCAAATCGTGCGTAGGATAACTAACTTCGTGAGGTCTCAACTGTCGTGAGGCATACGCCACCACATTATGATGCTGCATCAGCACGCACCCTAGGCCCTTTAACGATGCATCACAGTACACCTCAAAAGGCTCGTTCGGCTCAGGTAACACTAACACAGGTGCAGTGGTCAACTTTTTCTTCAATGTCTGAAAGCTCTCCTCGCACTCAGGAGTCCAAACAAACGAAGTGTCTTTGCGAGTTAAATTTGTCAACGGCAAAGCTAATTGCGAAAAGGCTTTGATGAACCTTCGGTAATAGCCAGCTAAACCCAGAAAACTCCTTATCTCAGTTACTGTGGTTGGTTTCTTCCAATCCATCACAGCTTCTACCTTGGTTGGATCTACAGCTATTCCCTTCTTACTCACCACGTGACCCAAAAAATTCACCTCACTCTTCCAGAACTCACACTTAGACAGTTTCGCATAGAGTTTCTTCTCCTTTAAAATCTGCAACACGGTCCGCAAGTGTTCCGCATGCTCTTCTTCAGTCTTGGAGTAAATTAGTATATCGTCAATGAAGACAACCACGAATTTATCCAGAAACGGACGGAACACTCTATTCATGTAATCCATGAATACTGCAGGAGCGTTCGTCAACCCAAAGGACATTACAGTGTACTCGTAATGACCATAACGAGTCCTGAAAGCGGTCTTAGGGATATCCTCACCCCTCACCCTTATCTGGTGATAACCAGATTGCAAATCGATCTTAGAGAAAACCCCAGCTCCTTGTAACTGATCCATGAGATCATCAATCCTCGGCAATGGGTACTTATTCTTTATGGTGACCTTGTTCAGCTGCCTGTAATCCACACAGAGTCGCATACTTCCATCTTTCTTCTTTACCAGTAACACTGGAGCACCCCACGGGGAAACACTTGGTCAGATAAAGTTCTTACCCAACAATTCCTCTAACTGAGACTTTAGCTCGGCCATCTCTAACGGTGACATCCTATTAGGAGCACTTGAGATTGGTCCCGCCCCAGGCACCAATTCAATAGCAAACTCGACCTCTCGGTTAGGTGGAAATTCCTCAATATCATCGGGAAACACTTCCGGAAACTCACACACTACCGGAATCTGATCCAACCTTTGATCATCACCCGAAACACCCGCGGTTAATAACAGGATACCCTGACATTCGGTTCTAGAACAGTTCACCATCATTGAATTCAAGTAATAATTATTCACCACAACCGGCCCTTCTGTATCCTCCGGCATAAAGTACACCGACTTGGTAGAACAATCAAGCAGGACATGGTTTTCGGATAACCAGTCCAATCCCAAGATAAGATCAAGACCGATCATCGGTAAGCAGATTAGATTATGGACAAAATCACGCTGCTTGAACCTAAACGAAACTTTCGGGCATCCTAGTCTAGTTACCATGGCTTCATGGGTAGCATTATACACTTTTAACTCATAACCTAAGGTTACGATCTTCAACCCTAACTCATGGGCTTTCTCAAATGCAATGAATGAATGCGATGCTCCCGAATCAAATAAAGCATTTAAAGTTTGACCAGCCATTTCACAGTTACCTCGAATGAGTGTCTCGGATCCCTCTGCACCCACAGCTGAGGTGGTGAACACCCGACCAGTCTGTTGTGCTTTCCCAGCACCTTGCTTTTGCTTCTCTGGACAACTTGCGGCTTTATGCCCCGCCTTTCCACAATTGTAGCACAAACCCCATCCGGCCTTGCATGGTACTCCCGGATGGTGACTCCCACATCTAGTACAAGCTTGATCATTCTGAGGCTGCTTCACAAACCTTTTCCCTTGGGAGTAGTTGTTGTTGGGCCTCCTAAAAGAACCTCCCCTCTTGAACGACGGGCCTCTAGGTGCAAAGCTCTTCCCTCGGTTCTGTGGAAATGACCCTTTGTGACTTCCTTTCTCAGCGGCTGCCCTCTTCACACACTCTTCAGCAACCCTACACTTGTTCACCAACTCAGAGAAAGTCCTAATCTCCATTGGTCCCACTGAAATGAAAATATCGCTCCGGAGTCCTCCTTCGTACTTAACACACTTCCATTCCTCATATTCCACCGGAGTCCCTTGACACATACGAGAGAATCTGAACAGCTCCTCAAACTTGTCAGTATACTCAGATACGGACATAGTACCCTGCTTCAGCTGCAACAATTCAAGTTCCTTGGCCGTCCTAGCAGAAGTCGGAAAGTACTTCTTATAGAACTCCTCTTGGAAGATATCCCAGGTAATATAATCATCACCCTGCTGCAGGAGACGTCGGATACCTTGCCACCAATGCGACGCTTCGCCAGTGAGCAAATAGGTAGCAAACTCAACACGCTGTCCTTCAGGCACCACCTGCGCTTGCAGTGCTCGTTCCATGGCCTGAAACCATGTATCGGCCTCAGTCGGGCTAGTAGTTCCCTTGAACTTCGGGGAATTAACCTTCAAAAATTTTGCCAGTGTCATCGGGCCCTAAACTCCACCTCCGTCATTACCATGGTTGTTCATCTGTTGACCAAGAGCCTCAACAGTGGCTTGCATAGCAGCAACCATGTTCTCCAACGCAGTCATAAAGTTTACCGGGTCATTAGGGTTATTCACCGGCGCACGAGTATTCGTATGACCTCTCTCACGGCCTCTACCGCGTCCACGAGGCGCCACTGGTTCCTATACACACCAAACAATCGATATTAAGTTGATCAGTCTCAATATCGGAAGTTTAGTGCTTCAAAGTCCCAAATGCATGCTCAAGAACGTTTATGCTAACTATATCAAGCAGATATACTAGTAGCACATAACACACACACAGAGAATGCACAGAAGCATAGTCAGTCCATTCCTCAGGCTCTACAGGAACGAACTGCTCTGATACCATAATGTAACACCCTACCATACAAAGTCTTATGCTTAAGTCATAATTCAAAGATGGCAAGGTATTACGACCTCTAAAACAAAAATTTAGTACGTATAGTAGTATGAATAATTGATTATAACTAGGAGCCTTTGTAGAAAAAGGGGGTAAACAAAAAAACGTAACTCGAACGGGCAACACTCCGATCGATAACGTAACGAACCGGGATAAGCTAACGCGATATATAACCCAAAACAGAGTCCCGAGAACAAAGGATCTTCGCTAATCCAGAAGTCTCCAGCATGCCTCAACGAGAAGCCTCGCGTCCTACATCTGAAAACCACAAAATCCGCATGGGTGAGAACCAGAGGTCCCCAGCACAGTAACAGCTTCCACATATATAATACATAATAATAGAGGAAAGCCGAAGGCAATCCTAGAACTTCCTCCAGATAATATCAAAGCTTATAAACAAGCTAAACCGTAAGTGGCAACTGACTAAAGATTCTTCAGTCTAACTAATACTTCCCTTTCCAATTCCTTCAGACCTCCCAACCACCAGCAGGAGTATAATATAGCAAACACAGTTATATCAGACAAGAGATTTACAAATAGGAACAGATAAGGCATTTAGGCAATTAGCAAGTAATATGCAGTCAAATAGGCAATCTCAAACAATTCATGTAGTATGCTTATGATGCATGCCTGTCCCTAGTGGCTGATGATATCATCTGTCGGTTATAGAGCCAACCCGACAAGTCCTGGTAGCTAATCATTGGACTGTCCCTCTGTCGTGCATCCCCAACTCGAGTTATACTCATCATAAACTTGATCATAAACATGATCCATATCCATCACCCTCACTGGTGAATATTTACGGGGGCGAGCTCATCCGGGCCTTTCACAGTGCCCGGCCACACTTACGACATAGGGTCAAAAGAGCTTCGAGTCTCAACCTGGAGCACGTGGTGGCTAGCCACTGCTACTACCCAGGGAAACCCTCATCTCCAATGGTGGAAGTGCCAACATTCACAATTCATTCAACAGCATATATGCATTTATACTTAGCCATAAACATGGCTCCGCCGCCACACGGCATAATCCAGCCATCCGGCTCACGGTTAAATCCATAACCAGCCAATTCATTAACAATTACGGCCATTCGGCCCATGGCATAACAAGCACTTCCACCGCCATCCTCCACATCTCACATAATCATCTTTGATCTCATGGATCATTCATTTTTCCCTTGCTTCACTCGCAAGTTACCACATTCACTAGCCCTTTTCCTCATGCTAGGCATATCATAATGATTTAAGACATAAGTGGTGAGATCGGAGGCTTAGAAGTATGAAGTTTGGCTTTTAAAACTCAAAAATCAACTTTGGGATGAAAACAGGGCCACGCGTACGCGCACTCCACGCGCACGCGTGGATGATGCTTTCTCGAAGAACGGCGCATACGCGCCAAGTGCGCCTACGCGCCAAGTGCGCCTACGCGCGAGGGGTCATTCTGCTAAAAATTTTCTAAGTTAAAAGCTGCAGAATTCACAGATTCAACCCCCAATCTTCCGACGGTCATAACTCTCTCATTTTAAATCATTTTTCACCCGTTCTTCGAACGGCATGGACATCCCGGATCCAATTTCATTTCTAAACAGATTTGGCACAAATCAAAGATCCGTAGTCCAAGTTATGTCCCGTCAAAGTATAACCAAAAATCATATTTTCATTCAAAACCACAAAGTGCCATTTTCAAAACAAGCCACTTTCAACTCTTTTCAAAATCAATTAAAACATGCCAATTTCATCCCTTTTCTTTGAAATCAATCAAAGTGTACCAAATTCACCAACAAGCCATCCTCAACTCACGCATTGACATTTTACCAAAATTCTCAAAACTACCTCCAACCATTTTAACACTTCTCAATCAAAAGGCCAAAGGATAAACACAATATTATGTCATACATCCTTCTCATCCCAATTTCTAACAATATCAATTTCCAATCAACCATCATTATACATAATCATCATACTCACCAACAATATGGCACCACCCATCAATTCAACCTCAATCATTCATCAAGCATATATCACAACATGCATTTTCTCACATATCACACAATCAAGGCATCAATATTCATAATCACACATATGATCACATCATATATCTCAACCATTCCACAACATCATCAATTCAATGCCTATCTTAGGGCCTCTAGCCTAAGTATTTCCTACCACATTACATATTAGATACGGGAAACCGAAACCATACCTTAGCCAATTTCCCAAGCTCAACCGGAGCACTTCCAAACCACTTGTCCACAAGCTCTCAAGGTATCAACACCTCCAAGAACAGATTTTATCACACAAAACCCTCTTCCAAGCTTTCTAAAATCACCAATCAAGCTCCAATATTCACATATACACAACCTAAGCCACAATCAACATACCCATACACAACATCTCAATGCCCAAACCTCATAGAACAACAAATTACACTAGGGTTGAGAATCTTACCACACCCAAGGTCCAAAGAGACAAGATTAACCTTCTCCTTCAAGAGAGTTGGGTCCTATAACATCAAAGAACCCAAAATCTCAACATTTTTACTCATGAAACTCGAAATCAAGGGCTGGAATTTCGAACAGTAAAACGTAGCTTACCTCAAGATTAATTGTATGGGTTTTGTAGAGCTCTCCGCGGTGAACGCGTGGCCACAAACGGAGCGGCAATCGGAGCTCTAGATCAAAAGTTATGGTGGTTTGAAGATCAAGTGAGAGATAGAACTTGAGAGAGTGTTCTTCCCTCCATGGCCTCTCTTTTTCAGCGTGTATTAGTGTTGTGTGAGGAGAGAGAGTGCTGAAAACTAGGGTTTTGGTTTAGTTATGTTGGGCCAAGGGCCCACTTTGGGTCCGGTTGGACCGGTTTGGCCCGTTCGGTCCAATCTTGGTCCGATTTCCATAAAATTGGTAACGAAATTCTCGTCTCAATTTCCTCTATCATATTAAGCCATAAAAATTTCATTTTTGGCTTTCTAGAACAAATTCTCATATATGGATTAATTAGCCGTTAATTAACCGGGTCTTACAAATAATGCATAGTGATTCCCATTACAATATTAATTTTGACTTTACTCTAATAAAAAAATATCATGATATAACAGATACTAGAACTTATCTATCAAAACATCAACAAAAAATTAAAATATTAAAAATAATAATTGTTAGGCAAATGCACAATAATTCCATCATCCGTAGTAGCACTTAGGTGATTTCAATGATGAGAATTTCCGGGTTCAACTCCCGTCTACGGAAAAATTTTTAGTTTCGTACCAAAATCCAACTTCTTGGCGTGTTATGTTTTTATACTCATTTGTATGAAGCACGGATGAATTTATTCATTGTTAACAATAATGCTTAGTTATTCCCATTACAATATTAATTTTGACTTTACTCTAATAAAAAAATATCATGATATAACAGATACTAGAACTTGTCTATCAAAACATCAACAAAAAATTAAAATAATAAAAATAATAATTGTTAGGCAAATGCACAATAATTCCACTATCCGTAGTAGCACTTAGGCGAATTCAATGATGAGAATTTCTGGGTTCAACCCCCGGATACCGAAAATTTTTTAGTTTCGCACCAAAATCTAACTTCTTGGCGTGTTATATTTTTATACTCATTTGTATGAAGCACAGACAAATTTATTCATTGTTAACAATAATGCTTAGTTATTCCCATTACAATATTAATTTTGACTTTACTCTAATAAAAGAATATCATGATATAACAGATACTAGAACTTGTCTATCAAAACATCAACAAAAAATTAAAATATTAAAAATAATAATTGTTAGACAAATACACAAAAATTTCACTATCCGTAGTAGCACTTAGCCGATTTCAATGATGAGAATTTCTGGGTTCAACTCACAAATACGGAAAAGTTTTTAGTTTCGCACCAAAATCCAACTTCTTGGTGTGTTATATTTTTATACTCATTTGTATGAAGCACGGAGGAATTTATTCATTCTTAACAATAATGCTTAGTTATTCCCATTACAATATTAATTTTGACTTTACTCTAATAAAAAAAATCATGATATAACAGATACTAGAACTTGTCTATCAAAACATCAACAAAAAATTAAAATAATAAAAATAATAATTCTTAGGCAAATGCACAATAATTCCACTATCCGTAGTAGCACTTAGGCGAATTCAATGATGAGAATTTCCTGGTTCAACACCCGGATACAGAAAAATTTTTAGTTTCGCACTAAAATCCAACTTCTTGGCGTGTTATATTTTTATACTCATTTGTATGAAGCACGGACGAATTTATTCATTGTTAACAATAATGCTTAGTTATTCCCATTACAATATTAATTTTGACTTTACTCTAATAAAAAAATGTCAGGATATAACAGATACTAGAACTTGTCTATTAAAACATCAACAAAAAATTAAAATGTTAAAAATAATAATTGTTAGGCAGATGCACAATAATTCTACCATCCGTAGTAGCACTTGGGTGATTTCAATGATGAGAATTTACAGGTTCAACTCCCGGCTACGGAAAAAATTTTTGTTTCGTGCCAAAATCAAACTTCTTGGCGTATTCTATTTTTATACTCATTTGTATGAAGCACAGACAAATTTATTCACTGTTAACAATAATGCTTAGTTATTCCCATTACAATATTAATTTTGACTTTACTCTAATAAAAAAATATCATGATATAACAGATACTAGAACTTATCTGTCAAAACATCAACAAAAAATTAAAATTTAAAAATAATAATTGTTAGACAAATACACAATAATTCCACTATCCGTAGTAGCACTTATGCGAATTCAATGATGAGAATTTCCGGGTTCAACCCCCGGATACCGAAAATTTTTTAGTTTTGCACCAAAATCTAACTACTTGGCGTGTTATATTTTTATACTCATTTGTATGAAGCACAGACGAATTTATTCATTGTTAACAATAATGCTTAGTTATTCTCATTACAATATTAATTTTGACTTTACTCTAATAAAAGAATATCATGATATAACAGATACTAGAACTTGTCTATCAAAACATCAACAAAAAATTAAAATATTAAAAATAATAATTGTTAGACAAATACACAAAAATTCCACTATCCGTAGTAGCACTTAGCCAATTTCAATGATGAGAATTTCTTGGTTCAACTCACAAATACGGAAAAGTTTTTAGTTTCGCACCAAAATCCAACTTCTTGGTGTGCTATATTTTTATACTCATTTGTATGAAGCACGGACGAATTTATTCATTCTTAACAATAATGCTTAGTTATTCCCATTACAATATTAATTTTGACTTTACTCTAATAAAAAAAATCATGATATAACAGATACTAGAACTTGTCTATCAAAACATCAACAAAAAATTAAAATAATAAAAATAATAATTCTTAGGCAAATGCACAATAATTCCACTATCCGTAGTAGCACTTAGGCGAATTCAATGATGAGAATTTCCTGGTTCAACCGCCGGATACAGAAAAATTTTTAGTTTCGCACCAAAATCCAACTTCTTGGCGTGTTATATTTTTATACTCATTTGTATGAAGCACGGACGAATTTATTCATTGTTAACAATAATGCTTAGTTATTCCCATTACAATATTAATTTTGACTTTACTCTAATAAAAAATATCATGATTTAACAGATACTAGAACTTGTCTATCAAAACATTAACAAAAAATTAAAATATTAAAAATGATAATTGTTAGACAAATACACAATAATTCCTCTATCCGTAGTAGCACTTAGGCGATTTCAATGATGAGAATTTCCGGGTTCAACTCCCGGATACGGAAAAGTTTTTAGTTTCGCACCAAAATCCAACTTCTTCGCGTGTTATATTTTTATACTCATTTGTATGAAGCACGGACGAATTTATTCATTGTTAACAATAATGCATAGTTATTCCCATTACAATATTAATTTTGACTTTACTCTAATAAAAAAATGTCATGATATAACAGATACTAGAACTTGTCTATCAAAACATCAACAAAAAATTAAAATGTTAAAAATAATAATTGTTAGGCAAATGCACAATAATTCCACCATCCGTAGTAGCACTTAGGTGATTTCAATGATGAGAATTTACAGGTTCAACTCCCGGCTACGGAAAAAATTTTAGTTTCGTGCCAAAATCCAACTTCTTGGGGTATTCTATTTTTATACTCATTTGTATGAAGCACGGACAAATTTATTCACTGTTAACAATAATGCTTAGTTATTCCCATTACAATATTAATTTTGACTTTACTCTAATAAAAAAATATCATGATATAACAGATACTAGAACTTGTCTGTCAAAACATCAACAAAAAATTAAAATTTGAAAAATAATAATTGTTAGACAAATACACAATAATTCCACTATCCGTAGTAGCTCTTAGGCGATTTCAATGATGAGAATTTCCGGGTTCAACTCCCGGATACGGAAAAGTTTTTAGTTTCGCACCAAGATCCAACTTCTTGGCATGTTATATTTTTATACTCATTTGTATGAAGCACGGACGAATTTATTCATTGTAAACAATAATGCTTATTTATTCCCATTACAATATTAATTTTGACTTTACTCTAATAAAAAAATATTATGATATAACAGATACTAGAACTTGTCTATCAAAAATCAACAAAAAATTAAAATATTAAAAATAATAATTGTTAGACAAATACACAAAAATTTCTCTATCCGTAGTAGCACTTAGGCGATTTCAATGATGAGAATTTTCGGGTTCAACTCCCAGATACGGAAAAGTTTTTAGTTTCGCACCAAAATCCAACTTCTTGGCGTGTTATATTTTTATACTCATTTGTATGAAGCACGGACGAATTTATTCATTGTTAAAAATAATGCTTAGTTATTCCCATTACAATATTAATTTTGACTTTACTCTAATAAAAAAAATCATGATATAACAGATACTAGAACTTGTCTATCAAAACATCAACAAAAAATTAAAATATTAAAAATAATAATTGTTAGGCAAATGCACAATAATTCCACTATCCGTAGTAGCACTTAGGCGAATTCAATGATTAGGATTTCCGGGTTCAACCCCCGGATACAGAAAAATTTTTAGTTTCGCACC
Source organism: Arachis hypogaea (assembly GCF_003086295.3). Lineage (NCBI taxonomy): Eukaryota > Viridiplantae > Streptophyta > Magnoliopsida > Fabales > Fabaceae > Arachis > Arachis hypogaea. The sequence goes on along the minus strand of NC_092047.1, from coordinate 30,854,375 downwards.
AAAATTCAACTTCTTGGCGTGTTATATTTTTATACTCATTTGTATGAAGCACGGATGAATTTATTCATCTATTCTATTATATAAAAATCGGATGTCTGTACTTAATGATGAAGCTGACGTGGCATGCTTCGAAGAGTGTTTCTCGATTTAATTATTTTAACTCTTTCAATACAATTTATTGCACTGATTTAATTATATCAACTAATTGATTTGAATAGATATTTAAATATTAATATAATTAATATAATTTAGTATAATTTATATTACTTAATTAATTATATTACATTAATTATAATTCGTTATATTAGTGAATTAGTCTTTTCATTTATAAAGTCTAAAATAAAATAAATAAATTGTTATTTATTCTAATTAAATTTATTTATATATTATATATGAATTAACGTTAAGTTATAAAATATAGAACATGTGAATTGTGATTAAAACGTAAATCAGAAAAAAAAAACACATATAATTATAGAAGAATTAAATCTATCCTCTTTATTTATTTTTAACCATCTTTTTAGATTTTAATTTTTTTTAAACCAGTGATAGTGGAATTTTATTGATGCTAGATAAAATTATATAAGAATCAAATCATAATTTGCATTTATTGATGCTAGATAAAATTATAAATTGTTGCTCTTTCAATCAAATCATACCACATACAAAAATAATTAAATTAAATAAATTGAATTTGTATCTCTATATAAATCGAATTGAATAAATTCGATTTAGACAAATACGTAGTAAATTAAATTCATAAGGTTCGAATTATATGCAACTTCTGAATAATTATAATGTTATGGTTATTTTATATAAAAATTAATACAAAAAGAATTTAAATTCTGTACAATATTTTTTTGTATTTATGAGCTATTAAAAATGAACGAAAAAATATTGTATAAAATTTGAATTTTTTTTGTATGAGTTGTTGTATAAAATACTAATATCATTATAATTATTTATTTTGAAACAGAGTACAACTAAGATTTTATTAACAATTTTAAATAAAATATTTTTATAAAATTTTAAAATTTTTTATTATGAGCACTTTTTGTAATTATTATAAATAATTTTATAAAATTTAAAAATGGCTTAACCGATGTTATGAGTAAATCGTCTGACAAAAAAACTCATTACAAAATCGGTCGTATATGTGATTAATCGGTGAACCGTTAGAACTGGTTGGTTTTTTTAAAAGGTTTTCGGTTTGTTAATAACACCTCCAAACGGTGCCATCTTGACTTTAAAAAAAAAACTGAATCCCCAACGGCTTAAACCCGTAACCCATTCCCACTCCCACACTTCTCTCATCTCCTCTCTGAAATTGATGTGAAAATGAAAGGCCAAATCTATAACAGTTGAGATTCTTGATGAAAATGAAAGGCCAAATCTACATGGAACTATTCAAAATTACATGGTACATGGTCCATGTGGTCCGTACAACAAGAATTCACCTTGCATGAAGAATGGATCATGTTCAAAGTTCTATCCTAAAGAGTTTAGACAGCGAACACTCATTGATGAGGCCGAATTTTCCAAATATAGGCGTACTGATAATGGTCGAACAGTGAAGAAAAGGAAATGTGTACTAGACAATAAGTTCATTGTTTCGTATAATCTAGAATTGTTGCTCAAGTTCGGGTGCCACATAAATGTGGAATACACATGCCAAACAAGTTCTATTAAGTATATGTTTAAGTATGTACACAAGGGTAATGACCGCGTAACAGCTACTCTATACAATGCTGGTGATCCATCAGAAGCCACACAAGTTGTTGACGAAATTAGGAATTACTGCGATTGTAGGTACATTTCGGCATGTGAGGCAGTGTGGCGTCTATTTGGATACGAAATCCAAGAGAAAGAACCATTTGTGATTAGACTTCCATTCCATTTGGTGGATGAGCAACCTGTGGTTTATGGTGAAACTTCTAATGTGAATGATATCGTCGAAAGAGCAATATCTCATAAGTCCATGTTTTTGGGATGGATGGCGGCGAACATGTCATATCCCTATGCTCGAAGTCTGACTTATGTTGAGTTTCCAACCAAGTTTGTTTGGAAGGACGATTCTTCAAAGTGGTTTCCTCGAAAGAAAGGCTTCGCGATTGGAAGACTCATGTACCTACAGGTAATGACGAGTTTATATTCAATTTTGATCTTACTTATTTAATGATTTAAATTTAAAATCTTAACAGCCTATACCCCACGTCCATTTTATTCGATTTATCTACACTAGAAAATAAATATTCAAATAACTTTCAACAGTTATAATCTGTAGATTATACAATTTTTTATTTTTCTATATTTTTTAGGAAATTATTCTTATGCGGATGTGTAGCTACATAATAATTAAAATAGCATAGCTTAATCCATTTAACAACTTAAAAGTGGGATTTTAACCAAATTTTTTGCAGCAAATATTGAAGAATATTACCAACGACTTCTCTTGAATACTCAGAGAGGATGTATGAGTTTTCGAGATATAAGAACAGTAGGAGGAACAATTTATGCTATGTATAGAGATACATGCTTCGCCCTTGGACTCTTGCAAGATGACAAAGAATTCATTCATGCAATTAAGGAAGCAAGCTTATGGGCCTCAGGATCATATGTTAGGAGGTTATTTGTCATTCTATTAACATCCAACAATATCTCAAGACCAGAACATGTCTGGGATAGATGTTGGCATGAACTCTCAGATGATATTTTGTATCGACAGAGAGTTGTGATGAACATGAGGGGTGAGTTTTTATTAATTACAATGATAAAAGTTCTTTCTTATTGATCATTTTTAGTTTGATTGAATTTTTACAGTATCGTATAATATGCAGAGTTAACAATGTCAGATGATGAGATTAAGCAGTTGTGCTTAATGGATATAGACAAGATCTTACATTCCTATGGTAAAACCTTGAAAGATTATCCTCCAATGCCTTTAGCAACTGAAGTTGATAGTTCTTTGTTCATCGAAAGGGTTATTAGGGAAGAGCTAAACTTTAACAGGGATGATTTAAAGAAAAATGCCTCAGACATGTTAGCCATCGCAACACCTGAGCGGAGATATGCATTCGATAAAATTGTTACAGCTATATATTGTGATGAAGGGGGTTTTTTCTTTGTTTATGGTCATGGGGGTACTGGAAAAACATTTCTATGGAACCTTATGTCTGTTGAGATTCGCTCAAGGGGTGATATAGTGTTAAACGTTGCTTCGAGTAGTATTGCATCTTTACTTCTTCACAATAGAAGAACGGCACACTCAAGGTTCAAAATACCGCTGAATATAACTGAGGATTCTGTATGTACTCACCACGTGACCCAAAAACATCACCTCACTCTTCCAGAACTCACACTTAGACAGTTTCGCATAGAGTTTCTTCTTCTTTAGAATCTGCAACACGATCCTCAGGTGTTCCGCATGCTCTTCTTCAGTCTTGGAGTAAATCAGTATGTCGTCAATGAAGACAACAACGAATTTATCCAAAAACGGACGGAACACTCTATTCATGTAATCATGAATACTGCAGGAGCGTTCGTCAACCCAAAAGACATTACAGTGTACTCGTAATGACCATAACGAGTCCTGAAAGCGGTCTTAGGGATATCCTCACCCCTCACCCTTATCTGGTGATAACTGGATCGCAAATCGATCTTAGAGAAAACCCCAGCTCCTTGTAACTGATCCATGAGATCATCAATTCTCGGCAATGGGTACTTATTCTTTATGGTGACCTTGTTCAGCTGCCTGTAATCCACACAGAGCCGCATACTTCCATCTTTCTTCTTTACCAGTAACACTGGAGCACCCCACGGGGATACACTTGGTCGAATAAAGTTCTTACCCAACAATTCCTCTAACTGAGACTTTAGCTCGGCCATCTCTAACGGTGACATCCTATAAGGAGAACTCGAGATTGGTTCCGCCCCAGGCACCAACTCAATAGCAAACTCGACCTCTCGGTTAGGTGAAAATTCCTCAATATCATCGGGAAACACTTCCGGAAACTCACACACTACCAGAATCTGATCCAACCTCTGATCATCACCCGAAACACCAGCGGTTAACAACAGGATACCCTGACATTCGATTCCAGAACAGTTCACCATCATCGAATTCAAGTAATAATTATTCACCACGACCGGCCCTTCTGTATCTACCGGCATAAAGTATACCGACTTTCTAGAACAATCAAGCAGGACATGGTTCTCAGATAACCAGTCCAATCCCAAGATAATATCAAGACCGATCATCGGTAAGCAGATTAAATTATGGACAAAATCACGCTGCTTGAACCTAAACGAAACTTTCGGGCATCCTAGTCTAGTTACCATGGCTTTATGGGTAGCATTATACACTTTTAAGTCATAACCTAAGGTTACGATCTTCAATCCTAACTCATGGGATTTCTCAAATGCAATGAATGAATGCGATGCTCCCGAATCAAATAAAGCATTTAAAGTTTGACCAGCCATTTCACAGTTACCTCGAATGAGTGTCTCGGATCCCTCTGCACCCACAGCTGAGGTGGTGAACACCCGACCAGTCTGTTGTGCTTTCCCAGCACCTTGCTTCTGCCGCTTCGGACAACTTGCGGCTTTATGCCCTGCCTTTCCACAATTTTAGCACAAACCCCATCCGGCCTTGCATGGTACTCCCGGATGGCGACTTCCACACCTAGTACAAGCTTGATCATTCTGAGCCTGCTTCCCAAACCTTTTCCCTTGGGAGTTGTTGTTGTTGGGCCTCCTAAAGGAACCTCCCCTCTTGAAAGGCAGATCTCTAGGTGCAAAGCTCTTCCCTCGGTTTTGTGGAAATGATCCTTTGTGACTTCCTTTCTCAGCGGCTGCCCTCTTCACACACTCTTCAGCAACCCTACACTTGTTCACCAACTCGGAGAAGGTCCTAATCTCCATTGGCCCCACTGAACTAAAAATATCGCTCCAGAGTCCTCCTTCGTACTTAACACACTTCCATTCCTCATATTCCACCAGAGTCCCTTGACACATACGAGAGAATTTGAACAGCTCCTCAAACTTGTCAGTATACTCAGATACGGACATAGTACCCTGCTTCAGCTGCAACAATTCAAGCTCCTTGGCCGTCCTAGCAGAAGTCGGAAAGTACTTCTTATAGAACTCCTCTTGGAAGACATCCCAGGTGATATAATCATCACCCTGCTGCAGGAGACGTCGGATACCTTGCCACCAATGCGACGCTTCACCAGTGAGTAAATAGGTAGCAAACTCAACACGTTGTCCTTCAGGCACCACCTGCGCTTGCAGTGCTCGTTCCATAGCCTGAAACCATGTATCGGCTTCAGTCGGGCTAGTAGTTCCCTTGAACTTCGGTGGATTAACCTTCAAAAAGTTTGCCAGTGTCATCGGGCCTTGAACTCCACCTCCGTCATTACCATGGTTATTCATCTGTTGACCAAGAGCCTCAGCAGTGGCTTGCATAGCAGCAGCCATATTCTCCAACGCAGTCATAAAGTTCACCGGGTCATTAGGGTTAGTCTCCGGCGCACGAGCATTAGTACGACCTCTCCCACGACCTCTATCGCGTACACGAGACGCCATCTGGTTCCTATACACACCAAACAATCGATATTAAGTTGATCAGTCTCAATATCAGAAGTCTAGTGCTTCAAAGTCCCAAATGTATGCTCATGAACGTTTATGCCAATTATATCAAGTAGATATACTAACAGCACATAACACACACAGAGAATGCACAGAAGCATAGCAGTCCATTCCTCAGGCTCTACAGGAACGAACTGATCTGATACCATAATGTAACACCCTACCATACAGAGTCTTATGCTTAAGTCATAATTCAGAGATGGCAAGGTATTACGACCTCTAAAACAAAAATTTAGCACGTATAGTAGTATGAATAATTGATTATAACTAGGAGCCTTTGTAGAAAAAGGGGTAAACAAAAACCGTAACTCGAACGCTGATAAACCCCAATTTTGTGGTTTATCTCGTGCTTCTTTTGGGGGATTTTATCACTTTTTTCCATATTTATTCAATGAAATAGCATGGTTTTGCAATTCTCCCTTGATTTGTGCTTAAAAGTGAAAACATGCTTTTTAGGCCCTAAAATTGGTGATTTTAATTCACTTTAATCCCATTCGATGCCTTGATGTGTTTGTTGAGTGATTTCATGTTCATAAGGCAAGTATTGGATGGAAGGAATGAAGAAAAAGCATGCAAAATGGGAGAACTCATGAAGAAATGAAGGAACCGTAAAGCTGTCAAGCCGACCTCTTCACACTCAAACGACCATAACTTGAGCTACAGAGGTCCAAATGAGGTGGTTCTAGTTGCGTTAGAAAGCTAACATTCGGGGCTTTAAAATGATATAAAATTTGTCATATGTTACTTCGCGTTCAGGGGCGCGCACGCGCACTTTGCGCGCGCGCGCCGATGCTTTCCGTGGCCCACTTTTATGAAATCGCCCCCAGCGATTTTGAAGCATTTTTGGGCCCAATCCAACTCATTTTTGATGCTATTGAACCCAAAGATTAGAGGGGGAATGAACCAAGTAGTGATAATTTAGTTTGCACCATGTTTTAGGGTAGAATTCTAGAGAGAGGGGCTCTCTCCTCTCTCTAGATTTTAGGGTAGTTTTAGTTAATTCTTCTTGGATCCAAGTCACAATTCTTGTTTTGATTTAGTTTTCCTTCTTAATTTCTTGTATTACATCTTTGCTCTTTTGGTTTTACTTGCTCATTTCCTTCATTTTGTTACTTTTATGTTGATGGATCATTGTTGGATCTAAATTTTCTTTAATGCAAGTTTATGTTTCTATGTCCTTTCTATGTTCATCTTAATTGCTATTGTTGATTTCTTGTTTATGTTGGTTATGGATTTCTTTTAATTCTTGCAATTTGTGATGTTTACTTTCCTTGCATTCTAGGTGTTTGATAAAATGTTTCCTCTAGTTTTTGAGTAGTTTTCTTTGCTCTTGGCCTAGGTTAAGGGAATTGAGTGACCTTGAGTCATTGGGTCTCATTGAATTGGTGATTTGAGAACCCTGTGTGATCAATTTGAAGCTCATTGATGCTAACCCACTACTAAGCTAATTAGTAGGTAGGTTGGGACTTATGGGTTGATGTGATCAAAGCCATTTGACGTACTTCAAGCCTAGGAGTAGACATGACGTACTTAAGGTTTTTTGAGAAGTAGACTTAATGAGCTTGGCCTCTCATAATTATCAATATATGGTTTGTTGACAAGGATGGTGATCTCAATTACCTATGTCTAGCCAAGAGTTCCTTTCTCTTATTTTATTAGTTCTTATCATTTTACTTTCTTGTCATTTAATTTTTCTTGCCATTTACTTTCTTGTCAAATTCCCAATCAACCCCCCTTTGCACTTTCATAGCCAATAATTGATCATTTCATTGCAACTCCTCGTGAGACGACCCGGAGTCTTAATACTTCGGTTAATTCTTATTGGGGATTGTTAAATGTGACAACCTAGAATTTAATTTGATGCGAGAGTTATTTGTTGGTTTGGGCTATACTTGCAACGGAATTCTTATTTCTACAAGAGAAATCCCTAGACCCACAACAATTCTTTCCTATCAAATTAATGGCGACGTTGCCGGGGAGTTGCAATGGTGTTATTTTATTGGTTATTGTAAATATTGTGAATAGCTTTATTTTTGGTTTGTTTGTTAATTTTTGCTAGTTGTAGGATTTCGTTTCCTTTATTTCTTGTTAGTTTTTGTTTTTATTTTCTCTTTCACCATGAATTCTCATCACTTTGGCTATGAGTTTGGTTCAAACTATGTTGTAGAAAATGAAAGCTTCAATGAGGATGTGCATCAAGAATTTGGAAATCAAAGGTGGGAGGAGCCCCAAGCTTATGAACAACCTTCATGGCAACAACCTCCTCCAGATTCTTATGGGTATAATCCTAATCCTAATGCATACCAATCTAGTGTATGTGATGACCCTTATTGTGATTGTCAACCACAACCATCACATGCATATGACCCTTTCCCTCAACATAGCCCTCAACAACCATACTCACAAGCCCCTTCTTACCAACCATCTTTATATGACCGTAATTCATACCCACCACACCAACAATCATATGAACCATATGAGCCACACATAGAGCCACCACCATTCCAACATCAACATTTTCAAGAGCCACCCCCTCCATATTATTACCAAGATGAACCACCTCCAATGTATGAAAATTTCCAACCACAAGATGAATACCACTTTCCACCACAACCTCCCATGGAAGAATATTCATGTCCTTCAATCCAAGAGTCATATGATCCTACTCATGATATCCAAGAAGAACAAGAGTCAAGGGATCGTTTCAAGGAGACATTGGATCAATTTCAAGCAACCATGGAGTGTTTCGTGCAACAAATGGAAAGAATGGGAAATATTGAACCACCACAACCTTACCAAGAAGAACCACCTTCCAACTACAATACCCTTCCCTCAAACAATGAACCCTCTCTTCCACCATCACCTCCCGATGAAGCCCTCATGCTAGAATTGAGAGATCTTGAATCTCATCTCTTAAGGCGACACGAGGAGGATGAAAAGAAATTTGAGGAGTTAAGAGCAAAAACGGCTATCATAGTAGAAGCCATTAGCAACATAGTCTCATCCCGCCTAAGCCTATGCGATCAAGGCACTTCCATTGTGGAATGTGGAGAAGCAACCAAGGAGCTTAGCGAGGGAGTGAACTTGAAGCTCCAAGATGAAGAAGAGGAGTTAAAGCAAGACATGCAACAAGAGGAGGAGGTAGGGATTATTGAACAAGAGGAAGGAGTGGTTGAAGACTTAGGAGATGCGGAACCACCTTGGGAGTCTAGGATTGAAGAAAACCCCTCCAAGATGATTGAATTTGATGCTAAGGAGGAATGTGCACAACCTCCAAGGCATATCTCTTGTGAAGAATTGGATGGGATAGAGCAGGAATTGAGTCCCCTTGGTGATGAAGATCAAGCACCAAGTCTTAGTGGTGAAGACTCCTTTGAACATGAAGAACCTTCCCCCATTGGATTTGATAGCAATGTGGAGGTAAATCTCTCTCACTCTCCCATTTTTTATTTGAGTAAGGGAAAAGGTTTAGATAAAATTATTGAACAAAGGATTGAAATTGAGAGATCTTGTGAAGAGGTGGAAGTCCTTAGAAAAAGGAGGATGGGAATTGAATACGCCTTGTCAAGACCCTTGGAATCACCTTTGCCTAGGTTGCCATCTACACCTTCATTTGAGTGGGTAAAACCCCTTTCTATTATCTTTACTATCCCACTTGAATATGGTTTGCTTGAAATGGATGGCCAACTTAGGATGCTTTGTGGGATGAAGCGTAAAAGAAAGATGTTTCGTGGTTGGCATTGCAAATCAAGGCTCATTATGGTTGATGCATCAAACATGAGATATAAAGGTTGGAGTAGTGCTCATCTAGATGGGTCTAGAAAGATTGTTGGTCACTTTATAGAGAATTCACCTTGCTCACCACCCGGATGGGCTAATAATGAGAGTCAACTTCAAGACGGGTGTGAAAACAAAGTGTGGGATCCCGGATCACACAAGGAAGACCAACTTTGGGAGCCTATGGTTTGTGAAGAACTCCATCAAAGCTTGGAGTTATTAACTTTGAATGATGAAGCACAATGGAAGTCCAAGCATTGGTGGATGTTCAAGGATGGATTCAAGCACAAGCCACCTTGATAGGAGCTCCCCATAAGTCCAACTTAAGGACAATAAACAAAAGTGCTAGGTGGGAGACAACCCACCATGGTAAACTCTTTCCCTTTTCCTCTTTGTAAATATTGGTAATTTAGATTTAATTTCATGTTTTGAATTGATTTGTTAAGTTTATTTGGGAGTCTAGTAGGTTAAATAAGGTTCTATGATGTTGTCGTAGCTGTTTGGAGGTTTGGAATGCTTGGTTTAGTGCAAAAACATAGAAAACAATTTTTGAAAAACAGAGCACCAACCCGCGCGTGCGCGCACCTGGCGCATATGCGCGCCTCAAGCATTTTTGACCATCCACGCGGATGCGCCATGTACGCGTACGCGTGGATTGAACTTTTCCACCCCTCCATACATTTTCCCGAGAGTTGTGCTTGGAGTGTGCCAACTTTGTGCCCAAAGGCACGCGCACGCGTACCTTGCGCGGACGCGCCACTCTCAAAATAACCCACCGACGCGCAGGCGTGCTGTACGCGTTCGCGTCGCTTCCATTTCATCCATCCACGCTTACGCGCACATGACGCGCACGCGTGAATTGCCCTATTTCACTTACCTTCTTTTCTTCTCCTCTTTCCATTTCTTTCCTTCTTCTCTCTTCTCTTCTTTTCTTTCCACCCTTCAAACATCATCCAACACTACCAAACATCATGTAACACCATTTTTTCTAGTTAGTTAGCTAGTTTAATTTTTGTTTTCCATTATAAGTGTTGGATTACTAATCTTGCTTACTATTTACTGCTGCTTATTACTGATAGGATGTTAGTTTAACATCATTATGTTATTGCCATTGTTGGATTCCTTTGTTGAGGTTACAATTTATTACTTGGTTTTGAATTTTCATGTTGAACATTTGTGAGAACCAAGTGAATGTTACATTGCCTTTAAACTTCTTAACTCTTTTGAATTGCATGTTTTGGCCACCATGCATTCATCATCTATTGTTAGGCAATTGTACATTATCAATGCATTTTTTTTAGGATGCTTGTTCTAATTGATCATCACCTATTTCATGCATTGATTGTAGAATTGTGAAATTGGATCGAAAGCTTACCTAGCGACATATTTTTGAGCTTTCTAAGCTTTGTGGACCATGCTTGCTATGTGATTGATTTCCACTTCTATCTCCTTTTTCCTAAGTTCCATAGCATCCATGTGTTTCACCTCTATGTCACTTAGGTGTTGCAACAACTTCAATAGGTGTCATTGATTGTGGTGTAAGTTTCATATACCATTTTGTTCACCAAGTCTACTCACACATTAATCAATGTCCATGCATTATCCAATTTCACAATTGCTTGATTTTTGCTTGAAAGCTTTTATGCTTCTTCACTACTTGTTGGGTTGTTTTAGACTACAAGTCTTTTAAAGTATCTCAAGCACACTAGAATGAGTGAAGTGCATGCTTTCTTTTGTATAATTGTGACATGATTTTTAAATACTAGGGTGTGAGCTCTAAACCGCATGCAAGTTAGGACCCACACACTTATTTTTCATTATTGTCACACCAATTCACTCACCCAATTCTAGTGATTTACCTCATTCCAACAATTCACGCTTCCTTGCTTTTGTATTTTCTCATCTTACGGTGTTTATTTTGTTTTTTCATGATCGATGCACTATAAGCAAAAATGGAAGTGGAAGGAAGAACACGCAGCAACCAGTTGACCTACCAGCTGAAGGTAGCAACTCGGAAAGTCGTCGTACCCCCTTGTTCATCTTTGGATGCACCGAGGACGGTGCAAACTTTTAAGTGTGGGGAGGTCGTCCGACCGCTCGGCATTTTTGGGTGACAAGTTTCTAATCCCAACACTTTTGCATTTCATTTTAGGATTCTTAGTTGCATTTTCTTATTTCGCATATGTATATATTAAGCTTAGTCAAAATCATGATATTTTCCAAGAATTTTATCTATAGGGCACCCCAATTGATTGAAAAAAAAAATTTTTTTTAGAACTTGCTTGAATTATATACTTTGTGGAACATGATTTTTGAGCTAAGAACACAAGCATGTGAGATTTGAGCCTAATTTTGTGGTTACATCATACATAACCACTTACTTTCATTCTTGTATGCATTATTCTCTTCCTATGATTGTAATCTTTGATTTGTTTGATTCTCTATGTCCATTATTTTGTGTATACATTCATTTATATGATTGAGGCCATTGTTCGAATAGCTCACTTACCCAAATAAGCCTACCTTTTATCTTCCATTGATAACCAATTTGAGCCTATGCTTAACCCATTTGTTCTTAATTGTAGCACATTACAAGCCTAAGTAAAAAATAATAAATGTCCTTAATTTGGATCTTTGATTAGCTTAGGCTAGTGAGAGTGTTCATTATTTGATTTTGGGAGAGTTGGGAACATTGGGTAGAGATAAAAGTGTGTTTACATTTTTGTTGAAAAATTATGGGAATTGGGTACATACTCATGTATTAATTATGTGTAAACCATATGCATTGATGTTCTTGTATACATTTTAGTTTGAAAAAAAAATGAGAAAAAAAAATATATATATATATATATATATATATATATATATATATATATATAAATAAAGAAAAAGAAAATATATAGAAAAGAAAAAAAAAGAAAAGCAATAAAAAGGGGACAAAAATGCCCCAAAGTCAAGGTTCAATAAAAGTCAATGCATGTGTGTGGTAATCAAAAGAGAATGCATGAGTGTGTGAAAAAGTGAAGAATTGGTAGTTACTAGTTAGGTTTGTTTAGAATTATATAGGTTGTCATAGGTTAGCTGGGAAGTTTAAGTTAATCAAAGATTCAAATTTCAAGCTCACTTGACCATATGCATCCTACCTTGACCCTAGCCCCATTACAACCTATGGGAAAGCCCTCATGATATTTGTATGCATGCATAAAGTAATTGTTGATTGTTAGATGAAAAACAAATCTTGGAAAGCATGATTAGGGGAGAATTGAGTGAATCAACCCTATACACTTGAGTTACTAGAGCGGATACACATCCGGTGAGGGTTCGATCGCTCAATTACATGTTTCCACCCATGATCATCTTTTCTTGCAAGTTTGTAAAATCTTTCAATAATTCAATTCAATTGTGGATTGAGTGATTGCTATTGCCTTAGCCCTTGTGCTTGCATATGTATTCTTGGAAATTGATTTATTTTGACTAAGTGGATGCATTCATGTAGATAGATTGCATATAGATAGGTTGCATTTAGTTAAGTTTGCATTGAATAAATGTTCACACCCTTTTCTTGTCCTTCTTTATTCTTAGCATGAGGACATGCTTGGTTTAAGTGTGGGGAGATTTGATAAACCCCAATTTTGTGGTTTATCTCGTGCTTCTTTTGGGGGATTTTATCACTTTTTTCCACATTTATTCAATGAAATAGCATGGTTTTGCAATTCTCCCTTGATTTGTGCTTAAAAGTGAAAACATGCTTTTTAGGCCCTAAAATTGGTGATTTTAATTCACTTTAATCCCATTCGATGCCTTGATGTGTTTGTTGAGTGATTTCATGTTCATAAGGCAAGTATTGGATGGAAGGAATGAAGAAAAAGCATGCAAAATGGGAGAACTCATGAAGAAATGAAGGAACCGTAAAGCTGTCAAGCCGAACTCTTCGCACTCAAACGACCATAACTTGAGCTACAGAGATCCAAATGAGGCGGTTTTAGTTGTGTTGGAAAGCTAACATCCGGTGCTTCAAAATGATATAAAATTTGCCATATGTTACTTCGCGTTCAGGGGCACGCACGCGCACTTTGCGCGCGCGCGCTGATGCTGTCCGTGGCCCACTTTTATGAAATTGCCCCCAGCGATTTTGAAGCATTTTTGGGCCCAATCCAACTCATTTATGATGCTATTGAACCCAAGGATTGGAGGGGGAATGAACCAAGTAGTGATAGTTTAGTTTGCACCATGTTTTAGGGTAGAATTCTAGAGAGAGAGGCTCTCTCCTCTCTCTAGATTTTAGGGTAGTTTAGTTAATTCTTCTTGGATCCAAGTCACAATTCTTGTTTTGATTTAGTTTTCCTTCTTAATTTCTTGTATTACATCTTTGCTCTTTTGGTTTTACTTGCTCATTTCCATCATTTTGTTACTTTTATGTTGATGGATTATTGTTGGATCTAAATTTTCTTTAATGCAACTTTATGTTTCTATGTCCTTTCTATGTTCATCTTAATTGCTATTGTTGATTTCTTGTTTATGTTGGTTATGGATTTCTTTTAATTCTTGCAATTTGTGATGTTTACTTTCCTTGCACTCTAGGTGTTTGATAAAATGTTTCCTCTAGTTTTTGAGTAGTTTTCTTTGCTCTTGGCCTAGGTTAAGGGAATTGAGTGACCTTGAGTCATTGGGTCTCATTGAATTGGTGATTTGAGAACCCTGTGTGATCAATTTGAAGCTCATTGACGCTAACCCATTACTAAGCTAATTAGTAGGTAGGTTGGGACTTATGGGTTGATGTGATCAAAGCCCTTTGACGTACTTCAAGCCTAGGAGTAGACATGACGTACTTAAGGTTTTTTGAGAAGTAGACTTAATGAGCTTGGCCTCTCATAATTATCAATATATGGTTTGTTGACAAGGATGGTGATCTCAATTACCTATGTCTAGCCAAGAGTTCCTTTCTCTTATTTTATTAGTTCTTATCATTTTACTTTCTTGTCATTTAATTTTTCTTGCCATTTACTTTCTTGTCAAATTCCCAATCAACCCCCCTTTGCACTTTCATAGCCAATAATTGATCATTTCATTGCAACTCCTCGTGAGACGACCCGGAGTCTTAATACTTCGGTTAATTCTTATTGGGGATTGTTAAATGTGACAACCTAGAATTTAATTTGATGCGAGAGTTGTTTGTTGGTTTGGGCTATACTTGCAACGGAATTCTTATTTCTACAAGAGAAATCCCTAGACCCACAACAATTCTTTCCTATCAAACGCGCAACACTCCGATCGATAAACGTGACGAACCGGGATAAGCTATCGCGAGATTATATACACAAAAGGATGTCAAAAACAGGAATATCAAGACTCAAAATCCGGCTGCAAAGAGAACCGGTCCGAGCATAGCAATATATACATATAATAAAATAAGGAAAACCCCAAAGGAAACCCAAAGGGACATAAATATAGAACCCTATTCTCCAAAATCCCCTCTAGAAGGAGTCATCACAGTTTGTATTATTTAATGGAGATAAAAGTATCTAAGCAAAACATATAAACCCAAAACAGAGTCCCGAGAACAAAGGATCTTCGCTAATCCAGAAGTCTCCAGCATGCCTCAGCGAGAAACCTCACGTCCTGCATCTGAAAATCACAAAATCCGCATGGGTGAGAACCAGAGGTCCCCAGCATGGTAACAGCTTCCACATATATAATACATAATAATAGAGGAAAGCCGAAGGCAATGCTAGAACTTCCTCCAGATAATATCAAAGCTTATAAACAAGCTAAACCATAAGTGGCAACTGACTAAAGATCCTTCAGTCTAACTAATACTTCCCTTTCCAATTCCTTCAGACCTCCCAACCACCAGCAGGAGTATAATATAGCAAACATAGTTATATCAGACAAGAGATTTACAATTAGGAACAGATAAGGCATTTAGACAATTAGCAAGTAATATGCAATCAAATAGGCAATCTCAAACAATTCATATAGTATGCATATGATGAATGCCTGTCCCTAGTGGCTGATGATATCATCTGTCGGTTATAGAGCCAACCCGACAAGTCCTGGTAGCTAACCATTGGACTGTCCCTCTGTCGCGCATCCCCAACTCGAGTTATACTCATCATAAACTTGATCATAATCATGATCCATATCCATCACCCTCACTGGTGAATATATACGGGGGCGAGCTCATCCGGGACTTTCACAGTGCCCGGCCATACTTACGACATAGGGTCAACAGAGTATCAAGTCTCAACCTGGAGGACGTGGTGGCTAGCCACTGCTACTACCCAGGGAAACTCGTATCTCAGATAGTGGAAGTGCAACATTCACAATTCATTCAACAGCATATATGCATTTATACTTAACCATAATCATGGTTCCGCCGTAACACGGCAATAATCTAGCCATCCGGCTCACGGTTAAATCCATAACCAGCCAATTCATTAACAATTACGGCCCTTCGGCCCATGGCATAACAAGCACTTCCACCGCCATTCTCCGCATCTCACATAATCATCTTTGATCCTTATTGATCATTCATTTTTCCCTTGCTTCACTCGCAAGTTACCACATTCACTAGCCCTTTTCCTCATGCTAGGCATATCATAATGATTTAAGATATAAGTGGCGAGATCGGAGGCTTAGAAGTATGAAATTTGGCTTTTAAAACTCAAAAATCAACTTTGGGATGAAAACAGGGCCACACGTACGCGCACTCCACGCGCACGCGCGGATGGCCAAAAACTCATCGACGCGCAAGCGTCATACGCACGAACGCGCGGGTTGAAAAATATCCAAACGGCGCGCAAGCGTCAGCCACGCGTACGCGTGGGTGCTCTTGCGCCCCAGGCACAAAACTGGCACAATTCTGGCACAACTCTCTGGAAAATAGCTGGGCATATGGCGCAACGCATCGACGCGCCCGTGCACACCACGCGCACGCGTGGATGGTGCTTCCTGGAAGAATGGCGCGCACGCGCCAACTGCGCCTACGCGCGGAGGGTTATTCTGCTAAAAATTTTCTAAGTTAAAAGCTGCAGAATTCACAGATTCAACCCCCAATCTTCCGACGGTCATAACTCTCTCATTTTAAATCATTTTTCACCCGTTCTTCGAACGGCATGGACATCCCGGATCCAATTTCATTTCTAAACAGATTTGGCACAAATCAGAGATCCGTAGTCCAAGTTATATCCCGTCAAAGTATGCCCAAAAACCATGTTTTCATACAAAACCACAAAGTGCCATTTTCAAAACAAGCCACTTTCAACTCTTTTCAAAATCAATCAAAACATGCCAATTTCAACCCTTTTCTTTGAAATCATTCAAAATGTACCAAAATCAACAACAAGCCATCCTCAACTCACACATTGACACTTTACCAAAATTCCCAAAATCACCATCCAACCATTTTAACACTTCTCAATCAAATGGCTAAAAGACAAAAACAATATCATGTCATACATCATTCCTCATCCCAATTTCCAATAATACCATTCCCAATCAACCATCATTATACAATATCATCATCATACTCACCATCAACATGGTACCTCCCACCAATTCAACCTCAATCATTCATCAAGCATATATCACAACATGCATTTTCTCATATATCACACAATCAAGGCATCAATATTCATAATCACATATATGATCACATCATATATCTCAACCATTCAACAACATCATCAATTCAATGCCTATCTTAGGGCCTCTAGCCTAAGTATTTCCTACCACATTATATATTAGATACGGAAAATCGAAACCATACCTTAGCCGATTTCCCACGCTCAACCGGAGCACTTCCAAACCACTTGTCCACAAGCTCTCAAGGTCTCAATACCTCCAAGAACAGATTTTATCACACAAAATCCTCTTCCAAGCTTTCCAAAATCACCAATCAAGCTCCAATATTCACATATACACAACCTAAGCCACAATCATCATACCCATACACAACATCTCAATACCCAAACATCATAGAACAACAAATTACACTAGGGTTGAGAATCTTACCACACCCAAGGTCCAAGGAGACAAGATTAACCTTCTCCTTCGAGAGTTGGGTCATATAACATCAAAGAGCCCAAAATCTCAACATTTCATCCATGAAACTCGAAAACAAGGGCTGGAATTTCGAAGAGCAAAACGTGGCTTACCTCAAGATTGATTGTATGGGTTTTGTAGAGCTCTCCGCGGTGAACGCGTGGCCGCAAACGGTGCGGCGATCGGAGCTCTAGATCAAAAGTTATGGTGGTTTGAAGATCAACTAAGGGAGAGAACTTGAGAGAGTGTTCTTCCTCCCTCCATACCAATTTCAACGTGTTTGAGTGCTAAGTGAGGAGAGAGAGAGTGCTGAAAACTAGGGTTTTGGTTTAGTTTAGTTGGGCCAAGGGCCCATTTTGGATTCGGTTGGACCGGTTTGGCCCGTTCGGTCCAATCTTGGTCCGATTTCTATAAAATTGGTACCGAAATTCTCGTATCAATCTCCTCTATCATATTAAGCCATAAAAATAACATTTTTGGCTTTCTAGAATAAATTCTCATTTATGGGTTAATTAGCCATTAATTAACCGGGTCTTACAGCCTAAGTGCTACTATGAATAATAGAACTGTTGTGTATTTGTCTAACAATCATTATTTTTCATATTTTAATTTTTTGTTGATGTTTTGATAGACAAGTTCTAGTATCTGTTATATCATAATATTTTTTTATTAGAGTAAAGTCAAAATTAATATTGTAATGGGAATAACTAAGCATTATTCTTAACAATGAATAAATTCGTCCGTGCTTCATACAAATGAGTATAAAAATATAACACGCCAAGAAGTTGGATTTTGGTGCAAAACTAAAAATTTTTCCGTATCCGGGAGTTGAACCCGAAAATTCTCATCATTGAAATCGCCTAAGTGCTACTACGGATAGTGGAATTATTGTGCATTTGCCTAACAATTATTATTTTTAATATTTTAATTTGTTGTTGATGTTTTGATAGACAAGTTCTAGTATCTGTTATATCATGATTTTTTTTATTAGAGGAAAGTCAAAATTAATATTGTAATGGGAATAACTAAGCATTATTGTTAACAATGAATAAATTCGTCCGTGCTCCATAAATATGAGTATAAAAATTTAACACGCCAAGAAGTTGGATTTTGGTGCGAAACTAAAAATTTTTTTGTAGCAGAGAGTTGAACCCAGAAATTCTCATCATTGAGTTCGCCTAAGTGCTACTACGGATAGTGGAATTGTTGAATTTTTGTCTAAC
Organism: Arachis hypogaea; assembly: GCF_003086295.3. Lineage (NCBI taxonomy): Eukaryota > Viridiplantae > Streptophyta > Magnoliopsida > Fabales > Fabaceae > Arachis > Arachis hypogaea. Next base: position 30,835,686 of record NC_092047.1, on the reverse strand, counting down.
AATTATTATTTTTAATATTTTAATTTTTTGTTGATCTTTTGATAGACAAGTTCTAGTATCTGTTATATCATGATATTTTTTTATTAGAGTAAAGTCAAAATTAATATTGTAATGGGAATAACTAAGCATTATTGTTAACAATGAATAAATTCGTCCGTGCTCCATACAAATGAGTATAAAAATTTAACACGCCAAGAAGTTGGATTTTGTTGCGAAACTAAAAATTTTTCCGTAGCCGAGAGTTGAACCCTGAAATTCTCATCATTGAATTCGCCTAAGTGCTACTACGGATAGTGGAATTGTTGAATTTTTGTCTAACAATTATTATTTTTAATATTTTAATTTTTTGTTGATCTTTTTATAGACAAGTTCTTGTATCTGTTATATCATGATATTTTTTTATTAGAGTAAAGTCAAAATTAATATTGTAATGGGAATAACTAAGAATTATTGTTAACAAAGAATAAATTCGTCCGTGCTTCATACAAATGAGTATAAAAACATCACATGCCAAGAAGTTGGATTTCGGTGCGAAACTAAAAATTTTTCCGTAGACGGGAGTTGAACCCGAAACTCTCATCATTGAAATCGCCTAAGTGCTACTACGAATGGTGGAACTATTGTGCATTTTCCTAACAATTATTATTTTTAATATTTTAATTTTTTGTTGATGTTTTGATAGACAAGTTCTCGTATCTGTTATATCATGATATTTTTTTAATAGAGTAAAGTCAAAATTAATATTGTAATGGGAATAACTAAGCATTATAGTTAACAACGAATAAATTCGTCCGTGCTTCATACAAATGAGAATAAAAATATAACACGCCAAGAAGTTGGATTTTGGTGCGAAAGTAAAAATTTTTCCGTATCCGGGGGTGGAACCCGAAAATTCTCATCATTGAAATCGCCTAAGTGCTACTACGGAAGGTGGAATTATTGCGCATTTGCCTAACAATTATTATTTTTAATATTTTAATTTTTTGTTGATGTTTTGATAGACAAGTTCTAGTATATGTTATATCATGATTTTTTTTATTAGAGTAAAGTCAAAATTAATATTGTAATGGGAATAACTAGGCATTATTGTTAACATTGAATAAATTCGTCCGTGCTTCATACAAATGAGTATAAAAATATAACACGCCAAGAAATTGGATTTTGGTGCGAAACTAAAAATTTTTCCGTAGCCGGGAGTTGAACCCAGAAATTCTCATCATTGAATTCGCCTAAGTGCTACTACAGATAGTGGAATTATTGAGTATTTGTCTAACAATTATTATTTTTAATATTTTAATTTTTTGTTGATGTTTTGATAGACAAGTTCTAGTATCTGTTATATCATGATATTTTTTTACTAGAGTAAAGTCAAAATTAATATTGTAATGGGAATAACTAAGCATTATTGTTAACAATGAATAAATTTGTTCGTGCTTCATACAAATGAGTATAAAAATATAACACGCCAAGAAGTTGGATTTTGGTGTGAAACTAAAAATTTTTCTGTATCCGGGTGTTGAACCCGAAAATTCTGATCATTGAAATCGCCTAAGTACTACTACGGATAGTGGAATTATTGTGCATTTGCCTTACAATTATTATTTTTAATATTTTAATTTTTTGTTGATGTTTTGATAGATAAGTTCTAGTATCTGTTATATCATGATTTTTTTTTGTTAGAGTAAAGTCAAAATTAATATTGTAATGGGAATAACTAAGCATTATTGTTAACAATGAATAAATTCGTCCGTGCTCCATACAAATGAGTATAAAAATTTAACACGCCAAGAAGTTGGATTTTGTTGCGAAACTAAAAATTTTTCCGTAGCCGAGAGTTGAACCCTGAAATTCTCATCATTGAATTCGCCTAAGTGCTACTACGGATAGTGGAATTGTTGAATTTTTGTCTAACAATTATTATTTTTAATATTTTAATTTTTTGTTGATCTTTTTATAGACAAGTTCTTGTATCTGTTATATCATGATATTTTTTTATTAGAGTAAAGTCAAAATTAATATTGTAATGGGAATAACTAAGAATTATTGTTAACAAAGAATAAATTCGTCCGTGCTTCATACAAATGAGTATAAAAACATCACATGCCAAGAAGTTGGATTTCGGTGCGAAACTAAAAATTTTTCCGTAGCCGGGAGTTGAACCCGAAACTCTCATCATTGAAATCGCCTAAGTGCTACTACGGATGGTGGAACTATTGTGCATTTTCCTAACAATTATTATTTTTAATATTTTAATTTTTTGTTGATGTTTTGATAGACAAGTTCTCGTATCTGTTATATCATGATATTTTTTTATTAGAGTAAAGTCAAAATTAATATTGTAATGGGAATAACAAAGCATTATTGTTAACAATGAATAAATTCGTTCGTGCTTCATATAAATGAGTATAAAAATATAACACGCCAAGAAGTTGGATTTTGGTGCGAAACTAAAAATTTTTCCGTATCCCAGGGTTGAACCTGGAAATTCTCATCGTTGAAATCGCCTAAGTGATACTACGAATAGTGGAATTATTGTGCATTTGCCTAACAATTTTTATTGTTAATATTTTAATTTTTTGTTGATGTTTTGATAGACAAGTTCCAGTATCTATTATAACATAATTTTTTTTATTAGAGTAAAGTCAAAATTAATATTGTAATGGGAATAAGTAAGCATTATTGTTAACAATGAATAAATTCGTCCGTGCTTCATACAAATGAGTATAAAAATATAACACGCCAAGAAGTTGGATTTTGGTGCGAAACTAAAAATTTTTCCGTAGCCGGGAGTTGAACCCGGAAATTCTCATCATTGAATTCGCCTAAGTGCTACTACGGATAGTGGAATTATTGTGTATTTGTCTAACAATTATTATTATTAATATTTTAATATTTTGTTGATGTTTTGATAGACAAGTTCTAGTATATGTTATATCATGATTTTTTTTATTAGAGTAAGGTCAAAATTAATATTGTAATGAGAATAACTAAGCATTATTGTTAACAATGAATAAATTCGTACGTGCTTCATACAAATGAGTATAAAAATATAACACGCCAAGCAATTGGATTTTGGTGCGAAACTAAAAATTTTTCCGTAGCCGGGAGTTGAATCCGGAAATTCTCATCATTGAATTTACCTAAGTGCTACTATGAATAGTAGAATTATTGTGTATTTCTCTAACAATCCTTATTTTTCATATTTTAATTTTTTGTTGATGTTTTGATAGACAAGTTCTAGTATCTGTTATATCATGACATTTTTTTTTTAGAGTAAAGTCAAAATTAATATTGTAATGGGAATAAGTAAGCATTGTTGTTAACAATGAATAAATTCGTCCGTGCTTCATACAAATGAGTATAAAAATATAACACACCAAGAAGTTGGATTTTGGTGCAAAACTAAAAATTTTTCCGTAGCCGGGAGTTAAACCCGGAAATTCTCATCATTGAATTCGCCTAAGTGCTACTACGGATAGTAGAATTATTGTGTATTTGTCTAACAATTATTATTATTAATATTTTAATTTTTTGTTGATGTTTTGATAGACAAGTTCTAGTATATGTTATATCATGATTTTTTTTATTAGAGTAAAGTCAAAATTAATATTGTAATGGGAATAACTAAGCATTATTGTTAACAATGAATAAATTCGTACGTGCTTCATACAAATGAGTATAAAAATATAACACGCCAAGAAACTGGATTTTGGTGCGAAACTAAAAATTTTTCCGTAGCCGGGAGTTGAACACGGAAATTCTCATCATTGAATTCGCCTAAGTGCTACTACGAATAGTGGAATTATTGTGTATTTGTCTAACAATTATTATTTTTAATATTTTAATTTTTTGTTGATGTTTTGAAAGACAAGTTCTAGTATCTGTTATATCATGATATTTTTTTATTAGAGTAAAGTCAAAATTAATATTGTAATGGGAATAACTAAGCATTATTGTTAACAATGAATAAATTCGTTCGTGCTTCATATAAATGAGTATAAAAATATAACACGCCAAGATGTTGGATTTTGGTGCGAAACTAAAAATTTTTCCGTATCCCAGGGTTGAACCCGGAAATTCTCATCATTGAAATCGCCTAAGTGATACTACGAATAGTGGAATTATTGTGCATTTGCCTAACAATTTTTATTGTTAATATTTTAATTTTTTCTTGATGTTTTGATAGACAAGTTCCAGTATCTATTATAACATAATTTTTTTTATTAGAGTAAAGTCAAAATTAATATTGTAATGGGAATAAGTAAGCATTATTGTTAACAATGAATAAATTCGTCCGTGCTTCATACAAATGAGTATAAAAATATAAGACGCCAAGAAGTTGGATTTTGCTGCGAAACTAAAAATTTTTCCGTAGCCGGGAGTTGAACCCGGAAATTCTCATCATTGAATTCACCTAAGTGCTACTAAGGATAGTGGAATTATTGTGTATTTGTCTAACAATTATTATTATTAATATTTTAATATTTTGTTGATGTTTTGATAGACAAGTTCTAGTATCTGTTATATCATGACATTTTTTTTTTAGAGTAAAGTCGAAATTAATATTGTAATGGGAATAAGTAAGCATTGTTGTTAACAATGAATAAATTCGTCCGTGCTTCATACAAATGAGTATAAAAATATAACACACCAAGAAGTTGGATTTTGGTGCAAAACTAAAAATTTTTCCGTAGCCGGGAGTTAAGCCCGGAAATTCTCATCATTGAATTCGTCTAAGTGCTACTACGGATAGTAGAATTATTGTGTATTTGTCTAACAATTATTATTATTAATATTTTAATTTTTTGTTGATGTTTTGAAAGACAAGTTCTAGTATCTGTTATATCATGATATTTTTTTATTAGAGTAAAGTCAAAATTAATATTGTAATGGAAATAACTAAGCGTTATTGTTAACAATGAATAAATTCGTACGTGCTTCATACAAATGAGTATAAAAATATAACACGCCAAGAAACTGGATTTTGGTGCGAAACTAAAAATTTTTCCGTAGCCGGGAGTTGAACCCGGAAATTCTCATCATTGAATTCGCCTAAGTGCTACTACGGATAGTGGAATTATTGTGTATTTGTCTAACAATTATTATTTTTAATATTTTAATTTTTTGTTGATGTTTTGAAAGACAAGTTCTAGTATCTGTTATATCATGATATTTTTTTATTAGAGTAAAGTCAAAATTAATATTGTAATGGAAATAACTAAGCGTTATTGTTAACAATGAATAAATTTGTCCGTGCTTCATACAAATGAGTATAAAAACCTATCACACCAAGAAGTTGGATTTCGGTGCAAAACTAAAAATTTTTCCATAGCCGGGAGTTGAACCCGGAAATTCTCATCATTGAAATCGCATAAGAGCTACTACGGATGGTGGAATTATCGTGCATTTGGCTAACAATTATTATTTTTAATATTTTAATTTTTTGTTGATGTTTTGATAGACAAGTTCTAGTATCTGTTAAATCATGATATTTTTTTATTAGAGTAAAGTCAAAATTAATATTGTAATGGGAATAACAAACCATTATTGTTAACAATGAATAAATTCGTTTGTGCTTCATACAAATGAGTATAAAAATATAACACGCCAAGAAGTTGGATTTTGGTGCGAAACTAAAAATTTTTCCGTAGCCAGGAATAGAACCCGGAAATTCTCATCATTGAATTCACCTAAGTGCTACTATGAATAGTAGAATTATTGTGTATTTCTCTAACAATAATCATTTTTCATATTTTAATTTTTTGTTGTTGTTTTGATAGACAAGTTCTAGTATCTGTTATATCATGATATTTTTTTATTAGAGTAAAGTCAAAATTAATATTGTAATTGGAATAACTAAGCATTATTGTTAACAATGAATAAATTCGTCCGTGCTTCATACAAATGAGTATAAAAATATAACACGCCAAGAAATTGGATTTTGGTGGGAAACTAAAAATTTTTCCGTAGCCGGGAGTTGAACCCGGAAATTCTCATCATTGAATTCACCTAAGTGCTACTACGGATAGTGAAATTCTTGTGTATTTGTCTAACAATTATTATTTTTAATATTTTAATTTTTTGTTGATGTTTTGATAGACAAATTCTAGTATCTGTTATATCATGATATTTTTTTATTAGAGTAAAGTCAAAATTAATATTGTAATGGGAATAAGTAAGCATTATTGTTAACAATGAATAAAGTCGTTTGTGCTTCATACAAATGAGTATAAAAATATAACACGCCAAGAAGTTGGATTTTGGTGCAAAACTAAAAATTTTTCCGTAGCCAGGAGTTAAACCCGGAAATTCTCATCATTGAATTCCCCTAAGTGCTACTATGAATAGTAGAATTATTGTGTATTTCTCTAACAATCATTATTTTTTATATTTTAATTTTTTGTTGATGTTTTGATAGACAAGTTCTAGTATCTGTTATATCATGATATTTTTTTATTAGAGTAAAGTCAAAATTAATATTGTAATGGGAATAACTAAGCATTATTGTTAACAATGAATAAATTCGTCCGTGCTTCATACAAATGAGTATAAAAATATAACACGCCAAGAAACTGGATTTTGGTGGGAAACTAAAAATTTTTCCGTAGCCGGGAGTTGAACCCGGAAATTCTCATCATTGAATTCGCCTAAGTGCTACTACGGATAGTGGAATTATTGTGTATTTGTCTAACAATTGTTATTTTTAATATTTTAATTTTTTGTTGATGTTTTGATAAACAAGACCTAGTATCTGTTATATCATGATATTTTTTTATAAGAGTAAAGTCAAAATTAATATTGTAATGGGAATAAGTAAGCATTATTGTTAACAATGAATAAATTCGTCCGTGCTTCATACAAATGAGTATAAAAATATAACACGCCAAGAAGTTGGATTTTGGTGCGAAACTAAAAATTTTTCCGTAGCCAAGAGTTGAACCCGGAAATTCTCATCATTGAATTCCCCTAAGTGCTACTATGAATAGTAGAATTATTGTGTATTTCTCTAACAATCATTATTTTTTATATTTTAATTTTTTGTTGATGTTTTGATAGACAAGTTCTAGTATCTGTTATATCATGATATTTTTTTATTAGAGTAAGGTCAAAATTAATATTGTAATGGGAATAAGTAAGCATTATTGTTAACAATGAATAAATTCGTACGTGCTTCATACAAATGAGTATAAAAATATAACACGCCAAGAAGTTAGATTTTGGTGCGAAACTAAAAATTTTTCCATAGCCTGGAGTTGAACCCGGAAATTCTCATCATTGAATTCACCTAAGTGCTACTATGAATAGTAGAATTATTGTGTATTTCTCTAACAATCATTATTTTTTATATTTTAATTTTTTGTTGATGTTTTGATAGACAAGTTCTAGTATATGTTATATCATGATTTTTTTTATTAGAGTAAAGTCAAAATTAATATTGTAATGGGAATAACTAAGCATTATTGTTAACAATGAATAAATTCGTACGTGCTTCATACAAATGAGTATAAAAATATAACACGCCATGAAACTGGATTTTGGTGCGAAACTAAAAATTTTTCCGTAGCCGGGAGTTGAACCCGGAAATTCTCATCATTGAATTCGCCTAAGTGCTACTACGGATAGTGGAATTATTGTGTATTTGTCTAACAATTATTATTTTTAATATTTTAATTTTTTGTTGATGTTTTGATAGACAAGTTTTAGTATCTGTTATATCATGATTTTTTTTGTTAGAGTAAAGTCAAAATTAATATTGTAATGGGAATAACTAAGCATTATTGTTAACAATGAATAAATTCGTCCGTGCTTCATACAAATGAGAATAAAAATATAACACGCCAAGAAGTTGGATTTTGGTGCGAAACTAAAAATTTTGCCGTAGCCATGAATTGAACCCAAAAATTCTCATCATTGAATTCGCCTAAGTGCTACTACGGATAGTGGAATTATTGTGTATTAGTCTAACAATTATTATTTTAATATTTTAATTTTTTGATGATGTTTTGATAGACAAGTTTTAGTATCTGTTATATCATGATATTTTTTATTAGAGTAAAGTCAAAATTAATATTGTAATGGGAATAACAAAGCATTATTGTTAACAATGAATATATTCGTTCGTGCTTCATATAAATGAGTATAAAAATATAACACGCCAAGAAGTTGGATTTTGATGCGAAACTAAAAATTTTTCCGTATCCCGGGGTTGAACCAGGAAATTCTCATCATTGAAATCGCCTAAGTGATACTACGAATAGTGGAATTATTGTGCATTTGCCTAACAATTTTTATTGTTAGTATTTTAATTTTTTGTTGATGTTTTGATAGACAAGTTCCAGTATCCATTATAACATGATTTTTTTATTAGAGTAAAGTCAAAATTAATATTGTAATGGGAATAAGTAAGCATTATTGTTAACAATGAAAAAATTCGTCCGTGCTTCATACAAATGAGTATAAAATATAACACGCTAAGAAGTTGGATTTTGGTGCGAAACTAAAAATTTTTCCGTAGCCGGGAGTTGAACCCGGAAATTCTCATCATTGAATTCGCCTAAGTGCTACCACGGATAGTGGAATTATTGTGTATTTGTCTAACAATTATTATTATTAATATTTTAATATTTTGTTGATATTTTGATAGACAAGTTCTAGTATATGTTATATCATGATTTTTTTTATTAGAGTAAAGTCAAAATTAATATTGTAATGAGAATAACTAAGCATTATTGTTAACAATGAATAAATTCGTCCGTGTTTCATACAAATGAGTATAAAAATATAACACGCCAAGCAATTGGATTTTGGTGCGAAACTAAAAATTTTTCCGTAGCCGGGAGTTGAACCCGGAAATTCTCATCATTGAATTCACCTAAGTGCTACTATGAATAGTAGAATTATTGTGTATTTCTCTAACAATCATTATTTTTAATATTTTAATTTTTTGTTGATGTTTTGATAGACAAGTTCTAGTATCTATTATATCATGACATTTTTTTATTAGAGTAAAGTCGAAATTAATATTGTAATGGGAATAAGTAAGCATTGTTGTTAACAATGAATAAATTCGTCCGTGCTTCATACAAATGAGTATAAAAATATAACACACCAAGAAGTTGGATTTTGGTGCGAAACTAAAAATTTTTCCGTAGCCGGGAGTTAAACCCGGAAATTCTCATCATTGAATTCGCCTAAGTGCTACTACGGATAGTAGAATTATTGTGTATTTGTCTAAAAATTATTATTATTAATATTTTAATTTTTTGTTGATGTTTTGATAGACAAGTTCTAGTATATGTTATATCATGATTTTTTTTATTAGAGTAAAGTCAAAATTAATATTGTAATGCGAATAACTAAGCATTATTGTTAACAATGAATAAATTCGTACGTGCTTCATACAAATGAGTATAAAAATATAACACGCCAAGAAACTGGATTTTGGTGCGAAACTAAAAATTTTTCCGTAGTCGGGAGTTGAACCCGGAAATTCTCATCATTGAATTCGCCTAAGTGCTACTACGGATAGTGGAATTATTGTGTATTTGTCTAACAATTATTATCTTTAATATTTTAATTTTTTGTTGATGTTTTGAAAGACAAGTTAGAGTATCTGTTATATCATGATATTTTTTTATTAGAGTAAAGTCAAAATTAATATTGTAATGGAAATAACTAAGCATTATTGTTAACAATGAATAAATTTGTCCGTGCTTCATACAAATGAGTATAAAAACATATCACACCAAGAAGTTGGATTTCGGTGCGAAACTAAAAATTTTTCCATAGCCGGGTGTTAAACCCGGAAATTCTCATCATTGAAATCGCCTAAGCGCTACTACGGATGGTGGAATTATCATGCATTTGGTTAACAATTATTATTTTTAATATTTTAATTTTTTGTTGATGTTTTGATAGACAAGTTCTAGTATCTGTTAAATCATGATATTTTTTTATTAGAGTAAAGTCAAAATTAATATTGTAATGGGAATAACAAACCATTATTGTTAACAATGAATAAATTCATTTGTGCTTCATACAAATGAGTATAAAAATATAACACGCCAAGAAGTTGGATTTTGGTGCGAAACTAAAAATTTTTCCGTAGCCAGGAATTGAACCCGGAAATTCTCATCATTGAATTCACCTAAGTGCTACTATGAATAGTAGAATTATTGAGTATTTCTCTAACAATAATTATTTTTCATATTTTAATTTTTTGTTGATGTTTTGATAGACAAGTTCTAGTATCTGTTATATCATGATATTTTTTTATTAGAGTAAAGTCAAAATTAATATTGTAATTGGAATAACTAAGCATTATTGTTAACAATGAATAAATTCGTCCGTGCTTCATACAAATGAGTATAAAAATATACCACGCCAAGAAATTGGATTTTGGTGGGAAACTAAAAAGTTTTCCGTAGCCGGGAGTTTAACCCGAAAATTCTCATCATTGAATTCGCCTAAGTGCTACTACGGATAGTGGAATTATTGTGTATTTGTCTAACAATTATTATTTTTAATATTTTAATTTTTTGTTGATGTTTTGATAGACAAGTCCTAGTATCTGTTATATCATGATATTTTTTTATTAGAGTAAAGTCAAAATTAATATTGTAATGGGAATAAGTAAGCATTATTGTTAACAATGAATAAATTCGTCCGTGCTTCATACAAATGAGTATAAAAATATAACACGCCAAGAAGTTGGATTTTGGTGCGAAACTAAAAATTTTTCCGTAGCCAGGAGTTGAACGCGGAAATTCTCATCATTGAATTCACCTAAGTGCTACTATGAATAGTAGAATTATTATGTATTTCTCTAACAATCATTATTTTTCATATTTTAATTTTTTTGTTGATGTTTTGATAGATAAGTTCTAGTATCTGTTATATCATGATATTTTTTTATTAAAGTCAAAATTAATATTGTAATGGGAATAACTAAGCATTATTGTTAACAATGAATAAATTCGTCCGTGCTTCATACAAATGAGTATAAAAATATAACACGCCAAGAAGTTGGATTTTGGTGCGAAACTAAAAATTTTTCCGTAGCCGGGAGTTTAACCCGGAAATTCTCATCATTGAATTCGCCTAAGTGCTACTACGGATAGTGGAATTATTGTGTATTTGTCTAACAATTATTATTTTTAATATTTTAATTTTTTGTTGATGTTTTGATAGACAAGTTCTAGTATATGTTATATCATGATTTTTTTTATTAGAGTAAAGTCAAAATAAATATTGTAATGGGAATAACTAAGCATTATTGTTAACAATGAATAAATTCGTCCGTGCTTCTTACAAATGAGTATAAAAATATAACACGCCAAGAAATTGGATTTTGGTGCGAAACTAAAAATTTTTCCGTAGCCGGGAGTTGAACCAGGAAATTCTCATCATTGAATTTTCCTAAGTGCTACTACGGATAGTGGAATTATTGTGTATTTGTCTAACAATTATTATTTTTAATATTTTAATTTTTTGTTGATGTTTTGATAGACAACTTCTAGTATCTGTTATATCATGATATTTTTTTATTAGAGTAAAGTCAAAATTAATATTGTAATGGGAATAACTAAGCATTATTGTTATCAATGAATAAATTTGTCCATGCTTTATACAAATGAGTATAAAAACATACACACCAAGAAGTTGGATTTCGGTGCGAAACTAAAAATTTTTCCGTAGCCGGGAGTTGAACCCGGAAATTCTCATCATTGAAATAACCTAAGTGCTACTACAGGTGGTGGAATTATCGTGCATTTGGCTAACAATTATTATTTTTAATATTTTAATTTTTTGTTGATGTTTTGATAGACAAGTTCTAGTATCTGTTATATCATGATTTTTTTTGTTAGAGTAAAGTCAAAATTGTAACACCCTAACTACCAAAAATCACGCTTCCGGCTGCGCAACTCTGATAGCTCAGACATTACGACGACACTTATACTATTTAATACTAAAATATGAGTCTGTTTAAAACTTTAAACCGCAATACCGCTCCCAAAAATACTTTCGTTATACAACATACATCCGTACATACAGTACACTTACAACAACTCACAAAGAGTATATCCATATATACACATATATATATAATATTACAAGCATTAACCAATACAATTCCTATCCCTCTTACAGAATATATCAAGATAAAGGCGAGGGTACAATAAACCATAACTAAAACAATTATGTGTTTGTGGCATTTATGTATCCGGTGGTAATACTGGAAAACAAAGTGCTTAGGGCCACGGCCAAGACTCATAAAGAAGCTGTGTTCAGGAATCATCATACGGAACTAGGAGAATCAATAACACTATCTGAACTCTGAGTTCCTATAGATGCCAATCATTCTGAACCTCAATGGATAAAGTGAGATGCCAAAACTATTCAAGAGGCAAAAAGCTATAAGTCCCGCTCATTTGATTGAAGCTATGCTTCATTGATAGTTTGGAATTTATAATATATTCTCTTCTTTTTATCCTATTTGATTTTCAGTTGCTTGGGGACAAGCAACAATTTAAGTTTGGTGTTGTGATGAGCGGATAATTTATACGCTTTTTGGCATTGTTTTTAGTATGTTTTTAGTAGGATCTAGTTACTTTTAGGGATGTTTTCACTAGTTTTTATGTTAAATTCACATTTCGGGACTTTACTATGAGTTTGTGTGTTTTTCTATGATTTCAGGTATTTTCTGGCTGAAATTGAGGGACTTCAGCAGAAATCAGATTCAGAGGTTGAAGAAGGACTACTGATGCTGTTGGATTCTGACATCCCTGCACTCAAAGTGGATTTTCTGGAGCTACAGAACTCGAAATGGCGCGCTTCCAATTGCGTTGGAAAGTAGACATCCAGGGCTTTCCATAAATGTATAATAGTCCATACTTTGGCCAAGAATAGATGACGTAAACTGGCGTTCAACGCCAGCTTTCTACCCAAATCTGGCGTCCAGCGCCAGAAAAGGAGCCAAAACCAGAGTTGAACGCCCAAACTGGCACTAAAACTGGCATTCAACTCCAAGGAGGACCTCTACACGTGCCACACTCAAGCTCAGCCCAAACACACACCAAGTGGGCCCCGGAAGTGGATTTATGCATCAATTACTTACTCATGTAAACCCTAGTGACTAGTTTATTATAAATAGGACCCTTTACTATTGTATTAGATATCTTTGATCAGTTGTATGCTATCTTAGATCACGTTTGCGGGCTGGCCATCTCGGCCATGCCTGGACCTTCACTTATGTATTTTTAACGGTAGAGTTTCTACACTCCATAGATTAAGGTGTGGAGCTCTGCTGTTCCTCAAAGATTAATGCAAAGTACTACTGTTTTCTATTCAATTCATCTTATTTCACTTCCAAGATATCCATTCGCACCCAAGAACGTGATGAAGGTGATGATTATGTGTGACGCTCATCATCCTTCTCCTTTATGAACGCGTGCCTGACAAACACTCCCGTTCTACATGAAATAAGCTAGAATGAATATCTCTTAGATCTCCTAACCAGAATCTTCGTGGCGTAAGCTAGAATGATGGCGGCATTCAAGAGAATCCGGAAGGTCTAAACCTTGTCTGTGGTATTCCGAGTAGGATTCAATGATTGAATGATTGTGATGAGCTCCGAACTCGCGATTGCAGGGCGTTAGTGACAGACGCAAAAGGATAGTAAATCCTATTCCAGCATGATCGAGAACCGACAGATGAATAGCCGTGCCGTGACAGGGTGCGTGAGCATATTATTCACTGAGAGGATAAGATGAAGCCATTGACAAGGGTGATGCCTCCAGACGATTAGCCGTGCCGTGACAGGGCATTGGATCATTTTCCTGAGAGATGACCGAAAGTAGCCATTGACAGTGGTGATGTATCACATAAAGCCAGCCATGGAAAGGAGTAAGACTGATTGGATGAAGATAGCAGGAAAGCAGAGGTTCAGAGGAACGAAAAGCATCTCCATTCGCTTATCTGAAATTCCTACCAATGATTTACATAAGTATCTCTATCCCTATTTTATTATATAATATTCAAAAACACCATTATCACTTTATATCTGCCTGACTGAGATTTACAAGGTGACCATAGCATGCTTCATACCAACAATCTCCGTGGGATTCGACCCTTACTCACGTAAGGTATTACTTGGACGACCCAGTGCACTTGCTGGTTAGTTGTATCGAAGTTGTGAACCATGGTATTGGCACCATGTTCTTGGCGCCATTGCCAGGAAAAGAAAGAGCCATGAATTCTACATAATCAAAGTGTAATCACGATTGCACGTACCAAGTTGCTCACGTTGCCAGGGAATGTTTGAACCTGGACATCACAATTTCGTGCACCAGGCATCAGTTCTCTCGGAGCAAGAATAACAACGACCTCAGCCTCAATTATGCCTTTTTCGAATGATAAACCAGCAACGACTAAAACAGTAATCCACAGTCCTATAATTAGGCCAGCAAGAAAACAGAGGAACAAAACTGAAACTAGACCAGGGTTTAAAGTGTTATTGTTCCAAGAATGGAGTTTGGGAACGCAGGAGAGCTGCTGTCGAGTGATATCAATGGTGCTCCCCTTCAGGCTCGGTGGTGATCGAACTGTGACAACAAGCTCCCGTCGACGACAGCGGTGACGGCGGTGCACGGCACTGGCGGCGACGACTCCAGCGCGGTAACGAGGATGGAGCTTCTTCTCGGTCAGTGGCTTGCAGCTCACGGTGACGCGCGACACTTCTCCTGTGGTGGTGACTGCTCCAGTCTCCTCTGCGGCGGCGCCGAAGATCAATGCGGTGACGCGAGCTCAAGCCCCACAGACAGGACGGTGGTGATGGCAGCTCTACCCTCTCACCTCCATCACGTCTCACTCTCGACACCTCTCCCTCACCCCTGTTTGATCGGCACCAAGGCGAACTACACGGAACGGCGACGATGCGCGGCAGGGCACGCAGCGGGTTGAGCACGACGGTGAGGTTCCCTTCGCTCCCTTCCGTTCAACACTCTGAGATCAGGGGCTCTTCTTTCTTCTCTGTGGATTCCTCACCCCACTCCCCCTTCGGTTTCATCTTTCTTTCACAGTCTTGTGTGTGTGTTGCGTTCTGTTGGAAAAAAGGGGGGAAAAGTGCATTGCTTGCTGCTGGGTGAGGGAAGCTGTGCGCGTTGATTTGGGAAGGAGAGGCTGCAGATGCTGGGTTGTGGGGGAAATGGGTCGGATTAGGGTTTCCAGGGTTAGGGTTTCATTTTTGAAAATTAGGTTTAGGGACATTATGGTAATTTCAAATAAAATTGGGAATAATATAATAATTGGGAATAATTTCTAATCCAACAATAATAATATATAAAAATACTACTTGCTCATATTTCACATTTTATTCCCAATAAAATGTCCAAATCCAATAATTAGAAATAATATAATTAAACCATTTATTTTCAAAAGTAACAGTATTAATATTTTATTTAATCCGAGTCATATAAAAATCCTTATTATTTCATAACTATCAACTTTATACTTTGAATATAAAAAATAATCCAATAATTATAAAATTGGATAATAATCATAACTTATCTCAAATCCAATAAATCAAAACTTGCCATAATTATCTTTAATAAAATAATCTCTGAAATTAAGGCTATAAATAACTGTAGGATTTGAGACTTGATCATAATAAGACTTTTCAAAGATTTTGGGTCTTACATTCTACCCACCTTATAAAAATTTTCGCCCTCGAAAATTGATACAAAGTGAAAGAAATTCCATAACAGTTCACCCTTGAACACATTTAAGGAA
Source organism: Arachis hypogaea (assembly GCF_003086295.3). Lineage (NCBI taxonomy): Eukaryota > Viridiplantae > Streptophyta > Magnoliopsida > Fabales > Fabaceae > Arachis > Arachis hypogaea. Next base: position 30,819,897 of record NC_092047.1, on the reverse strand, counting down.
GAAGCAAAAATATCTCAAAATACAATCATATATACGATTTCCAAATACTTTGATTGTCATAAGCATAAGGATGTAAAGGTAGGAGTGTGATTGCAAAGCAAACGTTACAAGGTAGGCTTAGAAGGGCAAGGCATCAAAGGCTATCAAACAGGATGGAGTTAAAACGACGTGCTCAACCTCCGCATACTAATCTCATATCAACCTCAAAGTTCCAACTTTCCAACTCCATCAAGCACTTTACAAACCCCAAATTTGATCGCAAGCCTGACAACCACAAACCCGTTCGCAAGGAACAAAACGCCCACAACTCATACGTTGCACACCTACCGCTTCAACTTCCTTATACACATATCACGCCAAAGAACTAACGCATCACGTTTCTACGTCTACAAGTCGCATGTGATATCAAAACAATTCTCGAGTCTACTCAGAAGGATACAAGATTTAAAGAGGAGAGTCAAATGTCAAGGATAATACTCAAAGAGTTGAGAGAATGTATCCAGTTCCAGAATAACAAGGATGTTCAAGCAATGAAGTTTGCTAGACACAATTCAATTGACAACTTCAAAGATAACCCTTAGATCAAAGAAGTTCAATAGGATCAATAAGAAGAAAACCAGCGCATCAATTTGAAACAAACTCAAGCTGAGTCGAGGAAGCATGAGGTTTACAGAAGAGGATATTTCAAACCCAAGACAAAACTCACAGAACTTAAGAGCATGATTAAAAATACTTCCAAATACATTGTTCATAAAAGAATTGAAAACTTGCGGAAAAATCACTTCGCAGTTTGGAATAGAAGGTTAAGTAACAACATCCTTCAAGAGAGTAACAAAAGCATAATCGTGTCTTTGCTTTAATGCAAATTCATGTTGAAGTAGACTTTGTAGAGTTCTAAAACAAAATGCACACAAGTTTGACTAATAGCTAAAATATTTCCTCAAATATTTTAGAAAGATAGTTAGGTGCACAACCTAACCAAAAGCAATCATAAAACTCGAAAGAGAAATCAAATGCTTGTTCAAAAATTCCCAAAGTTCATATTCAAACAAGCGTGTATAACATTCATAGCAAGGGTGAAAGAGGAAGTTAAACTCTTTTTAGAAAAGAAATTCCGAGATAAAAATTTGCTTACAATTTGGTAAAGGAAATAAGTGGTGCATTAGAACAGACCAATTCCCACTAAACAAGGGAGCTTTCCAAAACCTCATTTAAAATGGCGCATGCCAACTTTAAATTAATTTCGTCAAAATTGGACAATGGTTTCAATCTCAATCAAACAACAGAAAATAAATTCCCTCTAGTATTCTCCCAAAGAGAATTCAAAATTCCTTTGAAAGTTCAAAACAAGACTCCAAAAGTGTTTCTTGAAATCACCATCTCAGAAGAACATTCAAGAAGTTTAAGATGTACTAAAAATGAGTCAAGCCTTGCAAGAAAGGATCTTAAATAGTTCAAACAAAATCCACTAGGCATGAGACATCAAATAAGCTTTCAATTGATCCAAAAGAATACAAAAGTCATAGAAAAAGACAACTCAATCATTTGTAATTTCTCAATGATAAATCTTTGACTAAAAACTCTTGTAGAAATAATGGGAGAATAAACAATGCACTAACTTGAAACGAATTAAACTGACCCTCATAAGGATGAGATTCACAAGAGAGGACAAACCAAGATCAATGGTAATGTTCACAAAATGTAAAAGATTAGTCAAAAATAAAGTCAAGTATGACATTCATAGAGATGAAAAGCTTAAGAAGAAACCAGTCCGTTCATAAGAAGAAAGCTATGAGTCCAACATTTTCAAAAGAACAACAATGGCATAAACCATGTAGTATGCTAACCCAGACTCAAATCAAAATGAATTAAGTGAAGTTTATCAAACGAAACTCAACCGGAATAAAAGCGAAAAATCCTTCCTTTCCAGAATTTCGGAAAATATCCAAATACACAATCAAATAAAGATGTCCATTGAAGCTATAGTAAAATTACTAGAAAGTCAAATTTACTTTTAAAGTAAGTGCAATTGCGTAAACCAGTAAAAGTACAGGCAAGGTATTAGAAAGAAATAGTTGTTGAACTGCATAAATAATTTCAAAGTCTCTTATATAGAAAACTATATATCTAATCAACAGCAATTTATAAAATCTCAAAATTGGCTTTAATTCACTGTCAAATAAGAGGAACACTGAATTAACAATTTCTCTAAGAATGAACTCGGAACCCGGAGCTAAAATGCACAGTGCAGTAGGACAAGTTCAAAGTCATGTCAAAGGATACATGAATCAAGAAGAACTCAAACAGAGAAAGATAGATACAACAGGGAATTCAACCAAGCATATGCACTTAAGATTGAACAAGAATGCATATGAACAGAGGAATAGAGTTGAAAAGTCAAACTATTTTTCAAAGGATTAGCAAACAAGAACTTCAAATTAGGACATGAAAGAACAGGTCGACTCGAATAGAATTCAAGACACACAACTGAATATCCTCGAGAAATAGTTTTTAACGCTCCCAAAACCCGCGATTCACTTTACTCAAAACTCGTATTTCATCTATGATAACCCATCAGTGCTTTCATATACATAATTCACTAGTATTAAGCCGGCCAAACTTAATACCAAGAATTATGCAATGCAAGACTAACGGCATTAATCAATAGACCGTCATGTGCATAAAGCTCTAATTCTCGTCACTCAACAAGACCTAATACATGACAAACACTCAAAGTATGCAATTGAAGCATAGTCAGTCCATTTCTCAGGCTCTACAGGAAGAACTGCTCTGATACCATAATGTAACACCCTAACTACCAAAGCTCACGCTTCCGGCTGCGCAACTCTGATAGCTCGGACATTACGACGACACTTATACTATTTAATACTAAAATATGAGCCTGTTTAAAACTTTAAACCGCAATACCGCTCCCAAAAATACTTTCGTTATACAACATACATCCGTACATACAGTACACTTACAACAACTCACAAAGAGTACATCCATATATACACATATATATATAATATTACAAGCATTAACCAATACAATTCCTATCCCTCTTACAAAATATATCAAGATAAAGGCGAGGGTACAATAAACCATAACTAAAACAATACAGAGCATCTCAACAACAACTAGATAAACTCTTCGTAACTTCTGCGCCCATATCCTGAAAGGGAAAAAAATGTAGGGGGGTGAGAACATCATCCTCGAAAGGGTTCTCAGTAGAGGGTTTTTGGGAATTACTGTAATAGGATACATGAAGATAAACTGTACCAGTGATTAATAACCGACTTATGCCTCTTTTCAAAAACAATTGTTTACAATAAAAGTAAAGTCAGAAATCTTTTCTAAAAGAGGAACCGTTCAATTCTCAAAACATCAAAGCCTTTCAAAATGGTTTATCTATACTGAACCAAAGTAGCCTTTCATATTTTATTCCCAACTAGAAACACGAAACCAAAATCAACCATCGGTTCATCTCATTCCAACCACGGCCCTAGGCCCAAACAATCCAACCATCAACCAATCAACACAATCCAACAGAGTCCCAGATGCAAACACAAATAGGAAGTTCAAGCACAAACAAACAGTTACAGCAAGTAGAACAATTAGCAGTTAATCACAAAGGCAAACCACGTACAATATGCACACCCAAACAATGTCACATAGATGCATATGATGCATGCCTGTCCTAGTGGCTGATGATATCATCTGTCGGTTATATAGCCAACCCGACACGTCCTGGTAGCTAACCATGGACAGAAACACCCATCGCGGAGCAAGTAGGTTTGAGCTACAACCCCATTGCTACTACCCGCTCAACCCAGAGCCAGTGGAATAACCACTACTGCGGCTACTACCCAGGCGGGTGTTTAACAGCTCAACCTGGAGCGAGTGGAATCACCACTACTACCGCTACTACCCAGGCGTCACAGTCTCTGACCTGGAGCAAGTGGAACGAACCACAACCCTTGCTACTACCCAGGTATCTCAAGCATATATTCATTCAGTCCCAATCATGGATCAACATCCATCTCAGCCATCCGGCTTAAATTCATAATTCATAGTCAGCCATACGGCCCATAACTCATTCAGCAATCAGCCATAAATCAATATCATACACAGCCATTCCGGCTCACGGTTCAATCCAAAACCAGCCAATATTCATAATCATACATAGCCATTCCGGCCCATAACAAAATAGCACTTCCACCACTCAACATCATCAAATTCACAAAACCGGCATTTAAGTCATAAATCACTTTTCTCAAGCCATTTCACTTTGAAATCAAATTTCAACTCTTTTCAGCCTTGGCTTTAAAGATCTCATTTCTCAAATCATCTTAGGCTCACAAGCCACTTTTACTCAAAGTGAGTTCCCTTTTTAAAACAAAGCCACTCTCGGCATTCTCTTTCCAAAACTTCCAAAACCATGGCAAGTTAAGGATTTATTTCAAAGTATCCAAAATCACCCACCCAACAGTGGAATTTCATAACAAAAGTTTTTCGGCAGAGTCCTAAATCTTTAGGGGAAGGTCAACTTACATCAATTCCTTAAAATTCATTGAAACTCTTAAAATCATAGATTCTCGGTTCAAGTAAATAAAATTAAATTTATTATGAAACCGAACCATACAAAATCACAAGTTCCAACCCGGTCCAAAAATCAACTCATTTGAAACGGAACCAGTTCATTTGAATCAAACCGCTTTAAATGGTAAAAATAGTTCATTTCTAAATGGGCCGAACTCAACGCATAAAGTTCATTGAATAAATTAAGCTTGAAAACATAATTATTCTTTTAATAAATCAAATAATACAATTTCTCAAATCCAGCCCTTTTTAAATAACTTTTCAAACACGACTAGGTTTTTGCAGAAATTTTGGCAGCACCTCCCCTAAAACTTGGACTTTTGCCACCCGGTTCGGGTCCCAACTAAACCGTTTCTCATTCCTTTTTAACAGCTCAAAACCAAAAATCAATTCAAAAGCCAGCTAAATCCAACAGTCGTCTCAGTGGCATATCTCAAGGAAACCATTTCAAAAATCAACTCAATATCAACCGATTTAACTCATTTCTAAAGCTTTAAAGAATCAGTTCAGCAATAAATCATTTATCAAAACCAAATCAATTAAAGCAACCCAGGCTGAATTTCAAGAGTATTCTATCTTTCACATCATCAAGATAATTGACTCACTTCAAACCAATCCTCAACGGATTAAACTCATTTCAAATCTTTAAAGAATCAACTTCCAAACATTACATTTCACAAAACCGCACGACAATTCAGCCAAACAAACATTCATATGCTTTTGAGACAATCAAATAATACATAAGGCCGATACAATCACCAAATACACATTTTCTCACATCAGTATCCATATGTAATAATTCAAATATATAAAGTATAGTTTTGGAAAGCGCCCCTACCTCAACACGTCGAAACTCGAAAGCTCTAAAACGCATCATAACTCACTTTCGCTCGGCCCGCAACTGCGGCAGCCGCAAGCTCAGCTCCTGTAAGACCCAGAACTTTTGAAAAGTCTTATTATGATCAAGTCTCAAATCATATATGTATTTATAACCTTAATTTCAGAGATTATTTTATTAAGGATAATTAAGGCAAGTTTTGATTTATTGAATTTGAGATAAGTTATGATTATTATCCAATTTCACAATTTCTATATGATTTGGATTAAATAATTAATATTTTAATATATTAATATTGATACTTTAGAAAATAAATAGTTTAATTATATTATCTCTAATTATTTTGATTTGGGCATTTTACGGAAAATAATTTGTGAATTTGGTGAGCAAATAGTATTTTCTATATATAGTTAGTGTTGGATTTAATTTGGGTTTCAATTACTATATTATTCCCAACTTTATGTGAAATTACCAAATTACCCCTAACCTAATTTTGAAAATGAAACCCTAACCCTGAAACCCTAACTCATGACCCGGTTCCCTTTATCCACACCCCCAACCACTCCTTGCTCTCAACAGCGGCAAAACACGCAGAGTTTCCTTTGTGTTTGCTGAGGAAGAAAGGAAGAAATGAATGGGGAGAGAGGGGGAAAGAGGTCCGGAAGAAATAAGGCAGGGGAAGCCTTGTCACCATCGATCCACCGCCCTGGAGCTAGCCGCCGAGCCCGTCATCGTGCCGATCGTCTTCATCGCCGGCCAGCCATGCCTCTGTCACCACGTCCATGCCACGTCGCCGCCATCCTTGCGATCACGAAGAGAGAGGCTGGCGGGAGGAACTGGCACGCACGGGAGGGGAAGAAACCGCCTCTGCGCCGCCGTCGTTCACAAGCTCAGCCACCTCGCCATTGTCACCACCAAGGGTTCTGTCGCAGTTAACCCGCCGCGGTTGGTGCTGCTGTCGTCCCTGATGGGTTCCACCGTGGAGAAGGGAACGACGCAGGGGAGAGGAGGCCGCGCCACTACTGCCGCCACAGGAACCTGTCCCTGCTGAGCCGCCGCTGCCACTGCCAGGGTTTGCCGCCACCGTACTGTTGAGAGAAAGGCTGTCCAGTCACACCGAGCAGGAAAGATGGAGAGATCAGAGGTTGAGCTGGGGTTCAGCCACCATGCCGAGCGGTGCTCGCGTCGCCGGCGCCGCAGTCAGAAAGGGGTTTTGGCCGCAGCAGGTGTCACTGCCGGAGAAGGGGGCTGCGTCTCTGTGATTCTGACCGTCGGGAGTGGTTCTGTGACCTCTGGGAGCACCGCCGGAGCTCCGAACTCAGCTTTTGCCACTTGAGACCCTGCTTCCACCGTGTTCCACTGCCGGTAAGATTTTTGAGTTTGGTTTCTATTCTGTTGGAATTCCGGAAAGGTTGTTAACGCCGCGTGGTTGTTACAGTTACGTCACCGGTGTTTTTGCTCGCGATTGTCACTTGGGGTTTCTGACGGAGCCACTGCCGGGTTGATAAGGAGCTGCGGCTGCTTCATTTTATTATTTCAGTGAGTATTTCGACTTTCGAAAGCCCTGCGTTAGTGCTCTGTTCCGTGTAATAAAGTAATTGCGATGTTAATGGTTTTAGGAGTTAGAATTTGGTTTGCTTATGCCGCTTGTAGCTGTTTCTGCTCTCGAGAGAGCAAGCCGAGCTGGGTTCTGAATGCCGGTGATTTTGGACAGAGCGAAAAGAGCTCAGTTGACACGCTTGGGTTAAGTTTTGCTTGCTGAGGTAGGGGCGCTTTCCAAAAACTATGTTTTATGTATTGGAATTATTACATATGGATACTGATATGAGACAATTGGTATTTGGTGATTGTATCTGCCTTGTGTGTTATTTGATTGTCTCGAATGGTTAAGGATGCTTGTTTGGCTGAATTGTTGTGCGGTTTGTGAAGTATAATGTTTTGATGTTAATTCTTTAAAGATTTGAAATCTGAGTTTGATCCGTTGAGAATTGAGTTGAATTGAGTTAATTATCTTGATAATGTGAAAAGCCGAACGCACTTTTGAAATCAGCCTGGTTTACTTTAATTGACTTGGTTTTGGACAAATGATTTGTTATCGAGCCGTTTCTTTAAAGCTTTAGAAATGAGTTAAATCGGTTGATATTGAGTTGATTTCTGAAATGGTTTCCTTGAGATATGCCACTAGGCGACTGTTGGATTTAGCTTGCTTTTGAATTGATTTCTGGTTTTGGGCTGTTGAAAAGGATTGTGAAACGATTTAGTTGGGACCCGAACCGGGTGGCAAAGTCCAAGTTTTAGGGGAGGTGCTGCCAAAATTTCTATAAAATCCGAGTCTTTATTGAAATGTTGTTCGGAGAATGATGAGTTAAAGACTTCTACTATTTTATTTGAATTATCAAGAAAGGGATGATTCATACTTTTGAAATGAATTATTAAAGAAGGAATTGTGATTTAGTCTTGCTTCTTAAGAAGGGCATTGTATCTCTTTTAGGAGAAAGTTATTTAGATGAAACTTGTGTTTTAAAGCTAATTGAATGTGAAAAGGGTTTATGCCTTTGAATTTGCCTTGGGAGTTTCAATTAAAGAGTTTTAATGATTTTGAAAAGACCTGACTGTCTATTGACAAGTTTCATTTTTAAATGTTTTGAGAAAGGTTTTAAGTACTCTTTGAATTCTGAACTTTTGCAAGACTAAAACAATTTCGAACAGTTGAAATACTTTAGAATTTATCATGGGGGTTGAAGCTGGTTTTGCCTAGGTAAAGGAAACGGCTTTGAAAGAAGTAAATGATTACGTGACTCGATTTGGCTTAGATCCTATTTTATTACTCAAGTCGGAAAGCCAATGTTTTAATGATTTTAAATGAATTTGGCGAAATGAGTTATGTTATTCTCCCCTAAAGACTTGGGACTCTGCCGAGAAACTTTTGTCATAAAATCCCATTGTTGGATGGGTGATTTTGAATATCTCAAAGAGGCTTTTAACTTGCCATGATTATGGAAGTTTTGGAAAGAGGATGCCGAGAGTGGCATTGTTTTGAAAGGAGAATTTACCTTGAGTAAAAGTGGCTTATGAGCCTGAGATGATTTGAGAAATGAAATCTTTAAAGCCAAGGCTGAAAAGAGTTGAAACTTGATTTCAAAGTGAAATGAGTTGAGAAAATGATTTATGGCTTAAATGCCGATTTCATGAATTTGATGATTTTGAATGTGGAAGTGCTGTTTTGTTGAGAGCCAGAATGGCTGTGTATGTTTATACATATTGATTGGTTCTGGATTGAACCGTGAGCCGGAATGGCTGTGTATGATATGAATATTGGCTGGTTCTGGAATGAACCGTGAGCCGGATGGCTGAGATGGATGTTGATCCATGGATGAGATTGATTGCATGTTTATGCTGAATCATTGATAAATGTGAATGTTGCACTTCCACTATCTGAGATTACGAGTTTCCCTGGGTAGTAGCAGTGGCTAGCCACCACGTGCTCCAGGTTGAGACTTGATACTCTGTTGACCCTATGTCGTAAGTGTGGCCGGGCACTGTGAAAGCCCCGGATGAGCTCGCCCCCGTAAATATTCACCAATGAGGGTGATGGATATGGATCATGATTATGATCAAGTTTATGATGAGTATAACTCGAGTTGGGGATGCGCGATAGAGGGACAGTCCAATGGTTAGCTACCAGGACTTGTCGGGTTGGCTCTATAACCGACAGATGATATCATCAGCCACTAGGGACAGGTATTCATCATATGCATCTATGTGACATTGCTTGGGTGTGCATATTGTACTTGGCTTGCCTTTGTGATTAATTGCTAATTGTCCTACTTGCAATAACTGTTTGTTTGTGCCTGCATCTTCCTATTTGTGTTTGCATCTGGGACTCTGTTGGATTGTGGTGATTGGTTGTTGGTTGGATTGTTTGGGCCTAGGGCCATGGTTGGAAAGAGATGAACTGATGGTTGATTTCGGTTTTGTGTTTCTGGTTTGGAAAAAAATTATGAAAGGCTATTTTGGTTCCGCATAGATAAACCATTTTGAAAGGCTTTTGAATTTTTGAGAATTGAACGGTTCTTCTTTCCGAAAAGATTTCCGACTTTACTTTTATTGGAAACTGTTGTTTTTGAAAAGAGGCATAAGACGGTTATTAATCACTGATGCGGTTATCTTCACGTATCCTATTACAATAATTCCCAAAAACCCTCTACTGAGAACCCTTTCGAGGATGATGTTCTCACCCCCCTACATTTTTTCCCTTTTAGGATATGGGCGCAGAAGTCACGAAGAGTTTATTTAGTTATTGATATGTTCTGTATTGATGTAGATTATTTATTGTACCCTCGCCTTTATCTTGATATATTCTGTGAGAAGGATAGGGATTGTATTGGTTAATGCTTGTAAATATATTTGTATATATATATATATATATATATATATATATATATATATATGTATATATGGATGTACTCTTTATGAGTTTTGTAAGTTGTATGGTATCTATGGATGTATGTTATCGGATGAAAGTATTTTTGGGAGCGATATTGCGGTTTAAAGTTTTAAACAGGCTCATATTTTAGTATTAAATAGTATAAAAGTCGTCGTAATGTCCGAGCTATCAGAGTTGCGCAGCCGGAAGCGTGAGCTTTGGTAGTTAGGGTGTTACATTATGGTATCAGAGCAGTTCTTCCTGTAGAGCCTGAGGAATGGACTGGCTATGCTTCAGTTGCATACTCTGAGTGTTTGTCATGTAATAGGTCTTGTTGAAGGATGAGAATTAGAGCTTTATGCACATGACGATCTATTGATTAATGCTGTTAGTCTTGCATTGCATAATTCTTGATATTAAGTTTGGCCGGCTTAATACTAGTGAATTATGTATATGAAGGCACTGATGGGTTATCATAGATGTTATACAAGTTTTGAGTAAAGCGAATCGCGGGTTTTGGGGACGTTAGAAACTATTTCTCGAGGCTATTCAGTTGTGTGTCTTGAAATTCTATTCGAGTCGACCTGTTCTTTCATATCCTAACTTGAAGTTCTTGTTTGCTACTCCTTTCAAAAAGTAATTTGATGTTTCCACTCTATTTCTCTATTCATATGCATTCTTGTTTGATCTCAATTTCATATGCTTGTTTGGAATCCTTGTTGCATCTGTCTTTCTCTGTTTGAGTTCTTCCTGATTCCAATATTCCTTGATATAACTTTGAACTTGTCTTAATGTGTTGTGACTTTTAATTTCGGGTTCCGAATTCATTCTTAGAGAACTTGTTGATTCAGTTTCCTCTTATTTGACAGTGATTACAGCTAATTTTGAGATTTTCATAAAAGTTGCTGTTGATTAGATATATACTTATCTACACATGTGGAACTTGAACATTTCTTATACAGTTTAACGACTATTTATTTCTAATACATCGCTTGTGCTTTTACTGGTTTATGGAACTGCATCTACCTTAAGTTACAATTTGGCTTTCTAGTAATTCTACTATAACTCCAGTGCACTTCTTCATTTGATTATGTATTGGGATATTTTTCAAAATTTTGGAAAGGAAAGATTTTACACTTCTATCCCAGTTGAGTTTCATTTGATAAGCTTTACTTAACTTATTCTGAATTGAGAGTGGTTTAGCATACTACATGGTTTATGCCATTGTTGTTCTTTTGAAAATGTTGGACTCATAGCTTTATTCTTATGAATGGACTCGTTCCTTCTTAAGCTTTGCACCTTTATGAATGTCATACGTGACCCTGTTTTTAACTAATCTTTTACATCTTGTGAACATTACCATTGATCTTGGTTTGTCCTCTCTTGTGGATCTCATCCGTATGTGAGTCAGTTTGATTCGTTTCAAAATAGTGCATTGTTTATTCTCTCATTATCTCTACAAGAGTTTTAGTTAAAAATTTATCATTGAGAAATTACAAATGATTGAGTTGTCTTTTTCTATGACTTTTGTATTCTTTTGGATCAATTTAAAACTTGTTTGATGTTTCATGTCTAGTGGATCTTGTTTGAACTACTTTAAATTAAGATCCTTTCTTGCAAGGCTTGACTCCTTTTTAGTGCATCTTAAACTTCTTGAATGTTCTTCTGAGATGGTGATTTCAAGAACACTTTTGGAGTCTTGTTTTGCACCCCTTTAAAGGAATTTTGAATTCTCTTTGAAGAAATATTAAACGGAATTTATTTTCTGTTACTTGATTGAGATTGAAACCATTGTCCAATTTTGACGAAATTAATTTAAAGTTGGCATGCGCCATTTTAAATGAGGTTTTGGAAAAGCTCCCTTGTTTAGTGGAAATTGGTTTGTTTGTAACGCACCACCTATTTCCTTACCAGATTGTAAGCAAATTTTTACCTCGGAATTTCCTTTCTAAAAAGAGTTTAATTTTCTCTTTCGTCTTTGCCATGATTTTATACACGCTTGTTTGAATATGAACTTTGGGAATTTTTGAACAAGCATTCGATTTCTTTTCTGAGTTTTATGATTGCCTTTGGTTAAGCTGTGCACCTAATTATCTTTCTAAAATATTTGAGGAAATATTTTAGCTTTTAGCCAAACTTGTGTGCACCTTGTTTTTAAAATTCTACATGATCTGTTTCAACATGAAGTTGTATTATAGCAAAGTCACGTTTATGCTTTTGTTACTCTCTTGAAGAATGTTTATTACTTGACTTTCTTCCAGACTGCGAAATGATTTTTCCGCAAGTTTTCGATTCTTTTATGAACAAAGTATTCAGAAGTATTTTAATCGTGCTCTTGAGTTCTGTGAGCTTTGCCTTGGGTTTGAAATATTCTCTTGTGTAAACCTTATACTTCTTCGACTTGGCTTGAGTTTGTTTCAAACTGATGCGCTGGTTTTCTTCCTACTGATCTTGTTGAACTTTTTTTGATCCAAGGGTTATCTTTGAAGTTGTCAATTGATTTATTTCTAGCAAACTTCATTGCTTGCGCATCTTTGTTTGTCTGGGAGTTGGATACATTCCCTTAAATCTATGAGTATTACCCTTGACAATTGTCTCTCCGTTCTAAATCTGGTATCCTTCTGAGTAGGCTCGAGAATTGTTTTGATATCACGTGCGACTTATAGACGTAGTAACACAATGCGTTAGTGCTTTAAGACGTGATGTGTATACGGAAGTTGAAGCGGTAGGTGTGCAACGTCATGAGTTATGGGTGTATTGTTCCTTGCGAACGGATTTGCGGTTGTTAGGCTTGTGATTGGATATGGGGATTGAAAGGTGCTTAATGGAGTTGGAAAGTTGAAACTTTGAGGTTGATATGAGATTAGTGTTCGAATGTTGAGCACATCGTTCTAACCCCATCCTGTTTTATAGCCTTCAATGCCTTACCTTACTATCACATGCTTGACCCATGTCACCTTTTGCATTGAGCCTACCTTGTAGCGTTTGCTTTGCACTCACACTTCTACCTTGGCATCCTTATGCATATGACAATCAAAGTATTTGAGAACCGTATATATGTTTATATTTTGAGATATTTTTGCTTCTTCCTTAAATGTGTTTAAGGATGAACTATTATGAGATTTCTTTCATTTTGTATCAATTTTCGAGGGCGAAAATTTTTATAAGGTGGGTAGGATGTAAGACCCAGAACTTTTGAAAAGTCTTATTATGATCAAGTCTCAAATCATATATGTATTTATAACCTTAATTTCAGAGATTATTTTATTAAGGATAATTAAGGCAAGTTTTGATTTATTGAATTTGAGATAAGTTATGATTATTATCCAATTTCACAATTTCTATATGATTTGGATTAAATAATTAATATTTTAATATATTAATACTGATACTTTGGAAAATAAATGGTTTAATTATATTATCTCTAATTATTTTGATTTGGGCATTTTACGGAAAATAATTTGTGAATTTGGTGAGCAAATAGTATTTTCTATATATAGTTAGTGTTGGATTTAATTTGGGTTTCAATTACTATATTATTCCCAACTTTATGTGAAATTACCAAATTACCCCTAACCTAATTTTGAAAATGAAACCCTAACCCTGAAACCCTAACTCATGACCCGGTTCCCTTTATCCACACCCCCAACCTCTCCTTGCTCTCAACAGCGGCAAAACACGCATAGTTTCCTTTGTGTTTGCTGAGGAAGAAAGGAAGAAACGAATGGGGAAAGAGGGGGAAAGAGGTCCGGAAGAAATAAGGCAGGGGAAGCCTTGTCACCATCGATCCACCGCCCTGGAGCTAGCCGCCGAGCCCGTCATCGTGCCGATCGTCTTCATCGCCGGCCAGCCATGCCTCTGTCACCACGTCCATGCCGCGTCGCCGCCATCCTTGCGATCACAAAGAGAGAGGCTGGCGGGAGGAACTGGCACGCACGGGAGGGGAAGAAACCGCCTCTGCGCCGCCGTCGTTCACAAGCTCAGCCACCTCGCCATTGTCGCCACCAAGGGTTCTGTCGCAGTCAACCCGCCGCGGTTGGTGCTGCTGTCGTCCCTGATGGGTTCCACCGTGGAGAAGGGAATGACGCAGGGGAGAGGAGGCCGCGCCACTGCTGCCGCCACAGGAACCTGTCCCTGCTGAGCCGCCGCTGCCACTGCCAGGGTTTGCCGCCACCGTACTGTTGAGAGAAAGGCTGTCCAGTCACACCGAGCAGGAAAGACGGAGAGATCAGAGGTTGAGCTGGGGTTCAGCCACCATGCCGAGCGGTGCTCGCGTCGCCGGCGCCGCAGTCAGAAAGGGGTTTCGGCCGCAGCAGGTGTCACTGCCGGAGAAGGGGGCTGCGTCTCTGTGATTCTGACCGTCGGGAGTGGTTCTGTGACCTCTGGGAGCACCGCCGGAGCTCCGAACTCAGCTTTTACCACTTGAGACCCTGCTGCCACCGTGTTCCACTGCCGGTAAGATTTTTGAGTTTGGTTTCTATTCTGTTGGAATTCCGGAAAGGTTGTTAACGCCGCGTGGTTGTTACAGTTACGTCACCGGTGTTTTTGCTCGCGATTGTCACTTGGGGTTACTGACGGAGCCACTGCCGGGTTGATAAGGAGCTGCGGCTGCTTCATTTTGTTATTTCAGTGAGTATTTCGACTTTCGAAAGCCCTGCGTTAGTGCTCTGTTCCGTGTAATAAAGTAATTGCGATGTTAATGGTTTTAGGAGTTAGAATCTGGTTTGCTTATGCCGCTTGTAGCTGTTTCTGCTCTCGAGAGAGCAAGCCGAGCCGGGTTCTGAATGCCAGTGATTTTGGGCAGAGCGAAAAGAGCTCAGTTGACACGCTTGGGTTAAGTTTTGCTTGCTGAGGTAGGGGCGCTTTCCAAAAACTATGTTTTATGTATTGGAATTATTACATATGGATACTGATATGAGACAATTGGTATTTGGTGATTGTATCTGCCTTGTGTGTTATTTGATTGTCTCGAATGGTTAAGGATGCTTGTTTGGCTGAATTGTTGTGCGGTTTGTGAAGTATAATGTTTTGATGTTAATTCTTTAAAGATTTGAAATCTGAGTTTGATCCGTTGAGAATTGAGTTGAATTGAGTTAATTATCTTGATAATGTGAAAAGCCGAACGCACTTTTGAAATCAGTCTGGTTTACTTTAATTGACTTGGTTTTGGACAAATGATTTGTTATCGAGCCGTTTCTTTAAAGCTTTAGAAATGAGTTAAATCGGTTGATATTGAGTTGATTTCTGAAATGGTTTCCTTGAGATATGCCACTGAGGCGACTGTTGGATTTAGCTTGCTTTTGAATTGATTTCTGGTTTTGGGCTGTTGAAAAGGATTGTGAAACGATTTAGTTGGGACCCGAACCGGGTGGCAAAGTCCAAGTTTTAGGGGAGGTGCTGCCAAAATTTCTATAAAATCCGAGTCTTTATTGAAATGTTGTTCGGAGAATGATGAGTTAAAGACTTCTACTATTTTATTTGAATTATCAAGAAAGGGATGATTCATACTTTTGAAATGAATTATTAAAGAAGGAATTGTGATTTAGTCTTACTTCTTAAGAAGGACATTGTATCTCTTTTAGGAGAAAGTTATTTAGATGAAACTTGTGTTTTAAAGCTAATTGAATGTGAAAAGGGTTTATGCCTTTGAATTTGCCTTGGGAGTTTCAATTAAAGAGTTTTAATGATTTTGAAAAGACCTGACTGTCTATTGACAAGTTTCATTTTTAAATGTTTTGAGAAAGGTTTTAAGTACTCTTTGAATTCTGAACTTTTGCAAGACTAAAACAATTTCGAACAGTTGAAATACTTTAGAATTTATCATGGGGGTTGAAGCTGGTTTTGCCTAGGTAAAGGAAACGGCTTTGAAAGAAGTAAATGATTACGTGACTCGATTTGGCTTAGATCCTATTTTATTACTCAAGTCGGAAAGCCAATGTTTTAATGATTTTAAATGAATTTGGCGAAATGAGTTATGTTATTCTCCCCTAAAGACTTGGGACTCTGCCGAGAAACTTTTGTCATAAAATCCCATTGTTGGATGGGTGATTTTGAATATCTCAAAGAGGCTTTTAACTTGCCATGATTATGGAAGTTTTGGAAAGAGGATGCCGAGAGTGGCATTGTTTTGAAAGGAGAATTTACCTTGAGTAAAAGTGGCTTATGAGCCTGAGATGATTTGAGAAATGAGATCTTTAAAGCCAAGGCTGAAAAGAGTTGAAACTTGATTTCAAAGTGAAATGAGTTGAGAAAATGATTTATGGCTTAAATGCCGATTTCATGAATTTGATGATTTTGAATGTGGAAGTGCTGTTTTGTTGAGAGCCAGAATGGCTGTGTATGTTTATACATATTGATTGGTTCTGGATTGAACCGTGAGCCGGAATGGCTGTGTATGATATGAATATTGGCTGGTTCTGGAATGAACCGTGAGCCGGATGGCTGAGATGGATGTTGATCCATGGATGAGATTGATTGCATGTTTATGCTGAATCATTGATAAATGTGAATGTTGCACTTCCACTATCTGAGATTACGAGTTTCCCTGGGTAGTAGCAGTGGCTAGCCACCACGTGCTCCAGGTTGAGACTTGATACTCTGTTGACCCCATGTCGTAAGTGTGGCCGGGCACTGTGAAAGCCCCGGATGAGCTCGCCCCCGTAAATATTCACCAATGAGGGTGATGGATATGGATCATGATTATGATCAAGTTTATGATGAGTATAACTCGAGTTGGGGATGCGCGACAGAGGGACAGTCCAATGGTTAGCTACCAGGACTTGTCGGGTTGGCTCTATAACCGACAGATGATATCATCAGCCACTAGGGACAGGCACTCATCATATGCATCTATGTGACATTGCTTGGGTGTGCATATTGTACTTGGCTTGCCTTTGTGATTAATTGCTAATTGTCCTACTTGCAATAACTGTTTGTTTGTGCCTGCATCTTCCTATTTGTGTTTGCATCTGGGACTCTGTTGGATTGTGGTGATTGGTTGTTGGTTGGATTGTTTGGGCCTAGGGCCGTGGTTGGAAAGAGATGAACTGATGGTTGATTTCGGTTTTGTGTTTCTGGTTTGGAAAAAAATTATGAAAGGCTATTTTGGTTCCGCATAGATAAACCATTTTGAAAGGCTTTTGAGTTTTTGAGAATTGAACGGTTCTTCTTTCCGAAAAGATTTTCGACTTTACTTTTATTGGAAACTGTTGTTTTTGAAAAGAGGCATAAGACGGTTATTAATCACTGATGCGGTTATCTTCACGTATCCTATTACAGTAATTCCCAAAAACCCTCTACTGAGAACCCTTTCGAGGATGATGTTCTCACCCCCCTACATTTTTCCCCTTTTAGGATATGGGCGCAGAAGTCACAAAGAGTTTATTTAGTTATTGATATGTTCTGTATTGATGTAGATTATTTATTGTACCCTCGCCTTTATCTTGATATATTCTGTGAGAAGGATAGGGATTGTATTGGTTAATGCTTGTAAATATATTTGTATATATATATATATATATATGTATGTATATATGGATGTACTCTTTATGAGTTTTGTAAGTTGTATGGTATATATGGATGTATGTTATCGGATGAAAGTATTTTTGGGAGCGATATTGCGGTTTAAAGTTTTAAACAGGCTCATATTTTAGTATTAAATAGTATAAAAGTCGTCGTAATGTCCGAGCTATCAGAGTTGCGCAGCCGGAAGCGTGAGCTTTGGTAGTTAGGGTGTTACAGCTCCAAACCGCTTTCTCAGCAACCACAACGACTCTACCCGCAACATGTGGCCCCGATAACTAAATCCTAAACATTAACAACGCGAAAACCTTAATAATACATAACTGAAAACCACCGCGAGGGTCCTGAGACAGAGGTACTTACTGTAACGACAAAACGAAACAACCGAAACTCCAGATTGACCCGGCAGCAATTGTGGCATCAGTTCTCTCGGAGCAAGAATAACAACGACCTCAGCCTCAATTATGCCTTTTTCGAATGATAAACCAGCAACGACTTAAAAAGTAATCCATAGTCCTATAATTAGGCCAGCAAGAAAACAGAGGAACAAAACTGAAACTAGACCAGGGTTTAAAGTGTTACTGTTCCAAGAATGGAGTTTGGGAACGCAGGAGAGCTGCTGTCGAGTGATATCAATGGTGCTCCCCTTCAGGCTCGGTGGTGATCGAACTGTGACAACAAGCTCCCGTCGACGACAGCGGTGACGGCGGTGCACGGCACTGGCGGCGACGACTCCAGCGCGGTAACGAGGATGGAGCTTCTTCTCGGTCAGTGGCTCGCAGCTCACGGTGACGCGCGACACTTCTCCTGTGGTGGTGACTGCTCCAGTCTCCTCTGCGGCGGCGCCGAAGATCAATGCGGCGACGCGAGCTCAAGCCCCACAGACAGGACGGTGGTGATGGTAGCTCTACCCTCTCACCTCCATCACGTCTCACTCTCGACACCTCTCCCTCACCCCTGTTTGATCGGCACCAAGGCGGACTACACGGAACGGCGACGATGCGCGGCAGGGCACGCAGCGGGTTGAGCACGGCGGTGAGGTTCCCTTCGCTCCCTTCCGTTCAACACTCTGAGATCAGGGGCTCTTCTTTCTTCTCCGTGGATTCCTCACCCCACTCCCCCTTCGGTTTCATCTTTCTTTCACAGTCTTGTGTGTGTGTTGCGTTCTGTTGGAAAAAGGGGGGAAAAGTGCATTGCTTGCTGATGGGTGAGGGAAGCTGTGCGCGTTGATTTGGGAAGGAGAGGCTGCAGATGCTGGGTTGTGGGGGAAACGGGTCGGATTAGGGTTTTCAGGGTTAGGGTTTCATTTTTGAAAATTAGGTTTAGGGACATTATGGTAATTTCAAATAAAATTGGGAATAATATAATAATTGGGAATAATTTCTAATCCAACAATAATAATGTATAGAAATACTACTTGCTCATATTTCACATTTTATTCCCAATAAAATGTCCAAATCCAATAATTAGAAATAATATAATTAAACCATTTATTTTCCAAAGTAACAGTATTAATATTTTATTTAATCCGAGTCATATAAAAATCCTTATTATTTCATAACTATCAACTTTATACTTTGAATATAGAAAATAATCCAATA
This sequence comes from Arachis hypogaea, assembly GCF_003086295.3. NCBI lineage: Eukaryota > Viridiplantae > Streptophyta > Magnoliopsida > Fabales > Fabaceae > Arachis > Arachis hypogaea. The sequence continues at coordinate 30,800,909 of NC_092047.1, read as the reverse complement.
ATTATAAAATTGGATAATAATCATAACTTATCTCAAATCCAATAAATCAAAACTTGCCATAATTATCTTTAATAAAATAATCTCTGAAATTAAGGCTATAAATAACTGTAGGACTTGAGACTAGATCATAATAAGACTTTTCAAAGATTCTGGGTCTTACAAAAATTAATATTGTAATGGGAATAACTAAGCATTATTGTTAACAATGAATAAATTCGTCCGTGCTTCATACAAATGAGAATAAAAATATAACACGCCAAGAAGTTGGATTTTGGTGCGAAACTAAAAATTTTTCCATAGCCGGGAATTGAACCCGGAAATTCTCATCATTGAATTGGCCTAAGTGCTACTACAGATAGTGGAATTATTGTGTATTAGTCTAACAATTATTATTTTTAATATTTTAATTTTTTGATGATGTTTTGATAGACAAGTTTTAGTATCTGTTATATCATGATATTTTTTATTAGAGTAAAGTCAAAATTAATATTGTAATGGGAATAACAAAGCATTATTGTTAACACTGAATAAATTCGTTTGTGCTTCATACAAATGAGTATAAAAATATAACACGCCAAGAAGTTGGATTTTGGTGCAAAAATAAAAATTTTTCCGTATCCGGGGGTTGACCCCGGAAATTCTCCTCATTGAAATCGCCTAAGTGATACTACGAATAGTGGAATTATTATGCATTTGCCTAACAATTTTTATTGTTAATATTTTAATTTTTTGTTGATGTTTTGATAGACAAGTTCCAGTATCTATTATAACATGATTTTTTTTATTAGAGTAAAGTCAAAATTAATATTGTAATGGAAATAAGTAAGCATTATTGTTAACAATGAATAAATTCGTCCGTGCTTCATACAAATGAGTATAAAAATATAACACGCCAAGAAGTTAGATTTTGGTACGAAACTAAAAATTTTTCCGTTGCCGGGAGTTGAACCCGAAAATTCTCATCATTGAATTCACCTAAGTGCTACTACGGATAGTGGAATTATTGTGTATTTGTCTAACAATTATTATTTATAATATTTTAATTTTTTGTTGATGTTTTGATAGACAAATTCTAGTATCTGTTATATCATGATATTTTTTTTATTAGAGTAAAGTCAAAATTAATATTGTAATGGGAATAACTAAGAATTATTGTTAACAATGAATAAATTCTTCCGTACTTCATACAAATGAGTATAAAAACATAACACGCCAAAAAGTTGGATTTCGGTGCGAAACTAAAAATTTTTCCGTTGCCGGGAGATGATCCGGGAAATTCTCATCATTGAAATCGCCTAAGTGCTACTACGGATGGTGGAATTATTGTGCATTTGCCTAACAATTATTATTTATAATATTTTAATTTTTTGTTGATGTTTTGATAGACAAGTTCTAGTATCTGTTATATCATGATATTTTTTTTATTAGAGTAAAGTCAAAATTAATATTGTATTGGGAATAACTAAGCATTATTGTTAACAATGAATAAATTCTTCCGTACTTCATACAAATGAGTATAAAAACATAACACGCCAAAAAGTTGGATTTCGGTGCGAAACTAAAAATTTTTCCGTTGCCGAGAGTTGATCCTGGAAATTCTCATCATTGAAATCGCCTAAGTGCTACTACGGATGGTGGAATTATTGTGTATTTGCCTAACATTTATTATTTCTAATATTTTAATTTTTTGTTGATGTTTTGATAGACAAGTTCTAGTATCTGTTATATCATGATATTTTTTTATTAGAGTAAAGTCAAAATTAATATTGTAATGGGAATAACTAAGCATTATTGTTAACAATGAATAAATTCGTTTGTGCTTCATACAAATGAGTATAAAAACATAACAGGCCAAAAAGTTGGATTTCGGTGCGAAACTAAAAATTTTTCCGTAGCCGGGAGTTGACATCGAAAATTCACATCATTGAAATCGCCTAAGTGCTACTACGGATGGTGGAATTATTGTGCATTTTCCTAACAATTATTATTTTTAATATTTTAATTTTTTGTTGATGTTTTGATAGACAAGTTCCAGTATCTATTATAACATGATTTTTTTTATTAGAGTAAAGTCAAAATTAATATTGTAATGGGAATAAGTAAGCATTATTGTTAACAATGAATAAATTCGTCTGTGCTTCATACAAATGAGTATAAAAATATAACACGCCAAGAAGTTGGATTTTGGTGCGAAACTAAAAAATTTTACGTAGGCGGGAGTTGAACCCGGAAATTCTCATCATTGAATTCGCCTAAGTGCTACTACGGATAGTGGAATTATTGTGTAATTGTCTAACAATAATTATTTTTAATATTTTAATTTTTTGTTGATATTTTGATAGACAAGTTCTAGTATCTGTTATATCATGATATTTTTTTTATTAGAGTAAAGTCAAATTTAATATTGTAATGGGAATAACTAAGCATTATTGTTAACAATGAATAAATTCGTCCGTGCTTCATACAAATGAGTATAAAAACATAACATGCCAAAAAGTTGGATTTCGGAGCGAAACTAAAATCTTTTCCGTTGCCGGGAGTTGACATCGGAAATTCTCATCATTGAAATCGCCTAAGTGCTACTACAGATGGTGGAATTATTGTGCATTTGCCTAACAATTATTATTTCTAATATTTTAATTTTTTGTTGATGTTTTGATAGACAAGTTCTAGTATCTGTTATATCATGATATTTTTTTATTAGAGTAAAGTCAAAATTAATATTGTAATGGGAATAACTAAGCATTATTGTTAACAATGAATAAATTCGTTTGTGCTTCATACAAATGAGTATAAAACATAACACGCCAAAAAGTTGGATTTCGGTGCGAAACTAAAAATTTTTACGTAGCCGGGAGTTGAACCCAGAAATTCTCATAATTGAAATCACTTAAGGGCTACTAGGGATGGTGGAATTATTGTGCATTTGGCTAACAATTATTATTTTTAATATTTTAATTATTTGTTTATGTTTTGATAGACAAGTTCTAGTATCTGTTATATCATGATATTTTTTTATTAGAGTAAAGTCAAAATTAATATTGTAATGGGAATAACTAAGCATTATTGTTAACAATGAATAAATTCATCCGTGCTTCATACAAATGAGTATAAAAACATAACACGCCAAGAAGTTGGATTTTGGTACGAAACTAAAAATTTTTCCGTAGCCGGGAGTTGAAGCCGGAAATTCTCATCATTGAAATCACCTAATTGCTACTACGGATGTTGGAATTATTGTGCATTTGCCTAACAATTATTATTTTTAATATTTTAATTTTTTGTTGATGTTTTGAAAGACAAGTTCTAGTATCTGTTATATCACGATATTTTTTTATTAGAGTAAAGTCAAAATTAATATTGTAATGGGAATAACTAAGCATTATTGTTAACAATGAATAAATTCATCCGTGCTTCATACAAATGAATATAAAAATATAACAAGCCAAGAAGTTGGATTTTGGTGCGAAACTAAAAATTTTCCGTAGCCAGGAGTTGAACCCTGAAATTCTCATCATTGAATTCGCCAAAGTGCTACTACAGATAGTGGAATTATTGTGTATTTGCCTAACAATCATTATTTTTAATATTTTAATTTTTTTTATGTTTTGATAGACAAGTTCTAGTATCTGTTATATCATGATATTTTTTTCTTAGAGTAAAGTAAAAATTAATATTGTAATGGGAATAACAAAGCATTATAGTTAACAATGAATAAATTCGTCCGTCCTTCAAACAAATGAGTATAAAAATATAACAAGCCAAGAAGTTGGATTTTGGTGCGAAACTAAAAATTTTTCTGTATCCAGGTGTTGAACTCGGAAATTCTGATAATTGAAATCGCCTAAGTGCTACTACGGATAGTGAAATTATTGTGCATTTGCCTAACAATTATTATTTTTAATATTTTAATTTTTTGTTGATGTTTTGATAGACAAGTTCTAGTATCTGTTATATCATGATATTTTTTTATTAGAGTAAAGTCAAAATTAATATTGTAATAGGAATAACTAAGCATTATTCTTAACAATGAATAAATTCGTCCGTGCTTCATACAAATAAGTATAAAAATATAACACGCCAAAAAGTTGGATTTTGGTGCGAAACTAAAAATTTTTCCGTAGCCAGGAATTGAATCCGAAAATTCTCATCATTGAATTCGCCTAAGTGCTACTACAGATAGTGGAATTATTGTGTATTTGTCTAACAATTATTATTTTTAATATTTTAATTTTTTGTTGATGTTTTGAGAGACAAGTTCTAGTATCTGTTATATCATGATATTTTTTTATTAGAGTAACGTCAAAAGTAATATTGTAATGGGAATAACTAAGCATTATTGTTAACAATGAATAAATTCGTCCATGCTTCATACAAATGACTATAAAAACATAACACGCCAAGAAGTTGGATTTCGATGCGAAACTAAAAATTTTTCCTTTGCCGGGAGTTGAACTCGGAAATTTTCATCATTGAAATCGCGTAAGTTCTACTACGGATGGTGAAATTATTGTGCACTTGCCTAACAATTATTATTTTTAATATTTTAATTTTTTGTTGATGTTTTGATAGATAAGTTCTAGTATCTGTTATATTCATGATATTTTTTAATAGAGTAAAGTCAAAATTAATATTGTAATAAGAATAACTAAGCATTATTGTTAACAATGAATAAATTCATCCGTGCTTCATACAAATGAGTATAAAAATATAACATGCCAAGAAGTTGGATTTTCTTGCGAAACTAAAAATTTTTCTGTAGCCCGGAGTGGAACGCCGAAATTCTCATCATTGAATTCGCCTAAGTGCTACTATGAATTGTGGAATTATTATGTATTTGCCTAACAATCATTATTTTTAATATTTTACTTTTTTGTTGATGTTTTGATAGACAAGTTCTAGTATCTGTTATATCATGATATTTTTTTATTAGAGTAAAGTCAAAATTAATATTGTAATGGGAATAAATAAGCATTATTGTTAACAATGAATAAATTCATCCATGCTTCATACAAATGACAATAAAAACATAACAGGCCAAAAAGTTGGATTTCGGTGCGAAACTAAAAATTTTTCCGTAGCGGGAAGTTGAATCCGAAAATTCTCATCATTGAAATCGCCTAAGTACTACTACGGATGGTGAAATTATTGTGCATTTGCCTAACAATTATTATTTTTAATATTTTAATATTTTGTTGGTGTTTTGATAGACAAGTTCTAGTATCTGTTATATCATGATATTTTTTGTTAGAGTAAAGTAAAAATTAATATTGTAATGAGAATAACTAAGCATTATTGTTAACAATGAATAAATTCGTCCGTGCTTCAATCAAATGAGTATAAAAATATAACACGCCAAGAAGTTGGATTTTGGTGCGAAACTAAAAATTTTTCCGTAGCCAGGAGTTGAACCCCGAAATTCTCATCATTGAATTCGCCTAAGTGCTACTATGAATAGTGGAATTATTGTGTATTTGCCTAACAATCATTATTTTTAATATTTTAATTTTATGTTGATGTTTTGATAGACAAGTTCTAGTATCTGTTATATCATGATATTTTTTTATTAGAGTAAAGTCAAAATTAATATTGTAATGGGAATAAATAAGCATTATTCTTAACAATGAATAAATTCATCCGTGCTTCATACAAATGACTATAAAAACATAACACGCCAAGAAGTTGGATTTCGGTGCGAAACTAAAAATTTTTCCGTAGCCAGGAGTTGAACCCGGAAATTCTCATCATTGAAATCGCCTAAGTGCTACTACAAATGGTGCAATTATTGTGCATTTGCCTAACAATTATTATTTTTAATATTTTAATTTGTTGTTGATGTTTTGATAGACAAGTTCTAGTATCTGTTATATCATGATATTTTTTATTAGAGTAAAGTCAAAATTAATATTGTAATGAGAATAACTAAGCATTATTGTTAACAATGAATAAATTCGTCCGTGCCTCATACAAATGAGTATAAAAATATAACACGCCATGAAGTTGGATTTTGGTGCGAAACTAAAAATTTTTCCGTAGCCAGGAGTTGAACCCCGAAATTCTCATCATTGAATTCGCCTAAGTGCTACTATGAATAGTGGAATTATTGTGTATTTGCCTAACAATCATTATTTTTAATATTTTACTTTTTTGTTGATGTTTTGATAGACAAGTTCTAGTATCTGTTATATCATGATATTTTTTTATTAGAGTAAAGTCAAAATTAATATTGTAATGGGAATAACTAACCATTATTATTAACAACGAATAAATTCGTCCGTGCTTCATACAAATGAGTATAAAAGTATAACACGCCAAGAAGTTGGATTTCGGTGCGAAACTAAAAATTTTTCCGTAGCCAGGAGTTGAACCCGGAAATTCTCATCATTGAAATCGCCTAAGTGCTACTACAAATGGTGCAATTATTGTGCATTTGCCTAACAATTATTATTTTTAATATTTTAATTTGTTGTTGATGTTTTGATAGACAAGTTCTAGTATCTGTTATATCATGATATTTTTTATTAGAGTAAAGTCAAAATTAATATTGTAATGAGAATAACTAAGCATTATTGTTAACAATGAATAAATTCGTCCGTGCCTCATACAAATGAGTATAAAAATATAACACGCCATGAAGTTGGATTTTGGTGCGAAACTAAAAATTTTTCCGTAGCCAGGAGTTGAACCCCGAAATTCTCATCATTGAATTCGCCTAAGTGCTACTATGAATAGTGGAATTATTGTGTATTTGCCTAACAATCATTATTTTTAATATTTTACTTTTTTGTTGATGTTTTGATAGACAAGTTCTAGTATCTGTTATATCATGATATTTTTTTATTAGAGTAAAGTCAAAATTAATATTGTAATGGGAATAACTAACCATTATTATTAACAACGAATAAATTCGTCCGTGCTTCATACAAATGAGTATAAAAGTATAACACGCCAAGAAGTTGGATTTTGGTGTGAAACTAAAAATTTTTCCGTAGCCGGGAGTTGAACCCAGAAATTCTCATCATTGAAATCACCTAAGTGCTACTAGGGATGCTGGAATTATTGTGCATTTGGCTAACAATTAATATTTTTAATATTTTAATTATTTGTTGATGTTTTGATAGACAAGTTCTAGTATCTGTTATATCATGATATTTTTTTATTAGAGTAAAGTCAAAATTAATATTGTAATGGGAATAACTAAGCATTATTGTTAACAATGAATAAATTCGTCCGTGCTTCATACAAATGACTATAAAAACATAACACGCCAAGAAGTTGGATTTCGGTGCGAAACTAAAAATTTTTTCGTAGCCGGGAGTTGAACCCGGAAATTCCCATCATTGAAATCGCCTAAGTGCTACTAGGGATGGTGGAATTATTGTGCATTTGGCGAACAATTATTATTTTTAATATTTTAATTATTTGTTGATGTTTTGATAGACAAGTTCTAGTATCTCTTATATCATGATATTTTTTTATTAGAGTAAAGTCAAAATTAATATTGACATATAATTAAATAAGTATCCTAAACACCCAACGTATAGTAATAAGTCCCTAACTCTCCTGTAACCTCTATGAGGAACAAAATAGATAAGTTTCTTGGAGAGAAAGCTAGGTACTTATATACATAAGCTGATAAACACCAAAAACCCAAGAACCGTTCTGCTTCAGAGATCCAGACGCCGAGCAAGGAGCCTCTCGACCTGCATCTGAAAATAGTAACACAGTATGAGGTGAGAACCGGAGGTTCTCAGGATGGTAAAGGTGCCACGCGTATAATAAATAAGGTCCTGAAAATGCCAGAGGCAATCCTAGAACTCCGTCATACAATTGCAAAGCTTAATTTCTAAGCGGAAGACATAAAAAAGGATAGGTGGCCTAATGAATTCTAACATTACATATTTTAAACCTAACATTAACTCCAAACTGGTCCACCCTTCCTCCGCTCCTCCATCACCAATTAGTTTACACAGACAAATAAGCAAACAAGGCAAGCACAAGTAACTTACAAGTAATACAGATAACAAGTACAACAGATAGCATGTTATAATCAAGTAGGTATTCCCAAATAGTTCACAAACAAGCAATTCACACAATGTGCACATGATGCATGCCTGTCCTATGGCTGTTGATATCAACTGTCAGTTACGTAGTCATCCCGACATGTTTTCAAGCTCAAAATACACCATGGGGAGAATCCCCAAGCTGACATGGGGAGGAGAACACCCCCAAGCTCAATAATATCCATGGGACGAATTCCAAGCTGACATGGGGAGGAGAATGCCCCCAAGCTCAATAATATCCATGGGACGAATCCCAAGCTGACATGGGGAGAAGAGACAACACCCCAAGCTGACATGGGGAAAACAATACGCCAAGCCCAATAACAACCACGGAAAAAATTCCGGCATACATGGGGAGAACGCCCCAAGCTCAAGTTATTCAATCATTTCTCATAATTATCATTTTTATTCTCGAAACCAATTCGTATCTCATCTTATCATTCTCAGCTTTACTTAACTCATTGCTCATACATTTTATTATTCTTGTTTGATTAACATCATCAATTCTCGACTTTTATTTCATTCCTTGTTCCTCATGCTTCTTTTTTCTCTTTATCTCTCAATATCATTGTCTTTAACTTTAACCCTTCCTAGGGGCAACTTACATTTTTTTTCCATTTCCTAAGCTTGTTTAATCTAAAATCTTCTTGTGTTGTAAGTACTTATGCACGACCTATTTTTCTTGGTAAGGTAACTCTAGAGATCCTAATCTTCAATTTAAGTTAGGTTTTGCTGAACTTGGATTAGAATTGAATTTTTTACAAGATTTAGAATTCTGCTACAGCATTTACAAAATTCTAGAAAAACAGACAGCAGCAGTATTTTTATAAATTCTACAATAATTCTAATTCTAGTCTGTTGCCTCTAAATTTTGGTGGGATTATGGTCAACATTCCCAAGTTTAAAAACCCACAAGTTTCAGGTTCATATCACTTCATTTGAGTAATTAATTATCAATTGGAAGAGGTGCCCTATTTTTATGAATCAGTTCAGAATTTCCAGCAAACAACCCATCTTCCAAATGACTTATCTAAGTCTAAAAGGTAGATATGGACCTGAAACTTCTTCTCAATTAAAATAGACTGATAAATCTTTAAATACCTTTTGGGAGCAACTCAAAATTCCATTTAAATTCAAAGTTATAGCGTCTGAAAGTTGGTACTGCAGAACCAGAAAACCAAAAAAATCTGCAGTAACCACTAAACTTCAAAAAATCGTATCTTCCAAACCACTAGGCCAAATTCCCTGAAATTTTTCTGGAATAATCTTGACTTATAGAAATTTGTTATAAAAATAGATTATTTCGAAAATCATGTCCAGATTATTCCCATTTTTTGTTTTAAGTTGCTGTCCAAACAGATTAGGAATTTCTGCAGCAAGACTTCTCAATTTCACTAACCAAATTTAGTCCTCTAGGTTTCCAACTTATACTAGTCAACCATTCCCCTCATTCATCACCATATCTACTTTAATTATATCATAACCCTACCCCAAAACCTCAGTTTCATGTACCTATCAGAAATTACCATGATTTATATCATACAAGCACACTTTAAAGCATTAAAATTCTGCACTTCTTCTAACAATAATAAACCAACCAATCAACAGAATTTCAGCAACATCAATCTTACTAACTCATCACCTTCAACTAGAAATTGCATCTAACAATTACCCATAATTAATTATTAGCCAATCAATAAACCATAACCACAAAATCTCATTAACATATACCAACAACATCATCAACTCACAAAACTAATCATTTAATGCATAAAACCATTTCAACTTATCCTATAGTTCTTCTAGCCTAAGTTTTCACACCACCTTATATATTAAAAGCGCAAAACCTAAACCATACCTTGGCCGATCACTATATCTAGTCCAAGGCAGCCACACGAATCACAACCACAGCCCCTCAAGCTTTGAGAAACCAACCAAAATCTTAGCTCCAATCACCACCAAGCTTCCAAATGTCCACAATTCAATTCTAATGCACATATATATACTTAATTCACACCTAATACACATATCTATTCCCAATTCAGATTTTACATAATAAATTCAAGATTTGGCTAGAGTTTAGGTGATCCTTACCGCACCCACACTCACAGCAACTCAACCCGATAAGCTCCGCAAGCTAAATTGAACCTAGAACACCAAAATGAACAATTTTCAACATATTTCTCCATAGATTTTCGAAACTGAAACAGGGGAGATCGAGGAAGGAAATGTGGATTCCTTACCTTACAACATACCAGGCTTTGTAGAGCTCGATGCCGCGGTCGTGATCGTCAATCGGAGCTCCGAATAAAAAGTTATTGAAAATTGAAATTTGAGTGAGGGTTTTGGAAGCTTCAAACATTCTTCCTTCTCATGCTGAGCTGTCCAGCATTTGCATGCCAAAATGAAGGAGAAAATGAGCTTCAGCTCATTTAAGTGATGGGTCCGGTTGGGCCCACGGGCCCGGTTTGGGCCCGGTTCAACCGGTTCGGCCCATTCGGTCCAATTTTGGGCCAAAATTTTCGAAATTAGTATCAAAATTCTCGTTTTGAAGAGCTCTATCTTATTTTGATATTAGTTTTGTATTTTTAATTTTCCTAGTTAAAATTTAATTTATTGACTAATTATTTACTAATTTTACGGGGTTTACATCCTACCCACCTAATTAGGAATTTTGCCCTCAAAATTCAGATTCAGTTATCTGAAAAGAGGTGTGGGTAGTCTTTCGGCATATTCTGAGTTTCATGAAGCTGACCCCGTTACTCGAAATGTCCATCTCCTTTCATTTAGATTGGCTTAGGTTGTAAGACATGAATTCGTTTTAGAAGCGTGTTTCAGAAGTTACGAAAGGCACGACAGAAAACTATTGGCACACCTCCGACCATCAATACTCTCCAAAAAATTGAAATGGGCTAACTTAGCGGGTTTTAACTTTCTTATTTTTGATTGCTCATCCGATTCTAGTTCGTTGAAGTAATCTTCAGATATAGGTATCATCTTCCTTCCCACTTGAGAAGTCTTCTTCTTAGATCTGCTTAACTTTTTTGTCGGCTTTCATAATAAGAATTCTAACTCAGATTTGCGTAACTTTTTCTCCATTGTCTCAGCTATCAAATTCAGGAACTAAGACGCTCGATGCTCTATATGGTGGGTACAGCAAGTTCTTAGAGATTAACAAGATATACAAGAAGGAGTTAAGGTGCACTCTTAGAGAGGAATTGAAATTCAAGCTGGTTGAGGAAAAGATATAGCGCACCAAATTAAATAAACCTTAGCTAACGTCAACGAATTATCAATTTTTCAAAAGAGAGCAGTTCCACTCGCGGCAAGTTTCTAAGATTCACAAATTTACATTATTATGACAAGACAAGGTCGGATTCATTTGGAAAGAGCAAGATTCGTGCAAGTTAGGGGTAGGATTAGGAGTTGATCCATTCATTATTTAAGAAGAAGTTCGGGTTAGAATTCTATTGTAAGCTACAAAAGAAGGCTAGGTCAACTCGGAAGGATTCGTTAACACGCTCTCCGGTGCAATTGATATTTCATACCGGGCACACTTGATTGAACGGATCTCGTGCTCTATTTTATAATCCTTCAAGCTTCTGAGTCCCATCGATTCTAATAGTCGTCGCACCACTCTCAACACTCTCGATTCTTAACCTATGACTCACATTGTATGCTTGCTCTTCCAACCCTCTTTCACTATATAACCCTAGTTATTGTTCTTCAAGAACCTAGTCACTCCCTCACAGTCAACCAAATGCCGTTTTGTCTCCGTAATTAAAAGTCATCTTTCGATCATTCTCTTGGAAGTCACAATTCTCACAGCCCGGTGGTGGATTATACTAAGTATTACAGGTCATCATCATGCAAAGTAGTCAAAATTTTAATTACTAGTCCATCCTTACCTCCAATCGGAGCATCTGTGCCCTCAACACCATCCGCCATCATAGTGTACACTCGTCCCGCCTGCGGAGCTCTCCTAGCATCCTGACTCTTCTTTTTTGGGCAATTTCAGGACATATGCCCGGCTCTTCCACAGTAATAATAGACATCCCAACCGGCCCTACACGGAGTGTTCGGGTGGTATCTTCCACACCTCCTGCAAGTCAAGTCGTCCTGCGGTAACTGAGCCTGTTTTCTGTGTCCTCTTCCCTGGTTATTGTTATTATTGAACCTCCAGAAGCTATTCTGGCCTTGATGTTGCTGTGGAATATTGCCACCTCGCTTGAAATCTTGAGCTCTAGGCACAAAATTTCTTCTGTGATCTTCCTTAATAGAGCTTCGGTGGTCACTCTTATCTAATGCCGCCTTTCTCAGACATTCTTCAGCAACTCTGGTTTTGTTTACCAGTTCAGAGAAGGTTCGGATCTCCATCGGTGCAACAAAGCTCAGAATATCGCTCCTAAGACCTCCCTCATACTTGATACACTTCCACTCAGCAAAGTCCTCAGGAGCTCCCCCACAAATACGTGAAAAATGGCACAGTTCCTCAAATTTGCTTGTGTACTCAGTAATGGTCATCTGGCCATGTTTTAGCTGAAGCAATTCAAGTTCCTTTGCATTTCTAACTGAGTTGGGAAAGTATTTCTTATAGAATTCTTCTCAGAATAACTCCCAAGTGATTACAACCCCATCAGGCTACAGAATACGCCTCTTGCCCTGCCACCAATGCTGAGCCTCACCCTGCAGCTGGTAGGTTCCAAACTCAACCCACTGTTCATCAGGAACCTGCTGAGCCTGTAATGCTCGCTCAATGGCTTGTATCTAGTTATCCGCATCGGTAGCATTCGAGGTTCCTCTAAAGTTCAGAGGATGAACCTTCAGCAAGGAAGAAAGCGTCATAGGACCATCATCGCCGTTGTTGCCATTGTTCCCATTACTTATTTTATTTCCTAGAGCTTCGGCTGTCGCTTGCTTCGTGGCGGCCATATTTCCTAGAGCGGCCATGAAGTCTATAGTGTTAGGAGGATTGTTCCATGTTGCTTCAGGCATAGAATTTCTTATTCTGCCTCTACCTCGTCCGCGTCCGCGTCTACGAGTCGACATCTGGTCCCTATACAAACCAAACAAGTGATATCAAGTTGATCAGTCTCAATATCGTAAGTCTAGTGCTTTAAGTCCCAGATGCATGCTCATGAATGTTTATGCCACATATATCAATTAGATATCCAAATAGCACATAGACACATACACAGAGAATGCACAGAAGCATAATCAGTCTGTCCTCGGGCTCTACCACACAGAGCTTTACACCTAGGACGTAAAACAGAGGTGGCGAGGTGCTACGACTGCTAAAATAAAATACATACATATAATAGTAGAAAGAATATAATAAACTAGGAGCCTTGAAAAATGGGTAAAACAAAACTGGCAAAATAAAAAGCGCAACGCTCCGGAACGGAATAACTTGCGTGCGAAGAAACCTGAAGACTACAGATATGAATAAGCAAAAGAATAAAAGAAAGCCAAGAATACATTGAAACTAGCTCCTGACTTAGCCTGCAAAGCCAAGGCTGGCCGGAGAATATTTACATATAATTACATAAGTATCCTAAACACCCAATGTACAGTAATAAGTCCCTAACTCTCTTGTAACCTCTATGAGGAACAAAATAGATAAGTTTCTTGGAGAGAAAGCTAAGTACTTATATACATAAGCTGATAAACACCAAAAACCCAGGAACTGCTCCGCCTAAGAGATCCAGACGCCTAGCAATGAGCCTCTCGACCTGCATCTGAAAACAGTAACATAGTATGGGGTGAGAACCGGAGGTTCTCAACATGGTAAAGGTGCCACGCGTATAATAAATAAGGTCCTGGGAATGCGAGAGGCAATCCTAGAACTCCGTCATACAATTGCAAAGCTTAATTTCTAAGCAGAAGCCATAAAAAGGGGTAGATCACCTAATGAATTCTAACCTTACATATTTTAAACCTAACATTAAGTCCAAACCGGTCCACCCTTCCTCCGCTCCTCCATCACCAATTAGTTTACACAGACAAATAAGCAAACAAGGCAAGCACAAGTAACTTTCAAGTAATACAGATAACAAGTACAACAGATAACATGTTATAATCACGTAGGCATTCCCAAATAGTTCACAAACAAGCAATTCACACAATGTGCACATGATACATGCCTGTCCTATGGCTGTTGATATCAACTGTTGGTTACGTAGCCATCCCGACATGTTTTCAAGCTCAAAATACACCATGGGGAGAATCCCCAAGCTGACATGGGGAGGAGAACGTCCCCAAGCTCAATAATATCCATGGGACGAATCCCAAGCTGACATGGGGAGAAGAAACAACACCCCAAGCTGACATGGGGAAAACAATATGCCAAGCTCAATAACAACTACGGAAAAAATCCCGGCTGACATGGGGAGAACACCCCAAGCTCAAGTTATTCAATCATTTCTCATAATTATGAGTTTTATTCTCGAAACCAATTCATATCTCATCATTCTCAGCTTTACTTAACTCGGTGCTCATACATTTTATTATTCTTGATTAATTAACATCATCAATTATCGACTTTTATTTCATTCCTTGTTCCTTATTCTTCTTTCTTCTCTTTATCTCTCAATATCATTGTCTTTAACTTTAACCCTTCCTAGGGGCAACTTACAATTTTTTCCAATTCCTAAGCTTGTTTAATCTAAACCCTTCTTGTGTTGTAAATACTTATGCACGACCTATTTTTCTTAGTAAGGTAACTCTAGAGATCCTAATCTTCAATTTAAGTTAAGTTTTGCTGAACTTGGATTAGAATTGAATTTTTTACAAGATTTGGAATTCTGCTACTGCATTTACAAAATTCCAAAAAAACAGACAGTAGTAGTATTTTTATAAATTCTACAATAATTCTAGTTCTAATCTGTTGCCTCTAAATTTTGGTGAGATTACATTCAACATTCCCAAGTTTAAAAACCTACAAGTTTCAGGTTCATATAACTTCATTTGAGTAATTAATTATTAATTGGAAGAGGTGCCATATTTTTATGAATCAGTTCAGAATTTCCAGCAAACAACCCATCTTCCAAACCACTTGGCCAAATTCCCTGAAATATTTTTGGAATAATCTTGACTTATAAAAATTTGTTATAAAAATAGATTAGTTCGAAAATCATGTCCAGATTATTCCCAGTTTTTGTTTTATGTTGCTGTCCAAACAGATTAGAAATTTCTGCAGCAAGACTTCTCAATTTCACTAACAAAATTTAGTCCTCTAGGTTTCCAACTTATACTAGTCCACCATTCCTCTCATTCATTATCATATCTACTTTAATTATATCATAACTCTACCCCAAAACCTCAGTTCCATGTACCTATCAGAAATTACCATGATTTATATCATACAAGCACACTTTAAAGCATTAAAATTCTGCACTTCTTATAACAATAATAAACCAACCAATCAACAGAATTTCAGCAACATCAACCTTACTAACTCTTCAACTTCAACTAAAAATTGCATCTAACAATTACCCATAATTCATTATTAGCCAATCAACAAACCATAACCACAAAATCTCATTAACATATACCAACAACATCATCAACTCACAAAACTAATCATTTAATGCATAACACCATTTCAACTTATCCTATAGTTCTTCTAGCCTAAGTTTTCACACCACCTTATATATTAAAAGTGCGAAACCTAAACCATACCTTGGCCGATCACTATATTTAGTCCAAGGCAGCTACATGAATCACAACCACAACCCCTCAAGCTTTGAGAAACCAACCAAAATCTTAGCTCCAATCACCACCAAGCTTCCAAATGTCCACAATTCAATTCCAATGCACATATATATACTTAATTCACGCCAAATACACATATATATTCCCAATTTTGATTTTACATAATAAATTCAAGATTTGGCTAGGGTTTAGGTGATCCTTACCGCAGCCACACTCACAGCAACTCAAACCGATAAGCTCCGCAAGCTAAATCGAACCTAGAACACCAAATTGAACAATTTTCAACATATTTGCTCATAGATTTTCGAAATTGAAATAGGGAAGATCGAGGAAGGAAATGTGGATTCCTTACCTTACAACATACCGGGCTTTGTAGAGCTCGACGCCGTGGTCACGTGGTTGCAAACGGGTTTTGGAAGCTTCAAACGTTCTTCCTCCTCATGCTAGGCTCTCCAGCGTTTGCATGCCAAAATGAAGGAGAAAATGAGCTTTAGCTCATTTAAGTGATGGGTCTGGTTGGGCCCATGGGCCCGGTTTGAGCCCTGTTCAACCGGTTCGACTCATTTGGTCCAATTTTGGGCCAAATTATTCGAAATTAATATCAAAATTCTTGATTTGAAGAGCTCTATCCTATTTTGATATTAGTTTTGTATTTTTAATTTTTCTAATTAAAATTCAATTTATTGACTAATTATTTTCTAATTTTACGGGGTTTACAAGTATTTTATTGAAGTAAAATATTTTTTTCAGTTTTATGTTTATATCAAATTAAATGTAAAAATATATTAAAGATTATTAGTGATACTAAACTTTATTTGATAAAAATTTATTAGAGTAAGGACAAAATTAATATTGTAATAGGAATAAATAACCGTTATTGTTAACAATGAATAAATTCGTCCGTGCTTCATACAAATGAGTATAAAAATATAACACGCCAAGAAGTTTGATTTTGGTTCGAAATTGAAAATTTTTCCGTAGCCGGGAGTTGAACCCAGAAATTCTCATCATTGAATTTGCCTGAGTACTACTACGGATGGTGGAATTATTGTGTATTTATGTAAAAATTATTATTACTAATATTTTAATTTTTGGTTGATGTTTTGATAGACAAGTTCTAGTATTTGTTATATCATGATATTTTTTTAGTAGAGTATAGTCAAAATTAATATTGTAATGGGAATAACTAAGCATTTTTGTTAACAATGAATAAATTCGTCCGTGTTTCATACAAATGAGTATAAAAATATAAGACGCCAAGAAGTTGGATTTTGGTGCGAAACTAAAAATTTTTCCGTAGCTGGGAGTTGAACCTGAAAATTCTCATCGTTGAATTTTCCTTAGTGCTATTGTGGATGGTGGAATTATTGAGTATTTTTCTAAGAATTATTATTTATATTGTAAGACCTAAGACTTTTGAAAAGTCCTATTTTGAATCAATCTCAAATTATATATTTATTTATGGTTTTAATTTCAGAAATTATTTTTATTGAAAATAATTAAAGGCAATTAATTGGACTTGAAATAAATTAAGGTTTTTATCCAAACTCCATACCTATGGATTATTTTCCTATTTATGATTTAAAGTTCTGGAAATTCGAAATAATGAGGTTTGGCTATTTAAATTTGAATTTTGTCCAATTTTATAATTATTGAATTATTTTCTATATTTAAATTATAAAATTGGTAGTTATGAAATAATAAGAATTTTATATGATTTGATTTTAGACAATTTAATTTATATCATTTAATACTTTAAGTTAAGGATAAAGAGAAATTAATTATATTATCATGAATTTTCAATTAGAGTAATTTATTGAAAATCAATTAGTATTTTTATACCAGAAATAATATTTTAAAGTAATTTTAGAGATTAAATTAGTTTTTCAAATATTAATAGTTTATGCTCCAATTTTATTAAAATTGCCAAATTATCCCTATACCTAATTTTTACCAAAATTCTAAATCCCCAAAATATCACTCTAACCCTAATTTCCCCAAAAACCTAGCCGCCTTATCTCCTCAGCCACCGAATCCCTTTTCTTCCCTAAACCCAGCAGCAAATTCATGAAAAAAAAAAGAAACAACACCCACATTAACACATGAACTCCAGCCAAACAGAAAGGGGGAGAAAGGAGAGGGATCTGCGGGAGAAGGGGAGAGGAGAGTGAGGGCGGCGCCGACGGGCGTCACTGCCGCCGCGCCGTCAGGTCGCACAGAGAAGAGAGAGAGGGAGAGCTGAGGAAGGAGAAGAGAGAGAAGACTGCGCTGCTGCCTCGCCGCGCCGTGTCACGTCACCGTCCAGCCGTGTCGAAGAAGGAGAGGCATCGCCATTTTGAACCCGCATCGCCGTCACTGTCGACTGTGTCAGCTGAGGGAGAGTGAGAGAGGAACGAGAGAGCCCACGATGGAGAAAGGGGAGATGTCGCCACTGTACCAGACGCCATCATGCACGCTGAGCAGAAGCCGTTCGCCACTGCCAGACCTCCGTCGCCAGTGATTCGCCCCTGCTGAAGCTCATCACTGCTGTTGTGACACTACCACGGAGAGAGGAAGTGACGTGATTAAAGAGAGGAAAAGGAAGGAGACCCGCGCGCAGTTAGAGCCAGTGTCGCCCAGTCGCCACCGTTCATGCCTTGCCGTCGCCAGGGTTGCCACCGCCGTATCTCACCGCCAAAGAGAAGCCTTGCCTACGCTGTTGCCAAACCGGGCCAGATTTACCGGTAACCCTGTTTCTTGAACCCTGTTCCACTGTTTTGATTATTGTTGGTGTCTCTGCTGCCTTAATCACTCAGATTAATGCTACCACCGCCACTGGCTTGCCATTTCTGCTCGGCTGTGCCCTTATTCGCTGTTCTGATTGTTGAAAGGAAATGTTGTCGAAGCTATAACTTCTCCGTTCCCATTCTCTTGTTTTTTTTCTGGTAAGACAAATTCTGTTGTACTTTATCTTGCCATAATACTCCATTTTGACTCTGTTTTATTAGTGCGTAATGTTCCTCTTTGCCTTGCTTGGTTGTGTTTATTCTGTCTGCTACCTAGAGGTGCTGTGTTTGCGGTTATTACTTTTGCTTGCCATTCTTCTCCGCTGGCAGAGGGTGTTTGGAATATAAATCATGATGTAGCTGCTGCAGAATAAGGTGAAAAGAGGGTTTATCGTGTTAAAATTACTGCAGGTTTGATTATCCTTTGAGGTAGGGTTTTTCTTAAAATCTATTTTACATTACAGAGTTGTTATAAATAGATATTGATGCAAAAAGATATACTTCTGTGATTATATTGGTCTTGTGGATGTGACGGTTTGTTAAACTGAATTATTGATTGCTTGGTTGCGTGAACGGTGTATGGTTGTTGATAAGAAATCGATTTGAAATGTTATTTACTTGATTATTATGAAAAATGGATTTTCTTGGTTTGGAGTTTACTTGGTAATATAAATGAATCGATTTTGAGAATAATTTGAGATATGAAAATAATTTGATTTTGAGTTCAGTTTGATTTTGAGTTAGTCTGATTTTATAAATGATTTAGTATTTGAGCTGGTTTGATTTTAAAAAGAGTTTTATTAATTGAATTGGTTTGATTTGAAAATAATTTGATATTGGAAATGGTTAAATTTTGGAAAAATGTTTAAGATTTGGAAATGGATGAGAAATGTTTGGATGGGACCCAAAAAGGGTGGCAGTGTTCGAGTTTTAGAGGAGATGCTGCCGAAATTTTATAAAATTGGAAGTTTTATTTCAAGAAATTAATTAAAAAGATTTGTTTTTAAATATTATATGTTTTAAGATTGATTTATTTATCAAAGAAAGAATTATGTTCTGAAATGGGATTGTTAATGGACGGAATGGAAAGAAGGATGATGAGGATTTTCTTTGAAATATGGTTTTTCAATGAATTTGGAAATGAGATTTGGATTCATGAATGATTATGATGTTGAGAATGTTGAGATATGAACTTTGAATTATTCACATGGCTTATGATCTTTGAATTATCTGAGATACGAGGTTCCTTGGATAAAGTACCGTGGCTTGCCACCACGTGTACCAGGTTGAAAACTCGATACTCTATTACGACGTAAGTGTGACCGGGCACTATATAAATTCCCGAGAATGTAACCCCTATTGAGCAATATTGATTATTTGAGAAAAAGCTATGCATAGACTCTTGGGGATGCACATCGGGGGACAGTCTAAGTTCAATTCAGACTTGTCGGGTTGGTTGGATAACCAACAGATGAGCCTCATCAGCCATAAGACAGGCATGCATCATATGCATTTGTATGCTTTACTTGGGTTTGAACTTGTTTTGGTTTGCCTAATTGCTAAACTGTTCTTAACTACTACTTGAACTATTTGCTGTAACTGCTACCTAAACCTGTGCTTTCCTTATCTGTATTGCCTGTGTTTGTCCTGACGTGCTACATTTCATAATGAACTTTGATGCTGAATTAATGATTGTGTTGTTTGATTGCGTGGTTGATTTCTAATTGAGATTTTCTTATAAGAAAGGAAAGGTTTTGGATTTCTGAAAGATTAAACATTGTTTATTTAAAAAGGTTTTGAACGATTTCCTATTGGTTTTTAAAAGATTCATAAGGCAATGATAATCACTGAGCTTGAAAACAGTTTTCTTATTAAATATCTTCTTATAACAACTTTGAAACTTCGTGGTGAGACCGTGTGGTTAGGTTCTCACCCCCTACAGCTTTACCTTTTCAGGAACCGAATGAAGAAGCATTAAGAAGAGTTATACTGCGTTTGGTTTATATGTTGTTGTATTAATTAGATTATTTTCTTCCCTCGTCTTTGTTTTTACAATTTTGTAAGAAGGATAGGATTCGCATGTTATATATATATTATATTATAACATAATATGTAACAAGTCTTGTATATGAATCTATGCCTGCTTGTTTTTTTTAAGATAAAGTATTTATTTCCAGTTTTTAAAGAAATCAACGATACGGTGTTGAGTCACAGGCTCCTATTTTAATATTAAGTTTATAAAGTAGTCGTAATACTTCTTGCTATCAGAGTGGTGCAGCCGGAAGCGTGACATTCTGGTAGTGAGGGTATTACATTATGGTATCAGAGCGGTCTTTCCTGTAGAGCCTTGGAAATGGATTGATTATGCTTCAATTGCATACTCTGAGAGTATGTCATGTAGTAGGTCTTGTTTGAATAACGAGAATAGAGCTTAATGCACATGACGGTCTATTGATTAATGCCATTAGTCTTGCATTGCATAATTCCTGGTATTAAGTTTGGCCGGCTTAACACTAGTGAATTATATATGTAAGCATTAATGGGTTATCATAGACGATATGCGAGTCATAGATAATGCGAGTCGTGGGTTTTGGGAACGTTAGAAGTTAAGTTCCAGAGATTAGTTCCGTTTCAACGTATAATCTTTATTCGTGCTTGACGTTATCTTTTTCTTTATCAATTATATTAGAATCTCTAGTTTTTTTTTTATTTCCTTCTTAAAATGTGTTTTGGATATTTTCTACCATATCTTGTCATTGATATATATCCTTGCTTGATTATGTTCCTAATTGTTGTTTGAATCTTTAAGGAACATTCAACCTTGACACTGTCTATAAATTTGGTATTTGTTGATTTGATCTCGAATCAGTTTTGGTGCAACGTATAATCCTTGATCCCTAAATCATTTAAAATCTTAAAAGTCGCAATTCGCAGTAAATTAATTATGCGATTTAGTTCTCCTATTTCGTGTTCTGCAACTATTGTGTGTCCTGCTCGGATTACAATTTTTGGTTTTGTGTTTCTTCGTAAAAATGATGAGAACTGACCTTGTTTTAATAAAATGTATCAATTCTAGTAGTTTTCTTTTACAACTTTTATTTTAGAATCTCTTTTGAAAATAGTTCCATTTTGGTTCTTTTTCTGTTTGATTCTGATTGTAACCCTTATTTGAATTCTGAATACGACAACCTTTGATTTTATAAGTATTTTCCTATAAAAAATAAATAATTTCTTTATATAGTTACAACATGCTTTTATCTAAAAGTACTACTTAGTCTTTATTTATCCTTACAAGAATACTTTACCTTAGATTTTCTCATTTGAACATAATTTAATCCTTTTGCAATATTATTCGAATTTTTATGCATATATATATATACTTAATTATGTATCTACGAATGCTTTAAACCTCCTAAAGCAAGATTTCTGCTTTTATTCCAATTAATTTTCATTTAATAAACTTCATATAAATTATTTTAATTTGAATTTGATTTAGCATAACATAACATTTATCTTTGTTTAGTTTTTTTTTTTTGAAAAATATTGTATTTATATACTTTCTTTAGAAAAAGATAAACCAATTCCCTTAGGTTCAATTTGAAGTTGTTCTAAATTGTTGTACTCTCTTTCCTATTATTGTCCATATCGAAGCTCTTGAATTCAGAATTCCTTCTTAAGCTTTCGAATTAACTCCCTTTACATTACACTTCATTGCTTATATACATCCTTGTTTGTTGATAATCCCACGTATTCTCAAAATCCTTGCAAAATATCATCCTTGTCTAATTGTGAACCTGAGCAATCTCCCGATTTCTTGCAAATACCGTTTATGCCGTTTGTCCTTCTCTTCTCAAGTTCCGTATTCCTTGTATGTTAGCTCCTAGTGATGTGAATTGTGCACACGAAAAATGAATTTGGTAAGTGTACAAGGTTATAAGGAGTCGCAAAGTTTCGAGGTAACGCAAACATCTATACTTTGTTCAGTTCCCTCAATTGTTTATTTCATATCTTCTCTTTTTACTAGGTAAGATGATCTTCCTCTTAAGTTTATCTATTCCTTGTGGACCTTTCATTTGATTGCGTTCCTACATATTCCCTTGGATTTTGTAAATGACGTCCTTGACTCTAGTCACTTTCTTGTGAATCTTTTACTTTGATTCAGCTTAAATTCAATTCTAACGAATGCACCATTCTCTTCTCATCGTCTCCATTGAAATTCTTTAACCTCTCCATACGTCTGCCTCTTATTTGTAAACTGCTATCTGAATCTTTAAGAACGTCTATCCTTGTTATTATACTTCTCTTTATGAATTTTGTACTCTCTGACATAACATTGGAATTGTTTTGGGTACGATGCCGACCCTTGAAATCTTTGAAAATGTAAAGTACCCCCTTTTTATTATATTGTATTAGCTTATGTGTTCTAAATTGTGTCACTCAATTTGATGTGTCGTTCCTCCTTCTCTTTCCTTTGAGTGTAATTTAAATTTCCTTGCTTCGCCATTTGTACCTTACGCATATCTTGACTATTTACACTTCTGACTATGTTAAAACTCTTGCAACATGGCGATTAATTCTATATTCCTCCATGAACTATGAAAACCCCCATGATCATTTGAAGTTGTTCCGCGATAATGCGTCACCATAGTCTTTAATCATTCCTTTTCTATGAAATCTCATACTTCTTCAACTCAGCTTGGATATGTTTCAAACTAATGCGCTGATTTCCTTCTTATTGATCCTATTGAATTTCTTTGATCCAAGGGTTATCCTTAAAGTTGTCAATTGAATTCTTTCTAACAAACTTCATTGCTTGAGGATTCTTGTTTACTTGCAATTGCATTTATTTTTTCAAATTCTCGCGAACGTGGTCTTTGTTGCTTTTCTTTCTTTTCTATGGTCTATTATCCTTCTGAGTATACTTCTTGCGACTGTTAGATTTAGGTAAACGACACCTTAGTCCTTTAGAACACGTTTGGTGAACGCAAAAGGTGAAACTCATAAGTATACGATGTCACAGAGAGTTGTGAAATCTTGTTTTACGTGAAAGAGTTCTGTTTATATGGGGCTTATGACCAATAGTAAGGTTTGCAAACTGTTTAACAAAGTTGAGAACCTTCGGATGAGTTGCCCAATAAAATACGGTTAAGAATGGTGGAGATAAGTTATGTTGAAGTTTGAATAGTTGTATCTCTGAAGTTGGTATGAGATTAGTATGCGAACATTAAGCACATCGATTTAACCCCAGCTTGTTTTATAACCTTTTGCCGCCTTGCTTTACCATCACATGTTTGAAACATATCATCTTGTATATCAAGCCTATCTTGTAACTTCTGTTTTGCATCACACTTATATCCTTTATACCTTTATGCCATATGAAAATCCTGGTATTTGAAACTATATATATATATATATATATATATATATATATATATATATATATATATATATATATATATATATTGAGGACTTTTGGCCATTTCTTTAAATAAGTTCAAGAGTGAAGTAATATGAAAATCTCTTTTATTTTGTATCAATTTTCGAGGACAAAATTTTTTATAAGGTGGGTAGGATGTAAGACCCAAGACTTTTGAAAAGTCCTATTTTGAATCAATCTCAAATTATATATTTATTTATGGTTTTAATTTCAGAAATTATTTTTATTGAAAATAATTAAAGGCAATTAATTAGACTTGAAATAAATTAAGGTTTTTATCCAAACTCCATACCTATGGATTATTTTCCTATTTATGATTTAAAGTTCTGGAAATTCAAAATAATGAGGTTTGGCTATTTAAATTAGAATTTTGTCCAATTTTATAATTATTGAATTATTTTCTATATTTAAATTAGAAAATTGGTAGTTATGAAATAATAAGAATTTTATTTGATTTGATTTTAGATAATTTAATTTATATCATTTAATACTTTAAGTTAAAGACAAAGAGAAATTAATTATATTATCATGAATTTTCAATTAGAGTAATTTATTGAAAATTAATTAGTATTTTTATACCACAAATAATATTTTAAAGTAAATTTAGAGATTAAATTAATTTTTCAAATATTAATAGTTTATGCTCCAATTTTATTAAAATTGCCAAATTATCCCTATACCTAATTTTTACCAAAACCCTAAATCCCCAAAATATCACCCTAACCCTAATTTCCTCAAAAACCTAGCCGCCTTATCTCTTCAGCCACCGAATCCCTTTTCTTCCCTAAACCCAGCAGCAAATTCATGGAAAAAAAAAAGAAACAACATCCACATTAACATATGAACTCTAGCCAAACAGAAAGGGGAGAGAGGAGAGGGATCTACGGGAGAAGGGGAGAGGAGAGTGAGGGAGGCGCCGGCAGGCATCACTGCCACCGCGCCGTCAAGTCGCATAGAGAAGAGAGAGAGTGAGAGCTGAGGAAGGAGAAGAGAGAGAAGACCGCGCTGCTGCCTCGCCGCTGCTCGCCGCGCCGTGTCGCATCGCCGTCCAGCCGGGTCGAAGAAGGAGAGGCGTCACCGTTTTGAACCCGCGTCGCTGTCACTGTCGACTGTGTCAGCTGAGGGAGAGTGAGAGAGGAACGAGAGAGCCCACGATGGAGAAAGGGGAGATGCCACCACTATACCAGACGTCATCAAGCCCGCCGAGCAGAAGCCGTTCGCCACTGCCAGACCTCCGTCGCCAGCGATTCACCGCTGCCAGACCTCCGTCGCTAGCGATTCAACGCTGCTGAAGCTCATTACTGCTGCTGTGACACCGCCGCATAGATAGGAAGTGACGTGATTAAAGAGAGGAGGAGGAAGGAGACCTGCGCGCCGTCGGAGCCAGTGTCGCCCAGTTGCCGTCGTTCATGCCTTGTCGTCGCCAGGGTTGCCACCGCCACGTCTCACCGCCAAAGAGAAGCCTTTCCTACGCTGTTGCCGAACCGGGCCAGATTTACCGGTAACCCTGTTTCTTGCTTTCTTGAACCCTATTCCACTTCTACTCTGTTCCACTATTTTGATTTTTGTTGGTGTCTTTGCTGCCTTAATCACTCAGATTAATGCTACCGCCGCCACTAGCTTGCCATTTCTACTCGGCTGTACCCTTATTTGCCGTTCTGAAAAGAGGGTTTATCGCGTTAAAATCGTTGCGGGTTTGAATCTTTGAGGTATGGGTTTTTCTTAAAATCTATTTTATATTACAGAGTTGTTATAAATAGATATTGATGCAAAAAGATATAGTTCTGTGATTATATTTGTCTTGTGGATGTGATGGTTTGTTAAACTAAATTATTGATTGCTTGGTTGCGTGAATGGTGGGTTGTTGATAAGAAATTGGTTTGAAATGTTACTTACTTGATTATTATGAAAAGTGGATTTTCTTGGTTTGGAGTTTACTTGGTAATATAAATGAATCGATTTTGAGAATAATTTGAGATATGAAAATAAATTGATTCTGGGTGCGATTGATTTTGAGTTGGTCTGATTTTATAAATGATTTAGTATTTGAGCTAGTTTAATTTTAAAAAGAGTTTTATTAATTGAATTGGTTTGATTAGAAAATAATTTGATATTAGAACTGGTTCAATTTTGGAAAAAAGTTTAAGATTTGGAAAAGGATGAGAAATGTTTGGATGGGACCCAAAAAGGGTGGCAGTGTTCGAGTTTTAGAGGAGATACTACCGAAATTTTATAAAATTGGAAGTTTTATTTGAAGAAATTAATTAAAAAGATTTGTTTTTAAATATTATATGTTTTAAGATTGATTTATTTATCAAAAGAAGAATTATGTTCTGAAATGGGATTGTTAATGGACGGAATGGAAAGAAGGATGATGAGGATTTTCTTTGAAATATGGTTTTTGAATGAATTTGGAAATGAGATTTGGATTGATGAATGATAATGATGTTGAGAATGTTGAGAATGTTGAGATATGAACTTTGAATTATTCACATGGCTTATGATATTTGAATTATCTGACATACGAGGTTCCTTGGATAAAGTACCGTGGCTTGCCACCACGTGTACCAGGTTGAAAACTCGATACTCTGTTGACCCTATGACGTAAGTGTGACCGGGCACTATATAAATTCCTAGGAATGTAACCCCCATTGAGCAATATTGATTATTTGAGAAAAATCTATGCATAGACTCTTGGGGATGCACGTCGGGGGATAGTCTAAGTTCAATTCAGACTTGTCGGGTTGGCTGGATAACCGACAGATGAGCCTCATCAGCCATAGGACATGCATGCATCATATGCATTTGTATGCTTTACTTGGGTTTGAACTTGTTTTGGTTTGCCTAATTTCTAAACTGTTCCTAACTGCTACTTGAACTATTTGCTGTAACTGCTACCTAAACCTATGCTTTCCTTGTCTGTATTGCCTGTGTTTGTCCTGGCATGCTACATTTGAGAATGAACTTTGATGCTGAATTAATGATTGTGTTGTTTGATTGCGTGGTTAATTTCTGATTGGGATTTTCTTATAAGAAAGGAAAGGTTTTGGATTTCTGAAAGATTAAACATTGTTTCTTTAAAAAGGTTTTGAACGATTTCCTATTGGTTTTTAAAAGATTCATAAGGCAATAATAATCACTGAGCTTGAAAACAGTTTTCTTATTAAATATCTTCTTATGACAACTTTAAAACTTTGTAGTGAGACCGTGTGGTTAGGTTCTCACCCCCTACAGGTTTACCTTTTCAGGAACCAGATGAAGAAGCATTAAGAAGAGTTATACTGCATTTGGTTTATATATTGTTGTATTAATTAGATTATTTTCTTCCATCGTCTTTGTTTTTACAATTTTGTAAAAGGGATAGGATTTGTATGTTTTATATATATTATATTATAAGATAATATGTAAGAAGTCTTGTATATGAATCTATGCCTGCTTGTTTTATTTTAAGATAAAGTATTTATTTCCGATTTTCAAAGAAATCAACGATACGGTGTTGAGTCATAGGCTCCTATTTTAATATTAAGTTTATAAAGTAGTCGTAATACTTCTTGCTATCAGAGTGGCGCAGCCGGAAGCGTGACATTCTGGTAGCGAGGGTGAACCCGGATATTCTCATCATTGAATTCACCTGAGTGATACTACGAATGGTGGAATTATTGTGTATTTATCTAACAATTACTATTTTTAATATTTTAATTTTTTGTTGATATTTTGATAGACAAGTTCTAGTATTTGTTATATAATGATATTTTTTATTAGAGTAAAGTCAAAATTAATATTGTAATGGGAATAACTAAGCATTATTGTTAACAATAAATAAATTCATCCATGTTTCATACAAATGAGTATAAAAATATAAGATGCCAAGAAGTTGGATTTTGGTGCGAAACTAAAAATTTTTCCGCAACCAGGGAGTTGAATCCAGAAATTCTAATTGTTGAATTTGCCTAAGTGCTACTGCGGATGGTGGAATTATTGAGTACTTTTCTAACAATTATTATTTATCTTATCTTAACTTTTGGTTGATGTTTTGATGGACAAGTTTCAGTATTTGTTATATCATGATATTTTTCTTCAATTCTAAAAATGAGTATTTTATTGAAGTAAAATATTTTTTTAGTTTTATGTTTATATCAAATTAAATGTAAAAATATATTAAAGATTATTAGTGATACTAAACTTTATTTGTTAATAATTTAATAACTAACCATTATTCTTAACAATGATCGCCCGTGCTTCATGCAAATGAGTATAAAAATATAACATGCCAAGAAGTTGGATTTTGGTGCAAAACTGAAAAATTTTTTATAGCCGGGAGTTGAACCCGGAAATTCTCATCATTGAATTTGCCTGAGTGCTACTACGGATGGTGGAATTATTGTGTATTTATCTAACAATTATTATTATTAATATTTTAATTTTTGGTTGATGTTTTGATAGACAAGTTCTAGTATTTGTTATATCATGATATTTTTTATCAGAGTAAAGTCAAAATTAATATTGTAATGAGAATAACTAACCATTATTTCTAACAATCAATAAATTCGTCCGGGCTTAAAAATAAATGAGTATAATTGTATAAAAATATAACACGCCAAGAAGTTGGATTTTGGTGCGAATCTAAAAACTTTTCCGTAGCCAGGACTTGAACCCAGAAATTCACATCGTTGAATTCACCTGAGTGCTACTAGGGATCGTGGAATTATTGATTATTTTTTTAACAATTATTATTTATATTATCTTAACTTTTGGTTGATGTTTTGATAGACAAGTTTCAGTATTTGTTATATCGTGATATTTTTCCTCAATTCTAAAAATGAGTATTTTATTGAAGTAAAATATTTTTCTTCTGTTTTATATTTATATCAAATTAAATGTAAAATTATATTAAAGATTATTAGTGATACTAAACTTTATTTGATAATAATTGATTAGAGTAAGGTCAAAATTAATATTGTAATGGGAATAACTAACCATTATTGTTAACAATGAATAAATTTGTCCGTGCTTCATACAAATGAGTATAAAAATATAACACGCCAAGAAGTTGGATTTTGGTGCGAAACTAAAAACATTTCCGTATCCGGGAGTTAAACACGGAAATTCTCATCATTGAATTTGCCTGAGAGCTACTGTGGATGGTGGAATTGTTGAGTATTTTTCTAACAATTATTATTTTTATTATATTAATTTTTGGTTGATGTTTTGATAGACAAGTTCCATTATTTGTTTTATCATGATATTTTTCTTCAATTCTAAAAATGAGTATTTTATTGAAGTAAAATATTTTTCTTCAGTTTTATGTTTATATCAAATTAAATGTAAAAATATATTAAAGATTATTAGTGATACTAAACTTTATTTGATAATAATTTATTAGAGTAAGGTCAAAATTAATATTGTAATGGGAATAACTAACCATTATTGTTAACAATGAATAAATTTGTCCGTGCCTCATACAAATGAGTATAAAAATATAAGACGCCAAGAAGTTGGAATTTGGTGCGAAACTAAAAATTTTTCCGCAGCTGGGAATAACTATCCTTCCGACCCTTTAGGCATGAAATACAACGAATTTTCAAAACAGTTCAACAAGACATGGTTCTTAGAATACCAGTCTAACCCCAAGATAAGATCAAGACCGGTCATCGACAAGCAAATCAAATCATGAACAAAATCATGTTGTTTGACCTTAAATGAAACTTGCGAACATCCTAACCTAGTCACCATGGCTTCATGGGTGGCATTATACACCTTAAGATCGTAGCCCAAAACCACAATCTTCAATCCTAACTCACTAGCTTTTTCGAATGCAATGAATGAATGTGTTGCTCCCGAATCAAATAAAGCATTTAAAATTTGACCAGCCATTCCACGTTTACCTCGGATAAGTGTATCGGATCCCTCGGCACCTACAGCTGAGGTGGTGAACACCCGATCGACCCGGCTGCTGTGCTCTCCTGGCACCTTGCTTCTGCTTCTACGGATAGTTTGAGGTTTTATGCCCCGCCTTACCACAAGAATAGCACAAGCCCTATCCAGCCTTGGATGGGACTCCTGGATGGTGACTCCCTCACCTAGCACAAGCTTGCTCGTTCTGAGGTTGCTTCCCAAACCTTCTCCCCTGAGAGTTGTTGTTGGGCCTTCTGGAACTATTCTGACCCTGAGTCCGGTGTCGTGCAAAGCCCCCTCACTTGAAAGGCGGACTTCTAGGAGCAAATTTCTTCCCTCGGTTCTGTGGGAATGGTCCCCTATGGCTTCCTCTCTCTGCAGCTGCCTTTTTCACACACTCTTCAGCAACCCTACTCTTATTCACCACCTCTGAGAAAGTTCTAATCTCCATTGGTCCCACTGAACTAAAGATATCGCTCCGGAGCCCTCCTTCATATTTAATGCACTTCTATTCCTCAAAGTCTCCCGGAGCTCCCTGATACATGTGGGAAAACCTGAATAGCTCCTCAAACTTGTCTGTATACTCAGATACGGACATAGCACCCTACTTCAGCTGCAGTAACTCCAATTCCTTGGCCGTTCTGGCAGGATTCAGAAAGTACTTCTTATAGAATTCTACCTGAAAGGCATCCCAGGTGATAGGGTCATCACCCTGCTGCAGAAGATGTCGGGCTCCCTACCACCAATGTGATGCTAACCCAGTGAGCAAATAGGTAGCAAATTCAACACACTGCTCTTCAGGTACCAACTTCGCTTGCAAGGCTCGCTCCATAGCCTGAAACCAGGTATCGGCTTTAGTCAGGTTGGTAGTTCCCTTGAACTTAGGTGGATTAACCTTTAGGAAGGTTGCCAGTATCATCGGGCCCTGATCTCCACTTTCGCCATTGCCATTATTGTTCATCTGTTGCCCAAGAGCCTCTGCAGTGGCCTGCATAGCAGCAGCCGCATTCACCAACGCCGCCATAAAGTTTACCAGGTCATTTGGGTTGATCCCCGGTCCTTGAGCACTAGTAAGACCTCTCCCATGACCTCGACCGCGTCCACGAGGTGCCATATGGTTCCTATACACACCCAACAATCGATATCAAGTTGATCAGTCTCAATATCAGAAGTCTTGTGCTTCAAAGTCCCAAATGCATGCTCATGAACGTTTATGCCAGGTATATCAATTAGATATTCTAATAGCACATAAACACATATACAGAGAATGCACAGAAGCATAGTCAGTCCGTCCCTCAGGCTCTACAGGAACGAACTGCTATGATACCATAATGTAATACCCTACCACACAGAGCCTTATGCTTAACTCATAAAATAGAGGTGGCGAGGTATTACGACCTTTAAAAATAAAATTTAGTACATATAGTAGTGTAAAAAATGTTTATAACTAGAAGCCTTTGAAGAAAAAGGGGTAAAATAAAATCGTCAAATCGAAAAGCGCAACACTCTGATCGATAACGTAACGAAACAGATAAGGGATAAACTAACGCGAGTATATGAACAATAGAGTGCCAAAGATACGAATATCAAAACTCAGGACCCGGTTTGTGAAGATAACCGGTCTGAGCATAAAAGTATACATACATATATAGAGTAGGATAACCCAAAAGAAACCCAAAAGACAAGTTACAGAACATGTTCTCCAAAACAACCTCTAAGAGGAGTCAAAACAGTATATATGTATATAGTGGAGATAATAAGTATCTAAGTAAGTACATAAAACCAAAATAAGGTCCCGAAAACTAAGGATCTTCGTTAATCCAGAAGTCTCCAGCATGCCTCAGCGAGGAGCCTCACGACCTGCATCTGAAAACCACAAAAATCTGCATGGGTGAGAACCAGAGGTTCTCAGTATGGTAATAGTACCCACATATCTAACATGTAATGTCCTGAGAAAGTCGAAGGCAATCCTAGAACTTCCAACAGATAATCAAAGCTTATCAACAGATTAAACCATAAATGAAACAGGCAACTAAATAAAGATCTTCAGTCTAACTAACTCTCCCTTTCCAAATCCTTAGAACCTCCCAACCGTCAGCAGTAATTTGATATTGCAAACACAATTATATCAACAAGGAAATGCACAATTAGGAAGCAGATATGGCAATTAGATAATTAGCAAGTATTATGTAGTCAATTAGGCATTCCAAACAATTCACATATAATGCATATAATGTATGCCTATCCTAGTGGCTGATGAGTCTCATCTGTCGGTTATAAAGCCAACCCGACAAGTCATGGTAGCTAACTATTGGACTGTCCCTCTGTCGTGCATCCCCAACTTGAGTTATACTCAATCATAATCATCAATACATATTCACAACACCCACACTGGTGTTTATTCACGGGGGTGAGCTCATCCAGAACTTTCACAGTGTCCGGCCACATTTACGACATAAGGTAAGCAGAGTATCGAGTCTCCACCTGGAACACGTGGTGGCTAGCCACTACTTTCACCCAGGGAAACTTGTAAAACCCGATTAATTAATGGCTAATTAACCCATAAATTAAAATATATTCTAGAAAGTGAGAAATGAATTTTTTATGGTTTAATGTGGTAGAGAAATTTAAAACGAGAATTTCGCCACTAATTTTAAAAAATCGGCCCAAGATTGGGCCGAACGGGCCAAACCGGGCCAACCAGACCCAAGTTGGGCCCAAGGGCCCAGCCAAGCTCTCATTTAATGAGAGAGCTCAGCACTCTCCCTCCTCCATAAACACACACACGCTGAAAACAAAGGGAAAGGGGAGAAGAAAACATAAACCCTTGTTCCTATTCACTTCTAACTTTAATTGTTGATAACTTTTGATCCGGAGCTCTGATTGACGCACCGTTTGTGCCACGTGACTGCGGCATCAAGCTCTACAAAACCCATACCAAGATTTCTGAGGTAAGTGATAAACCATTATTTTATGGTTTATATTGTGTTTAATTGTGTGGTTTTATCAAATCTTTACCCACTTATTCATTAAATTAGCATGTATTTACAATTCCTTCCCAAAATTACTCCATGGTTGAAAACTTGCTTCCTAGAAGACTTTTAATTATATATTTTAATTCTCCTTTTTTCTATTCGATGCCGTGATCTGTGTGTTAAGTGTTTCAGACTTTATAGGGCATGAATGACTTGGAGATTGGAAAGGAGGCTTGCAAAAATGGAAGGAACACAAGAAATGGAGGAGATGACCAGCGAGAAGTGACGCGGACGCATGGCTCACGCGACCGCGCAAAATAGAGGAAATTGCAGTGACGCGCTCGCATGCCTGTCGCGAACGCATGGATTGGAAACTGCACAAGTGATGCAAATGTGTGGACGATGCGCACGCGTGGCAAGGCAAAACGCTGGGTGACGCGAACGCCTGGATGACGCGATCGCGTGATGTACGCGATCTGCAGAATTTGCAGAATTCACTGGGGGCGATTTTGGGCCCTGTTTTGACCCAGTTTTCGGCCCAGAAAAGCAGATAAGAGCCAGTGAACATGCAGAGACCAGAGGACAACATTCACTTTGCATAATTTTAGTTTTAGATCTAACTTTACTCCTCCTCTAGGTTTCCTCTCTACACATTCATAGTTCTTAGGATTTTGTTTTTATTGCTTTTTGGATTGGGATATTGAGAAGAGTTATTACCTCCGCCAAGACTTCATCATTCTAGTTTGTTTCCTTACTTGCCACTTACTCTTCCATGTCCTTAATTTATTCAGAGTTACTATTGGATTATTTTTAGAATTTATTAATACAAGAATTATTTTTATTTTTAATTGGTCTCTTTGATTATTATTATTATTTATCATGTCTCTCTTTATTTCTCTTCCTTATTTTGTGAAATTTACATTCATAATGAGCGAGTAGTTCCATAACTTGATTGGGAGATGATTGAAAGGAGAACCTTGAGTTGGAACACTCAAGAGAAAATTGTAATTGGGTTTATTGTTGGATCGCCCTCTAGTCACTGACACTAGTCCTTCCCAAGGGAGAGGATTAGGACTTGTGAATAGAAATTGCTTTCCAACTTGCGTGACTTTCCCCTACCTAGTAAAGGACAACTAAGTAGAATAACTTTCAATTATCATTTTGATCTTGGAAGAACTCCATCAAGGATAGGGCTTCCAACTAATCTACTCTTGGTCAAGGTTTTTATTTAAATTACATAAATTCTCTGATTTAATTTCCTGTTTATCAATTCAACCCATTTTAGAAAACATCTGATTAATAAAATAGCACACTTTTCTGCAACTCGTTGGGAGACGACCTGGGATTCATACTCCCAGTATTTTAATTCTAATTTTGTGACAACCCCTTCTAAATTGATAAGTGGATTTTTGGTTGGTTAAGAACTATGCTTGCAACGTATCTCTTATAATAATTTCTTAACTCGCCAATTTTCGCCACGTTAATTTTTGGCACCGTTGCCGGGGAGTTGCAATAGAGTGCTAAGTTATTGATTGAAATTTATTTATTTGCATTTTATTTTATTTTGCTATTATGAGCTGCATGTTTCTTTCGTTAAATGATGCGTTCACTTCCGGATCCAAGCTTGCCAGTATTTGATCCTGAGATTGAAAAAACTATTTCATGTATAAGGCAAGCTCGGCGTCGATTAGTCCTCCCTGAGGGCGAATCTGAAACGTCACGTAAGGAAAAAACAAGCCCTCGTTCTACTGATTCGGTTGATTTACGTGCAGGTCACATGGCAGCACCTAGGAGAGTTACTATCTAGGAGGCTGGAGCCCTTGATTTTACAATGCAACTGTTTCAAGCGCATCACCCAGCAGTGGCTACAGATTTTGAAATAAAGACTGCACTACTCAACTTGATGCCTATGTTTCATGGCTTACCTGCTCAAGAGTCTATCAAGCACCTTAGGGATTTCCAAGCAGCCTGTTCTACTGTCAGGCGTGATGGTGCAGATGAAACTTCTATTCTGTTGAAAGCCTTTCCATTCTCTCTTAAGGGAAAGGCGAGAGAGTGGTACTACACTCAACCCGCAGCAACTGTTTCTGACTGGGATACACTTAGAAGAGAATTTTCGGAAAAATTCTTTCCAGCTGAAGTTACTGATAAACAGAGGAAAGACATTTCCATGATTGTTCAGGACGAGTTCGAGACTCTCTACGAATATTGAGAGCGCTTCAACAACCTTCTGGAAGCATGCCCCCACCATATGATTGACAAGATAGTATTGCTCGGCTACGTCACACAGGGCATGAGGCCCCAAGATAAGACCACATTGGAAAGTGCTAGCAATGGGTCTATGAAAAAGTACAAGACCACTGATGAGGCATGGAAATTGATCAGCAACTTGGCTGAATCTACTAGGAATCACAGACAGAAACAAGGCCGGTCAAAAGCTGTTGCAGAGTTATCTTCTAGCAAGGAAACTACTGCTCTGACTCAGAGTATATGTGAAATGACCAATGATGCACGAATTGTAAATCACACTTTTCACAACTCGTACCACTAACCAGCAAGTGCACTAGGTCGTCCAAGTAATACCTTACGTGAGTAAGGGTCGAATCCCACGGAGATTGTTGGCTTAAAGCAATCTATGGTTATCTTGTAATTCTTAGTCAGGGTATCAATTATAATTATCAGTTTGGATTGCGAAAAATAAAAGAGCATGAATTAAATACTTGTTATGCAGTAATGGAGAATATGTTGGAGTTTTGGAGATGCTTTGTCTTCTGAATCTCTGCTTTCCCCCTGTCTTCTTCTTCACGCACGCAAGGTTCCTCCTATGGCAAGCTGTGTGTTGGTGGATCACCGTTGTCAATGGCTACCATCCATCCTCTCAGTGAAAATGGTCCGGGTGCGCTGTCACCGCACGGCTAATCATCTGTCGGTTCTCACTTGTGCTAGAATAGGATCCATTGATCCTTTTGGGTCTGTCACTACGCCCAACCCTTGTGAGTTTGAAGCTCGTCACAGTCATTCAATCCCTGAATCCTACTCGGAATACCATAGACAAGGTTTAGACTTTCCAGATTCTCAAGAATGCTGCCAATGAATTCTAGCTTATACCACGAAGATTCTGATTAAGGAATCCAAGAGATACTCATTCAATCGAAGGTAGAACAGAGGTGATTGTCAGTCACGCGT
The DNA here is from genome assembly GCF_003086295.3 of Arachis hypogaea. NCBI lineage: Eukaryota > Viridiplantae > Streptophyta > Magnoliopsida > Fabales > Fabaceae > Arachis > Arachis hypogaea. Next base: position 30,764,875 of record NC_092047.1, on the reverse strand, counting down.
TCATAGGTTGAGAATGGTGATGAATGTCATGGATCATCATATCCATCATATTGAAGTGCGAATGAACATCTTAGATAGAAACAAGCGTGTTTGAATAGAAAACAGAAATAATTGCATTAATTCATCGAGAAACAGAAGAGCTCCTCACCCCCAAAAATGGAGTTTAGAGACTCATGCCGTCAAAGAGTACAAAGTTCAGATCTAAAATGTCATGAGGTACAAAATAAATCTCTAAAAGTTGTTTAAATACTAAACTAGTAACCTAGGTTTACAGAAAATGAGTAAACTAAGATAGATAGTGCAGAAATCCACTTCTGGGGCCCACTTGGTGTGTGCTAGGGCTGAGACTTGAGCTTTACACGTGCCTAGGCTGTTTCTAGAGTTAAACGCCAGGTTGTAACCTGTTTCTGGCGTTTAACTCCAACTTGTAACCTGTTTCTGGCGTTTAACGCCAGAATGCAACATGGAACTAGCGTTGAATGCCACTTTACGTCGTCTATCCTTGAGCAAAGTATGGACTATTATATATTGCTGGAAAGCTCTGGATGTCTACTTTCCAACGCAATTGAGAGCGCGCAAATTGGACTCTTGTAGCTCCAAAAAATCCATTCCGAATGCAGGGAGGTCAGAATCCAACAGCATCAGTAGTCCTTTTTAAGCCTAAATCAGATTTTTGCTTAGCTCCCTCAATTTCTACCAGAAAATACCTAAAATTATAGAAAAACACACAAACTCATAGTAAAGTCCAGAAATATGAATTTTTCCTAGAAACTAATAAAAATATACTAAAAACTAACTAAAACATACTAAAAACTACATGAAATTGACCCCAAAAAGCGTGTAAAATATTTGCTCATCACAACACCAAACTTAAACTGTTGCTTGTCCCCAAGCAACTAAAAACAAAGTAGGATAAAAAGAAGAGAATATACAATGAATTCCAAAAACATCTATGAAGATCAGTCTTAATTAGATGAGCGGGGCTATTAGCTTTTTGCTTCTGAACAGTTTTGGCATCTCACTTTATCCTTTGAAGTTCAAAATGATTGGCATCTATAGGAACTCAGAATTTAGATAGTGTTATTGATTCTCCTAGTTCAGTATGTTAATTCTTGAACACAGCTACTTTATGAGTCTTGGCCGTGGCCCTAAGCACTCTGTTTTCCAGTATTACCACCGGATACATACATGCCACAGACACATAACTGGGTGAACCTTTTCAGATTGTGACTCAGCTTTGCTAAAGTCCACAATTAGAGGTGTCCAGGGTTCTTAAGCATACTCTGTTTTTGCTTTGGACCTCGACTTTAACCGCTCAGTCTCAAGTTTTCTCTTGACACCTTCACGCCACAAGCACATGGTTAGGGACAGCTTGGTTTAGCCACTTAGGCCAGGATTTTATTCCTTTAGGCCCTCCTATCCACTGATGCTCAAAGCCTTGGATCCTTTTTATTACCCTTGCCGTTTGGTTTTAAGGGCTATTGGCTTTTTTGCTCTTGCCTTTTGGTTTAAAGAGCTTTTGGCTTTTTCTGCTTGCTTTTTCTTTTTTTTTTCGCATTTTTTTTTGCAAGCTTTGTTCTTCATTGCTTTTTCTTGCTTCAAGAATCATTTTTATGATTTTTCAGATTATCAAATAACATTTCTTCTTTTTCATCATTCTTTCAAGAGCCAACAATTTTAACATTCATAAACAACAAATTCAAAAGACATATGCACTATTCAAGCATTCATTCAGAAAACAAAAAGTATTGCCACCACATCAAAATAATTAAACTATTTTAAAATTCAAAATTCATGTACTTCTTTTTCTTTTTCAGAAAACATTTTTTTATTTAAGAAAGGTGATGGATTCATAGGACATTCATATCTTTAAGACATAGACACTTAGATACTAGTGATCATGTAATAAGACCCAAACATAAATAAGCATAAAGCATAGTAAACAAAAAACAGAGAAATAAGAACAAGGAGATTAAGGAACGGGTCCACCTTAGTGAGGGTGGCGTCTTCCTCTTCTTGAAGAACCACTGGTGCTCTTGAGCTCCTCTATGCCTCTTCCTTGTCTTTGTTGCTCCTCCCTCATAGCTCTTTGATCTGCAGTCAAATGCTCTACCACTGAACTATGGACCCTTGAGATGAACCTCTCCACACCAAACTTAAAATGTTTGCTCGTCCTCGAGCAAAAGAAGAAAGAAGGGAGTAGAAGGAGAAGTGTGAATGGGTGGGTATGGGAGGGGAATGGTTTGAATTGGAATTGTGAGGTAGGTGGGGATTCTGTGGGGTCCACAGATCCTGAGGGGTCAAGGACTTAGCATCCCTGCTCCATTGAGGCATGCAAAACGCCCTTAGTGTGCAATCCTGGCATTTAACGCCAGACTGCTGCTTGTTTCTGGCGTTAAACGCCAGCTTTTCCCTTTTCTTGGTGTTGAACGCCAACTTGGTGCTTGTTTCTGGCGTTTAACGCCAGCTTGATGCTTCTTTCTGGCGTTAAACGCCAGTTTGATGCTTCTTACTGGCGTTTAAACGCCAGTAAGCTCTTCTTCCAGGGTGAGCTGTTTTAATGTTGTTTTTGACTCTGCTTTGATTTTTGTGACTCCACATGATCATCATTCTAAAGAAAACATAAAATAAAAATAGAAAACAAAAAATTAACATAGATAAGGAAAATTTGGGTTGCCTCCCAATAAGCGCTTCTTTATTGTCTTTAGCTGGACCTTGCTGAGCTTTTAATCTAGCCTCAGCCTTGAGCACTCTTTCTCAATAGTGCCTTCAAGATAATGCTTGATTCTCTGTCCATTAACAATGAACTTCTTATCAGAATCAATGTCTTGAAACTCCACATAGCCATATGGTGACACACTTGTAATCACATATAGTCCCCTCCACCGGAATTTCAGTTTCCCAGGGAATAGCCTGAGCCTAGAGTTAAACAACAAAACTTTCTGTCCTGGTTCAAAGACCCTAGATGACAGCTTTCTGTCATGCCACCTTTTTGCTTTCTCTTTGTAAAGCTTGGCATTTTCGAAAGTAGTGAGTTTGAATTCCTTTAGCTCATTCAGCTAGAGCAATCTTTTTTCTCCAGCTAATTTGGCATCAAAGTTTAGGAATCTGGTTGCCCAGTAGGCCTTATGCTCCAGTTCCACGGGCAGATGACAGGCCTTACCATACACAAGCTGGTATGGAGAGGTCCCTATAGGAGTCTTGAATGCTGTTCTGTAAGCCCACAGAGCATCATCCAAGCTTCTTGCCCAATCCTTTCTACGGGTACTTACAGTCCGTTTCAGGATTATTTTTATTTCTCTATTAGAGACTTCAGCTTGCCCATTTGTCTGTGAATGATACAGAGTTGCCACCTTGTGACTAATTCCATACCGGACCATAGCAGAGTAAAGCTGTTTGTTGCAGAAGTGAGTGCCCCCATCACTAATTAGTGCTCTTGGGACACCAAACCTGCTGAAGATATGTTTCTGGAGGAACTTCAGCACTGTCTTAGTATCATTAGTGGGTGTGGCAATGGCCTCTACCCATTTGGATACATAGTCGACTGCCACCAGAATATAAGTGTTTGAGTATGATGGTGGGAAAGGCCCCATAAAGTCAACACCCCATACGTCAAACAACTCAATCTCTAAGATTCCTTGCTGAGGCATGGCATAACTGTGGGGCAGATTACCAGCTCTCTGGCACCTGTCACAGTTACGCACAAACTCTCGGGAGTCTTTATAGAGAGTGGGCCAGTAGAAGCCACATTGGAGGACTTTTGTGGCTGTTCGCTCACCTCCGAAATGTCCTCCATATTGTGATCCATGACAATGCCATAGGATCTTCTGTGCTTCTTCTCTAGGCACACACCTACGAATTATTCCGTCTGCACATCTCTTAAAGAGATATGGTTCATCCCACAGGTAGTACTTTGCATCAGTAATTAATTTTTTCTTTTGTTGCTTGCTGTACTCCTTGGGTATGAATCTTGCAGCTTTATAGTTTGCAATGTCTGCAAACCATGGTGTTTCCTGGATGGTAAATAGTTGCTCATCTGGAAAGGTTTCAGAGATCTCAATAGAGGGGAAGGACGTCCCTTCTACTGGCTCTATCCGGGACAGATGATCAGCCACTTGGTTCTCTATCCCTTTTCTGTCTCTTATTTCTATATCAAACTCTTGCAGAAGCAACACCCATTTTATGAGCTTGGGTTTTGAATCCTGCTTTGTGAGTAGATATTTAAGAGCAGCATGGTCAGTATACACAATCACTTTTGATCCTACTAAGTATGATCTAAACTTGTCAATGGCATAAACCACTGCAAGCAATTCTTTTTCTGTGGTTGTGTAATTTTTCTGGTTATCATTTAAAACGCGACTAGCATAATAAATGACATGCAGAAGCTCGTTATGCCTTTGTCCCAGTACTGCACAAATGGCATGGTCACTGGCATCACACATTTGTTCGAATGGTAATGTCCAGTCTGGTGCAGAAATAACTGGTGCTGTGACCAGCTTAGCTTTCAGAGTTTCAAACGCCTGCAGACACTCTGTGTCAAACACAAATGGCGTGTCAGCAGCTAGCAGGTTGCTCAGAGGTTTTGCAATTTTTGAAAAATCCTTTATAAACCTCCTATAGAATCCTGCATGCCCCAGAAAGCTTCTAATTGCCTAAACATTGGCAGGTGGTGGTAATTTTTCAATTACCTCTACCTTAGCTTGATCCACCTCTATTCCCTTGTTTGAAATCTTGTGCCCAAGGACAATCCCTTCAGTCACCATAAAGTGACATTTTTCCCAGTTTAAAACTAGGTTAGTCTCTTGGCATCTTTTCAGAACTAGTGTCAGGTGATCAAGACAGGAGCTGAATGAGTCTCCATATACTGAGAAGTCATCCATGAAGACTTCCAGAAATTTTTCCACCATATCAGAGAAAATAGAGAGCATGCATCTCTGAAAAGTTGAAGGTGCATTACATAGCCCAAATGGTATCCTTCTGTAGGCAAATACTCATGATGGACATGTGAATACTGTTTTCTCTTGATCCTGGGGATCTACTGCAATTTGGTTGTAGCCTGAATAGCCATCCAAGAAGCAGTAATAATCATGACTTGCTAGTCTTTCTAGCATCTGGTCTATGAATGGTAAAGGAAAATGATCCTTTCTGGTGGCTGTATTGAGCCTTCTATAGTCAATACACATGCGCCACCCTATAACTGTTCTTGTAGGAACCAGTTCATTTTTTCATTATGAACCACTGTCATGCCTCCCTTTTTGGGGACAACTTGGACAGGGCTCACCCAGGGGCTATCAGAAATAGGATAAATAATCCCAGCCTCCAGTAACTTGGTGACCGCTTTCTACACCACTTCCTTCATGGCTGGATTTAGCCGCCTCTGTGGTTGAACCACTGGCTTAGCATCATCCTCCAATAGGATCTTGTGCATGCATCTAGCTGGGCTTATGCCCTTAAGGTCACTTATGGACCACCCAAGAGCTGTCTTGTGTGTCCTTAGCACTTGAAGTAGTGCTTCCTCTTCCTGTGGATTTAAAGCAGAGCTTATGATCACCAAAAAAGTGCCACATTCTCCCAGAAATGCATATTTCAGGGATGGTGGTAATGGTTTGAGCTCAGGTTTAGGAGGTTTTTCCTCTTCCTGAGGAAGTTTCAGAGGCTCTTTCAATTCTTTTGAATCCTCCAGATCAGGCTGAACATCTTTAAAGATGTTTTCCAGCTCTGATTCGAGACTCTCAGCCATGTTGATCTCCTCTACCAAAGAGTCAATAAGATCAACTTTCATGTAGTCTTTTGGTGTGTCTGGATGCTGTATGGCTTTGACAACATTCAACTTGAACTCATCCTCATTGACTCTTAGGGTTACTTCCCCCTTTTGGACATCAATGAAAGTTCGTCCAGTTGCTAGGAAAGGTCTTCCTAGCACTACAAAGTCAGTGGGAAAGGCGAATGGCCCAACCCTGACAATCATGTCTTCAATCACGCCTGATGGGTATTTAATGGAGCCATCAACAAGTTGGAGACATATCCTGGTTGGTTTGACTTCTTCAGTTAAACCAAGCTTTCTGATAGTGGATGCAGATATTAGGTTGATGCTTGCCCCAAGATCACATAAAGCTGTCTTGGTGCAATCACCCTCTAATATGCATGGTATCATAAAGCTCCCGGGATCTTTAAGCTTTTCTGGAAAGCTTTTCAGAATGACTGCACTGCATTCCTCGGTGAGGAGAACTCTTTCAGTTTCTCTCCAATCCTTCTTATGACTCAAGATCTCTTTCATGAACTTGGCATAAGAGGGTATTTGCTCAAGTGCCTCTGCAAACGGAATCTTTATTTCAAGAGTCCTGACATAGTCTACAAAGCGGGCAAATTGCTTATCCTGCTCCTCTTGGCGGAGTTTTTGAGGATAAGGCATCTTGGCTTTGTATTTCTCAACCTTGGTTGCTACAGGTATATTTCCTACAGAGGAGGTTGGAGAAGCCTTTTTAGAGGGGTTGTTATCAGCACGTGTGTGTGTCTGGTCCCTCACTGGCGTTTGAATGCCAGGGTTGGAAGCTGGATTGGCGTTGGATGCCAACTCCTTACCTGTTTCTAGCGTTTGAACGCCAGAATTGAGCTTCCATTGGGCGTTTAACGCCAACTCCTTGCCTATTTGTGGCGTTTGAACGCCAGAACTGAGCATAGGTTGGGCGTTTAATGCCAGCTCTTCACCCTTTTCTGGCATTTGAGCGCCAGAATTATTTCTCTCTGGGCTCTTACTGTCCTCAGAGGGATTTTGGGTAGTAGTTTGTTCATTTCTTGGCTTCCTGCTGCTTTGAAGTGAGGTATTTAATATTTTTCCACTTTTTAATTGAACTGCTTAGCACTCTTTTGTTATTTGTTTTGATAACTGCTGTTTTGTTTGCTTCAACTATACTTCCATATTCATATTAGCCATTCTTTTGTCTTGTAGTATCTCCTTGAATTCGGCTAGCTGTTTTGTTAGAAAATCTAATTGCTGATTGAATTCAGTAACTTGTTCTACAGGACTGAGTTCAGCAGTTACTGTTTTAGCCTCTTCTTTCATGGAAGACTCACTACTTAGGTACAGATGCTGATTTCTGGCAACTGTATCAATGAGCTCTTGAGCTTCTTCAATTGTCTTTCTCATGTGTATAGATCCACCAGCTAAGTGGTCCAAAGACATCTGAGCTTTCTCTGTAAGCCCATAATAGAAGATGTCTAATTGCACCCACTCTCAAAACATCTCAGAGGGGCATTTTCTTAGCATCTCTCTGTATCTCTCCCAGGCATCATAAAGAGATTCATTATCTCCTTGTTTAAAGCCTTGGATGTTCAGCCTTAGCTGTGTCATCCATTTTGGAGGGAAATATTGATTCAGGAATTTTTCTGACAGCTGTTTCCATGTCCTTATGCTAGCCTTAGGTTGGTTATTTAACCACCTCTTAGCTTGGTCTTTTACAGCAAATGAAAACAGTAACAATCTGTAGACATCCTGATCTACTTCCTTATCATGTACTGTGTCTGCAATTTGTAAAAACTGTACCAGAAACTCTGTAGGTTCTTCCTGTGGAAGACCGGAATACTGGCAACTTTGCTGCACCATGATAATGAGCTGAGGATTCAACTCAAAACTACTGACTCCGATGGAGGGTATACAGATACTACTCCCATATGAAGCAGTAGTGGGGTTAGCATATGACCCCAGAGTCCTTCTGGACTGTTCATTTCCACTTAGGTCCATGATGGAGAAAGGGAGATGCTGTGAATTGCAAATAAAATATTAAATTTTTTTTGAAAATCGAAATTAAAATAAAACAAAATAAAATAAATAAAAAATTGACTATAATTTCGAAAATTAGAAGAAAAAAATAAAAGAAAATTGAAAACTAAATTAATTAATTAAAAAGATTTGAAAAAGATGTGGGTGAGGATTTTCGAAAAAAATGAAGAGAGAGAAATTGGTTAGGAAGTTTTGAAAAAGATATGTCTTAAAATTAAAGATACTTGTAAGAAAATAAAATAAAATAAAATAAAAAGAAAAGATATGAAAAAGATTTGATTTTAAGATTTGAGATTAGAAAAGATAAGATAAGCTAGGTAAGAGAAGATAAGGAATTTAAATTAAAAAATTTTGAAATTTAAAATTTAAAAATTGAAATTTGAAAATTGAAATTTGAAAGTTGAAATTTGAAAATTGAATTTTTGAATTTTCGAAAAAGTCAACAATATAAGATAAGGATTTGAAAAAGATTTAAATTTTGAAAAGATTTTATTTTTAAATTTGAATTTTGAAATTTTGGAAGTTGAAATTTGAAATTTGAAATTTGAAATAAGATAAGATAAAATTTTGAAAAAGATATGATTTTTTTGAAAAAAAATTTGAATTTTGAAATTTTTAAAACTAAGATAAGATAAAATAGAAATTTTAAAATAAAAATCTGAATATTTTTGAAAAATTTCGAAATATTTGCTCAGAAATAGTTAGAGAAGATATTTTTTTTATTTTTGAATTTTATGATGAAAAAGAAAAACACACAAAAGACACACAACTTAAAATTTTTAGATCTAATGCTCCTTGTTTTCGAAAATTTTGGAGGGAAAACACCAAGGAACACCAAACTTAAAAATTTTAAGATCAAAACACAAGGAAGACTCAAGAACACTTTGAAGACTCACAAGAACACAAGAACATGAAGAAAGAACACCAAACTTAAAAGTTTTAGAAAACCAAAATAAAATTTTTGAAAACTAAAGAAAAGTTAACAGGAGAACACCAAACTTAAAGTTTGGCACAAGATTTATTCAAAGAAAAATTATTTTTGAAAAAGTTTTAAAAAGAAGATAGCCAGTTACCAAGAACATAAGCACAACGCTCTAGCCAATTGAGCTATAAATTTAACGTGTTTAAATAAGGTATTTAATAAATAAATTTTTTTTAGATACTATTAATTCGAAAATGCACAAGAAAAACAAGAAAAATCACAAAACAAGAAAAACTAAAGATCAAACAAGGAAAATAAACAAGAACAACTTGAAGATTAAGAAAGAACAATGAACACAATTTCGAAAATTTAAAAGAAAATAAAAACATGCAATTGACACCAAACTTAAAAAATGAAACTAAACTCAAATAGAAAAACTCAATTATCAGTTTATAAAATTTTTGAAAAATTTAAAAAAAGAAAATAAGGATTTAAAAAAAAATTCAGCCAAAAACAATAATAGAAGACTCTAAACCAAAAAGAAAAATTTTTCCTAATTTAAGCAACAAAATAAACCGTCAGTTGTCCAAACTCGAACAATCCCCGGCAACGGCGCCAAAAACTTGATGCACGAATTGTAAATCACACTTTTCGCAACTCGTACCACTAACCAGCAAGTGCACTGGCTCATCCAAGTAATACCTTACGTGAATAAGGGTCGAATCCCACGGAGATTGTTGGCTTGAAGCAATCTATGGTTATCTTGTAATTCTTAGTCAGGGTATCAATTATAATTATCAGTTTGGATTGCGAAAAATAAAAGAGCATGAATTAAATACTTGTTATGCAGTAATGGAGAATATGTTGGAGTTTTGGAGATGCTTTATCTTCTGAATCTCTGCTTTCCCCCTGTCTTCTTCTTCACGCATGCAAGGTTCCTCCTATGGAAAGCTGTGTGTTGGTGGATCACTGTTGTCAATGGCTACCATCCATCCTCTCAGTGAAAATGGTCCGGGTGCACTGTCACCGCACGGCTAATCATCTGTCGGTTCTCACTTGTGCTGGAATAGGATCCATTGATCCTTTTGGGTCTGTCACTACGCCCAACCCTTGTGAGTTTGAAGCTCGTCACAGTCATTCAATTCCTGAATCCTACTAGGAATACCATAGACAAGGTTTAGACTTTCCGGATTCTCAAGAATGCTGCCAATGGATTCTAGCTTATACCACGAAGATTCTGATTAAGGAATCCAAGAGATACTCATTCAATCGAAGGTAGAACGGAGGTGATTGTCAGTCACGCGTTCATAGGTTGAGAATGGTGATGAATGTCATGGATCATCATATCCATCATATTGAAGTGCGAATGAACATCTTAGATAGAAACAAGCGTGTTTGAAAAGAAAACAGAAATAATTGCATTAATTCATCGAGAAACAGAAGAGCTCCTCACCCCCAACAATGGAGTTTAGAGACTCATGCCGTCAAAGAGTACAAAGTTCAGATCTAAAATGTCATGAGGTACAAAATAAATCTCTAAAAGTTGTTTAAATACTAAACTAGTAACCTAGGTTTACAGAAAATGAGTAAACTAAGATAGATAGTGCAGAAATCCACTTCTGGGGCCCACTTGGTGTGTGCTAGGGCTGAGACTTGAGCTTTACACGTGCCTAGGCTGTTTCTAGAGTTAAACGCCAGGTTGTAACCTGTTTCTAGCGTTTAACCCCAACTTGTAACCTGTTTCTGGCGTTTAACGCCAGAATGCAACATGGAACTGGCGTTGAACGCCAGTTTACGTTGTCTATCCTTAAGCAAAGTATGGACTATTATATATTGCTGGAAAGCCCTGGATGTCTACTTTCCAACACAGTTGAGAGCGCGCCAATTGGACTTTTGTAGCTCCAAAAATCCATTTCAAATGCAGGGAGGTCAGAATCCAACAGCATCAGTAGTCCTTTTTCAGCCTGAATTAGATTTTTGCTCAGCTCCCTCAATTTCAGCCAGAAAATACCTGAAATTACAGAAAAATACACAAACTCATAGTAAAGTCCAGAAATATGAATTTTTCCTAGAAACTAATAAAAATATACTAAAAACTAACTAAAACATACTAAAAACTACATGAAATTGACCCCAAAAAGCGTATAAAATATCCGCTCATCAACCAACTTACTGAATTAGATGCAGTTGAATCAACAACAAGCGCAGCAAAGCCAATAGTTAGTCCCACAGAGAGTGTGCGGGATCTGTGCTAATTATAGCCATTACACTGATGAATGTCCGCAACTCCAGTAGGAAGACAACACTGTGGCAGCCACTCATAACTTCTATGACCGCCCCAACCAAGGATACAATCAAGGTGGCAGCTACAACCATGGATGGCAAGATAATTCCAACCAAGGTTGGAGAGATAATTCTAACCAGAGCTGGAGGGACAACAATAATAGAGGAGGCAGAGACAATCAAGGATATCAGAAGTGGAATAATAACAACAACAGGCAGCAGAACTAGAACCAGCCTTACAGAGCACTTCACCTGAGGCAATCCCAAGGAGCACAGCAAAATCAATAAAAAGTTTTGCAGATCACTCAATCTAATTCCTCTCCGAGTGATGAAGCACTTCTATCCTTAAGCAAAGTATGGACTATTATATATTGCTGGAAAGCCCTGGATGTCTACTTTCCAACACAGTTGAGAGCGCGCCAATTGGACTTTTGTAGCTCCAAAAATCCATTTCAAATGCAGGGAGGTCAGAATCCAACAGCATCAGTAGTCCTTTTTCAGCCTGAATTAGATTTTTGCTCAGCTCCCTCAATTTCAGCCAGAAAATACCTGAAATTACAGAAAAATACACAAACTCATAGTAAAGTCCAGAAATATGAATTTTTCCTAGAAACTAATAAAAATATACTAAAAACTAACTAAAACATACTAAAAACTACATGAAATTGACCCCAAAAAGCGTATAAAATATCCGCTCATCAACCAACTTACTGAATTAGATGCAGTTGAATCAACAACAAGCGCAGCAAAGCCAATAGTTAGTCCCACAGAGAGTGTGCGGGATCTGTGCTAATTATAGCCATTACACTGATGAATGTCCGCAACTCCAGTAGGAAGACAACACTGTGGCAGCCACTCATAACTTCTATGACCGCCCCAACCAAGGATACAATCAAGGTGGCAGCTACAACCATGGATGGCAAGATAATTCCAACCAAGGTTGGAGAGATAATTCTAACCAGAGCTGGAGGGACAACAATAATAGAGGAGGCAGAGACAATCAAGGATATCAGAAGTGGAATAATAACAACAACAGGCAGCAGAACTAGAACCAGCCTTACAGAGCACTTCACCTGAGGCAATCCCAAGGAGCACAGCAAAATCAATAAAAAGTTTTGCAGATCACTCAATCTAATTCCTCTCCGAGTGATGAAGCACTTCAATCCATTGTACAAGGACAAAGGAACATGGAAAGTTCACTTAATGGCCTAGCATCTGCTATACAAGCTCTCATCTCTCAGCTGGCATCACCCAATACTTCAAATACTCAACCTACAAGCTCCAGTGGAATTTCTTCTCAACCCTTACCCAATCCAAAGGGTGGCATCAATGCCATCACCCTAAGGTCCGGAACCACACTGCAAGAGAGGAATCAGGAGGAGCCAATCCTATCAGAACACGCCTCAGCTGAAGAGGTGGTGGAAGTAGAGGATGCTGAAGAAGAAGAGGACATACAAAACATGGTTGAAAAAGAAGAAGCCTAACCACAGAAGGAAGCACCAAAGGATGCAGACCCTGTAGAAAATGCCCTTCCTATTCTATTTCCACAAATTGTAAGGAAGCCCAGGAAGCAGATGGAACTTGATCCCAAAATGGTAGAAATATTCAAAAAGGTTGAGGTAACTGTTCCCCTTTTTGATGTTATTCAGCAGGTACCTAAATACGCAAAGTTTCTAAAAGATTTATGTATACATAAAGACAAAATTAATGAATTAGAAACTATTCCTTTAGGTAGTTCTATATCTGCTTTAATGGGAGGTATACCTGAAAAGTGTAGTGATCCAGGTCCATGTATGGTTAATTGTACTATTGGTGGTGTGATATTTTCTGACTGCATGTGTGATTTAGGAGCTTGTGTTAGCATAATGCCTTTGTCTATATATGATACTTTGAGGCTCCCTCCCTTAAAAAGATCGGTAGCTCATTTTGTGTTGGCAGATAAAAGCATTATTACAGTGGTTGGAACTGCTGAAGATGTATTAATGAGCATTAAGGGACTCACATTTCCCATTGACTTCTACATTCTGGAAATGCCCCCTAATGACTCAGGAAGGCCATCATCAATTCTGCTTGGAAGACCATTCCTGAAGACTTCAAAGTTCAAGCTGGACGCCTTTTCAGGAACTTATTCTTTTGAAATAGATGGCAGAATGGTGAAATTCAGTTTAAATGAAGCTATGAAGCACCCTCCGGATGATTACTCTATCTCCCAGTGCGACATCATAGATGAAACCGTGGCTGAAGTTCACCAGGAGGAATTAGAAGAGAAGTACACAGGACAAGGTCCAAGTGTGGGGACATTTTCAGAGGACAATGAGGGCACTTTGCCATTATCACCAGCTCCGGATGATCCAGAGCCTGACCATGAGCAGAAATTGGAATTAAAGCCCCTCCCTCCACACCTCAAATATGCTTACCTTGAGGACAAGCAGAAGTTTCCAGTTATCATTGCAAGGGAACTCACTTCCCAACAAGAAGAACAGCTACTCAGTGTGCTGAGGAAACACAAGAAAGCAATTGGATGGAGCCTGGCGGATATAGTAGGCATCAACCCTCAAGTTTGTGAGCACAGAATATTCCTAGAAGAGGGAGAAAAGCCCGTCCGTCAACCTCAAAGACGACTGAATCCCACCATCTTAGAAGTTGTCAAGAAAGAAGTGACCAGGCTACTTGAAGCAGATATCATTTACCCCATCTCAGATAGCGAATGGGTCAGTCCAGTACAAGTGGTGCCCAAGAAGTCTGGGATCACAACAGTAAGAAATGAGCATGGAGAGCTTCTGACAACTAGAGTACAGAATTCATGGAGAGTTTGCATTGACTATAGGCGTCTCAACCAAGCCACTCGCAAGGATCATTATCCCTTGCCATTCATTGATCAGATGCTTGATCGCCTGTCAGGTAAATCCCATTATTGTTTTTTAGATAGTTATACAGGCTATTTTCAAATCCATATAGCTCCTGAAGATCAGGAAAAGACTACTTTTACATGTCCTTTTGGCACTTATGCCTATAAGAGAATGCCCTTTGGCTTGTGCAATGCACCAGCTACTTTCCAAAGGTGCATGATGAGTCTTTTCTCTTACCTTATTGAGGACTGTATGGAGGTTTTTACGGATGATTTTAGCGTTTATGGTAATTCATTTAGCCTTTGCTTAGATAGTTTATCTAGAGCATTAGATAGATATGTCAGTACAAACCTTGTATTGAATTTTGAAAAATGTCACTTTATGGTAAAACAAGGGATTGTACTAGGACATGTTGTATCTAATACTGGCATTTCTGTAGATCCAGCAAAGGTGGATGTTATTTCTAGTTTACCTTACCCCTCCTCCGTGAGGAAAGTCTGTTCGTTCCTTGGCCATGCAGGTTTTTAATGGAGATTCATTAACGACTTTAGTAAGGTGGCACTACCCTTATCCAGACTACTACAGAAAGATATTGAGTTCGAGTTCAGTGAGGATTGCAAACAAGCGTTTGATAAGCTGAAGACCGCCCTGACTCAAGCTCCAATTGTGAGAGGACCAGACTGGAACCAGCCATTTGAAATCATGTGCGATGCTTCCAACCATGCAGTAGGAGCAGCGCTGGTTCAGCGTGAAGGTAAGGATCCTTTTGTAATTGCCTATGCATCTAAGACTTTAGACACTGCTCAGTCTAATTACACTACTACTGAGAAAGAGCTTCTGGCTATTGTTTTTGCTCTGGATAAATTCCGAGCCTATTTACTTGGTGCTAAAGTAGTAGTGTACTCAGACCACGCAGCTCTAAAGTATTTATTAGCTAAAAAGGAGTCCAAACCAAGCTTATACGTTGGATACTGCTACTACAAGAATTTGATTTAGAAATTAAAGATAGGAGTGGTAACCAAAATCTAGTGGCAGACCACTTAAGTCGCCTTGAGCATATTAAGGATACCTCCACTCCTATAAATGATAATTTCCCAATTGATAACCTGCAAGCAGTATCTGAAGTAGTCCCTTGGTATGCGCCTGTAGCTAATTATCTAGTTAGCCGCACCTTTCCTCCAAACTTTACTAAGCATCAAAGAGACAAGCTGAAAAGCGAGTCTAAATATTATATATGGGATGACCCATATTTATGGAGATGTGGCGCTGACCAGGTAATTAGACGATGTGTGCCTCAATTACAATTCCAGTCCATTTTAGAGGCCTGCCACTCATCTGAGAGTGGAGGACATTCTGACCCTCAAAGAACAGCTAGAAAAATTTTAGACTGTGGATTCTGGTGGCCTACTCTTTTTAAAGACACTGCTGAATTTTGTAAATCTTGTTCCCCATGCCAAAGGTTTGGCAATATATCCAAGAGGGATGAGATGCCTCAACAGATTATGCTTTTCTGTGAAATTTTTTATGTTTGGGGCATTGACTTCATGGGTCCATTTCCAAATTCTAATGGTTATTTTTATATATTGTTAGCTGTAGATTACGTTTCTAAATGGGTGAAAGCAATTCCTACCCGCACTGATGATGCTAACACTGTTGTTTCCTTTGTTAGAAATCATATTATTTGTCACTTTGGATCACTACGAGCAATCGTGAGCGATCAAGGCACCCATTTTTGTAGCAGGAGACTAACAGGATTACTGAAGAAGCATGGGATAATTCATAAAGTAGCAACAGCCTACCACCCTCAGACTAATGGACAAGCCGAGGTGTCAAACAGAGAGATAAAGCATATATTGCAGAAGATAGTCAAACCTCATAGAAGAGACTGGAGCACCAGGCTACAAGATGGACTCTGGGCATACAGAACTGCATACAAGACACCCATAGGGATGAGTCCCTTCCGCTTAGTTTATGGAAAAGCCTGTCACCTCCCAGTTGAAGTAGAGCACAAAGCCTTTTGGGCAGTAAAGAAGTGCAACATGGGATTTGAGAAAGCCGGAGCTGAAAGGAAGTTGCAACTGCAAGAATTGGAAAGCCTTCGCCTAGAAGCTTATGAGAACTCAAGGTTATACAAGGAAAAGATGAAGGCTGTACATGATAAGCACATCAAGAGGAGAGAGTTCCAACCTGGGGACTTAGTCCTCCTTTACAACTCTAGACTGAGGCTCATGCCAGGCAAGTTGAGATCAAAATGGGAAGGTCCATATAGAGTAGAGAAGGCTGAGCCATACGGAGTTTTCCACCTGAGTCATCCTTCAAGATCTGAATTCATCAAAGTTAATGGACATCGCTTAAAGCTATATCATGGTGAGAAGGTGACAAAAAATAAGGAGTTATAAATCTTCCTCTTGGAGGATCCACCAACAGCAGAAGAGTGAGATATTGGAGCGTCCAACTTAAGGACGTTAAAGCAAAGTGTTGGGTGGGAGACAACCCACCATGGTATGATCGTTCCTTTCTTTCTTCTTAATTTTCTCTTTCAATAACTCTTCTCAGTACTAGTGCCTATACTTTACATCTTCATTTGCATATTATAAAAAAATAATAATAAAATAAAATAAAAAAATCGCACGCGAGCGACAGCGTCGCTGACGCATCTGCGTCGTAGGTGAGTAAGAAAGAAAAACAAATCAAATAGAAAGTCACGCGGGAGCGTGGCTGGAGGCGTGCCTTTGGCACAAATCGCCCCACGCGATCGCGTCACTGACGCGTCCGCGTCATGTGGGAAAAATGCCTCCCACGCGGACGCGTGACCCGAAAATCGACGTAAGAAAGGGTGCACGGCCGAAAGTTATGCCAGAGTGGTGCTGGACTGGAGCTAGCGCACAAACCTCACCACGCGAATGCGTGCCCCACGCGTCCGTGTCGTATCCCAATATTGGCCACCCACGCGATCGCGTCCACCACGCGAACGCGTCACCCTGGAATTTGGCAACAATGAGTTTCGAACAGAGAGTTGTGCGAGCGCGAGGCTGCCCTCGTGCCAGTAGCACAAAACGAGTCACGCATCCTCGTGACTGACGCGACCGCGTCGATTCATATGAGCGCAATTCGCGCGAACGCGTACCCCACGCGTCCGTGTCGCCTGCGCCGCACAACTTATCCTAATCTACCAAAATATCTTATCTTTCTCTTCCCCAAATCCTACTTTTTCTTTTCCCTCCTTCTTTCTTTCTTCCCTTTTCTTCCTTCTTCCTTCTTTCTCACTTTCTACTTTCTCTCTCTCTCACCACCATTATCAAGGTTTTTCTTTTTTTCTTCCTTCCTTACTTTTTTATTATTTTTCTTATTTTTATGTTTTCTTCTCCTTTTCTTTTTCTTTTTTACTTGCATTATCCATGTTTTCTTTTTCTTTCTTTTTCTTTTCATTGGTATTGGAAATTTATTAGGGTCATTATTATTCCTTATGATTTGCTTGTGGATTGTTAAGGACTTATTTGGCAATTATATATTAATTTTTAAGGCATGTTCAATTCAATACTTTCAATAGCTTATTCACCATGCATGCTATGTGTTTGTGAAAATGCCCGTATGGCATTGTGCACTATTTTTCGATATCTTTTATCCTACTCCTCTAAAATGCTTGCTTTTCACAAAAACCATTCTTTTATTTTATTATTTAAATATAATTGTTATTACAAACAGGTTATTAGTTTGAAAGGCTTGGTAATCTAACTTGGACATTGAATGGCTTGATCTATGCTACTCATGCCTTTGTCTGCATGCCAATAAACACCTTGCATTTAATTGTCATCATATGCACTTGCTATATTTCCATAGTTGATTTCTCACATGTAGTCATGACCATGTGTTAACATCATTCATATTTTAATGTGCATTAATTACCACCTTTCCCGTTCTCTTCCTTGCTCCAAACCTTGACATTTTAACATACTTTCTCTTTTCTTTTAGGATGGCCACCAAGAAAGGCAAGGAGAAAGCTACTCCCAAACCAACAGCAAAGAGAGGAACCAAACGAGCATTAGTGGCTGAGCCATCTTCAACTGCAGTTAAGCCCTCAACAAAAAGAATTAAGAGGATTATAAAGGTTGATGAAAAAGAGAAAGCCTTCCCAGCAAAGGACACTGCACGATTTACCAATCGCTACTGTGAGCAGATGTTCCCCATCTTGGCAGAAAGGAGTTACAACAACGAATACCTTCTTATCCTCCCGACCCATATTGCTGAATTCGTTGAGCCGCAAATTGCACGAAGACAGTGGGGTTTCCTACAGAGACAGCCACGACAGGCTAATCTTTCCTGGGTAGTCGAGTTCTACTCTAACTTCCACCTGCCAACCCTGCAGTCTATCTATGTCTGTCAGAAGCAAGTCTCCATTATAGAAGAGGCCATTTAGCGAGCTTTAGATCTTCCCCCTACTCCAGAAGGACTGGACACATTTCAAGAAGCCGCACTCAAGCGCCAGATGTACCAATTTGACTGTGACGCTGTTCTCAGAGTTATCACACTACCTGGCAGCAGATGGATTTATGGATACCATCGTTCCCATCCTAAGGGGATATCGGCTTCCGCACTTACCTTGGAGGCTCGCGTATGGGCACAGATTATATCCCATTACGTCTTTTCGAGCACCCATGAGTCCTCCTTCACTGCAGACATGGCCGTTCTACTATGGTGCATCCTTACAAACCAGCCTCTGAACCTACCAAGACACATCCAGAATGCTATGGGACACGTACAAATTGCGGGCAACTTACCTTTTTTCGCCTTAGTCTCAGATCTCGTCTCAGCAGCCGGAGTCTCCTATAGAGCTGGGGACACCAAAGCCATGCTTCCATGGGATGATCAATACGTCCCTAACGGAAAATATATTAGACTTCCAGCAGCCACTACAAGCCAACCTATTGAACCGGCTGAAAACATTCCTCCTTCACCATCACAAGCACCTACAACGAACTAACTGCTCCATCAGATACGTGACAGGTTGGATCGGCAGGAACAGAAAGCAAAGCTAAGAGAGCGCCATAACAAGCGCCGATTCACATACCTCAAGGAGCTACTTATGGGAAAATACAAAGATCCAGACACCTCGGACTCCACTTCATTCACCAGCACAGGGAGCCATGACGGTCCCGACTATGGAAATACTGCTACCAGCCCACCTTTGTTCCTGACAGATGGCACCGAGGATGGTGTAAAGCCTTAAGTGTGGGGAGGTCGGTCAGTACCTGACTTCCGGAGGTAATTTCTCTTCCCTAACACCAATAAAATAGGATATTTAGTTAGTTTTTCTTTTGTAGAATAGGATAAATTGCATAGTAATAGGTTAGTTGCATGCATGTTCTACTTGATTGAAAAGATAATAAGTTTCTTCTAAAACTCTATTTTTTAGAACAAAATTTCACTAATTTTAATCAAAACTTTTATGTTAAATTTGCTTGAAGTTGAATTTGGAACATGATTTTTGAGCTAAAGAACACACAACCTGTGAGACTTTGAGCCTAAACACATGGTTACATTATTTAACCATAAATATTTTATTCTTGTGTGTTTACTTCTTTATGATTGTAATCTATATTTTGTTTCATCCTATATGTCCAATGTGTAATATATTTATATGCTTGCATATGATTGAGGCCATTATTTGTTTAGCTCACTTATCCAAATTAAGCCTACCCTTTCAATTACCTTTGTTAGCCACTTTGAGCTTTTAAATCCCATTTGTTCTTTATTTTACCACATCACTAGCCTTAAGCGGAAAAATAATTATATATCCCAATTGAATCTTTGGTTAGCTTGAGATGGAATTGTGTGTTAATTGAGTATGGGAAGATTGTGGGAACAAAAGATAATAAGGGAATGTGTCATGCTAATATAATGGGAATTTGGGTACCTACTCATGTGAAACTATAAAAGAAAGATTAAAATTCTATGTGCATTGATAAGCTGTGTTTATATAAAAAAAAATCCAAAAATATTCAATAAATAAATAAGGGAACAAAATTACCCCAAATGCTAAGTTAAAATCAAGGATCAATGCATATATGATAAAATTAAAATAAAAGTTGATACATGAGTAAGGAATGTGAAAGGGAAATTTTGGGTAGCTAGGTGTGAAATTTAAGTCATAAAGAATATATATGTGTGTTAGGTGAAAGCTTGGGTTAATTAAAGATTCAATTTATAAGCTTACTTAGCCATATATGTACCCTTACCCTTACCTTGGCCCTATTACAACCTTGAAAAGACCTCATGATGTTTGCATTGGTATATTAAATGTTGTTGATTGGTTAGGAGAAGAACAAAAATTAGAAAGCATGATTAGAGAAGGATAGAGTGATTACCCTATACACTAGAGAGACTAGAGTGTACATACATCATCAGTGAGGGTTCAATACTTAAATTCTATGTTTCCTGCTTTTATGAGCTACCTTCTTGCATTTTTATCTGTTGTTACTGTATAAGAATTGAATTAGTGGAATTTGATTTGTGATTGTCTTTAAATGCTTATTTACTTTTAACCAAGTGGACAAGAATCATATAGTTGCATTCATATGTATAGGTTGCATTGCATTGCATGAGTTTTACATGTTCCTACTCATTTATTTTATCTCCTTCAACTAAGCATGAGGACATGCTAATATCTAAGTGTGGGGAGGTTGATAAACCAATATTTTACGGTTTATATTGTGTTTAATTGTGTGGTTTTATCAAATCTTTACCCACTTATTCATTAAATTAGCATGTATTTATAATTCCTTCCCAAAATTACTCCATGGTTGAAAACTTGCTTCCTAGAAGACTTTTAACTATGTATTTTAATTCTCCTTTATTCCATTCGATGCCATGATTTGTGTGTTAAGTGTTTCAGGCTTTATAGGGCATGAATGACTTGGAGATTGGAAAAGAGGCTTGCAAAAATGGAAGGAACACAAGAAATGGAGGAGATAACCAGCGAGAAGTGACGCGGATGCATGGCTCACGCGACCGCGCAAAATAGAGGAAATTGCAGTGACGCACTCGCATGCCTGACGCGAACGCATAGATTGGAAACTGCACAAGTGACACGAATGCGTGGACGACGCGCATGCGTGGCAAGGCAAAACGCTAGATGACGCGAACGCCTGGATGATGCGATCGCGTGACGTGCGTGATCTGTAGAATTTGCAGAATTCACTGGGGGCGATTTTGGGCCCTATTTTGACCCAGTTTTCGGCCCAGAAAAGTAGATTAGAGCCAGGGAACATGCAGAGACCAGAGGACAACATTCAATTCGCATAATTTTAGTTTTAGATCTAACTTTACTCCTCCTCTAGGTTTCCTCTCTACACATTCATAGTTCTTAGGATTTCATTTTTATTGCTTTTTGGATTGGGATATTGAGAAGAGTTATTACCTCCGCCAAGACTTCATCATTCTAGTTTGTTTCCTTACTTGTCACTTACTCTTCCATGTCCTTAATTTATTCAGAGTTACTATTGGATTATTTTTAGAATTTATTAATACAAGAATTATTTTTATTTTTAATTGGTCTCTTTGATTATTATTATTTATCATGTCTCTCTTTATTTCTCTTCCTTATTTTGTGAAATTTACATTCATAATGAGCGAGTAGTTCCATAACTTGATTGGGAGATGATTGAAAGGAGAACCTTGAGTTGGAACACTCAAGAGAAAAATTGTAATTGGGTTTATTGTTGGATCGCCCTCTAGTCACTGACACTAGTCCTTCCAAAGGGAGAGGATTAGGACTTGTGAATAGAAATTGCCTTCCAACTTGCTTGACTTTCCTCTACCTAGTAAAGGATAACTAAGCAGAATAACCTTCAATTATCATTTTGATCTTGGGAGAACTCCATCAAGGATAGGGCTTCCAACTAATCTACTCTCGGTCAAGGTTTTTATTTAAATTACATAAATTCTCTGATTTAATTTCCTATTTATCAATTCAACCCATTTTAGAAAACATCTGATTAATAAAAGAGCACACTTTTCTGCAACTCGTTGGGAGACGACCTGGGATTCATACTCCCAGTATTTTAATTCTAATTTTGTGATAACCCCTTCTAAATTGATAAGTGGATTTTTGGTTGGTTAAGAACTATGCTTGCAATGTATCTCTTATAATAATTTCTTAACTCGCCAATTTCCGCCACGTCAGTAAGCCACGTTTCCTTCTTCGAATTCCAGCCCCTTTGTTTCGAGTTTCATGGGTAAAAATGTTGAGATTTTGAGCTCCTTTGTGTAATAGGATCAAATTAACTTGAAGGGAAGGCTTGTTCTAGCTCTCTTGGTCCTTGGATAAGGTGAGATTTTCAACCCTAAGCTTAAGACTTGAGATTTTGTGATTTTGTGATTGAGTTATTGTGTTTTTATGTGATATTGTGGCTTAGGCATTATATATGTTTGTTTTGGAGCTTGATTGGTGATTTTGGAAAGTTTGGAAAGGAACCTTGTGTGGGAAATCTGTTGGTGAGGCTTTGGAAACCTTGGAAGTCGAATTTGAGAGTGTTCCGGGTGGAACGGGAATCGGCCAAGGTATGTTTTCGGTTTCCTATATCTAAAATGTAATGTTGTGTGAAAACGTAGGCTAGTGGCCCTAGGATAAGATTTGGAATTATTGATATGATTAATGGATGATGTGACTTGTACTAATATGTATGTATTTTGGTGGATTGTGAAATATTGATGTAGTTGTTGGATAATTTAGATTGAATTAAATATGTATAAATGATGGTGTAAATGATTGTGTGTGGTTGTATTGGTTGGTGAAGTATGAAATATGGTATGCGATGTGGATTAATATTGTTGGATTGATGATAGAGTTGAGGACCTTGTTGGTGAGCATGATTAGAAGAAAGAATTTGTTATGTGTATATCTTCAAACTTTACTCTTCATCAAATCACATACTAAGTTCCCACCTTCATCAACATTAATATCATCATCATACTAGCATATATATATATATAGGGGATTGATACTTTGAATGTTTAATTGGAGTTTGGAATGTAAGATGTTGATTTATGATGTGAAATTTGGTTATATATGGTGTAAATGATGGATTGATGATTGAATGAGGTGAGGAAATGGTAAATGTTGGAAAGGGTTGATTTTGATTGGATTTGGTAAGTACATGTTTTGAAATTTGGGAGTTTATGAGTTTTGGTAAAAATGGAATTTTGATGAACTTCAACAGATCATATCTTGGGCTATTGTTTTCGGGATTTGATGATTTTTAAATCAATTAAAAGAGGATTTCATAAGCTTTAAAATGGTTTAAATTTGGTAGAAATATGAATTTTGTGGAAGGAGACATGATCGTTGGAAGTTCGGGCCAAAAATCTTGATTCTGCAACTTCTACAGAATTTGTGATTTCTGGTTTGTGTGCGCACGCACAGCCCTGTGCACACGGAAACCCCGCGGGAATTTGGACCTGTGCGCACGCACAGCCTTGTGCGTACGCAAGCGTGGGGGAAGGGCTGCTGATGGAAGCGCTAGCACGCCCTGTGCGCACACACAACCAACGAAGGAGTGCGAGCAATGCGTACGCACAGGCCAGTGCGCACGCACACGTTGGCAATGGCGCACTGGTGGTGACGCTAGCACACGTTGTGCGCGCGCTCCACCATGGAGATTTCGCTTTCTGGGCGTGCGCACACACACCTCTGTGTGTACGCACGCGACCCAGTTCATTTCTAAAACTCTTGTTTTCAAGCTCTTCGCATTCCAACAAGCTCGTAACCTTCCGAGATGTTATTTCACGCTTATAAACCCCCAAATTCATCCCTTAAATCTTAAATTGATATAGAATGCCTAGTGAATAAGAGTGAGCTAGGGAAGAGGGTAACTTGTGGAGGAAGAAAGGGGATGTTATGTTGAGTATGATGGATTATGATGATATGAGTTATTGGGGAGGATGGTGGAGTGCTGTATATGATGTGGGCCGAATGGCTGAGTGTGATATGAGCTGAAAGACTGAGTATGATGTGAACCGAATGGCTGTATGTAATGACGGTTTATGAATTTGAATGAATTATGAATTCAAGCCGGATGGCTGAGATGAATGTTGAGTTATGGATGAGGATAAATGTATATGTAAATTCATGATGGGATATAATAAATGAATAATAAATGGAAAGGTTAGGTCTGAGTACGTTTGAAATGCTTCTCTCTGGTTGTAAGGGTGACAGGGCACCGATACCCTCTAATGGTAAATGGGCGACAAGGCGCAAATACCCTCTAATAGTGACAGGGCGCAGATACCCTCTAATGGTAAACTGGTGACAGGGCACAGATACCCTCTAACGGTGACAGGACACGTAATCCCTCTAACGGTATTAACGCGCAACAAAGAGACGGTGTCCGGGTTAGCTACCGGACGCGTCGGGTTGGCTTGATAACTGATAGATGAGACTCATCAGCCACTAGGACAGGCATGCATTATATGCATTATACGTGATTTGTCTGGATTGCCTAATTAACTTCATCATTATTTTCTAATTTCCTAATTGTCTTATCTGCTTCATACTTGTGCATTTCTTTGTTTGATATACTTGTGTTTGCATCTCAATTACTGTTGACGGTTGGGAGGTTTGCAGGACTTGGAATGGGGATTTATAGTGAGAATGGAGACCCTTAGTTAGTTACCTGTGTTTGATTCTTATGGCCTAGACTTGTTTATACGCTTTGATTATAATTTGGAAGTTCTAGGATTGCCTTCGGCTTTCCCAGGACATTACATGTTAGATATTTGGGCACTGTTACCATGCTGAGAACCTCCGGTTTCACCCATGCAGATTTTGTGGTTTTCAGATGCAGGATGTGAGGCTCCTCGCTGAGGCATGCAGGAGACTTCCTTTTGGCAGAGATCCTTAGTATCTTGGGGTTTTATTTTGGTTATGTATACTTGTTTAGATACCATATTCTCCACTGTATATATATATTTTGTATTGACTCCTCTTAGAGGTCATTTTGGAGAAACAGGTTTTGTATTTTTTCTATTGGGTTCTTTTGGGACTTCCTTACTATATATGTATGTATACTGGTGCACGAAATCACAATCACACTTTTGCGATTCCGCACAACTAACCAGCAAGTGCACTGGGTCGTCCAAGTAATACCTTACGTGAGTAAGGGTCGATCCCACGGAGATTGTCGACTTGAAGAAAGCTATGGTTATCTTATAACTCTTAGTCAGGATATCAATAATAATTCTTAGTTTTAATTGTAAAAAGTAAAAGAACATGGATTAAATAATACTTGTTATGCAGTAATGGAGGACAGGTTGAGGTTTTGGAGATGCTCTATCTGCTGAATCTCTGCTTTCCGACTGCCTTCTTCTTCACGCACGCAAGGCTCCTTCCATGGCAAGCTGTATGTTGGTGGATCACCATTGTCAATGGCTACCATCCGTCCTCTCAGTGAAAATGGTCCAAATGTGCTGTCACCGCACGGCTAATCATCTGTCGGTTCTTACTCATGTCGGAGTAGGATCCATTGATCCTTTTGCGTCTGTCACTACGCCCAACACTCACGAGTTTGAAGCTCATCACAGTCATTCCATCTCAGATCCTACTCAGAATACCACAGACAAGGTTTAGACGTTACGGATCTCAAGAATGCTGCCAATTGGTTCTAGCTTATACCACGAAGACTCTGATCTGAATCAGGAGGCTAAGAGATACGCACTCAATCTAAGGTAGAACAGAGGTGGTTGTCAGGCACGCGTTCATAGGTTGAGAATGGTGATGAGTGTCACGGATCATCACATTCATCAAGTTGAAGTGCGAGTGAATATCTTAGAAGAGAAACAAGCGTGATTGAATGGAAAACAGTAGTAATTGCATTAATCCATCGAGACACAGCAGAGCTCCTCACCCCCAACCATGGAGTTTAGAGACTCATGCCGTAGAAAATACAAGTTCTGATGTAAAATGTCATGAGGTACCAAATAAATCTCTAAAAGTAGTTTTTATACTAGACTAGTGACCTAGGGTTACAGAAAATGAGTAACTAAGTGCAGATAATACAGAAATCCACTTCTGGGGCCAACTTGGTGAGTGTTTGGGCTGAGCTTTGAAGCTTTCACGTGCCTAGGACGTCCTTGGAGTTAAACGCCAGATTTGGTGCCAGTTTGGGCGTTTAACTCCAGTTTTTATGCCAGTTCTGGCGTTTAACGCCAGAATAGGGTAGAAAGTTGGCGTTTAAATGCCAGTTTGCATTATCAAAACTCGAGCAAAGTATGGACTATTATATATTGCTGGAAAGCCCAAGATGTCTAATTTCCAACGCAATTAAGAGCACGCCGATTGGGCTTCTGTAGCTCCAGAAAATCTATTTTGATTGCAGGGAGGTCAGAATCCAACAGCATCTGCAGTCCTTTTTCAGCCTCTGAATCAGATTTTTGCTCAAGTCCCTCAATTTCAGCCAGAAAATACCTGAAATCATAGAAAAACACACAAACTCATAGTAAAGTCTAGAAATTTGAATTTTTGAATAAAAACTAATAAAAACATAATAAAAACTAACTAAAATATACTAAAAACATACTAAAAATAATGCCAAAAAGCGTATAAATTATCCGCTCATCACAACACCAAACTTAAATTGTTGCTTGTCCCCAAGCAACTAAAAACAAGATAGGATAAAAAGAAGAGAATATACAATAAATTCTGAAAACATCTATGAAGATCATTCTTAATTAGATGAGCGGGGCTCTTAGCTTTTTGCTCCTGAACAGTTTTGGCATCTCACTTTATCCTTTGAAGTTCAAAATGATTGGCATCTATAGGAACTCAGAATTCAGATAGTGTTATTGATTCTCCTAGTAGAGTATGTTGATTCTTGAACACAGTTACTTTATGAGTCTTGGCCGTGGCCCTAAGCACTTTGTTTTCCAGTATTACCACCGGATACATAAATGCCACAGACACATAACTGGGTGAACCTTTTCAGATTGTGACTCAGCTTTGAGCTCTTAAGCACACTCTTTTGCTTTGGACCACGACTTTAACCGCTCAGTCTCAAGCTTTTCACTTGACACCTTCACGCCACAAGCACATGGTTAGGGACAGCTTGGTTTAGCCGCTTAGGCCAGGATTTTATTCCTTTAGGCCCTCCTATCCATTAATGCTCAAAGCCTTGGGCCCTTTTTACCTTTGCCTTTTGGTTTAAAGGGCTATTGGTTTTTTCTGCTTGCTTTTTCTTTTTCTTTCTTTTTTTTGCCATATTTTTTTTCACTGCTTTTTCTTGCTTCAAGAATCAATTTTATGATTTTTCAGATTATCAATAACATTTCTCCTTTTTCATTATTCTTTCAAGAGCCAACAATTTTAACATTCATAAACAATAATATCAAAAATATGCACTGTTCAAGCATTCATTCAGAAAACAAAAGTATTGCCACCACATCAAAATAATTAAACTATTTTAAAATTCGAAATTCATGTACTTCTTTTTCTTTTTCAAAAAACATTTTTTCATTTAAGAGAGGTGAAGGATTCATAGGACATTTATAACTTTAAAGCATAGGCACTAGACACTAATGATCATGTAATAAAGACACAAACATAGATAAACATAAAGCATAGAAAATCGAAAAACAGAAAAATAAGAACAAGGAAATTAAAGAATGGGTCCACCTTAGTGATGGCGGCTTGTTCTTCCTCTTGAAGATCTTATGAAGTGCTTTAGCTCCTCTATGTCTCTTCCTTGACTTTGTTGCTTCTCTCTCATGGCCTTTTGGTCCTCTCTAATTTCATGGAGGATAGTGGAATGCTCTTGTTGAGGTCCATGAGTGGGCTCTCTTGTTTGCTCAATCCTTTTCTTAGTGATGGGCTTTTAAGATGAATCTCTCCATCTCCCATGAATCGGAGGTGGAAGCTTTTGCCTTCCCTTTCCTCTTTCTAGAGGTTTCTCTGGCCTTAGGTGCCATAAATGGTTATGGAAACACAAAAAGCAATGCTTTTTCCACACCAAACTTAGAAGGTTTGCTCGTCCTCGAGAAAAAGAAGAAAGAAGGGAGGAGAAGAAGAAGAAAATGGAGGAGATGGAGAGGTGTGAGTGGTTAAGAGGTGATGGGGAAGAGTATTTGGGGAAGGGTGTTATTGGAATGTGTGAAGAAGAGAGAGATTGAGTTGAGGTAGGTGGGGATCTTGTGGGTCCACAGATCCTGAGGTGCCAAGGATTTCTCATCCCTGCACCATTCTGGCGTGTAAACGCCCCTTTGAGTGCTAATCCTGGCGTTAAACACCAGGTTGCTGCCCATTTCTGGCGTTTAACGCCAGCTTTTCTTCCCTTTCTGGAATTTAACGCCAGCTTGGTGCCCTTTTCTGGAATTAAACGCCAGTCTGGTGCCCATTTATGGCGTTAAACGCCCAGAATGGTGCCAGACTGGCCATTTAACGCCCATTCTGCTACCCTAAACGCCAGTAAGCTCATCCTCCAGGGTGTGCTGTTTTTAATGTTGTTTTTGAATTTGCTTTGATTTTTGCAGTTGTTTTTGTGACTCCATATGATCATCAACCTAAAGAAAACATAAAATAACAATGGAAAATGGAAAATTAACATAGATAAACAAAAATTGGGTTGCCTCCCAATAAGCACTTCTTTAATGTCAATAGCTTGACTTTTTACTGAGCTTTAGTCTAGTCTCAGTTTTGAGCATTCTTGCTCAACATCGCTTTCAAGATAATGTTTGATTCTCTGTCCATTAACAATGAACTTTTTGTCAGAGTCAATATCCTGAAGCTCTACATATCCATATGGTGACACGCTTGTAATCACATATGGTCCCATCCACCGGGATTTTAATTTTCCAGGGAACAATCTGAGCCTAGAGTTAAATAGCAGAACCTTCTACCCTGGCTCTACTCTGGATGACAGCTTCTTGTCATGCCACCTTTTTTCTTTCTCCTTGTAGATTTTTGCATTTTCGAAAGCATTGAGTCTGAATTCCTCTAGCTCATTCAACTGGAGCAATCTTTTCTCTCCAGCTAATTTGGCATCAAGGTTTAGGAATCTGGTTGCCCAACAGGCCTTGTGTTCCAGTTCCACGGGCAGGTGACAGGCTTTTCCATACACAAGCTGGTATGGAGAGGTCCCTATAGGAGTCTTGAATGCTGTTCTGTATGCCCACAGAGCATCATCCAAGCTTCTTGCCCAATCCCTTCTACGGGTACTTACAGTCCATTCCAGGATTCTTTTTAGTTCTCTATTAAAGACTTCAGCCTGCCCATTTATCTGTGGATGATATGGAGTTGATACTTTGTGGCTAATTCCATATCGGACCATAGCAGAGTAAAGCTGTTTATTGCAGAAGTGAGTGCCCCCATCACTGATTAGTGCTCTAGGGACACCAAATCTGCTGAAGATATGTTTCTGGAGGAACTTCAGCACTATCTTAGTATCATTAGTGGGTGTTGCAATGGCCTCTACCCATTTGGATACATAGTCGACTGCCACCAGAATATAAGTGTTTGAGTATGATGGTGGGAAAGGCCCCATGAAGTCAATACCCCATATGTCAAACAACTCAATCTCTAAGATCCCTTGCTAAGGCATGGCGTAACCATGAGGTAGATTACCAGCTCTCTGGCAACTGTCACAGTTACGC
Source organism: Arachis hypogaea (assembly GCF_003086295.3). NCBI lineage: Eukaryota > Viridiplantae > Streptophyta > Magnoliopsida > Fabales > Fabaceae > Arachis > Arachis hypogaea. The sequence goes on along the minus strand of NC_092047.1, from coordinate 30,735,405 downwards.
ACAAACTCTCAGGAGTCTTTATATAGAGTGGGCCAATAGAAGCCACATTGGAGGACTTTTGTGGCTGTTCGCTCACCTCTGAAATGTCCCCCATATTGTGATCCATGACAGTGTCATAGGATCTTCTGTGCTTCTTCTCTAGGCACACACCTATGGATTATTCCGTCTGTACATCTCTTAAAGAGATATGGTTCATCCCACAAGTAGTACTTTACATCAGTAATTAATTTTTTTTGTTTGTTGCCTGCTGTACTCTTTGGGTATGAATCTTACAGCTTTATAGTTTGCAATGTCTGCAAACCATGGTATTTCCTGAATGTTTCAGAGATCTCAATAGAGGGGAGGCTCCCCTTCTACTGGTTCTATCCGGGACAGATGATCAGCCACTTGGTTCTATGTCCATTTTTGTCTCTTATTTCTATATCAAACTCTTGCAGAAGCAACACCCATCTTATGAGTCTGGGTTTTGAATCCTGCTTTGTAAGTAGATATTTAAGAGCAGCATGGTCAGTGTACACAATCACTTTTGATCCTACTAAGTATGATCTAAACTTGTCAATGGCATAAACCACTGCAAGCAACTCCTTTTCTGTGGTTGTGTAATTTTTCTGTGCGTCATTTAAAACACGGCTGGCATAATAAATGACATGCAGAAGCTTGTTATGCCTCTGTCCCAATACTGCACCAATGGCATGGTCACTAGCATCACACATTAGTTCGAATGGTAATGTCCAGTCTGGTGCAGAAATAACTGGTACTGTGACCAGCTTAGCTTTCAGAGTTTCAAACGCCTGCAGACACTCTGTGTCAAACACAAATGGCGTGTCAGCAGCTAGCAGATTGCTCAGAGGTTTTGTAATTTTTGAAAAATCCTTTATAAACCTCCTATAGAATCCTGCATGCCTCAGAAAGCTTCTGATTGCCTTAACATTGGCAGGTGGTGGTAATTTTTCAATTACTTCCACTTTAGCTTGATCCACCTCTATTCCCTTGTTTGAAATTTTATGCCCAAGGACAATTCCTTCAGTCACCATAAAGTGACATTTTTCCCAGTTTAGAACTAGGTTAGTCTCTTGGCATCTTTTCAGAACAAGTGCTAAATGGTCAAGGCATGAGCTAAATGAGTCTCCAAATACTGAAAAGTCATCCATGAAGACTTCTAGAAATTTTTCTACCATATCAGAGAAGATAGAGAGCATGCACCTTTGAAAGGTTGCAGGTGCATTGCACAGACCAAAAGGCATCCTTCTGTAGGCAAACACTCCAGAAGGACATGTGAATGTTGTTTTCTCTTGGTCCTGAGGATCTACTGTAATTTGGTTGTAACCGGAATAGCCATCCAAAAAGTAGTAGTATTCATGACCTGCTAGTCTTTCTAGCATCTGGTCTATGAATGGTAAAGGAAAGTGATCCTTCCTGGTGGCTGTATTGAGCCTTCTGTAATCAATACACATACGCCACCCTGTAACTGTTCTTGTAGGAACCAGTTCATTTTTTTCATTATGAATCACTGTCATTTCTCCCTTCTTTGGGACGACTTGGACAGGGCTCACCCAGGGGCTATTAGAGATAGGATAAATAATCCCAGCCTCTAGTAATTTAATGACCTCTTTCTGCACCACTTCCTTCATGGCTGGATTTAACCGCCGCTGTGGTTGAACCACTGGCTTAGCATCATCCACCAATAGAATCTTGTGCATGCATCTGGCTGGGCTAATGCCCTTAAGGTCACTTATGGACCACCTAAGAGCTGTCTTGTGTGTCCTTAGTACCTGAAGTAGTGCTTTTTCTTCCTGTGGCTCTAAGGCAGAGCTTATGATCACAGGAAAAGTGTCATCCTCTCCCAGAAATGCATATTTCAAGGATGGTGGTAGTGGTTTGAGCTCAGGTTTAGGAGGTCTCTTCTCTTCTTGAGGAGTTTTCAGAGGTTCTTTCGTTGTCTCTGGTTCCTCCCGATCAGGCTGAACATCTTTAAAGATGTCCTCTAGCTCTGATTCAAGACTCTCAGTCATATTGATCTCTTCTACCAAGGAGTCAATAATATCAAAGCTCATGCAATCAATTGATGTGTCTGGATGCTGCATAGCTTTGACAGCATTTAACTTGAACTCATCCTCATTGACTCTCAGGGTCACTTCCCCTTTTTGTACATCAATGAGAGTTCGTCCAGTTGCTAGGAAATGTCTTCCTAGAATGAGAGTTGCACTCTTGTGCTCCTCCATTTCCAGCACTACAAAGTCAGTAGGAAAGGCAAATGGCCCAACCTTGACGATCATGTCCTCAATTATGCCTGATGGATATTTAATGGAGCCATCAGCAAGTTAGAGGCATATTCGGATTGGTTTGACTTCTTCAGTCAAGCCAAGCTTTCTAATAGTGGATATATGTATTAGGTTGATACTTGCCCCAAGGTCACATAGAGCTGTCTTGGTACAAGCACCCTCTAATGTGCATGGTATCATAAAGCTTCCCGGATCTTTAAGCTTCTCTGGTAAGCTTTTCAGAATGACTGCACTACATTCTTCAGTGAGGAAAACTTTTTCAGTTTCTCTTTAATCCTTCTTATGACTTAAGATCTCTTTCATCAACTTGGCATAAGAGGGTATTTGCTCAAGTGCCTCTGCAAATAGGATCTTTATTTCAAGAGTCCTGAGGTAGTCTACAAAGCGGGCAAATTATTTATCTTGTTTTGCTTGGCAGAGTTTCTGAGGATAAGGCATCTTGGCTTTGTATTCCTCAACCTTAGTTGCTGCAGGTTTATTTCCTACAGAGGTGGTTAGGGAAGCCTTCTTAGGAGGGTTATAATTAGCACTTGCAGGTGTCTGATCCCTCACTGGCGTTTGAACACCAGGAGTAGAGGTTGGATGGGCATTTAACGCCAATTTTCCACCCTTTTCTGGTGTTTGAACGCCAGAACTGGGCAAGGAATGGGTGTTCAACACAAACTTTTCTCCTTTTTCTGGCGTTTGAATGCCAGAAGTGGGCATCCACTGGGCGTTTGACGCCAATTTTTCACCCTTTTCTGGCGTTTGAACGCCAGAATTATTCCTCTCCGGGCTCTTGCTGTCCTCAGAGGGATTTTGGGCAGTGGTTTGGTCATCCTCTGTTAGTTGTTCTTTTCTTGGCTTTCTGCTACTTTGAGCTGAATTATTCAATGTCTTTCTGCTCCTTAGTTGAACAGCTTGGCATTCTTCGGTTATCTGTTTAGATAGCTGCTGTCTTGTCTGATTCAATTGTGCTTCCATATTCTTGTTAACATTTTTGGTGTCTTGGAGCATCTCTTTAAATTCTGCTAATTATTTTGTCATAAGGAGCAATTGCTGATTAAGTTCAACGATTTATTCTTGAGGATTAGGATCAATAGATATTGCCCTAGCCTCTTCTTTTATGGAGGACTCGCTGCTTGAGTACATATGTTAATTTCTAGCAACCGTATCTATGAGCTCTTGAGCCTCTTCAATCGTCTTTCTCATGTGTATGGATATGCCAGCTGAGTGGTCTAGAGACATCTGGGCTCTTTCTGTAATCCCGTAATAGAAGATGTCTAGCTGCACCCACTCTAAAAATATTTCAGAGGGGAATTTTCTTAGCATCCCTCTGTACCTCTCCCAGGCATTATACAGGGATTTATCATCCTCTTGTTTAAAGCCTTGGATGTCCAGCCTTAGTTGTGTCATCCTTTTTGGAGGGAAATATTGATTCAAGAATTTGTGTGATAACTGTTTCCATGTTCTTATGCTTGCTGTAGGTTGGTTATTTAACCATCTCTTAGCTTGATCTTTTACAGCAAATGGAAATAGTAATAATCTGTAGACATCCTGATCTACTTCCTTGTCACGTACTGTGTCAGCAATTTGCAAAATTTGTGCCAGAAACTCAGTAGGTTCTTCCTATGGAAGATTGGAATAATGGCAATTTTGCTGTACTATGATAATGAGCTGAGAATTTAGCTCAAAACTGTTTACTCTGATGGGAGGTATACAGATGCTACTTCCATATGAAGCAGTAGTGGGGTTTGCATATGACCCCAGAGTCCTTCTGGACTGTTCATTTCCACTTAAGTCCATGATGGATAAAGGGAGATGATGTGGATTAAAAATTTTATTCTTTTATTATTATTATTATTATTATTATTATTATTATTATTATTATTATTATTATTATTATTATTATTATTATTATTATTATTATTATTATTATTATTATTATTATTATTATTATTATTATTATTATTATTATTATTATTATTATTATTATTATTATTATTATTATTTTGAATACCAAAATTAAAAGAAAATAAAATAAAATAAAATAATTGAAAAATTGAATATAAGTTCGAAATAGAAGAAAATGAAATAAAAGCAAATTGAAAACTAAATTAATTAATTAATTAAAAAGATTTTGGAAAAGAATGCTTAGTTAATTTCGAAATATGAAAGAGAAAAGTAGTTAGGTGATTTTTTTGAAAAAGATTTTGAAATTAGCAATCAAAAAGATATGATTGAAAATTATTTTGAAAAAGATATGATTGAGAAGATATGATTGCAATTTATTTAAAAAAAAGATATGATTGAAAAGATATGATTGAAGAAGAAATTAAAAAGATTTGATTTTTGAAAAAGATTTGAAAAGATCAATTTTTGAAATTAGAATTTTGACTTGACTAAAAAAAAGATATTATTTTGAAAATCTTTGACTAATTTAATGCAAAATTTCGAAATTTATGAGTAAAATAAGGAAAAGATATTTTTTTTAATTTTTGAATTTTAATGAGGAAAGAGAAAAACAACAAAATGACATCAAACTTAGAATTTTTAGATCAAAACAAAGAGAACAAACAGGAAAACTTTAAATATCAAGATGAACACCAAGAACACTTTGAAGATCAAGATGAACACCAAGAACAAATTTTTGAAAATTTTTAAGTAAATAAAAATACAAGGGACACCAAACTTAAAATTTTTATACTTTAGACACTAATTATTCGAAAATGCACAAGAAAAATAAGAAAAGACACAAAACAAGAAAAACTAAAGATCAAACAAGGAAAATAAACAAGAACAACTTGAAGATCAAGAAAGAACTAAGAACATGTAATTCGAAAAATTGAAAGAAAAATAAAAACATGCAATTGACACCAAACTTAAAATTTTTAGAAAACCAAACACAATTTTTCGAAAATTAAAAGAAAACACAAAGAGGACACCAAACTTAAAATATGAGACTAAACTCAAACAAAAGACTCAAAGAAAAATTAAAGATTAATAAAGAAAAATAAAATTTTTTGAAAGATTTTTGAAAGGAAAATAAAAGACTCAAATTTAGTGACTCTAAACCCAACTGACAAAAATAAGTTATTCCTAATCTAAGCAACAAGATAAACCGTCAGTTGTCCAAACTCGAACAATCCCCGGCAACGGCGCCAAAAACTTGGTGCACGAAATCACAATCACACTTTTGCGATTCCGCACAACTAACCAGCAATTGCACTGGGTCGTCCAAGTAATACCTTACGTGAGTAAGGGTCGATCCCACGGAGATTGTCGGCTTGAAGCAAGCTATGGTTATCTTGTAACTCTTAGTCAGGATATCAATAATAATTCTTAGTTTTAATTGTAAAAGGTAAAAGAACATGGATTAAATAATACTTGTTATGCAGTAATTGAGGACAAGTTGAGGTTTTGGAGATGCTCTGTCTGCTGAATCTCTACTTTCCAACTGCCTTCTTCTTCACGCACGCAAGGCTCCTTCCATGGAAAGCTGTATGTTGGTGGATCACTGTTGTCAATGGCTACCATCCGTTCTCTCAGTGAAAATGGTCCAAATGCACTGTCACTGCACGGCTAATCATCTGTCGGTTCTCACTCATGTCGGAGTAGGATCCATTGATCCTTTTGCATCTGTCACTACGCCCAACACTCGCGAGTTTGAAGCTCGACACAGTCATTCCATCCCAGATCCTACTCAGAATACCACAGACAAGGTTTAGACGTTACGGATCTCAAGAATGCTGCCAATTGGTTCTAGCTTATACCACGAAGACTCTGATCTGAATCAGGAGGCTAAGAGATACGCACTCAATCTAAGGTAGAACAGAGGTGGTTGTTAGGTACGCGTTCATAGGTTGAGAATGGTGATGAGTGTCACGGGTCATCACATTCATCAAGTTGAAGTGCGAGTGAATATCTTAGAAGAGAAACAAGCGTGATTGAATGGAAAACAATAGTAATTGCATTAATCCATCGAGACACAGTAGAGCTCCTCACCCCCAACCATGGAGTTTAGAGACTCATGCCGTAGAAAATACAAGTTCTGATGTAAAATGTCATGAGGTACCAAATAAATCTCTAAAAGTAGTTTTTATACTAGACTAGTGACCTAGGGTTACAGAAAATGAGTAACTAAGTGCAGATAATACAGAAATCCACTTCCGGGGCCCACTTGGTGAGTGTTTGGGCTGAGCTTTGAAGCTTTCACGTGCCTAGGACGTCCTTGGAGTTAAATGCCAGCTTTGGTGCCAGTTTGGGCGTTTAACTCTAGTTTTTATGCCAGTTCTGGCGTTTAACGCCAGAATAGGGTAGAATGTTGGCATTTAAACGCCAGTTTGCGTTATCAAAACTCGGGCAAAGTGTGGACTATTATATATTTCTGGAAAGCCCAAGATGCCTACTTTCCAACGCAATTGGGAGCGCGCCAATGGGCTTCTATAGCTCCAAAAAATCCATTTCGAGTGCAGGGTGGTCAGAATCCAACAGCATCTGCAGTCCTTTTTCAGCCTCTGAATCAGATTTTTCCTCAGGTCCCTCAATTTCAGCCAGAAAATACCTGAAATCATAGAAAAATACAAAAACTCATAGTAAAGTCCAGAAATGTAAATTTTTGAATAAAAACTAACTAAAATATACTAAAAACATACTAAAAACAATGCCAAAAAGCGTATAAATTATCCGCTCATCATATACTTATATGTTCGGACCAGTTATCTTCGCAAGCCAAGTCTCGAGTTTTGATATATGTATTTTGGCACTCTTTTGTATAATTCTTTGCTTTAAATTACTCTTGGTATGCTCATTTACGTTATCGATCGGAGTGTTGCGCTTTTAAATTTTACGACCTTAATTTACCCACTTTTCTTCAAAGGCTCCTAGTTATAAACATTCCTACACTACTATACGTACTAAATTTTGTTTTTAGAGGTCGTAATATCTTGTCACCTCTATTTTATGACTTAAACATAAGACTCTGTGTGGAAGGATGTTACATTATGGTATCAGAGCTATTCGTTCCTATAGAGCCTGAGGGACGGACTGACTATGCTTCTATGCATTCTCTGTGTCTGTGTTTATATGCTATTAGGATATCCGACTGATAAACATAGCATAAGGTCCATGAGTTTTCATTTGGAACTTTAAAGTACTAGGCTTGCGATATTGAGACTGATCACCTTAATATCACTTGTTTGGTGTGGACAGGACCAGGTGGCGACTCGTGGGCGCGGTCGCAGTCGAGTGAGAGGTAGGAATCAAAATGAGGAACACGAGACGAATGCGAACAACCCCGTAAACTTTATGGCGGCATTGGAAAATATGGCTGCTGCTATGCAGGCCACTGTGACAGCTCTTGGGCAACAGCTGAATAACAATGGCAATGGCAAAAATGAAACTCAAGGTCCAATGACATTGGCGACCTTCTTAAAGGTTAATCTACCAAGGTTCAAGAGGACTACTGACCCAACCGAAGCCGACACTTGGTTTCAAGCCCTGGAGCGCGCACTGCAAGCGCAGTTGGTACCTGATGAACAATGCGTCGAGTTTGCTACTTATCTGCTTACTGGGGAAGCGTCACATTGGTGGTAGGGAACCCGACGTCTGATATAGCAGGGTGATGACCCTATCACCTGCGACTCCTTCCAGGAGGAATTCTACAAGAAGTACTTTCCGAATTCCTCCCAAACGGCCAAGGAACTAGAGTTACTACAGCTGAAGCAGGGTGCGATGTCGGCATCTGAGTATACAGATAAGTTTGAGGAGCTGTTCAGATTCTCTTGCATGTGTCAAGGAGCTCCGGGAGACTTCGAGGAGTGGAAGTGCATCAAGTATGAGGGAGGACTTCGGAGTGACATTCTGAGCTCCGTTGGACCGATGGAGATTAGGGTCTTTTCCGAACTTGTGAACAAGAGTCGTGTCGCTAAAGAATGTGTGAGGAAGGCTGCTAAGGCAGAAAATGACCGTCGGGAATCCCACCACAGGGAGCACAACCAAGGATTCACCACAAGAGGACAAGAGTTTAAGAGAAGAGGAAACCCACAGCATGATCCCCAAGGATGGAATAACCTTGCGACGAATGAGGGTTTACAAGAAAAAGGTAAGGGAAAACAGATAGCGGTTGTTTCTGATGTTCTGAGTTGTCAGAGATATGGACATCATCACCCAAATAGGCCGTGTCGTTATGGTTCAGGTTTGTGTTTCAATTGTGGAAAGTCATGACATTTGGTCAGAGATTGGCCATACAGGAGGGACCGAGGTACTGCCGGATCGGATCCTCAGATATGAGGTAATAAGAAAACTGATAACTTAATTCTTTGCTACTTTAGACAATATTGGAGATTGGTATTCGCTCATAACACATGGTCGAATAATTATGATCTGTTCTAGACGACCCTAAGTTGTTTTAATAGAAGGTTTGGCTAGCATAAATGAATAGGTAGGTCCTTAATAAAACGCGATCAGAATAACGCAGCGGAAGCGAGAGACTCCGGAGGTGAGGCGCTGCAAGGATTGGTAAAACGCGAGTGACTATTGGCTAGGTGTAGAAGGGAACCACTCACGCGGACTCATGGAGCAAACGATATTTTCGAGGACAAAGTGAGGTCTCTTGTCCATGTAGTGAGTAAACAGGGGATAGCAGTAGATCCGGCCAACGTGGAAGCAGTGAGGGATTGGAAGCGACCGACCTCAGTTACTGAAAGACTACGACTTTGAATTGAATTACCATCTGGGGAAAACGAATGTCGTGGTAGATGCGCTAAGTCAGAAATCGCTGTATGCTACTTGGATGATGCTTCGAGAAAAGGAGTTATTCAAGGCATTCTAGAGTTTGAAGATTGGTGTTCAAGAAGAGTCTGGGACTTTATGTTTGAGCCAATTACAGATCTCAAGTAACTTTAAATCTGAACTCCCGAAGGCTCATCAAAACGATGATGTGCTACCAAAGGTGTGGCCAGCTATTGGACAAGGAAAGCAGTGGAGAGTATCAGAGGATCAAGATGGGCTATGGGGATTTAAGGGTGGGATCATTGTGCCCAACGTTGGATTCTACGGCAGGATATTGTAAAGAAGTGCACAAAAGTGGATTTTCTATTCACCCTGGAAGTACTAAGATGTATAATAATCTAAAGGCTATGTTCTGGTGGCTTGGTATGGAGAATAATATGGTGGAGTATGTCTCGAAGTGCCTAACTTGTCAAAAGGTGAAGGTTGAACATCAGAGACCTTCTGGGACGTTACAACCCTTGGAGATTCCGCGATGGAAATGGGAGAGCTTTGCGATGGATTTTGTGTCGAGATTGCCGACCACTAGAACCGGTTTTGATGCTGTCTGGGTAATTGTGGACCGGCTGACGAAGTCGGCTCACTTCTTACCCATTCGAATGAACTATACTCTTAAGGAGTTAGCGCGCATATATATTAAGGAAATTGTGAGACTTCATGGTGTGCCTATGACTATAATTTCTGACAAAGATCCCCGTTCCACTTCGAGGTTCTGGGGTGCATTTCAGAAAACTTTTAGAACCCGTTTGAGCTTAAGTACTGCTTACCATCCTCAAACGGATGGTCAATCTGAGAGGACAATCCAAACCCTAGAGGACATGTTGAGGGCTTGTGTGTTGGATCAGCCGGGGAGCTGGGATCGCTATATGCCGCTAGTGGAGTTTGCGTGCAATAATAGCTACCATACGAGCATCGGAATGGCTCCGTATGAGGCTCTGTATGGGAGGAAATGCCAATCTTCGCTATGCTGGTATAAAGCTGGGGAGAAAAGTCTTTTGGGGCCTAAGATGATAGCAGAAACCACTGAACAAGTTAAAAAAATTAGAGATAAAATGCTCACTACTCAGAGTCGTCAAAAGAGTTATGCTGATTAGAGGCGGAAGCCCTTAGAGTTCGAGGAAGGAGATCATGCTTTCCTTAAGGTTACTACGATGACAGGAGTAGGAAGAGCGATTAAAACAAAGAAGTTAAATCCTCGATACATCGGCCCATTCCAGATTCTCGAGAGAGTTAGACTGGTAGCATATCGGATGGCTCTACCGCCTCATCTTGCGAACTTGCATGACGTATTCCACGTGTCGCAGCTTCGGAAGTATACTCCGGATGCTAGCCATGTGTTAGAACCAGAATTGGTTCAGTTAAGGGAAGATTTGACTCTGCCGGTGACTCCAGTCAGGATTGATGACACGAATATCAAGAAGTTGCGCAAAAAGGAAGTTTCATTAGTGAAAGTGACATGGAGTCAAGCCGGTGTTGAGGGGCACGCTTGGGAGCTTGAGTCAGAAATGCGAGCAGACTACCCCCACCTATTCTCAGGTAACTGAAATCGAATTTTGTGGGCAAAATTCCCAATTAGGTGGGTAGAATGTAAAACCCGGTTAATTAATGGCTAATTAACCCATAAATTAAAATATATTCTAGAAAGTGAGAAAAAATGTTTTTATGGTTTAATGTAGTAGAAAAATTTAAAACGAGAATTTCGACACCAATTTTAAAAAAATTGGCCCAAGATTGGGCCGAACGGGCCAAACCGGGCCAATCAGACCCAAGTTGGGCCCAAGGGCCCAGCCAAGCTCTAGAGAGCTCAGCACTCTCCCTCCTCCATAAACACACACACGCTGAAAACAAAGGGAAAGGGGAGAAGAAAACATAAACCCTTGTTCCTATTCACTTCCAACTTCAATTGTTGATAACTTTTGATCCGGAGCTCCGATTGACGCACCGTTTGCGGCCACGTGACTGTGACGTCGAGCTCCACAAAACTCATACCAAGATTCCTGAGGTAAGCCACGTTTCCTTCTTCGAATTCCAGCTCCTTTGTTTCGAGTTTCATGGGTTAAAATGTTGAGATTTTGAGCTCCTTTGTGTAATAGGATCAAATTAACTTGAAGGGAAGACTTGTTCTAGCTCCCTTGGTCCTTGGGTAAGGTGATATTTTCAACCCTAAGCTTAAGACTTGAGATTTTGTGATTCAATGATTGAGTTATTGTGTTTTTATGTGATATTGTGGCTTAGGCATTATATATGTGTGTTTTGGAGCTTGATTGGTGATTTTGGAAAATTTGGAAAGGAACCTTGTGTGGGAAATCTGTTGGTGAGGCTTTGGAAACCTTGGAAGTCGAATTTGAGAGTATTCTGGGTGGAACAGGAATCGGCCAAGGTATGGTTTCGATTTCCTGTATCTAAAATGTAATGTTGTGTGAAAACGTAGGCTAGTGGCCCTAGGATAAGATTTGAAATTATTGATATGATTAATGGATGATGTAACTTGTACTAATATGTATATATTTTGGTGGATTGTGAAATGTTGATATAGTTGTTGGATAATTTAGATTGAATTAAATATGTATGAATGATGGTGTAAATGATTGTGTGTGGTTGTATTGGTTGGTGAAGTATGAAATATGGTATGCGATGTGAATTAATATTGTTGGATTGATGATAGAGTTGAGGACCTTGTTGGTGAGCATGATTAGAAGAACGAATTTGTTATGTGTATATATGTATATATATGTATGGGGATTGATACCTTGAATGTTTAATTGGAGTTTGGAATGTGATATGTTGATTTATGATGTGAGATTTGGTTATATATGGTGTAAATGATGGATTGATGATTGAATGAGGTGAGGAAATGGTAAATGTTGGAAAGGTTGATTTTGATTGGATTTGGTAAGTACATTGATAAACCACTATTTTATAGTTTATCTTTTGCTCAATTGAGTGGTTTTTATCAATTCTTTACTCACTTATTCATACTAATTGCATGGTTTTACATTTTCCTTCTTAAACTCTGTGCTATGATTGAAAACATACTTCTTTGGCCTTAAATTTGCTATGTTTAATCCCCTCTTATTACCATTCAATACCTTGATATGTGTGTTAATCGATTTCAGTGTTTATAGGGTAGAAATGGCTTAGAGGATGGAAAGGAAGCATGCAAAAGTGGAAGGAATGCAAGAAACTGAAGGAACTGCTAAAGCTGTCCAACCTGACCTCTTGGTACTAAATTGACCATAACGTGAGCTACAGAGGTCCAAATGAAGCGGTTTTAGTTGCGTTGGAAAGCTAACATCCAGGGCTTCGTAATAATATATAATTTGCCATAGTTTCCATGCTTTTAGGTGACGCGCACGCGTGGATCACGCGCACACATGACCTGGAGAAAATTCAATCCACGCGTACGTGTGACTTTGCCGCGTGCTGGACGTACCAGAAATCGCTGGGGGTGATTTCTTGGCTATTTTTGACCCAGTTCTCGGCCCAGAAAACACATATTAGAGGCTATAAAGTGGTAGAATCCATTCATTCATAGAGACAACTTCTCATAATTCATAATTTTAGGTTTTTAGATGTAGTTTCTAGAGAGAGAGGCTCTCTCCTCTCTCTAGGTTTTAGGATTTAGGATTTCTCTTAGGTTAGGTTTACTTCTTCTCCATTCCAGGTTCAATATTCCTTTAATTTAGTTTCTCTTCTACTTTTATTTATTCTATTACTTTAGTTTGTTTATTTTCCCAATTTGGTTTATGAACTCAATGTTAGATTTGATTTCTTTATTTAATGCAATTTGAGGTATTTCAGATTTATGGTTGCTTTCTTCAATTTATGTGATTGATGCTTTCAATATTTAGATTTCTCTCCTTTTAGCTTTGGTTGAGTAATTGGTGATACTTGAGTTATCAAACTCCCTTGTTGATTGATAATTGGAATTTGCTGGTTGATTTGGATCCCTCTAAAGCTAGTCTTTCCTTAGGAGTTGACTAGGACTTGAGGAATCAAATTGATTAGTCCACTTGACTTTCCTTTATTTAGTAAGGGTTAACTAAGTGGGAGTAATGAACAATTCTCATCACAATTGATAAGGATAACTAGGATAGGATTTTCAGTTCTCATACCTTGCTAAGAGCTTTATTAGTTATTACTTTAATTTTTTCAATTTAATTTTCCTGTTCATTATTCAAAAACCCCAAAAAGATAATCTTCCATAACCAATAATAAATACACCTCCCTGCAATTCCTTGAGAGACGACCCGAGGTTTAATTACTTCGGTTATCAATTTTATTAGGGGTTTGTTACTTGTGACAACCAAATTTTTTGTACAAAAGGATTCTTTGTTGGTTTAGAGACTATACTTTCAACGAGACTTTATCTGTAAAATTCTTTACCTTCAAAAATCCGTTCATCATATATGTTTTGAAATTTGGGAGTTTATGAGTTTTGGTAAAAATGAAATTTTGATGAACTTCAACGGATCATATCTTGGGCTATTGTTTTCGGGATTTGATGATTTTTATATCAATTGAAAGAGGATTTCATAAGCTTTAAAATGGTTTAAATTTGGTAGAAATCTGAATTTTGTGGAAGGAGACATGATCGTTAGAAGTTTGGGCCAAAAATCTAAATTCTGCAACTTCTGCAGAATTTGTGATTTCTGGTTTGTGTGCGCACGCACAACCTTATGCACACGCACACCCCGCGGGAATTTGGACATGTGCGCACACACAGCCTTGTGCGTCTGCACGCACGCGCGGGGGCAGGGCTGCTGATGGGAGCGCTAGCACGCCCTGTGCGCACACACGACCAACGAATGATTGCGAGCTGTGCGTACGCACAGGCCTGTGCGCACGCACACATTGGGCATGGCGCACTGGTGGTGGCGCTAGCACACATTGTGCGCGCGCTCCACCATGGAGATTTCGCTTTCTGTGCGTACGCACACATTGAAAAATACTTCTGGGCGTGCGCACACACACCCCTGTGCGTACGCACGCGACATAGTTCATTTCTAAAACTCTTATTTTCAAGCTCTTCGCATTCCCAACAAGATCGTAACCTTCAGAGATGTTATTTCATGCTTATAAACCCCCCAATTCATCCCTTAAATCCTAAATTGATATAGAATACCTAGTGAATGAGAGTGAGCTAGGGAAGAGGGTAACTTGTGGAGGAAGAAAGTGGATGTTATGTTGAGTATAATGGATTATGATGATATGAGTTATTGGAGAGATGGTGGAGTGCTATATATGATGTGGGCTGAATGGCTGAGTGTGATATGAGCTGAAAGACTGAGTATGATGTGAACCGAATGGCTGTGTGTGATGACGGTTTATGAATGTGAATGAATTATGAATTTAAGCCGGATGGCTGAGATGAATGTTGAGTTATGGCTGAGGATAAATGTATATGTAAATTCATAATGGGATATAATAAATGACTAATGAATGGAAAGGTTGGGTGTGAGTACGTTTGAAATGCTTCTCTCTGGTTGTAAGGGTGACAGGGAACCGATACCCTCTAATGGTAAATGGGCGACAGGGTGCAGATACCCTCTAATAGTGACAGGGCACAGATACCCTCTAATGGTAAATTGGTGACAGGGTACAGATACCCTCTAACGGTGACAGGGCACAGATACCCTCTAACGGTGAGAGGGCACGTAATCCCTCTAACGGTATTAACACGCAACAGAGAGACGGCGTCTGGGTTAGCTACCAGACGCGTCGGGTTGGCTTGATAACCGACAAATGAGACTCTTCAGCCACTAGGACAGGCATGCATTATATGCATTATACGTGATTTGTCTGGATTGCCTAATTAACTGCATCATTATTTGCTAATTGCCTAATTGTCTTATCTGCTTCCTACTTGTGCATTTCTTTGTTTGATATACCTATGTTTGCATCTCAATTACTGTTGGCGGTTGGGAGGTTTGCAGGACTTGGAATGGGGATTTGTAGTGAGAATAGAGACCCTTAGTTAGTTACCTGTGTTTGATTCTTATGGCCTAGACTTGTTTATATGCTTTGATTATAATCTGAAAGTTCTAGGATTGCCTTTGGCTTTCCCAGGACATTACATATTAGATATTTGGGCACTGTTACCATGCTGAGAACCTCCGGTTCTCACCCATGCGGATTTTGTGGTTTTCAGATGCAGGACGTGAGGCTCCTCGCTGAGGCATGCTGGAGACTTCCTTTTGGCGGAGATCCTTAGTATCTTGGGGTTTTATTTTGGTTATGTATACTTGTTTAGATACCATATTCTCCATTGTATATATATATATATATATATTTGTATTGACTCCTCTTAGAGGTCATTTTGGAGAAACAGGTTTTGTATTTTGTCTGTTGGGTTCTTTTAGGACTTTCTTACTATATATGTATGTATACTTATATGCTTGGACAGGTTATCTTCGCAAGCCGAGTCTCGAGTCTTGATATATGTATTTTGGCACTCTTTTGTATAATTCTTCGCTTTAAATTACTCTTGGTCTGCTCAGTTACGTTATCGATCGGAGTGTTGCGCTTTTAGATTTTACGACTTTGATTTACCCACTTTTCTTCAAAGGCTCCTAGTTATAAACATTCTTGCACTACTATACGTACTAAATTTTTTTTAGAGGTCGTAATACCTCGCCACCTCTGTTTTATGACTTAAGCATAAGACTCTGTGTGGTAGGGTGTTACAAAACTTGTATCTCAGATAATGGAAGTGCAACATTCACATCTCATTCAATAAGCATATATACAATCATACTCATCCATAATTCAATAATAACTCAACTATAATTTGGCAATAACTCAGCCATTCGGCTCATAATACAATCCATAACTAGCCAATTTATTAACAATTACAGCCCTTCGGCTCATGGCATATAAAGCACTTCCACCATCATCCTCCGTATCTCATACAATTATCTTTGATCATCATTCATCATTAATTCTCCCCTTACTTCATCCACAAGTTATCAAATTTCCTAGCTCCTTCCCATTGCTAGGCATGCTATAAGGATTTAGGATATAAGGGATGAGAACAGAGGCTTGGGAGTCTGAAATTTGGCTTTGAAAACTCAAAAATCAGTTTTTGATGAAAATGGTGTCACGCGTGTGTATCGCCCATGTGCACGCATGGGAGGCTGAAAACGTAGAGTGACGCATGAGCGTCGCCCATGCGCACGCATGGGAAGCAGAGAGATCAAGTGACGTGTGCGCATCAGCCACGTGTACGCGTGGGTAAGCTTTGTGCTCCTCACACAAAACCAGCACAATACCAGCGCAACTCTCTAGATTTTCTACTGGGCACTTGCATCCACACACCGACGCGTACGCGTCGGCCAGACGCATGCATGGGGAAATAAAAATATGAGTTTGACACGTGCGCGTCGGCCACGCGTGAGCGTGGGAGCACGACTTGCCAAAAATTTTACTAAGTTAAAAAGCTGCAGAATTCAAGTTTCAAACCCCAAACTTCCGACGGGCATGACTTTTTTGTTTCAAATGATTTTCCATCCATTCTTTGAACGGCATAAACATCTCGGATCCAATTTTATTTCTAAATAAGTTTGACACAAATTGATGATCTGGGGACTAAGTTATGCCCCGTCAAAGTAAGCCTAAAAACCACATTTTTATACAAAACCACAAAGTTCCATTTTCAAAACAAACCAATTTCAACCCTTTTCAAAACCAACCAAAACATACCAAAAATCAACCTCAAGCCTCCTCCACTCATATGTTAACATTTTTCTCAAAATCATAATCCACCATTCCACCATTTTAACCAATCTCAATCAAATAACTCAATTTTAAACACAATATCATGTCATATATCCTTCCTTATCCCAATTTCCGACAATACCATTTCCAATCAACCATCAATACATACAATCAATATCATCCTCACCATCAACATGGTTTCACCCACAATTCAACATCAACCAATCATTAAGCATATGTCAAAACAAGCATATCTCTCATGCATCATACCATCAAAACATCAATATTCATTAATTACATACATGACCGCACAATTCATCTCAACCATTCAACAACATCAATAATTCAAATCCTATCTTAGGGCCTCTAACCTAAGTTTTCACACCACATTACATTTTAGATACAGGAAACCGAGACCATCCTTAGCCGATTCTCCGCTCAACCCGGAACACCTCCAAATCACTTTTTCACAAGCTCTCAAAGCTTCAACACCTCTAAGAACAGATTTTTAGCACACCAAAATCCTTTTGCAAGCTTTCCAAAACTTCAATCAAGTTTTAATATTCACATAAACACTACCTAAACCACAATTATCACATCTAAACACAATAACTCAATACCCAAACATCATAAACCAACAAATTCCATTAGGGTTGAGAATCTTACCACACCCAAGGATCAAAGAGATAAGATTAAGCCTCTCCCTCAAGCTAGTTGGATCCTATAACATCAAAGAGCCCAAAATCTCAACACTTTTTACCCAAAAATCGAATTTAAGAGCTGAGGAAACTGAACTAAAATCGTGACTTACATCGAGAACAAAGTTGTGGGTTATGTAGAGTTCATCACAATGAACGCGTGGCCGCAAACGGTGCGGCAATCGAAGCTCCGGATCAAAAGTTATGGTGGTTTGAAGATCAAGTGAGAATTAGAACTTTGGAAGAATGTTCTTCCCCCTTTCCTCACACATTTCAGCGTTTTGAAGGTTTAAGAGAGGAGAGAGAGTGCTATTTTAGGGTTTTAAGTTGAGCTTGGTTGGGCCAAGTGTAATGACCCAATTTTCAGTATGTCTAGATCATACCGGAATCTGAGTGCTACCAACTTGTCTTCCTAATTATTATCTATTATTTATCATATGAGCCTGATTCGTTGTTAAAAACGTAGTTAATTTGCGAGGTATTTTTTTTTGAAAATGTTTGGGTTAATAGACAAAATCATTCATAATCAACTCACAACTGATAACAGATAAAATAGTTATAAGCAACCAAACATAAATACATCACAAGCAGCTAGCAACATTCAGTTATCTAGCCTTTATTAGAGTATAGACCTTTAGTTAGAACACCCCTAGATATAGCTAGATAATAACTATATACATATACATATATACAACATCCCAGGTCCTGACCTGTTCAAGAGGTCCCTAAGCTGGCACCTAGGCTAGCCTAGACTCTATACTCACCTAGTCCCTCTAAACTACTAAAGCGAGGGAAAGTACGTTCTAAGTCTTCAAAACTCAAGTTAGGTGGAACGTCATCAAAAGGTAGAACATCATCTGCTACTCCTCTGCACGATCAGACATTGCCATATGACGTCTCTCTGGTACCTCATCAAGTAGCCACACAACAGGAGTCTCGTACATAGGATTTAGGTTAAAGTTCACGTACAAACGGGGTACAGACATTAGCTGGTCTCACAGTATATACATGTAAACAGAGAACGATATTCACCCTAGACTCAGAAGACTATCTAGAGCGGAATCCTCTTTGCAGAACCATCATCAACGAACTACGGTAAGGTACTCTTACTTCCATCTGAAGGGGGAAAGGAGAGAGAAGGGGTAAGAACTGAGGAGTCCTTAGTAGGGTCGGGGTTATTAGTTACGTTCATTAATTCTATGTTGTTTAGCAGACTAATAGCAGAATATAGAGAAGTAGTAAACAGAAGACAGATAAATAGAGAAAATAGAGAAAACAGAAAAAGATCACAAACAGAAGAATACAAGAAAGTAAAACACAGACACAAACACAGAGAATAGAATACAAACAAAGAAAGCATACATTCATGCAACAATCATAATAGAGAAAATGCACAACCAAGTATGATGCATGTCTAGCCCTAGTGCAGGTAATGAGCTCATTTGTCGGTTACATACCCGCTCCCGATGTTACCCGGAGTCCTTTGACCAGGTAAGGCTTCCCTGTTGGCAATGCCCCTCGCAAGAGTCCTTTGACTTGCATGGGGAGCTAGTTAACTTATATCTGCCCAACACACTCACGGTAAGAGTCCTTTGACTTACAGGAGTATATGCTAGTCGTGTGTTCTCGATACCTCTGTAAGAGTCCTCTGACTTACAGAATAGCGTTATAGCTAGGTATCCCAGGGAAGCGCTCTCAGTGGTTGTACCACCATCTATCTGACTGCCTTCACGCAGCAGATCATCACATAATCATTCTCATTATCATCATTCATTATCACTCTCATTATTCATCATCACTTTCACATTCTTATGCAGTACCTCTTTCTTTCTCTGTTCAATCATGCTATACAAACTTTACAGCTTTTACTTTTACAACATCGTAACTCAAACCATTTCTCTTTATCACATTACTCTTTTCTCTTTGTCCTTTTACTCTGCTCTGATTACTCTTTTCTCTGTATCTCTTACTTTTCTCTGGTTATTCTGTTTTCTGTGTTTCTTTACTCTGCTTTGATTTCTCTTCATAATATATGTATTTAAAGCTTATGTAAATTTCGGTATGAATAGTTATCCTGTCCCAAGTATAGGTTCATTAAGTCTATACTGAAACAATTTAACTTTTCATATAATACCTAACCCTAGTCGCAACTCAAGGACTAACTATTTTGCCCTAGTTCGTTCACTAATCTCCGTCTGTTTTTCTGTCATTAAAACTTTACAGACTTTTTCTTCGATTCTTATCTTTTCTTCAAATTTTTATCTTTCATTTATCTTTGCCTCACTAATATGTTCTTACCACTCTCTAAGTGTTTTATGAAGGTAATTATGAGATTATGCGCTTAAGGTTGTCTTTCTAAAGCTTTTACAAAAAACTGTCTTTTCCGCATTATTTTATTATTTTTATTAAAATATTATTTTTAATTAAATATTATTATTTAATATTTTATTATTATTTATTATTTTATTAATATATTTTCGAAAATTACCTTCCTTTAACCTTTTACTTTATAAATTCACTTTTTACCACCCGTAACTTTTAATATTTCTGCTTTAACCACCCTAACTTTCAGAAATTACAAAATAACCCCTCAAACACCAAAATATTTACTTCCTTGCCCCTTCTAAGATCTAAAAGGTGTTCTTCAATGTTCTTCACCACACTCAAAGTGTTCTTCGTGTTCTTCGTATTTTCTTTAGATTCTTTCTCTGTTTTTACCATTTTTCAGTCTTTTCAGCAACCAATTTTTATCATAATTCAAATTAAATTAGCAGCCACTAAAACCCCATCTTTTCTACATGATTTTAACACAAATTGAACCCCAATTTAAGCTCTAGGGTTCGTTTTTCTAGCTGCTCCAAGAACATGAACTTTAAAGCTTGAATTTCATCAAATTTCATCAAAATTTCACCAAATTTTCACCAAGAATCAATCATATATGTAACCAATTTTTAGCACAGCCAAATCATACAACATTCACACAATTTAAACACAAATAATCAAGATTAATTTCATGACACCCTACCTGGTTTTGCTGCTCCTAATTCAGTTAGACTTTCAGGTGGTCCTTAAGCACTTTTTCCTCCTAAATCACATCAAGAACAACTTTAAATCCACAAATCCTCAACTGACCAAATCTCTCTCAGAACGTTAGGAAGGGATATTTCACCTTGGAATTGCTATAAATTAACGTTTCTTGGCCCTCAAGTCAAGTTTAGCATGATTCCTAAGGAAGAACATCAAGAAAACACATGTTTAAGCATGTTTCCTTGAAAACCGAATTGAAGAGGGAGGGAGACAGCCATCTCACCTTATTTCCAGCCTTGATAAGTTACATGGTTATGTAGAGGAAGAAGAGAGGATCATTTTGGTGAAATCGGAGTTTTGATTTGAGTTTTAATTCAGAAGAAATCAAGTTTTGAAGATTAAGTGTTCATGAAAGTTTCTCTCTTTTCTCTCTTGTTATTTTCGTCCAAAATGAAGAAATGAGACAGCCTTGCAGTGTCTTGGGGGTGTCGGGTGAGTTGTGATTGGTTGGCTTGGAGGTGGATTAAAATAATATTAAAATATCTCTGGTGTATAACTACTAAAACTAGGTGTATCGGAACACTTATAAAAACATCTCTAAAAATTATTTTCTGAGCTACTAGCATAAATGACACTAGTAACATATTTATTATGAAAATAAAAGATGTGTAATGAGGCCTTAGCATTGCTAAAGTCATCAGAGAGTGCTGGTGCTAAGCTGCACTAGTAAACTGTGAACCCAGTTAAACCGATTTTCTGTTTTTAACTAAAACTAACCAGGTAACCTTATAATATCATTCAAGAAGCTTCTAATACTCATATAATGATGATATTATCCTATTATCTCTCTTCTCTCATGAATCAAGTCTGGTTTGTCAAATTGAGACTATTTACAAAAAACTGGATCAAAACTCCTAACCGATACGGTTCAAAAACTATGTCCTTCATGACTGCGTTATTGAGCTTGCCTCGGAAAAGGTTCTAGCTTAAAGATGACATAATGACAATGAGGATCGAGATACTTGTTGATATAGAAGAGTTTTCCCTTTACTAATCTTTCGGAGGAATCCGTGCCTTTAGAAAAGATCTCGCGTACTCGAAAATCAGGGTTGTTACACCAAGGGCCCAATATGGGTCCGATTGGCCCAGTTTGACCCGTTCGGTCCAATCTTGGGCCGATTTCCTTAAAATTGGTATCAAAATTCTCGTTTTAATTTCCTCTATCACATTAAGCCATAAATATCACATTTTTAATTTTCAAGAATAAATTCTAATTTATAGATTAATTAGTCATTAATTAACCGGGTTTTACAGATTTTGGTACGAAACTAAGAATTTTTCCGCAGCTGGGAGTTGAACCCGGAAATTCGCATAGTTGAATTTCCCTGAGTGCTACTGTAAATGGTGGAATTTTTAAGTATTTATCTAACAATTATTATTTTTATTATCTTAAACTTTGGTTGATGTTTTGATAGACAAGTTCTAGTATTTGTTATATCATGATATTTTTCTTCAGTTTTGTGTTTATATCAAATTAAATGTAAAAATATATTAAAAATTATTAGTGATACTAAACTTTATTTGATAATAATTTATTAGAGTAAGGTCAAAATTAATATTGTAATGGGAATAACTAAGCATTCTTGTTAACAATGAATAAATTCGTCCGTGCTTCATACAAATGAGTAAAAAAATATAAGACACCAAGAGTTGGATTTTGGTGCAAACTAAAAGTTTTTGCTCAACCGGGAGTTGAACCCAGAAATTCTCATCATTGAATTTGCCTGAGTGCTATTGTGAATGGAGGAATTGTTGAATTTTTATCCAACAATTATTATTTTTATTATCTTAATTTTAGCTTGATGTTTTGACAAACAAGTTTCAGTATTTGTTATATCATGATATTTTTCTTCAATTCTAAAAATAAGTATTTTATTGAAGTAAAATATTTTTCTTCAATTTTATGTTTATATCAAATTAATTGTAAAAATATATTAAAGGTTATTAGTGATACTAAACTTTATTTGATAATAATTTATTGGAGTAAGGTCAAAATTAATATTGTAATGAGAATAACTAACCATTATTGTTAACAATGAATAAATTCATCCGTGCTTCATATAAATGAGTATAAAATTATAACACGGCAAGAAGTTGGATTTTGGTGCGAAACTAAAAATTTTTCCGCAGTCGTGAGTTGAACCCGAAAATTCTCATCATTGAATTTGCCTGAATGCTACTATGGATGGTGGAATTATTGTGTATTTATCTAACAATTATTCTTTTTAATATCTTAATTTTTGGTTGATGTTTTGATAGAGAATTTCTAGTATTTGTTATATCATGATATTTTTCATCAATTCTAAAAATGAGTATTTTATTGAAGTAAAATATTTTTCTTCAGTTTTATGTTTATATCAATTTAAATGTAAAAATATATTAAAGATTATTAGTGATACTAAACTTTATTTGATAATAATTTGTTAGAGTAAGGTCAAAATTAATATTGTAATGCAAATAACGAAGCATTCTTGTTAACAATGAATAAATTCGTCCGTGCTTCATACAAATGAGTATAAAATTATAACACGGCAAGAAGTTGGATTTTGGTGCGAAACTAAAAATTTTTTCGCAGTCGGAAGTTGAACCCGAAAATTCTCATAATTGAATTTGCCTGAGTGCTACTACAGATGGTGAAATTATTGTGTATTTATCTAACAATTATTTTTTTTAATATCTTAATTTTTGGTTGATGTTTTGATAGACAATTTCTAGTATTTGTTATATCATGATATTTTTCTTCAATTCTAAAAATGAGTATTTTATTGAAGTAAAATATTTTTCTTCAATTTTATGTTTATATCAAATTAAATGTAAAAATATATTAAAGATTATTAGTGATACTAAACTTTATTTGATAATAATTTGTTAGAGTAAGCTCAAAATTAATATTGTAATGCGAATAACGAAGTATTCTTGTTAACAGTGAATAAATTCGTCCATACTTCATACAAATGAGTATAAAAATATAAGACGCCAAGAAGTTGGATTTTGGTGCAAAACTAAAAATTTTTTTGCAGTCGGGAGTTAAACCTGGAAATTCTCATCATTGAATTTCCCTAAGTGCTACTGCAGATGGTGGAATTGTTGAGTATTTATCTAAAAATTATTATTTTTATTATCTTAATTTTTGGTTGATGTTTTGATAGAGAAGTTCTAGTATTTGTTATATCATGATATTTTTCTTCAATTCTAAAAATGAGTAATTTGTTGAATTAAAATATTTTTCTTCAGTTTTATGTTTATATCAAATTAAATATAAAAATATATTAAAGATTATTAGTGATACTAAACTTTATTTGATAATAATTTATTAGAGTAAGGTCAACATTAATATTGTATTGGGAATAATTAAGCATTATTATTAATAATGAATAAATTCGTCCGTGCTTCATACAAATGAGTTAACTCGGAAATTCTTATCATTGAATTTTTCTGAGTGCTACTGCAGATGGCAAAATTGTTGAGTATTTATCTAACAATTATTATTTTTATTACCTTAATTTTTGGTTGATGATTTGATAGACAAGTTCTAGTATTTGTTATATCATGATATTTTTCTTCAATTCTAAAAATGAGTATTTTATTGAAGTAAAATATTTTTTTATTTTCATGTTTATATCAAATTAAATGTTAAAATATTTTAAAGATTATTAGTTGAAGGTTGTAGAAGGCTTAGAGAAGGGGGTTGAATCTATGACCTTCTTTTAGTTACTGAACTTAACCCTTTAAAACTAAGTTACAATCTGAATCTGTTTGAACTCAGCAGCGGAAAATTTATGAGACAATTTCATTTTGTCTCATGAATATCAGAAAACAGGACAAAGCAGAGAAGAGAAAAGCTAACACCATCATGTATCCTAGTTCGGTTGCCTTGTGCTATGCAACCTACATCCAGTCTCCACCACAACAGTGATAGAATTTCCTCTATAGTTAAAGTATTATGTACACCAATTTCACAGGATTGACACAATCCTCACACTCAAGTTATACCCTAACTTGATTTTGGCTATGCTAATACTTAAGTCTTCACTCTTAGTGCTAACCCAACTAAGAAAGGGATACCTCACAGGTACAAGATACAAGATACAGACTTACCTAAAGAAATCTGAAATGACTCTACACTTTTCTCTCAAGTGTATCACTCAGCCTCTTTCTACTCATTGGCTTTTACTTGAGCTCTCTCAATATGCCTATTTACTCAAGAAATTACAGAAAGATAAACATTGAAAAGTAAATTACAATCCGTAAAATATGAAGGAGAATGACTTCTTCAACAGCCTCTTTGCTATGTGATAAACCAGATTTACACAACTCTGATTTAGTTCTTCATTCTGGCGGAATGCCTCTTTGAAAGAAAGCACTATCCAAGTTGATGAACTCTCTCAGAGGTGACTTCTCAGAACATAAACCTCAAGAAGACTGGTTATCTCTCTTTTTCTTCTGAATGGTGAACCAACTTCTTTTGTATCTCCTTGAATGTTGCTGAGTTGCTCTCTCCAAGGTCAAACCTTGAGCATTGTGCTTCACCAACTCACTTTTTCACTGTCTTCCATTTTTTTCTCAAATTAGGGACTTTGTTTCTGACCTCCTTAGTTGACCGAAAGCCACAAGTCATCATAAACAAATGTTTCCAATGGTAAAACCCTATCTCAGCCATTGAAAACCAACTTGATCCCCAAGATACACTTGTGACCATGGATGCACAGAAGTGAATAGCAGAGATCACTTTTTCCATTTATCCAAAAATGGTAAAGCAGAAGATTTGAGATGAAGTGAAGAAAGTAAGTTGCATGCAAATGGAAATAAATCACCTTTTAATTTCTGACTCAGTTTAATATGGATTGATGTGGGTGATTAGATCTTTGCTTTATGATTAAGCTTTCTCTTTCTTTCTTCTCTGATAAAATGAGCAGGAAGGAGAAGCTCTCTTTCTTGTGTTTTGTCGCTGACCGACGCAATAAGAGAGAGTGAAGACTTCAATCCTTGCTTAACAACTTTGGGCTTTTAGTGTTTTATAACCCACTTTGTTTCTGGTTTGATTTCCATCATTTTGGGCTGCTGCAACTATATTTCTTTGTTCTAAATTAATTTGAGCTTTATTTGAAAGTGTAGCACACTATGAAAGCTTAAGATTTTTGTTCCATTTATTTGGGCTGTTGCATTATTGAAATTTAGCCTGTATCAGTTAAAACAAAATCATCAAAAGTAATTGGGTAGTTGGCCCAATAAAATTAATGTTTGTCATCATCAATTATGTTAGTTAATTTCTTAACTCAACATTAGTGATACTAAACTTTATATGATAATAATTTATTAGAGTAAAGTCACAATTAATATTGTAATGGGAATAACTAACCATTGTTGTTAACAATGAATAAATTCGTCCATGCTTCATACAAATGAGTATAAAAAATATAACAGGAATTTTTCCACAGCCGGGAGTTGAACCTGAAAATTCTCATCATTGAATTTGCCTGAGTGCTACTAAAGATGGTGGAATTATTGTGTATTTATCTAACAATTATTATTTTTAATATCTTAATTTTTTGTTGATGTTTTGATAGACAAGTTCTAGTATTTGTTATATCATGATATTTTTCTTCAATTCTAAAAATAATTATTTTATTGAAGTAAAATATTTTTCTTCAGTTTTATGTTTATATCAAATTAAATGTAAAAATATATTAAGGATTATTAGTGATACTAAACTTTATTTGATAATAATTTATTAGAGTAAGGTCAAAATTAATATTGTAATGGGAATAACTAACCATTATTGTTAACAATGAATAAATTCGTCTGTGCTTCATACAAATGAATATAAAAATATAACACGCCAAAAAGTTAGATTTTGGTGCGAAACTAAATTTTTAATAGCTACCCTTCCTCGCTTTCAGTGTAGAACCTTCAATGGTTGCAGCATTCCGAATGGTTTCTGATGATCACTCCTTACTTTCTCATGCGTCAAACACGCAATCACATGCATCGCCACTTTGTTATTCATTTCTGGCTACTCAAAAAAATCTTCTTTGATTCATGGTATGTTTTGGTAATTTCAGGGTAAATTCGAAAATCCTCTCTTGTCAGCGTCGGACAATAGTTTTTCGTCTCAACTTCCGATTTCGACACAAAATTCTCTCTTGATATCTTCTTGATTCAACAGGCTTCAATACCCTTAGTTGTTCTTTATCACCAATATTGTGCTCCCTAAGTTCTCGACCTTACGATCTCTTTTAATTTGTAATTGGTTCAATTTGACACCTCCGTCTACTTTCTCAACACCCAACTTAAGACCTTAACTTACTTAACAGTTCCTTCTCTATGGTCATCCAAGTAATACTCAGAGACTTCCTGCTCAGGCATCCGTCACCACTTAATGGTGTTGTATTCTCGCACATCCTAAACCCCTTTGATAATGCATCGCAATAATTCTGAGTAGTTAATTAAGTTCGAGTATCATGACTACTGGCACAGAGGTTAATCCTTCTCTTGAGATTCGAAAGCTCTCTTCGCATTCAGGCATTCATACAGACAGTGGATTCTAACGCGTTAACTTATTCATAGGCATTATGGTCGGCAAGAATTTAAAGATCCAAAACTCCTCTTGATGGCGCACACTTACATGTTTCACATTTCGCGTCCAAAAGTCTTGCTCTGAGGAATCAACGTCTCGATAGTTATAGTTAGGATTCATACGTGATACTAATTTAGGCTCGAGTTGATTTTCAAAAAGACATTAAGCTTGAAAGACGAATGAATAATATGAACAGTGTTCGTGAGAAATCAGAAAGAAGTCTTGTATACAGTCAAACGGAGCTTTACCGAAATAATGGAATGCACAAGAAGAGCAACCTAGGTGTGTCTCAAGAAAGAAATTCGAATCAAAACTTGGATGGAAAGAATAAGGTATGTCGAATTAAACAGGTTCTAGTTGATTTTAAGGGAATGCAAATTTTCAAAGGAGAGCGACTCCACACACAGCAAGTCTTTAAGGTTCAAGGATTACGTGATTGTACTAAGACAAGTTCAGGCTTATTCCAAAAGAGACAAGCTTTATACGAGTAAGGAATAGAATCAGAAGAACTATGAATTCGGTTTTTCGAGAAGAAATTCAAGATAGAGTTTTCAATGTAAGCTATAAAAGAAAGGTTAGATTAGGTCACGAAGATTAGTTGGCACACTCTCACTCTTGCGTAGGGTTTCCTGTTGCTGTCTTTCCTCTTCACTTGACATAACCGGCACTTCTCACAAGGAAACACTTAGTTGGACAATTCTCTATTCCAGTACTCCCTTCAACTTGATTCTAAATTCTACCGATTATAATGGTGTCTTCACTTGTGGTGCAATCAATACTGATCCGGCTTTCAGCACTAAATCTATCGCAAACTCACTTTCTCTATGAGATGAAAATTCTGGTACAACTTCAAGAATCACCTTGGAAACTCTCTCGTAATAGGGATTTGGTCTCATCTTCACTCGCCTCTTAAACAATTAATAGCTAAAGGTTGAATCCGTTCCATTCCTCTTCCTCGTATTTCACCATCACTGGGTTTTGAAAAACAGCTCCGCGTAGATCACCATACTTCCAATTCCTTACATATAATCCAACCCGCTTCCGCTGCATCACTTTGATTTTTAAGCTTCAAGAACTTAGCCACTCTTTTAAGTTAAATAAATATCGCTCTGTTTCAATAACAGGAAGTCATTGGTCGATCATTCGTTTAGAAACCATGATTATCATAATATACCGCGTGTTACAATTAGATGTTATATACCAATATCATGGAAGGTAGTTAAAAATTCAGCGACTAGTTTACCATTACCTCAGGTTTGAGAATCAAATTCGGCTGGATCCCGACCTTCTCTATGTGGACAATTCCAAGACATATGCCCTAGTCTCCCACACTTGTAACATACACCTAGTCCAGCCCGGCATGGTCTGCTTGGATGGTACTTTTTGCATCTCGGACACTATAAGTCTTCCGGTTGAGTACTAGTCTACCCTTCTGAATTCGGCCCCTGACGGTTGTCGTTTCTTCGGTCATTGTTCCGGCACAAAGAACGTGAAGTGACATATATAACGACCCCTTTTGAAACTTTGGCTCCTGGATGTAATCTTTGTCTTCTTTCCCTTTTTCTTTGTGAAAGATTCCCGGCGGTCACTTCTTGCCACCACAGTCTGTCTTGAACTCTCTCCCGTTGCTTGACCCGTGTTAACTAATGCTGGATAATTCACTATTTCCACTGGTATCACTGTACTTGGGACATTATTTCTACCTTCATTTTCATTACCACCGTCATTGCCAATTCTAGCTCGTGGTTCCATCCTATCAATCGCTTGGCTACTCGCAGCAGCAACAGCACTAATGGCAACAGCAGCATTCGTCATTGCAGTCATGAAATTGATCAAACTACCTACCGGTATGGTTATCTCATTACCTCTCCATCCTCGCCCTTGATTACGCCCACGACCGCGCCCACGAGACGCCATTTGGTTCCTGTTCTCAATATCGCAAGTCAAGTGCTTCAAAGTTCCAAATGCATGCTCATGAACTTTACGCTATGTATATCAGTCAGATATCCTAAATAGCATATAAACACGATTTAGAGTATGCTCAAAATCATAGTCAATCCATCCCTCAAGCTCTACAGAAACGAATTGCTCTGATACCATAATGTAACACCCTACCACGCAGAGTCTTATGCTTAAGTCATAAAACAGAGGTGGTGAGGTATTATGACCTATATATATAATATAGTTGACGAAGATTTATTTTAGGAGCCTTTGAAGAGAAGTTGAAATCGAAGCCGGTAAAACAAAAAGTGCAACACTCACGACACGTAGACTTAAATGGAATAGGATAAGAGAAGCTAGCATGAATATAACCGAAAGAGAATTTCAAGGTACAAATATCAAAGCTCAAGACTCGGCTCGCAAATATAAACCGGCCTGAGCACATAAGTATATATACATATATATAAGAGAACCCAAAATCAGCCCAAAATACAAGTTACAGAACCTATTTCTCCAAAATAACCTCTAAGGGAAAGTTAATACGTCAATACATAAGTAGTGGAAATAAAAGTATCTACATATATACATATAGCCAGAAGTAAAACCTCAAAAGGATAAAGATCTTCGCTATCCGAAGCTTCCAGTATGCCTCAGCGAGGTGCCGCCTGACCTGCATCTGAAAACCACAAATATCGTATGGGATGAGAACCAGAGGTTCTCAGCATAGTAAAGGTGCCACGCATAAACATTTTAACTCTATTTGTTATTCATGCTCAGTTTGCTATTTTGTTATGTTTATTGTTGTGTTTTATTGCAGGTTTCCCTCCTTGATAACAAAAGAGGAAGTATATGGAAAATGAATTGAAAGGCCGCTAAATAATAAGCTATGAATTGAAAGGCTTCTAAATAATAAGCTGCCTCTCTGCTTTGGCTGCTATATGGTGTGAAAATGACTGCTAAATACCTCTATTTTAAAATTGTGAAAAAAACCCACATAAAATTTTCTTTTCCAAGATTTATGCATGATTGTGAAACCTGAACCTTTTCTCTATTTTTGATAGTTCGAAAAATATGTCTAATAGGTAGAACTGTTAGTTGCTTGAGATTATTTTTGTTGTTCTTGAATTTGCTTTCAGGTCACTAAATAAACATACATTCAGGGGAGCTTGATGATCAAAGGACAGGAGGAGTGTCATAAATCATCAAAGGGAAGTTTATGTTCCCAAATATATTTCAATTTATTTTAATAATAATATTTGTCATCAAGAAGAAGATTATTGAGTTTGAAAAACTAATACTTGATTAAAGTGATGAACAAACATTATTAAGTGATTATCAATTGTTTGTGTAATTTGTTTGGTTTAGTGTGCAGGAAAATAAGTTAATCAACTTGGCCCAAGAAAAAAATCATCAAGCCCGCATAAACACACACCTTGGTCCATCATAGCTAAATCTAGCCTCACACAATCCTCTGAACCCAATAAGAAAAGAAAAATAGAGAGCCCAAAACACCTCCAAGCCCATTCGGTGATCCCAAAGCCAAATCCTCACAAATCACTAGGTCACCAACAGAGTAAACAAAATTCAAATTCATTTGATTTCATTTTCAATTCCACTAAACATACTCTCTCTCTTCTCTCTCTTCTTTTTCTTCCTTTCACATCAAAAGGTTAGAACCAAGAAAGAAGAAAATGGAAAGAGCTTAAGCTAGGTTATGGTGAAGAACAAAAAGTTTATTTCCAAATCCAAGGAAGAAAAAGGACTACAATAAAGAAGCAAATCTCATTCGTTCAGAGCATATCAAAAAGCTTATTTCCCTATTTGTGCTACACCTAGGAACCTCGAAGAAATTCACTGAGCCTCAAGCACCAATCTAGCTACAATGGAGAAAGTGAAGTCAAACAAGCTGAGTGGTAAATCCACAGTCTAAAATCAAACTTGGAACCAAAGAAATAATACACGGACAAGATTAAAGGAGCTTGATAAAAAAGGATGAGATAGAATGGGTAAGTTGCATGCAATAGAATCAAAGTTCTCTCTCTTCTGACAATGTCGCTGTGATCTCTGTTGTTGGAGAAGAAGATAGCCATGGGTTTGAACTTGTTCTCAATCTTGGAAGCTTCACTCTTTTATAATAAGGGTGAAAGGCCAAGGGTTAAAGCAAGAGAGAAAGAGCAGAGCATTGTGTTTGGTTCTCATAGCTACCTAAGCTATTCAAAGTTCTTCTCCTTCATGGTTTTCATGTTATATTTTTTTTCTCAGTTTAGTTTGTCTGAATCTCATTGAAAAAGGAAAACATGGTGAGGTTTGTAAGAAAAAACCAATGAGAGGTAAAAGGCGGTGAGTTAAACTTGGAGAAAAAGTCATATGATGTCTCATATTTTTTTGTACATCTTTCTATTTTGTGTCATCATGCTATAGGGATTTCTTTGCAAGTTGGGTTAGCACTTGGCTGTTGAAAGCTAGGTTAAGCCCTAGTCAAATTCAGATTGGGTTAGAATCTGAATTTGTCCCAGATAGGATTGGGTAGATCCTAAGTAGAATTACTGATTGTAATCCATTGAAAGATAATGAAATTTTGTCTCAGTTGAGATGGAGACTGAATGTAGGCTATATTGCACTGGGTAGCTGAACTATGATATATCTGTGTGTAATTCTCTTCTCTCTACTTTATCTCTGTTTCTGTAATTTAGGAGACAAAAAGAAAGTATCTCATATTTTGACAGGAGACAAAAATAAAAAGACCTCCTCAAGTTCTCTTGGTAAAGCACAAGTTACAAGATACAAAAAAGAGGCCAAGATTCAACCCCCCCCCCTTTCTTTTAGCCACTGATAACCATCAAAATAGAATTAAAATCAAAATAGAATCAAATCCATCTAATTAATGATTTTCTCTAGCATAATTTCCAATCTTTATCTCCTTGCAATCTTCAATTAATGTCATCAACAATGGGCTTGTGATTGATCTTCCAGAAGGTTGAAAAATTGGAGAGAAGTTGATCTTGAATTGAAATACTGGGAGGAGCATCAAAGCCCGCGTAGTAGGTGGATTGTGTCACGTTATACGTGAAGCAATTTTGGCCTTGGAGTGTTCTTTGTTGGGCTCAAGTACAACATAAACTAGGCTGCATTGTACATAAGCCAATTCCTTCAATTTTTGCCACCCTTTCTCCTTCACGTTGTACGTGGAAAGCACTTCGTGCATACGCACGCTCGCCAGAATTCCCTTGTTGTGCATACGCATGGCTTGCATGCGTATACATAGCTGCTATGTCTTACGTGAAATTGCCCCCGTACTACGTGAAATGGTGAATTATATGTGCTTATGCATACGCACACATGTGTGTGTACGTACAGGTGTCTTTTCTTCCCTTACGTAGTACGTGATAGAGTTCATGTTGTATGCCCTTCACCTTCTTCTTCTAGTGAAATTTCTGTCATTCACAGAAAGCATTCTGCTTGTCACTATTTGTCACAGAGAACTTTCTGTTTGTTGCTCTACATCCTCCTTTCTGTTCTGTTTCTTTCTATATTTCTTCTAAAACTTTCTGTAATCAATGAAATTCAACTATTCAAAGTAATGTTCATTCTAACCTTAAATTCAGTGATTATTTAATAGGAATTCTTTATAATTCAATTGAAATCAAGAAGGAAAAACACTAAAGATGTGGATGCATCACTGGATAAATGTGATTGATTAAATGCTCAAATAGATTATGGCTGCTTTGTGAGACTAATTGATGAAGTTGGTTTGTTTGTGGTTATAAATTGTGATTGGTTTCTTGATTATTTGAAAGTGATTATTTGTTTTAACTCTTGATTATGTTGATTTCTTTAAGTTAGTATTGTTGTGGCAGTGGTTTGATAAAAGCTTGATGGAAATTCTAATTTCTTTTGATTGATGATGTGGGACTAGTTATTAAACAGAATTATGATATATTGAATATCAAGAATCTGGTGTTTTGAAAAGTTTCTAACAGGGGAATTGGTGAATTGTTGAAAATTATAGAATAATGAAAATCGGTACTATTTTCTTAAAGACTAGAAACTTTGTTTTGATGTTAAATTTGATTACTTCAAACTAAAAAATTATGTTTTTTGAAGTTTTAGTGAAATTTAAAGTAATAAAAGTATATTGAAGAAGTAACTTATTTGATTTTGATTAACTATGGAAAGGATTATGTTTTGGGGTGTTTTAGCAAATTTTAAAGTAATTGTTTAAGAATAAGTGATTATGTTTCGATTGAGATTACGATTGGAAAATAAAAATGATTTTGAATCTTTTGGGGGAAGAGTTTTTAAACTTAAAATGAAGTTGAAGTTAGTTTGGGAACTTGGTTACTTAAAATGAGTTTGATTGAATCTCATCACGATAAAAACTTGTTAAATGAGATATCAATGTGTGGGGTTGATGGTTTGTCCTGCCCACGGTGAGGACGCTGGTTTTATCCCGCTAGCGGCTCGAGAATAATTAATCTTGTGATTATGATTGAAATGTGAATATTGACTTGGCAAGGATATGGAAATGATGGTAGGACACTCTCCCTCAATTTATTCCTCCACATTATCTCTTAATTGTGTATGTTGGATGTGAAAAAGGTGGTAAGACACTCTCCCTCAATTTATTCCCCACATTCTCTTTTGATTGTGTTTTGTTGGATGTGGTGAAGGTGGTAAGGCACTCTCTCTCAATGTATTCCCCCACATTCTCTCTCTAGTTGCAAGGTGGAAAAATATTCTCCTTCGTTTTATATGGTACGGCCTCACAAGAGAAGGTGGTAGGACACTCTCTCGATGTATTCCTCCTAGGGATGCGTAACAAAGAGACCATGTCCAAGTTAGCTACTGGATGTGTCGGGTTCTGGCAATAGCCAACACATGAGCTCACGACCAGTAGGACATGCATGCATTATACTGTATTTGTTTGTATATTGCTTGGGATTGTTTGTTTGTTTGTTTGTTTGTTTGTTTGTTTGTTGCTACTTGTGTAATTGAAATATGTGTGATTGTTTATTTGACTGTTTGATCGCTTGTGTTGCGACTATTGGTTCAGGTTTATAGTGAAGTATTGTAATTTTAAGAGATTGACTAGAACATTGACTGGATAGTATATCTTGAAAGAAGTAGAAAGTGAGTAATGTGCCTATGATCGAAATTAAGAAAAGATTCATAAGACAAGCAATAATTACTGCTATAAAACAAACTTTCTTTTATATATATTTCTATGACAATTCTGGAACCCCTCTACTGAGACGTTCGAGTTAGGTTCTCATCCCCCTACAGCCCTATATTTTTTAGGAAATGGATGAGGAAGCCTCAAGGAGTTAGCGAAGTATTGAACGTATTTTATTTATTTTATTATGTTAGATGTTCCCTCGTCTTTGTTATTGTTATTTATATTTTTGTAAAGAAGAATAGGAGTTGTTATTTATAATATATGTTTGTATATTACTTGTATAAGTTATTCTTGTGTGTGTGTGTGTGTATATATATATATATATATATATATATATATATATATATATATATATATATATATATTTGTATGTATATATGTATGTATGTATGTATAAAAGAAAAATATTACCAGTTTCTCAAATAAAAGTCAATAAGGATTACAGATTAATGGTCAAATTAATCCTTGAAAAATAGACCAATCGTCAATTTTGTCTCCAAATGATTTTTTAATCAAATTAGTCCCTCAAATATTTAAAATCAACCATGTTTGTCCCTCCATCAATTGGTTAACAGTTTCTATCAATGATTATTGATGAGCGGATATTTTATACGCTTTTTGGGGTTAATTTCATATAGTTTTTAGTATAGTCTAGTTAGTTTTTAGTTTATTTCCATTAGTTTTTAGGAAAAATTCATATTTCTGGACTTTTCTATGAGTTGTATGTTTTTCTATAATTTCAGGTATTTTTCTGGCTGAAATTGAGGGAGCTGAGCAAAAATCTTATTCAGGCTGAAAAAGGACTGCTGATGCTGTTGGATTCTAACCTCCCTGCACTCAAAGTATATTTTCTGGAGTTACAGAACTCGAAATGGCGCGCTTCCAATTGCGTTGGAAAGTAGACATCCAGGGCTTTCCAGCAATATATAATAGTCCATACTTTGCTCAATGATAGACGACGTAAACTGGCGTTCAACGCCAGTTCTCTGCCCAATTCTGGCGTCCAGCGCCAGAAAAGGATTAAAAGTTGGAGTTCAACGCCAGAAATGGATCCAAACCTGGCGTTGAACGCCCAAAACAGCCTTATGCACGTGAATTGTTTAAATCTCAGCCCCAGCACACACCAAGTGAGCCCCATAAGTGGATCTCTGCACCATCTGTCATAGTCTACTCACTTTTTGTAAACCTAGGCTACTAGTTTAGTATTTAAACAACTTTTAGAAACTTATTTTGGATCTCATGACATTTTAGATCTGAACTTTGTACTCTTTGACGGCATGAGTCTCTAAACTCCATTGTTGGGGGTGAGGAGCTCTGCTGTGTCTCGATGAATTAATGCAAGTATTTCTGTTTTCTATTCAAACATGCGTGTTCCTATCTAAGATATCCATTCGCGCCTAACTATGGAGAAGGTGATGATCAGTGACACTCATCACCTTCCTCAATCCATGAACGTGTGTCTGACAATTACCTCCGTTCTACATCAGATTGAATGAATATCTCTTAGATTCCTTGATCAGAATCTCCGTGGTATAAGCTAGATTGATGGCGGCATTCATGAGAATCCGGAAAGTCTAAATCTTGTCTGTGGTATTCCGAGTAGGATTCTGGGATTGGATGACCGTGACGCACTTCAAACTCGCGAGTGCTGGGCGTAGTGACAGACGCAAAAGGATAGTAAATCCTATTCCGGTACGACTGAGAACCTGCAGATGATTAGCCGTGCGGTGACAGCGCACTTGGACCCTTTTCACTGGAAGGATGGATGGTAGCTATTGACAACGGTGACCCACCAATACACAGCTTGCCATAGAAGGACGTGCGTGCGTGAATCAGAGGACAGAGGAAAGCAGAGATTCAGAAGACAAAGCATCTCCAAAACTCCAACATATTCTCCATTACTGCATAACAAGTAACCTTTAACCCATGCTCTCTTGTTCATTCGTAATTCAACTGATAAATATAATTGACTTCCTGACTAAGAATTGCAAGATAACCATAGATTGCTTCAAACCAACAATCTCCGTGGGATTCGACCCTTACTCACGTAAGGTATTACTTGGACGACCCAGTGCACTTGCTGGTTAGTGGTACGAGTTGTGAAAAGTGTGATTCACAATTCGTGCACCAAGTTTTTGGCGCCGTTGCCGGGGATTGTTCGTGTTTGGACAACTAACGGTTTATTTTGTTGCTTAGATTAGGAAAAATTTCTCTTTTTTGTTTAGAGTCTCTTATTATTGTCGTGATAAAATTTTAGAATCCTTATTTTCTTTTTAAAATCTTTTTCAAAAATAATTTTTTCTATTAAATCTTGTGCCAAACTTTAAGTTTGGTGTTTTCTTGTTGATTTTTCTTAAAACTTTCGAAAATTTATTTTGGTTTTCTAAAAATTTTAAGTTTGGTGTTCTTCCTTCATGTTCTTGTGTTCTTGTGAGTCTTCAAAGTGTTCTTGAGTTTTCCTTCTGTCTTGATCTTAAAATTTTTAAGTTTGGTGTTCCTTGGTGTTTTTTCCTCCAAAAAAAAATTTTCGAAAACAAGGAGCATTAGATCTAAAATTTTAAATCGTGTGCTATCTTATTGCTTTTCTCTCTATTTTAAAGCATCTTTTTCAAAAATCAATTTTTTTTTTAAATTCAGATTTTTTTTTCAAAACTTCCTAACCACTTTCTCTCTCCTCAATTTTTCTAAAATCTTCACCCATTTTTATTTATCTTTATCTTATTTTTGAAATAAATAAATAAATAAATAAATAAAAATATTTTCTCTATTTTACATCATCTCCCTTTCTCCATCATGGACCTAAGCAGAAATGAACAGTCCAAGAGGACTCTGGGGTCATATTCTAACCCTTCCACTGCTTCATATGGGAGTAGCATCTGCATACCCTCCATTGGAGTCAGTAGCTTTGAGTTGAATCCTCAGCTCATTATCATGGTGCAGCAAAGTTGCCAGTATTCCGGTCTTCCACAGGAAGAACCTACAGAGTTTCTGGCACAGTTTCTACAGATTGCTGACATAGTACATGATAAAGAAATAGATTAGGATGTCTACAGACTATTACTGTTTTCATTTGCTGTAAAAGATCAAGCTAAGAGGTGGTTGAATAACCAACCTAAGGCCAGCATAAGGACATGGAAACAGCTGACAGAAAAATTTCTGAATCAATACTTTTCCCCAAAACGGATGACACAGCTAAGGCTGGACATCCAAGGCTTTAAACAAGGAGATAGTAAATCTCTTTATGATGCCTGGGAGAGATACAGAGAGATGCTACGAAAATGCCCTTCTGAAATGTTTTCAGAGTGGGTTCAGTTAGACATCTTCTATTATGGGCTTGCTGAAGGAGCTCAGATGTCTCTAGATTACTCAGCTGGTGGATCTATCCACATGAGAAAGACAATTGAAGAGGCTCAAGAGCTCATTGATACAGTTGCCAGGAATCAGCATCTGTACCTAAGCAGTGACCCTTCCATGAAAGAAGAGGTTAAAACAGCAACTGTTGAACTCAGTCCTGTAAAACAAGCTGCTGAATTCAATCAGCAATTGGACTTTCTAACAAAGCAGATAGCCGAATTCAAAGATAGACTACAAGAGACAAGGATGGCTAATATACATATGGAAGAACAGTTTAAGCAAACAAAGCAGCAGCTATCAAGGCAAATAACAGAAGAATGCCAAGCAGTTCAATTAAGAAGTGGGAAAATATTAAATACCCCACCTCAAGGCAGCAAAAAGCTAAGAAATGAGCAAACCACCCAAAATTCACCTGAGGACAGTAAGAGCCTAGGGAAAAGTAATTCTGGAACTAAAATGCCAGAAATTTGGTGGAAGGCTAGCGCTGAACGCCCAGACCATGCTCAGGACTGGCGTTCAATGCCAGAAAAAAGGCAGGACTGGCGTTCAATGCCAGAAATAGGCAAGGATCTGGCGTTGAACGCCCAAAATGGGCACAGTTCTGGCGTTCAGACGCCAGGAACGGACAAGGAGTTGGCGTCTAACGTCACTCTAGTTTCTAACTCTGGCACTCAATTGCCAGTGAGGGATCAGACACACACAAATGCTGATAGCAACCCCTCTAAAAAGGCTTCTTCAACCACTTCTGTAGGTAATAAACCTACATCAACTAAGGTTGAAGAATATAAAGCCAAGATACCTTATCCTCAAAAACCCTGAAAAGAGGAGCAGGATAAGCAATTTGCTCGCTTTGCAGATTATCTCAGGACTCTTGAAATAAAGATTCCATTTGCAGAAGCACTTGAGCAAATACCTTCTTATGCCAAGTTCATGAAAGAGATCTTGAGTCATAAAAAGGATTGGAGAGAAACAGAAAGAGTTCTCCTCACTGAAGAATGCAGTGCGGTCATTCTAAAGAGCTTCCCTGAAAAGCTTAAAGACCCTGGGAGTTTTCTGATACCATGTATATTAGAAGGTCAATGCACCAAGACAGCTTTATGCGATCTTGGGGCAAGCATCAACCTAATACCTACATCCACTATCAGAAAGCTTGGCTTAACTGAAGAAGTTAAACCAACCCGGATATGTCTCCAACTTGCTGATGGCTCCACTAAATACCCATCAGGCGTGATTGAAGACATGATTGTCAGAGTTGGGCCATTTGCCTTTCCCACTGACTTTGTTGTGCTGGAAATGGAGGAGCACAAGAGTGCTACTCTCATTCTAGGAAGACCCTTCCTAGCAACTGGACGATCCCTCATTGACGTCCAACAGGGGAAAATAACCCCGAGAGTCAATGATGATGAGTTTAAGTTGAACGCTGTCAAAGCCATGCAGCATCCTGACACATCAAAAGACTGCATGAAAGTTGATCTTATTGACTCTTTGGTAGAAGAGATCAACATGGCTGAGAGTCTCGAATCAGAGTTGGAAAACATCTTTAAAGATGTTCAGCCTGATTTAGAGGATTCAGAGGACATGAAAGAGCCTCTGAAATTTCTTCTGGAAGAAGAAAAACCTCCTAAACCCGAGCTCAAGCCATTACCACCATCCTTGAAATATGCATTTCTGGGAGAAGGTGACACTTTTCCAGTGATCATAAGCTCTGTCTTAAATTCACAGGAAGAGGAAGCACTTATTCAAGTGCTAAGGACACACAAGACAGCTCTTGGGTGGTCCATAGGTGACCTTAAGGGCATAAGCCCAGCTAGATGCATGCACAAAATCTTATTGGAGGATAATGCTAAACCAGTGGTTCAACCACAGAGACGGCTAAATCCAGCAATGAAGGAAGTGGTGCAGAAAGAGGTCACCAAATTACTAGAGGCTGGGATTATTTATCCTATTTCTGATAGCCCCTGGGTGAGCCCTGTCCAAGTCGTCCCAAAAAAGGGAGGCATGACAGTGATTCATAATGAAAAAAATGAACTGGTTCCTACAAGAACAGTCACAGGGTAGCGCATGTGTATTGACTACAGAAGGCTCAATACAGCCACTAGAAAGGATCATTTTCCTTTACCATTCATAGACCAGATGCTAGAAAGACTAGTAGGTCATGATTATTACTGCTTTTTGGACGGCTACTCAGGCTATAACCAGATTGCAGTAGATCCTCAGGATCAAGAGAAAACAGCATTCACATGTCCATCTGGAGTGTTTGCTTATAGAAGGATGCCATTTGGGTTGTGTAATGCGCCTGCAACCTTCCAGAGATGCATGCTCTCTATTTTCTCTGATATGGTGGAAAAATTTCTGGAAGTCTTCATGGATGACTTCTCAGTATACGGAGACTCATTCAGCTCCTGTCTTGATCACCTGAAACTTGTTCTGAAAAGATGCCAAGAGACCAACCTAGTTTTAAACTGGGAAAAATGTCACTTCATGGTGACTGAAGGGATTATTCTTGGGCATAAAATCTCAAACAAGGGAATAGAGGTGGATCAGGCAAAAATAGAGGTAATTGAAAAATTACCACCACCTGCCAATGTTAAGGCAATCAGAAGCTTTCTGGGGCATGCAGGATTCTATAGGAGGTTTATAAAGGATTTTTCAAAAATCGCAAAACCTCTAAGCAATCTGCTAGCTGCTGACACGCCATTTGTATTTGACACAGAGTGCCTACAGGCGTTTGAAACACTGAAAGCTAAGCTGGTCACAGCACCAGTTATTTCTGCACCAGACTGGACATTACCATTTGAGCTAATGTGTGATGCCAGTGATCACGCCATTGATGCAGTGTTGGGACAGAGGCATGACAAGCTTCTGCACATCATTTATTACGCTAGTCGCATTCTAAATGATGCCCAGAAGAATTACACAACCACAGAAAAAGAATTACTTATAGTGGTTTACGCCATTGACAAGTTCAGATCATACTTAGTAGGATCAAAAGTGATTGTGTATACTGATCATGCTGCTCTTAAATATTTACTCACAAAGCAGGATTCAAAACCCAGGCTCATCAGATGGGTGTTGCTTCTGCAAGAGTTTGATATAGAAATAAGAGACAGAAAAGGGACAGAGAACCAAGTGGCTGATCATCTGTCCCAGATAGAGCCAGTAGAAGGGACGTCCCTCCCCTCTCTTGAGATCTCTGAGACTTTTCCGGATGAGCATTTATTTGCCATTCAGGAAACACCATGGTTTGCCGATATTGCAAACTATAAAGCTGCAAGGTTCATATCCAAGGAGTACAACAGGATACAAAAGAAGAAATTAATTACTGATGCAAAGTACTACTTGTGGGATGAACCCTATCTCTTTAAGAGATGTGCAGACGGAATAATCCGTAGGTGTGTGCCTAGAGAAGAAGCACAGAGGATCCTATGGCATTGCCATGGATCTCAAATATGGAGGCCATTTCGGAGGTGAGCGAACAGCCACCACGGTCCTCCAATGTGGCTTCTATTGGCCCACACTCTATAAAGATTCCCGAGAGTTTGTACGTAACTGTGACAGTTGCCAAAGAGCTGGTAATCTGCCTCATGGTTACGCCATGCCTCAACAAAGAATCTTGGAAATTGAGTTGTTTGATGTATGGGGAATTGACTTCATGGGACCTTTCCCACCATCATACTCAAACACTTATATTCTGGTGGCAGTTGACTATGTATCAAAATGGGTTGAGGCCATTGCCACACCCACCAATGATACTAAAACAGTGCTGAAGTTCCTCCAGAAATATATCTTTAGCAGGTTTGGTGTCCCTAGAGTACTAATCAGTGATGGGGGCACTCACTTCTGCAATAAACAGCTTTACTCTGTCATGGTTCGGTATGGAATTCGCCATAAGGTGGCTACTCCAGATAATCCACAAACTAATGGGCAAGCTGAAGTCTCTAACAGAGAATTAAAGAGAATCCTAGAACGGACAGTAAGTACCCGTAGAAAGGATTGGGCACGGAGCTTGGATGATGCTCTGTGGGCTTACAGAACAGCATTCAAGACCCCTATAGGGACCTCTCCATACCAACTTGTGTATGGTAAGGCATATCACCTGCCCGTGGAACTGGAACATAAAGCCTACTGGGCAACCAAATTCCTAAACTTTGATGCCAAATTAGCAGGAGAAAAAAGATTGCTCTAGCTAAATGAGCTAGAGGAATTCAGATTCACAGCTTTCGAAAATGCCAAGCTTTATAAAGAGAAATCAAAAAAATGGCATGACAGAAAGCTGTCATCTAGAATCTTTGAGCCAGGACAGAAGGTTCTGCTGTTCAACTCTAGACTCAGGCTATTCTCCGGGAAATTGAAATCCCGGTGGAGGGGACCATACGTGATAACAAGTGTATCACCATATGGTTATGTGGAGCTTCAAGATATTGATTCTGATAAGAGGTTCATTGTCAATGGACAGAGAATCAAGCACTATCTTGAAGGCAACATTGAGCAAGAGTGCTCAAGGCTGAAGCTAGACTAAAAGCTCAGCAAGGTCCAGCTAAAGACAATAAAGAAGCGCTTGCTGGGAGGCAACCCAGCCATGGGGCATCAATCTTCTAAGCATTTTGCCCTATTTTTATTTTTATTTTTATTTGTTTATATAAAGTTCACTGACACTAAGGTAAAGAATCAATTGCATAAATTCACAGGGTTACAGAAGGAATCTGCATTCAAAACAGAGAAAAAGAGCTCACTGGCAAGAAAACGCCAGTGAAGGTCCATTTTGGGCGTTCAGCGCCCAAAAGGGGCATCCAGTGGGCGCTGAACGCCAGAAAAGATAGCTATCTGGCGTTCAACGCCAGAAAAAGGCAACAACTGGGCGTTGAACGCCCAAAACAGGCAGTGTTTGGGCGTTCAAACGCCAGGATGGCGGGGAGGAGGTAAATTCATTTTTTCTTCATATTTTTCATTTTAATCTTAATTTTCATGCTTCAATTCATGATTTCTTGCATAAACATGTTAAGAACCCTAATTTCTAAAATCCCTAATTTCTAAAAACCCTACCTTAAAAATATCAAATATATCTTAATCCATAAGCACAAACCCTCTTTTGCAAATTTAATCCAACTCTTTTTCAAATTTTCAAAACAAATCTATTTTTTTCAACTAATATCTTTTTCAAATCTCCCCATTATCTTTTTCAAAATATAGATTTATCTTTTTTCAAAAATTTTTCATATCTTTTCAATTTTAAACTATATCCTCTCTTATCATATCTTCTATCTTATCTTTTCCAAATCAATCTTTTTATCATATCTTTTCAAAATTTTCGAACCCACCCCCCTCCCTTTATATATGGGTTCGGCCTCCACCCTCCTCCATCAACAATTGCACCTAGCTCTCCTTCTATCCCTCTCCTTTATTTTCTTTTGCTTGAGGACAAGCAAACCTCTAAGTTTGGTGTGTTTATCCGTGATCACTAAGAGCATGGCTCCTAAGGGAAAACAACCCACTTCAAGAGGCAAGAAAGAGAGCGTTCCAAAACCACTTTAGAATCAAGGGAAGTTCTTATCTAAAGAACATGCAGACCATTATTACTAAATAATGGGTCTAAGATCAGTGATCCCAGAAGTTAGATTCGATCTGAAAGAAGATGAATACCCGGAGATCCAGGAGCAAATTCGAATCAGGAACTGGGAAGTCCTAGCTAATCCTGAAACGAAAGTGGGGAGGAACATGGTCCAGGAGTTCTATGCTAATATGTGGCAAACAGACAAGCAGAAACTATCTGGGACTGCTTTCTATGACTATCGGACCGTGGTCAGAGAAAAGATTGTTCATACCCACCCTGACAGGATCAGGGAGATCTTAAAGCTACCTCAGCTGAAAGATGATCCAGACTCCTTCAACAGAAGAATGATGAGAACAGACAAGGGTCTGGACAAGATTCTAGAGGATATCTGTATCCCTGGAGCCAGGTGGACCACCAACACAAAGGGTGTCCCGAATCAACTCAAAAGAGAAGATCTCACACCAGTCGCCAGAGGATGGCTGGACTTCATTGGGCATTCTCTGTTGCCCACTAGCAACCGTTCTGAAGTCACTGTCAAAAGAGCAGTGATGATCCATTGCATCATGATGGGAAAAGAAGTGGAAGTTCATCAGCTGATCTCAGCTGAACTCTACAAAATTGCTAACAAAAATTCTAAAGAGGCCAGGTTGGCTTATCCAAGCGTGATTTCTCTGCTCTGCAAGGACGCTGGAGTAAGGATGGGAATAACTGAGTATATCTCAGTTGAGAAACCAATCACCAAAGCATCAATGGAAAAACAACAAGTACAGGACGATCCTATCAAGAAGAAAACACAAGAATTTCTCCCAGAAATCCCTCAACCTGAATATTAGGAGTATCTTGAGACGTCTGTTACCAAGATACGGGAGGCTATGGAACAAATAATAAAAGAACAGAAGGAACACAGTCAAATTCTTACCTATTTGTTTAAAGAACAAGAGGAGCAAGGGCGTGACTTAAGGGAATTGAAGCGCCAGAAGTTA
This sequence comes from Arachis hypogaea, assembly GCF_003086295.3. NCBI lineage: Eukaryota > Viridiplantae > Streptophyta > Magnoliopsida > Fabales > Fabaceae > Arachis > Arachis hypogaea. The sequence continues at coordinate 30,691,272 of NC_092047.1, read as the reverse complement.
TCTCTTGAAGGACCAAGTACCCCACAGATCAGAGGAACATCCACTTCCCAGAATAAAGGTTGTTAAATTCCAATTTCTGCTTTAACTCTGTGATAGTGGCATTATAGAAGTTCACCTTAGGAGTCATATAGTAGTAATTAGTATCTATTTTGATTTTATCTCCAATTAAGCCATAGTTTATTTTTCTCATCATCAGCAAACATGAATAAAATAGTAGATCTTTTGAATAAGAGGCAATAAAATTTCGAGTTTTTAATAAGAGAAATTCTAATTAGCTACATGTGGTGGCAATACTTTCTGTCTTCTGAATGAATGCTTGAACAGTGCATATGTCTTTTGAATTTGTTGTTTAAGACTGTTAAATATGTTGGCTCTTGAAAGAATGATGAACATGAGACCTGTTATTGATAATCTAAAAAATCATAAAAATGATTCTTGAAGCAAGAAAAAGCAGCAAAAAAAAAAAAGCCAATAGCCCTTAAAACCAAAAGGCAAGGGTAATAAAAAGGATCCCAAGGCTTTGAGCATCAGTGGATAGGAGGGCCTAAGGGAATAAAATCCTGGCCTAAGCGGCTAAACCGAGCTATCCCTAACCATGTGCTTGTGGCGTGAAGGTGTCAAGTGAAAACTTGAGACTAAGCGGTTAAAGTCAAGGTCCAAAGCAGAAAGAAGAGTGTGCTTAAGAACTCTGGACACCTCTAATTGGGGACTTTAGCAAAGCTGAGTCACAATCTAAAAGGTTCACCCAATTATGTGTCTGTGGCATTTATGTATCCGGTGGTAATACTGGAAAACAAAGTGCTTAGGGCCACGGCCAAGACTCATGAAATAGCTGTATTCAAGAATCATCATACTGAAATAGGAGAATCAATAACACTATCTGAATTCTAAGTTCCTATAGATGCCAATCACTCTGAACTTCAATGGATAAAGTGAGATGCCAAAACTGTTCGGAAGCAAAAAGCTACTAGTCCCGCTCATCTAATTAGAATCTGAGCTTCACTCAAAAACTCTGAGATATTATTGCTTCTCAACCTATTAGTCTTCTATTTTATTTGTCTAGTTGCTTGAGGACAAGCAACAGTTTAAGTTTGGTGTTGTGATGAGCGGATATTTTATACGCTTTTTGGGGTTAATTTCATATAGTTTTTAGTATAGTCTAGTTAGTTTTTAGTTTATTTCCATTAGTTTTTAGGAAAAATTCATATTTCTGGACTTTATTATGAGTTGTGTGTTTTTCTGTAATTTCAGGTATTTTTCTGGCTGAAATTGAGGGAGCTGAGCAAAAATCTGATTCAGGCTAAAAAAGGACTGCTGATATTGTTGGATTCTGACCTCCCTGCACTCAAAGTGGATTTTATGGAGTTACAGAACTCGAAATGGCGTGCTTCTAATTGCGTTGGAAAGTAGACATCCAGGGCTTTCCAGCAATATATAATAGTCCATACTTTGCTCAAGGATAGATAACATAAACTGGCGTTCAACTCCAGTTCTCTGCCCAATTCTGGCGTCCAGCGCCAGAAAAGGATTAAAAGTTGGAGTTCAACGCCAGAAATGGATCCAAACCTGGCGTTGAACGCCCAAAACAGCCTTATGCACGTGAATTGTTTAAATCTCAGCCCCAGCACACACCAAGTGGGCCCCAAAAGTGGATCTCTGCACCATCTGTCATAGTCTACTCACTTTTTGTAAACCTAGGCTACTAGTTTAGTATTTAAACAACTTTTAGAAACTTATTTTGGATCTCATGACATTTTAGATCTGAACTTTGTACTCTTTGACGGCATGAGTCTCTAAACTCCATTGTTGGGGGTGAGGAGCTCTGCTGTGTCTCGATGAATTAATGCAAGTATTTCTGTTTTCTATTCAAACATGCGTGTTCCTATCTAAGATATCCATTCGCGCCTAACTATGGAGAAGGTGATGATCAGTGACACTCATCACCTTCCTCAATCCATGAACGTGTGTCTGACAATCACCTCCGTTCTACATCAGATTGAATGAATATCTCTTAGATTCCTTGATCAGAATCTCCGTGGTATAAGCTAGATTGATGGCGGCATTCATGAGAATCCGGAAAGTCTAAATCTTGTCTGTGGTATTCCGAGTAGGATTTTGGGATTGGATGACTGTGACGCACTTCAAACTCGCGAGTGCTGGGCGTAGTGACAGACGCAAAAGGATAGTAAATCCTATTCCGGTACGACTGAGAACCTGCAGATGATTAGCCGTGCGGTGACAGCGCACTTGGACCCTTTTCACTGGAAGGATGGATGGTAGCTATTGACAATGGTGACCCACCAACACACAGCTTGCCATAGAAGGACGTGCGTGCGTGAATCAGAGGACAGAGAAAAGCAGAGATTCAGAAGACAAAGCATCTCCAAAACTCCAACATATTCTCCATTACTGCATAACAAGTAACCTTTAACCCATGCTCTCTTGTTCATTCGCAATTCAACTGATAAATATAATTGACTTCCTGACTAAGAATTGCAAGATAACCATAGATTGCTTCAAACTAACAATCTCCGTGGGATTCGACCCTTACTCACGTAAGGTATTACTTGGACGACCCAGTGCACTTGCTGGTTAGTGGTACGAGTTGTGAAAAGTGTGATTCACAATTCGTGCACCAATTATCTACATGGAACATCAAGTGACAAGTCAGATGACAGCTAATATGTACAAATGAAAGCTAACAAGATATGTTTATGATCGTAAATCAAATTAGTCCTTATTCGTATAAACCCTAACCCCAAAATACCTATAGACATTTATTCCTGCACCAGTACTTATTAATTTCTTATAAAGGAGAGAGAGAGAGAGAGAGAGAGAGAGAGAGAGAGAGAGAGAGAGGAGAGAAGGGGAGAGCCATAAATAGTGTAGCACCATCATATTCTTCCTTGTAGTAAATAATTGTCCCCTTTAAAAAACTAAACTTAATTCTAATGTCCCACTTTCAAGAGTAATAGAAAGCAAGGGATCTATCAAGTTCTCAAGAAACAACAACAAGCAAGGTGAAGAGACTTCACATAATCCAAATTTACCTTCACCAAACATAAAGAATCCCATAGAATCATTACCTTATGATTCTCCTTTTGCGTTCCTACCTTCATCAACATTTGTTTCGGTATTGCAATCACCCTATATATCTCTAAGGGCCATAACCCCAAATGCACCTAAAAAACAGAGCACACACAGGTTTATAAACTTCTAACAAATTAATGCAACAACAAACTTAATCAATCAAAATTCTAACATTACCGCTGGCGCAAAAAACCCAACTTGGACCCCTTATGTAATACCCTATCACCCTAAGCCTTACCTTTAGCCGTAAAGCGAAGGATGACAAAGTGCCACGAAAGTTCTAATGCTCATACAGTAATATATATGAAAGGAAGTAATAATACTAGAAGCCCGATGAAGAATAAAACTCGAAGATGTAGAAAGCAGAGATACAAAAGCGCGAAGTATTATACACGATCTAAAGCGTAAAGGTACAAGAGATACATGATACATTTATTAAACAAGAGAGGTATATATATGACATACAAAAGTGAACTAGTCATAGCCTGCAAACTTTAGGCCGGCTAGATCAACAGAATACAACAAAATTTTTCAAATAAACAGATACATCCTGTCTCTCAAAATAAGCCTCTAAGGCAACAAGTGTCATATACAAAAGTGAGAGATATTACATCAAAATAAACAGAATATAGGAGATAAAAGTGATCCTCCGCTCTGTCACCATCCCGCAAATTCACCGAGGTGGGTTGCGACCTACATCTGAAAAACAACAACAACATATGGTATGAGAACCGAAGGTTCTCAGTATGGTAACAGTACCCAATAGATAAGATATAAGGTTCCGAGATGTCAAAGGCAATTCTAGAACTTCTCACATGCATAAGATTCAAACTTAAAGTAAACTTAAACCATAGAAGGGTTATCTATCTTAAGGGATTTCTAACTAACATAAGCACCACTGTCCCACAGCCTTCAACAGCCTAACCTCCATGCAATCCCATCGCCACCGCCTATTAAGCCTCTTCAATCCCAGTAGAAAGCACAAGTAAATGTAAACAAGTAAAGCACAGGTAATATACATTTATAGCAAGTAATTCAGGAAGAATGTAAACATGTTATACAATTAGGCACTGAAAGCAAGTAAGCAAAGCAAACAAACATATATAAGATACACATGATGAATGTCTGTCCTATTGGCCGTGATATCACTTGTCGGTTCAACTGCCAACCCGACATATCCCCTCAGGATGTAGCCTTTTGGTCATGAATAATTGGTACCCAGGGATATAGTCCTTGGCACACTATCCATGGATATAGTACCCGACACACTCTTGTGACCCAAAAGGATGCGAGCAGGATACTCAGTCTCAGACCTCACATCTCAACGTAAGTGGGATTAACCACCATCCTTACACCGACTTCGAGACCTCAACAAGCGGGATTAACCACCGTCCTTGTCAGGTGCATAGCGACTCATCAATCTCAATATATCAATAGTATAGAATCAGTCTCAATGATCACTGCTCATAGCACAAGTTTATTAGTACTCATCTCATTACAATAATTCATTTTCAAGTCTTAAACTTATCATCAATTCTCAATATATTATCATCTCAACACTCTGCCAATCCACTCAAGTCAGTCCATCCATAGAACTTGCCAAACCTAAGTCTCCGTCTTCTAATATCATACAGAAAATATCCAATTTAAGTTACCTAAATCACTTTCACTAACCTCAAAGCCTAATCACTAGCTAAAAGCCTTAAATACAGATTAGAAAAGTTTAGAAAACTAGAAGAACCATTAAAATGTAAAAAAAAATAAGTTTTTAGTAAAACAGGGGTCATGCGTATGCATGCCCCTGTCTGCATACAGACGGGTGAATATATGGCAAAGTTGCGTACGCATGCTCCATTTGCGTACGCGAGTCCTCAAAATAGAACGGGAGACTCGCGTCGCATACAACATACCGCGTACGCATGCCTGTGCCGCGTACGCGAAGGTTCTTGGTAGCGGCCGATCCCTGCCTCGCGTGTAATAGTTCGCGTACGCATGCCTTAAAAACCTTGGAAAATTTTAAAAGTTGTAGAATTCAGATTTTTGCACCGAACTTTAAATGCGCATTACTTTTTTTATTTTAAAACATTTTTCATCCGTTTTTTGAATGTTTTAAACCTCTCGGGCCCAACTTTCATTTAAATCAAGTTTCATCCAAAATGAGGCTCCGGAGCACAAGTTATGACTCGACAAAGTTGTTTAAAAATCAGTTTCTACCAAAATTTGCAAAACCTCTAACTTTCAAAACTCATAATGCCAATTCAAGTTATCCACAGCCTAAACAATCCCAATTTAACCCAAAAGCCATACTAAATATTTTTCAACCATTTCTCAATTATACGACTATCTAGACCATATAATTCTCACTCAATCCTTTCAACAATTCTTCCTCAAAATTACCAACCTCAACAATATCAATCCAAACCTCAATCATACCATTTTCACGTCATTCTAATCTTTATAATAATTATTTTTCAACATATCATCATAAGCATGCTTCAAGACATATAATTTATTCAATCTCCATCAAAATACATATACCACTGACGGGCGAAAAGTTACCGATTAAGAATTTATAATAAAAGTAGCGTTGCAAGTACAGTTCTTAACCGACGAAAATTCCACTATCAATTTAAAAAGAGTTGTCACAATTTAAGAATAAAATACTGGGAGTAGAATTCCCAGGTCGTCTCCCAACGAGTTGACAAAAGAGTGCAATTTATTGGTCAGGAATTTTCTAAGAAATTTTAGAGTTGGAGAACGGAAGAATAAAATGATTATTAATTAAAGCAATAAAAATTAACAAGAGGTTTTATATATTTGAAATAGAAAGCCTTGACTGGGAGAAGATTAATCGGAATTTCTATCCTTGTTGAAATTCCTCAAGTATAATAGTAAGAGGTTGTTATTCTACTTAGTTATCCTTTACTTAATAAAGGAAAGTTAAGTAACTAACCAACTCTGATTCACAAGTCCTAATCCTCTCCTAAGGAAGAATTAGAGTAAGTAACTAGAGAGTCAGCCAACAACTTTCAATTACAAATTAACACTTGAGTATTCCAACTCAAGGGTCTCCTGTTAATCAACTCCCAAGTCAAGTTGGGAGTCTACTCCATTGACATGAGTGCCATTTTCATAAACATGTAAAAGGGGTAGATGGAAGACATGGTAATTCAAATAAAGTAATAAAAGAAAATTAATTAAAGGTAAAAATAACTCTTTGCATTAATACTTTCCAAAATCAAAGATATCCATATATAACTCTGAACAAATTGAATGAAAAACAAAAGAGTAAGGAAATAAGAAAGCTAACTGTAATGGCAAAGACTTCAAACGGAGGTAGTAACTCTTCTCAATATCCAAATCAAAAAAACATAAAACTAGAAATCTATGAATATGAAGAACCCTAGAGGAAGTAGTAGTTTTCTCTCTCTAAGATTCAAAACTAAAAACTACAACTGTGTAAAAATGAATGTGTGTTGAGTCTCTGCTTGCCCCTTGGCTCTAGTCTGTGTTTCTAGGCCAAAAACTGGGTCCAAAACCAGCCCAAAATCGCCCCCTGCGTCTTCTATGATTTCTACACGTGGCGCACGTCATGCGTATGCATCGATGGTCTTCTGTGCGTGTCACGCGTATGCGTCAGTCACGCATACACGTCGCTGTGCAACTTCGCTTGTCACGCGTATGCGTCAGCTACGCGTACGCGTCGCTGTGAAAAGCTCCAAGTCACGCGCACGCGTGAGCCATGCGTGCGCGTCGATCTTCGTTGGTCATCTCCTTTATTTCTTGTGTTCCTTCTATTTTTGCAAGCTTCCTCTCCATCCTCTAAGTCATTCCTGCCTTATATAGCCTGAAAACACTTAACACACAGATTACGGCATCGAATGGTATAAAAGGACATTAAAAATTGACAATTTAAAGGCTTAGGAAGCAAGTTTTCAACCATAGAACAAAATTGGGAAGGATTTGTAAAACCATGCAAATTATATGAATAAGTGTGCAAAGAATTGATAAAAAAAAACCACTCAATTTAGCACAAGATAAACCATAAAATAGTGGTTTATCAACCACAAACACAATTCAATCAACCATTCATTTAATCCAATCCTATCCTAAGGTCCACTAGCCAAAGTTTCACAAAACATTACATATTAACTAGAGAAAACCGAAATCATACCTTGGCAAAATCTCAACATGCTCAATATACCCAAGAACAATTCCAAACAAGCCTCCAAACTCGATCTCAATGCTCCAAATAGCCAAAACAACTCCAACAATCACCAATGCTCAAGCTAATATCACATAATTCATCACAATTAATACTAAGGTTCACAATTACACTAAATCACAAGGGTTACACGATAGCTTACCTGACCCATAGCAAATTGGGATGAAACCCAATAATTTTTCACTATTAGATGGTACCTAAACAACCAAAATCACAAAATCTATTCAACAACTATACCCAAAAATGCAAAATCTGTTAGGGTAGAAGAAAGGAGTATGAAATACAAGTTCTTACCAGTAATGCTTGCTAGAAATGACGAACTTGGCGAGAGATTTGCGTGGCCACAAACGGCACGCAAATCAGAACATCGTAGCTCAAGTTATGAGTGAAACAAGATAATGATGAATAGTGTTTCTTCCTCTCTTCTCTCACCCTTGTTTCTACCCTCTCTTTGAGTGTAATGAGCTTAATGGCCTTCATTTACACTCTTATATATTGGGCTTGGGCCCCAACCTGGGTCCGATCCAACCGTTTAGCGTTTCTAGTACGTTTGGACTAACCTTGGGATCAAAACCTTTAGAATTAGCGCCCAGCTTTCAACTTTAAATATTTTTCTAAGTTTCTCTGTAGTTTTATTTTCTCACTTGCAGTACCAAACAGTACCGGTTAATTTACCGGTACGTATTTTTATGCAATTTTTTGCAGAAATTACATTTTTCCACTTGAAAAAATTCACTGAATCCAAATCTCACTTTTAAATTTTTAAATTAAGATGTCTAAATTTTTGAACTTATTTCGGACAATTAATTTATTATTTTATTTTAATTAAACAGTTAATAATCTCAGGTTCTTACACCTTATTATTCAATATGCAGATTGAGGATACCAAACAAGGACTGAAAAAAGAGGGAGAGAAAACGGTTACTGATAAACCAAAATTTATGGTTTATCTTGTGCTCAATTGAGTGGTTTTTATCAAGTCTTTGCACACTCATTCATACAATTTGCATGATTTTACAATTTCTTCCTAATTTTGTTCTATGGTTGAAAACTTGCTTCCTAAACCTTTAAATTGTGTATTTTAATTCCCATTTACACCATTTGATGCCGTGATCTGTGTGTTAAGTGTTTTTAGGCTATATAGGGCAGGAAAGGCTTAGAGGATCGAGAGGAAGCTTGCATAAATGGAAGGAGCACAAGAAATAAAGGAGACAACCAGCGAGGAGCGACGTGCACGCATGGCTCACACGTGCGCGTGAATTGGAGATTTGCACAGCGACGCGTGCGCGTACTTGACGCGTACGCGTGACACGCGAAGAAGACCATCGACACATACGCGTGACATGCGCCACGTGCAGAAATTGCAGAAAATGCTAGGGGCGATTTTGGGCTGAGTTTGGACCCAGTTTTTGGCCCAGAAACACAGACTAGAGCCAGGGGACAAGCAGAGACTCAGGATACATTCTCATTCGCATAGTTTTTAGTTTTTTCTTAAAGAGAAATCACTACTTCCTCTAGGTTTTCTTCACATTCATAGTTTTAGAGTTTATGCTTTGGATTTGGATATTGAGAAGAGTCACTACCTCCGTTGAAGTTTCTACTATTCTAGTTTGTTTCCTTATTCCCTTACTCTTTTAATCGCCCATTAACCCTGTTCAGATACGTATGTTTATGATTTTGAGATTTATTAATGCAAAGAACTATTTTTACCTTTAATTGATTTTCAATTATTATTTTATTTAGTTTATCATGTCTTCTTTTCTTCCCCTTTTTATCGTTTATGAAAATTGTATATATGTCAATGGAGTAGACTCCCAACTTGACTTTGGAGTTGATTAAAAGGAGACCCTTGAGTTGGAATGCTCAAGTGTGATTGGGAACTGGAAGTTGTTGGCTGGCGCTCTAGTCACTAACGCTAATCCTTCCATAGGAGAGGATTAGGACTCGTGAATTGGAGCTAGTTCAGTTACTTGACTTTTCTTTATTCGGTAAGGGATAACTAAGTAGAGACAACAACCTATTACTATTACACTTGGGAGAATCCAACAAGGATAGAACTTCTAATTAATCTTCTCCCAGTCAAGGCCTTTTATTTTAATACATAAAACCTCTTGTTAATTTCCAGTACTTTAATTTATTATTATTTTAATTTTTCGTTCTCCAACTCTAAAATTTCTCAGATAATTCCTGACTAATAAAATAGCACTTTTTTGTCAACTCGTTAGGAGACGACATGGGATTTCTACTCCCAGTATTTTTATTTTAAATTGTGACAACCCTTTTAAATTGATACGCGGAATTTTCGTCGGTTAAGAACTGTACTTGCAACGTTGTTCTTATTATAAATTCTTAATCGGCAATTTTACGCATGTCAGTTACCTCTCACGCCCGGTGATAGTGCCTCCCCACGGTGGCTCGATGGTGGTCTCTCACGGGCGAAGATTGCAATCGCTATCACTCTCACTCACATGTCACCGATAACACCATGTTCTTATCTTTGATTAGAGCTCTGTCGCATGTCTCTCTTCTTGTTTTGTATGAAAGAGGAAGAAAGAGTGACATAGTGGCTGAAAATGGGATGAGATGAAGAGAAACGACGTCATTTTGGTTCAAGCCCTATTAATAACCAAAACAACGTCGTTTTGATATGTGCTAATTTGTCGTTTAACGATCCACGTGGCAAAACGTTAATGGAAATTGTTAACTAAATGACGGAGGGACAAACGTGATTGATTTTAAATTTTTGAGGGACTAATTTGATTAAAAAAATCATTCGGAGATGAAATTGGCGCTCGACCCATCTTTCATGAACTAATTTGACCATTAACCCTATTATTATACTTATAGAAGTCGTCGTAATATCCTCGATATCAGAATGGTACAGTCGAAAGCATGACATTCTAGTGGTGAGGGTGTTACACTTTGAGTTCCTATATAATGTTTATGACGCAAAAGCTGATGTAGAGTTACCTTTTATGACAAGTGGATCATAAATAGGGATTTAGATGAGTTCCCTATTGGAGATGGTCTAAGTCTTTAGCTTGTCCAGCGTATCATAGTCAGTAGTGCAAAAAAAAATCAATTATCCCTGTAACAAAAGAATAACGACAGAATACTATATTTTAAAATAATTATCATTTAGTAAATAGTTTGCAAAATATTGGCCGGTAAATAAAATTCTTGAATCCATAGTTATCAAATTTGGTCTGCATCAGTCGAACCGAAAATCTGGTAATCTAGTCATTAATTCAGGTTGGATAATCATTTGAATTGGTTAAACAATTAATCTAGTCAAATTTAGTCAAATTTGATAAAAATTGATCAAATTCGACCAAAATCTGTTAAAACGGACCTGATCAAATCCAGTAAAATCCAATTAAATTAGAAAATAAGTTATTTTGTATACATGATATTTTATTAAATGTATTATATAAATAAATTAAATTATATTTATACATTTAAAAAAACATTTTTTAACTATAATATTTTTTATTTTTATGATTATTATTTATTTATAAATATTTAAAAGTATAATAAATATAAACTAATTGATAAGTTATTAAAATTTAAAAATAATAATTAATTTAATATAAAATAAAAAAATATATTTATTATAAAAATAAAAAATTAAATTAAATTTTATATAATTATTTAATTATAACTGAATTATATAATTCAATCTATAATTTATCAATTGAATCAATAATCTAATAAATAATAATTTAATAATTTGACCAATTTAATTACAAATAAAGCTCTATATTCAAGCAAAATCCTTATTCAAGTTTATCTAAGTTGTTGTAACAACTTTTCAAATCACGCGCTCCTTCTCCTTCTCCTTCTCTGTTGCTTTCTCCTTCTCCTTCTCCTCCTTCTCCTTCTCCTCCTTCTCGTATTTCTTTTTCTTCTTCTTCCAATTTTGTGCAGGTTCTTCTTCTTTCCTTCTTCTTCGTCTCCTCCTTCTTCTTCTTCTTCTTCCAACGAAGTACACGTAGACTTCTTCCAAATTTGCACACGCAGACTTCTCCTCCTCTTTCTTTAAATTTGCACGTGCAGGTTTTTCTACTTTCCTTCTTCTTCTCCTCTTCTTTCTTCTCCACCTCTTAAAGATTATCAATTCAATTCAATTTAATTCAGAACACATGCGTCCATTCAATTCAAAACAATTCAATTCAATTCATAATGAACCGAACATGTTATTAAGGTGAAACAATTCTATATTACTAAATGAATGGAACATTATCCATTATATAAAATCAAATTCAAAACAGCTTTCTGTATAATGAACCAAACATGTTATTAAGGTGAAACAATTGTATAGTACTAAATGAACGAAACATTATTCATTATATAAAATCAAATTCAAAACAGGTTTCTGCATAATGAACTGAACACGTTATTAAGGTGAAACAATTGTATAGTACTAAATGAACGGAACATTATCCATTATATAAACTCAAATTCAAAACACTTGTGTCTACAATTACAGATTATCAATTTAATTCAATTCAATTCAAAACACCTGCGTCCATTCAATTCAAAACAATTCAATTCAATTCATAACGAACCGAACATGTTGTTAAGGTGAAACAATTCTATAGTACTAAATGAACGGAACATTATCCATTATATAAAATCAAATTCAAAACAATTTTCTACATAATGAACCGAACACGTTATTAAGGTGAAACAATTGTATATTACTAAATGAACGGAACATTATCCATTATATAAAATCAAATTTAAAACAGGTTTCTGCATAATGAACTGAACACGTTATTAAGGTGAAATAATTGTATAGTACTAAATGAACGGAACATTATCCATTATATAAAATTAAATTCAAAACATCTGTGTCTACAATTTAGAGATTATCAATTCAACTCAATTCAATTCAATTCAGAACACCTGCATCCATTCAGTTCAATTCATAATGAACCGAACATGTTATTAAGGTGAAACAATTGTATAGTACTAAATTAATGGAACATTATCTATTATATAAAATCAAGAGAAAATGACAAATAGGTCCCTGACTTTTTGTCCCGCGGACATTTTCGTCCCTGACCTTCACAAAATTTGGAAGGATCAGTCTCTGACGGAGACATTTGGACGGATCAGTCCCTGACGGAGGCATTTGGACGGAGGGACTGATCCGTCCAAGTTTTGTGAATGTCAGGGACTTAAAAGTATTTTTCAATGGTCAGGGACGAAAATGTCCGCAGGACAAAAGGTCAGGGACCTATTTGTCCTTTTTTTTTTTAAATTGAAAATAGCTTTCTGTATAATATACTAAACACGTTATTAAGGTGAAACAATTATATAGTACTAAATGAACAGAAGATTATCCATTATATAAAATCAAATTCAAAACAGGTTTCTGTATAATGAACCGAACACGTAATTAAGGTGAAACAATTGTATAATACTAAATGAACGGAATATTATCCATTATATAAAATCAACTTCAAAACACCGGTGTCTACAATTTAGAGATTATCAATTCAATTCAATTTAGAACACCTGAGTCAATTCAATTCAATTCAATTTAGCAATTACATTCCATTCAATTTGATTGAAAAAATAATCTATTAACAAAATGTTGGTGTTGTTGGTGATGATGATAACGAAAGAGGAGAAGAAGAAGAGGAGGAGGAAGAAAAACAGAAGAAGATTCTGCGTGCGCAAAGAAGGAGGAGGAGAAGGATGAGGTATGCGTGAATTTGAAAGAAGAAGAAAAGAACGTATGCGTGTATTTGAAAGAAGAAGAAGAAAAAGTGTCGGGTAGAAAAAGAAAAAAAAAACGCATGTAATGACGCTTTTTTAATGAGAGTGATTTTTGTTAGTGTTGTTGCACTACTTAAAAAAACTTGGATGTATACAGAGTTAGATTATGATAACTATGACTCAATCTATTTGTCTTATCCAATAAATAAAATTGAATAGCAGGAAAGAAGACAAAACAACCAAATCATTTCAAGTTACAACAGATTTCACATGTAAAGTGAAACAAGAACAAGTTGGTGCAGCAGCACATGGTGAACCGCATGACTGCGATCACGGTTGGTGCCTCCTGACTCACAGAACTCCTCATTGGGCCACGTGTACGGCAACGATTTCGTAAGACACTACGATCGTGCGGAGCACCTTCGCTTAACTTTCTCCGACACAGGCACAACAAAATCGTCAAAAATCCGCTCTCACCGCTTCTTCTTCAGATCTCGCCGCATTTCCTCGTCCGTACAATCGCCGGCAATTTTTTCCGGCAATCTTTCGCCGGAAACTTCATCCATTCTCGGCCACCGCTGATCGAGTATCCCCTGAGGGTACGTGCGACTCACACACCTGGTTTGTGTTGCGATCGTGTGAGTTGCTAGGTTTAGGGTTTTACGTTCCTATTTACTGTAAATAGACTAACAGAGTACCAAAAATAGTGTTTGATTAAAACGTGATGATTGGATACGCCTTTTAGTAGCGTCGAAGTTCATCGATTTTCTGTAATTGCATTTTCCTAATCTATCCCGAAAATGCTTGACAGAAGTGACTTTTATCACTGCATGTTGGATTTTTAGTATAAGGAATTGATTTTCATTATTCTTTTTCACTATAAAGAAGTTGATGTTTTTGGTTGTTCATTTTCAGGAATATTGCGTTGCAAAGAGAGTATGGCACACTGGAATTTCCGTGATGTCTTGAAGCGCTTCTTTTGAGTTCAGTGGGAAGTTTCAGTGTACATTTTATTCGTTGTAGAAAAGCCATTATAGCTTTAATTGTGTCAATAAGGAGGAGTTTGCAGTGAAGAAGTGACATGGTATGTCTTATGCTTCTTTATTTGGGGCTTGAGGTTTTGATTTGCATTTGGAAATGAGCATTGTTGTTGTTTTTATTGTTGGTCTCTTTGTCCAGAGATTGAATGCTTACCTACCTCTGCATGCTTCTCTTTTCTATTTGTGGTGCTGAAGCTTTTGATGTTTGAGGTTCAAATGGGTCGTCGTTTTGAGTGCGACAGGTCTACCGGAAAAAAAAAAGGATTGTGTTATTTAAGCCCATTATAAACGGCTAAAACCCTGTGGTAGAGCTAGATATTGGATGGATGTACTGTTTGATTTCCTATTTGGTATGGTACTTGGAAAACACTAGGAGCTAGGTCAAATTTAGTAAGAAAAGATGTATACTGGTTAGAAAATTTACCAGTATGTTTAATAATACTATATCTAACCTCCACAGTTTATTGTACTTTAATTTGAAATTTTCATGGATTTTTCTAGTTAAACAAGATAGCAAAGTTGTCCCTGTATTTTTTGTTGCATGATCTACTAAGTATTAATTACCAAGTGATCTTTACGCTAGTGGATGATTCACTTTTGTTGTGTATAGGATTTATGATTTTTTTTTTATCACTTGAATATAAGAAATTTGCTTAAAACAATGCTACAGACTCCGTCAGCTAGATGCAAGTGTTTTCATATGATTAGTGTTTTGCACGTTGAGATGTATCGAGCTCAGATTTATTTTGAGTGCTAGTCATAATTATGCTGAGCCCATAGAGTACTAGAAATTGGAGTTTTTGCAGCAAACAATCACTATTTTGTTTTCCATGTTTGTTAATAGCATCACTATTTTGTTTTCCATGTTGGTTAATAGCATCACTATTTTGTTTTCCATGTTTGTTAATAGCACTGTTATTGTATGAATTCTTTCCCTATTATTTATAAGATGCATACTAAAGTTTATTTTATATTTAGTGTAGCCAATATTTTAGGTTAGCAGTTTTCTATTTTTTTTTTTTTTTTTATTATCGGCATCTTTCTAAAAGGACTTCTTTACAGTCTTTCCCCAATCAAGCATTTTGGATGGCAAAGGATCCTGGAAGTTTGAATGATGGTGACATGACATGTGACGAATCTTCTAGAATTGAGTCCAAGAGATCTCATCAATGGTTCATGGATGGTCCTGAAGTGGATGTATTTCCCAATAAGAAACAGGCAGTAGTGCCCCCAAACAATTTACTGTCAGGAATGCTTAACTCCAATCTTTCTTCATGGGGAAATTCCTCAAGTTTCCAATCCTTAACCGATGATTTCACTGCACAATTGTTTGACCCAGATACAGCTACTACCAATCATGGGGATGCAAATATTTCATCTCTTAGCATGGACAATAAGTCAGGTGGTGAGAGAAAGGATAGCATGAATCCCTTCGGGAGTGGTTCATCATTTGGTTTATCTATGTCCTGTACATTGGATGATCCTCGTTTAGCTTTCAATTATGATGGAATTAGAAAAATTAAAGTTAATGAAGTGAAGGAATCTCATAGTGTCATGTCTGTCCCTGAAAATAATCCCTATGAAAAGGGAGTCAGCAGCACCGTGTTAAATTCTCAAGCATACAGCGCTGATGATAATTCCATATCAACGAATCTTGCTTATACCAAAGGGGATGCTAATATAATATCAATGGATGACCCGTACAGCAGGACAGATAACAATTTAATGTCAGTGGTTCAATCTCATAACAAGGGAGGGGATGGCTTATCTATCCATCAAACTTACAAAGATATTTGTAATACAATATCAATGGACCAAGGATTTAGCAAGGTGGATAGCAGCATGACATCTGTTGCTCAAGCTTATAAGGCCGATGACAATTCTATGTTAAGAGATTACTTATTCGACAAGGTTGAAAATGGCACCATATCAGCGGGTCACCCATATGGCATGGGAGGAAACAACATGCCATTTGTTTCACATTCTTATAATAGTGGGGAGAGCACTATCATATCCTTTGGTGGCTGTGATGATGATGATCCAACTCACTCTGGCCTATTCATTTCCAACTATGACATGTTGACGGGTCAAGCACTTCCACAGAAGTTGGAAGCTGTGAATGAGAAAGAGTTTGTCAGATCTAATTCTAATTTACTTCTAAATACAGCTCAGACATCTGCATCTGAAACTGAAAGTGTTTCCAAGACAAAAGAAGAGATAAAAATGTCTAAGAAAGCTACTTCAAACAACTTCCCTTCAAATGTCAGAAGTTTGCTATCCACTGGCATGCTTGATGGTGTCTCTGTAAAGTATAAGGCATGGTCGCGGGAGGTAAAATTTAGTATTCATGAGTTCATCTTTAACAGTAGCTTATCTGTCATCACATGTCTGGTTCTTCCTATGCTTGTTAGAAGGAGCTTCGAGGAGTTATAAACGGTGCTGGGTATTTATGCAGTTGCCAGTCTTGTAATTTTTCCAAGGTGAGTTTGTCCATTCCTCAATCCTGTTTATAGAGGAGAATCCTTTTTGAGCCAAATTGTTTTATCTGACTTATATTACATTTTCTCAAGGTTATTAACGCATATGAGTTTGAACGACATGCTGGTTGCAAGACAAAACACCCCAATAATCATATTTACTTTGAGAGTGGGAAAACTATATATGGTGTTGTACAAGAGCTCCGGAGCACTCCACAGAATATGTTATTTGATGTTCTTCAGACAGTAACTGGTTCAGCAATCAATCAGAAGTCCTTCCGCATTTGGAAAGGTAGTTTATGTTTATCAGTGACAACTGTGTTCATTATTTACATTTTTGGATGTGGTTTGTTGAAACAGAATGTTCCATCAATGGTCCAATTATCACTTAAGTATTTCTTTCTCCTATACAGAATCCTTTTTGGCTGCGGCTCGGGAACTCCAGCGCATTTGTGGAAAAGGTGAAGTGAAGTAGCTGTTATAAAGGAGCAATTTTGTGTTGTAAGATAGAACCCTCCTTGTTGGGTTCGTAGGCTTTATGTTTCAATACATATTTTCTGGCTGATGGCAAAGCTAACTTACGTTTTGAATATTTTTTTCCCATTTGAGTGGAAATCATCAATGGGGAAAATAGAATGCAAATCTGCAAACAAAGTGGAACATATATTTTGCAAATTTGAATGTACTGTGGCAGGAGCATTCAGTATATTACAATTCATGAAGAGAAATATATTTTGATATCATGATCTTAATGATGCGGTTAAATACGGTTAATTATCTTCCTGACTTTAGATACGGTTAGACCTACTCCTGTAGATCACAATGGAAATACCAAACAAATAGAAACATACACAGCTGCATTTGCCCCATATGTTCAATTTTACATGAAAATTGGTAAGACTTTCCTCATGCTTGTTCTTCTAGTGTTGTGATTCCAGCTCTTAAATTACTGATGGCAATGTGGTGGTGATTACAATGTTCCTTTTTGGTGTTGGCTTCCTCTGTAACTTGTTTAGCTGGCAATACAGGTTCATTACTTGGTGGCTTGTAATCTTTGCTTTTACCCCACACTACAAGGTACAGGCCCAAAACAATGACAATGGCACCAATCAACCTGTAAAATTTGCCAGATTCAACTACTTGCTTTCGATTGAATTCTTTCTAATGGACTCTAAATTGTACACTGCTAACTAACATTCTCAACAATGTAGAGTTGGTGTGAATAGGAATGTGAGTTAGCCCTGTGTACCATACAAGCTGAATACATTTTTTTTATCTTATTACTCTTAGGCATTTGATTAATTAGTACTTGATTTTAGTAATTACCTGCCAAGAAATAGTTTCTCTGCTAGAATGAGGGAGCCCATAATAGCAACAATTACCATGCAGAGGGGATTAAATGCTGTTACAAAGACTGGGCCTCTTGTTTTCAACACCAATCCTTGCATGTAATAAGCCAGTCCTGAACACACTATGCCCTGTAACTCAATTAGTTCCTTATAGAATGAGAAATATGATTACTTGGATTTGTTAATCCTTAATCTCTACTGAAATTATTGGATAATATTTTAATTCATTTAACAATCAAAGGGTATTATTGTTATAAGTGGTCTAGTTGGATGGGCTTACACTGTAGACAACAGCAAGCAATTTCATATCCCATTTCAGATACCAAACAGAAGGGTTGGCTCTTTCCATAATCATAGCAACTGCAGCACCTTCAGCTGCTCCCAAAATGCATATCCATGCCGTAAGAGAGAGCTCAGCAGGGTAGGCTTCAAGGGTTATAGTCTGCACAAAGAAATGAAATTCTGTTACTAATTTCATAAAAAGTGGATTCCTCACAAAAAATTTCATTTATTACTATTATACATAAAAATAACCAGAATCTTTTGGGAGAATATTTTGAGTTTAATTTTGATGTACGGACAATGTAAAATATTTTATATAGTCGTCCAATTATATTCGTTCTTTTGAATTACAATTCATGCATTTAATATAATATTTTTTTTTGCTAATGTGACATTATATAATATTTTATATTACTGTTAATAAATAATGAGTGGATAAAATTAACTCACTTGGAGGATCACGAAACAGGCCCAACTAAAACAGCCTATTGTGATCATAATAAATCCTTTTATTGCATGTTGAGTATTTTCATCAGCATCGTGATGAAGATTGTGGTTACTGCCTCCATGTCTTCCAAAAAGCTCAATAATTGGCCCTTTCAACAGTGTCATCACCATGGCACCAGAAACGGTCGCTAGAGTTCCAACCACCTTTGCTATGCTACGAATACTTTTTATTTTAATCTTCTCTAGTCTGACCACAACCATACATAATTCATTAAAAGATGTCATACATATAGTGACAATTTCGTCCATACACAACTAAGCCAATAAAACATATAGTGTCGATACGAATATGTGTAACAGGTATGACAATTTTAGAAATAAGAGGGTACGAGTACATCAGTATATATATATATAAGTAAGTTTTTTAAAATAAATAGTATTTTTTAATTAATAAAATATATTTTACATCAAATTTAATAGATCTTCAATTAAAAAATAAATATTTAAATAGTTTAAATAATTGATTTAATGTCTTAAATTGTACATCTAAATTGTTTTAAAATAAAATAAGTAAAAATAAATAAAATTTATTCAAAATGACATCATTTTAAACTAATTGAACGAAAAAATATAGCTAGTCATACCCAATAGATACCTAAAACATATTTGTTATGTAAAACAAAATTTTATTTTGTTAATTACCTATTTAGACATATACTTAAGCGTACCCAACGCGTATCCGTGGCTGGTACGAGTACGCGGGCAAAAGTGCCATGCAACATTGCCTTTAGCTTTTGTTGCACATCGTGATGGTGGTCCACTAAATATAATACTACAAGTTTGGATTGAAAAAAAAAAAAATAGAAAACACTTGAAATTTTTAGGAAAAAGCAGTTTCAAATTTTATTTTATTTTATTTTTTGGAGTTTGTTGGTTCATATTTTCTTTTTTTTTTTTTTCTTGGAGAATATAAGGAGACTAATATTTGTAATGAAAAAAATAGAAAATTAACTAGTATTAATTCAAATACAAAGTAAAAATAAGAAAAAAGTGTTACCTAACATTTCTCTTCTTTGTTAAAGAAAAAACAGAAAAAAGATAATAATTAGATATTTTGAATTTAAAAAAAAAAACAAATAGGGACATCCTTCACAAAAAATACAAAGTAATAGCACACCCAAAAAAAATACAAAGTAGAAGATAAAGAACCCATCTCCCTAGAAAAAAAAGCAATCAATACACTGTTTATTTTATTTACCTTCTTACCCTTGCACATTTATAAAAATTTCGCTTAATACTATATATAATTTTTTTTTATTAAAGATAAAGAGATTCGAAGGTTCAACACTATATATATAGTTTATTTAGATTCTTTTTATCAATTATATATAATATAATTAAATAAGATAAGTATACATTAAAAAAAATGACTATATACGACTAATGAATCCAAAAATATTTCTAAATGTGATTATTAGTGTCTTTAATTGTATTTAAATATATATTACATTTTAAACAAACAAAAAAAAATGGTTTCCACTTTTACTTTTAAATAAGTATTAATCCCACAAGTAAAAGCAATAACAACCCCACTCATTAGCAATAATGCTATTTGAACCTATTTAATTGTGTATTCCTAACTTTTTCATACACTAAAATATAGGTCCCACTAATGTGGTTTATTTCTTATTCTTTTTTTCCCCACACAAAATCTTTTTTTTTAAATCCCAAAATGGGTTTCAATATCAGATCATTATTTATTTATTTATTTCTCCTATTAATATAGCATTTCTTATAACAGGTCATGTGCTAGTACTTTGTTATCATTTAATTTCCCATATATATCCTTCTTGTATAGAAAAGGCATAACCTACTTATTAACTATTTAGCCCTATAGAGAGAATTATACATATTTGGGGATAGCTGAAATATTCATACCAAAAACTGAAAAAAGAATATAGATAGTTGAAAGCCTGAACTATTATTTATTGGATTTAACCTTTATATCAAGTTGTCAAGCAAGACCAAAAGTTACGTGTAATTAGTTTTAGGCTCCGTTTGAAAAGTTTTAAAAGTATTTTTTTAAATTTTTGACTTATAAAAAATAGTAGTATTAATGTCGGATATAATTTTTAAAATTAAATTACATTTTTTTAAGAAACTATTTAAGAGTTTATAGAGAAGTTAAAAAAATGACTTCTCTCATAATACTATTACTTTTTATCATATTTTTATAAAATAAGTACTTTAAAACTAAAAATTCAAACATAGAATAACTTATTTATAAACTATTTTTAATATAATCATTTATTATTTAAGATATTTAAAAAGAAACTTAATTAAATTGTTTACTTAAAATATATCTTAATATCTGAAAACAAATAATTAAAGTTGCATTGGAATCTCTCTCATGCAAACAAATAATTAAAGTTGCATTGATTTTATTATATGTTCAGGCATGACATATGTCAAACATTAATTAGCATGCTAATATAGAATAAGGAATCTTCAATTCCGAACCAATAAAACTCTTTTCTAGAGGTTTATTTATTAATTAATTTAATTACCTAAGAATGCAAGCCATGAAGAAGGTAATGGCAGGAAGCATGTTGGTCATGGCAGCAGCAAAAGTTGCTGTTGTGTACTTCATCCCCAAAAAATACAAGTTCTGATCAATAACTGGCCTGTTATCATAATAATTAACAAATAAGAATAACAATAATAATATTACATGAGAGAAACTAAAATAAAATAAATAAATAAATATTGTGTTGTTTATGGAGGAAATTAAACTAAAATTACTCTAGGATGCTGAGTGCCACTATCTTCATGAAGATTGAAAATGTCATTTTAGGCCTCACTTTCCTGTTTAAAAAAAAAGAAAATATTTAAATATTATCAAATTAAGACAAACTTGGAATAAAAATTATTAGAGAATGAGTACTTGTCAAGGAAAAGAGCAAAAGGAGCTATGGCGAAGAAGGCAACGAGGTGGCGATAGACGACGAGGACGTAGTTGCTCATCCCTTTGTTCATAGCAGCTTTGGATAGAACATCCATGCCTGCAAATCCAAACTGAAGAAAAGTAACAGCTATGAATGGCTTTGACCTTTCGTACCAATTACTGCTACTCTCCATGATGAACATACAACTCAGCTGCGCCACAACAATATCACAACATACATTCATATTCATAATGCTTATTATATACAATGCAAGTTGAGGGTGACGTACCAATATCAGTGCTCAGTTATTTGACGTGTTTCATCACTTTTACCCCTAAATAAGGCCTGACTTTTTGTCTTCTCATGTTTACGCAAAATTATATTCAATATAATTTGATTTTTTATATATTCTTAGTATGCTCAAAAAATTCAATGGAAAAAAGCTTAAATCTTAAGTTTAAAAATAGAAATAGGTTAGGTGGACTGTTAGGAATCTAAATATGTGTTTGATTTGGCCTAATATATTATAAGTAGAAAAATTGTTGGGACAAAAAATATTTAGTATTTTTGGTTATTATTTAATTAGTACAAATATTAAATTATCTTTAACAAATAAATTTTATTAATTTATATATTTAAATTCTAAAAAAAATATAAATACAAACTGTATTAATTTATGTGTATAAAATTTTAATAAATATAAATGTAAACTATATATTTTGTGTGTATAAAATCTCTTTAAATATAGGTGTAAATTATTATTGATTAAATATTAGTAAAAAATAAATATTATTATTATAAGATAAATCTAAATTTATTAATATGTCGGACTTAGACTTACGAATAATTTAATAATTTGCTTGTCAGATCTGAATAAATTTATTAAGATATAAATAAATATATATAAATAAATTTTATATAATTAAAAAAATTAAAAAGTATATATAAAATATTTTAAAAATTTAAATATTGTTGTAGATATTGATCTCATTTAGGTAGTCTTCTTTATGAAAAAGATAGTAGCTTCTTTTAGAAAATAGTTTTATTAAAAAAAATTACAATTTCTTTTAACATACTTCAAATCAAATTAGACTAGTTAGTACTTAAAAAGTTAAAATATAACAAATAATATATCAAACTAATTAATTACATTATAAGTCTAAACTAATAAATTTTCTAAGTTTTGATTTATTAGAGTTTAAAAGATTACTCCATGTCTAAAACGTTCTAAGTTTTTATTCTCTTGTGGTGGACGAAGGAATTAGTGTTATTAGAAAGAACTTTAATTTTATAACAGAAACTCATGTCTTATCAAATCTGAGTTGAATCAATTAAAGTTCATTAGATTCCTACCCTTAATTAAGGTCTCGAATTTGAGCTCTTTGGAAAAACAAAAAAACAAAAAAAAACAAAAGACAAGGTTAATATGTGAAGAACTTTAGTCATACACTAGAAGATTGATATGTGATTCTGACTCTAAGTCAAATTAGCAAGAGACTTATAAACTTTGGATACTGCTTGTTTGTTTCGAACCATATCTAAAACAGGAACGTATCCTTGTACGCTGATTTTTTGTACATTTTTTATTTAAATATTAAAAATGGAAAAAAATTATCTTGTATACTATAAAAAAATAGTACAATCATGTTGTTTACTAAAAATCAGCTATTAAACTCGCTGTTAGTATAAAATACATATTAAAATATAAAATACACATTAACATAATTGAATTAAACAACACACATTTATACATAAATATATTAGTTTAGTAATTAATTTTTAATGTATATATAATATTTTTAAAAAAAAATTAAAAAAATTAAAAAATTATCAAAATTTATTATTTTTTTATTAATAAATTATTAATATTTAAAAATATGAAATAAAATATATTATTAGATTACTAAACTAACAAAATTAAATTAAATAAATTAAATTAATAACTAAATAATGACTAAAAACAATAAATTCACTACAAAAAAAGAGAACTATTTTAACATGATTTTTTTTAACAGTCATAATTAAGTGTAAAAATTAATATATATTTTTGACAAATATCACAAATGTCAAATTTTTTATTTTTTTTATGAATAATTTGATTGTAAAAAATTACTCCTCAATTTTGACACTCATTTGTTTTCAACTTAATTACTCCATTATTCCTTTTCTTTGTTGAGCTCCGTCAATTATGGCATTACATTGCTCTTAGTTTGGGATCATATTACTCATTCTTCATCATCAAAATCTCAGTTTATTCTTCAGTTTCATGATCTCATCTCATTCTTTGTTAAAAATTTTTGTTGAAAATTTTTTATGGTCAATAAGTGTCAAAATAAATAGTATTTTTTATGGTTAATAAGTATCACAAAAATTATATTCTCAAATTTTTTTAACAAATTATTTTTGACGGCCAATATTTATCAAAATAAGATTTAAACTTTTTTTACAATTACTTATATGTTAAAAATACTATTTTTGACAAAACTTTTATTAACATATTTTCATAGTTAAAATAGTGTCAAATTTTGTTTTTTTGACGAATTTTAATTTTTTTGACACATAATAATCTTAAAAAATAGTCTATATTGTTGTAGTGATTCTAATAATTTTTTTACGTTTCTGAAAAGAATATATAAGAGAAATATGTTAAAAAGTAGTATAAATGTGATAATTTTTTATCCCAACATGAAAGTGACGTATACAATAATTCGTACCTTTTTAAAATGAGTAGTGTCCACTATGTTCGCATAAGAACTCTATTATTTCACGCAAGTAGGTGTAATTAAATTGAGTTAAAAGAGTCACGTTGTTTTGCAACGTATTCATCCTGAGAATTCTCATGTTGGTATCTTCTTTAATTTCCAAATTATTACTATCATTTGAATAGTTTTCAGGTGACCTAGTTTTCAATTATTCTAGTGATCATGGTGGAATAGCTTTAATCATCAAATATGTGCTGCTTGTTTTAATCTGATATATTTATTTAATTTGTGTCCTTGGTTTTCGCTTTCTTTCGGTATGTAAAGAATTAAAGATTTTCTATGGACACATGTTTACTGTGCTACTCATAAGAAAAGCAATAACGTTAAAAGGTGATTGCTGATGGAAGTGGTAGTTTATGGTCTAAACTTCAAAGCACATCAACTATCGTTTATGACAACTTTTTTTTTCCACAGAATTTTTTAAGCCGACAGTATTTTAACTAATTTGTCGCAAATTTAGATTTTATTTAAGAATTCGTGAATGGTTAATGAATTGTTGCATAAAATAATGTTACATGATCACTAGTAAATATTATTATTTTTTGTCAGTATTTGGTTAATAATAATTTATACTTATATTTATAAGATTTTGTACACAAGAGACATATAATTTACATTTATATTTATCAAAATTTTACACATATTAATTAATATAATTTATATCCATATTTTTTTAAAATTTGTATATATAAATTAGTAAAATTTATTTTTTTAAATAATTTAGTGTTTGTGTTGATCAAAAATATTAAAAATTATTAATCCTAAAAATTTTTCTTATTACATATATAATAAAATTTAAACTGTCATCACTTATTTAAATAAATGAGTGAGCTGACCACTCAACTAATTTAAATTAATTTCAACTATTGGACGCAGAAAAGAAATAATTTGCTAAAATATGTGCAAGTGTATATGGGTCAAATAACAACTATTGTTTTAGACTTCTTTTACTCGTATAGATTATTTTAATTAAACTAAGAGAAATTTTTCATTTTGTTTATTACCATATCTCTATTATCACGAACAAATTGTGTTGCCTGTCTAGGATAATTATTAATTATAAAGGCTTTGTTCGAATATTTGTTAATATGATAAATATAAAATATATTTGATAAAATAAAGTTGATGATTTAATAAGTTTATAATGTAAAAAAATTATAAAATTTTACATCCATCATTGATAACTTTAATAAGTGTTGTTAACAAATTCAACACGACTAATAAGATTAATTATTGTAAATTGCACTTGTGTTAATAATTATACATTTAAAGATATGGGAGTTTTCTGTTGACACTAAACTCAATCTAACAAATAAAAAATAAGTTATGAATTGAGGTAAAATTCATACTAATTTAAAGATTTTTTTTGTTTTTAAAAATTAAGAATGAGACTCAAATTCGAGACCTTTAAAAGAAGATAAAAAGATTATATTATTTGAGTTATAGCGTATTTACTGCCTAAAGACATATAGTTTTAGTATATATACGAGGAGTCAAGCTTATCAAGTGCTTAAAAATGGAAGCATGTTTATTGTTATAAATAATATTTGACAATCAAAACATATATTTCCTTTATAAGAGTATTTATGAGATAGCAAGTTAACATGGCAACGGATAAATAGACCTTGATTTGTATGCCGACAATGACGAGGAAGTTATCATCCAGTGTAGGCTGAAAATGACTTGAACTAGGAAGCTCAGTGGCTGAACTTTCATTTAATTAATATTAGTTAATTTTCATAATTTTAAATTTAAATTTTTTTAAAAAAAAAATTAAAAATAATTTTACAATAAAAAATAGACAAATATTAACTAATTAAAATTTAATTTTTTGTAGTTATTCACTGAAAATATAAAAGAAAAAGATAATGTGTGTGTTTTTATTTAAATATATATTTAGTGTCTGTATTTTTATTGCATTTTAAAATATTTTATTGGTTTAATTATTGTATTAGCTCTTATAATTTTATCAAATTAAAAATTTATGTTTCTATATATTTTTTTTCAATTGAGTCTCGACACTACTACTTTTAATTTTATAATTAGATCTTTTTCATATAAAAAAATGTTAAAATTAATAAAATATTTCTCCCAAAATATATGTATTCAAAGATCTAATTAGGTTTTTAATTATAAATACCTTCAATTTGTAAAGAAATATTTAGTTAACTCTATCATTTTTTATACTACGAAAAATTTAATTATAAAATTAATAGCAATATAGAAATTCAATTAAAAAAATATAAAAACTTAATTAAAAATTTGATAAAATTATAAAAACTAACAGAATAATTAAAATTATTTTATTATTAACAAATTTAGAAGATACTTTTTGTCAGAAAATTATTAATTGAGAGAAATTTTTTATGATTTATCCAATTGATATTCTCCTTTTGAGTTTTCTAAAACATAATAATGTAATTTTTTTTAATATTACTATCTTGATATAAAAAAAATTAAATTTGATAAAATAAATAGTTTTTTAATTTAAAAAAAAAACCTTATACTTGTGCATTCCAATCAAAATAAAAAAATATTTGACAAAACGTATCTATTGATTTGGCTCTTGTCTTCCTTCAACTGTGTAAGAATGTTTGGAGGAATCCAATTTGTGGTGTGGCTCCCTTGTGATCGGGATGCCGAAGAGCATGTCCCAAAAGTGCTTATTGCTTTTCTAGTAGACCAAATTTCGTATTTGTTTAGATGTTATTAAATTGATAAAAAAAATATTTTTTAATATATTTAATAAATTTTTAGTAGTAAAAATATTAAAAAATTTAAAAAATATAATTTTTGATATTTTTATATTATTATATTTAAATATAATTAATAAATAAAAGAATTTTTTTATAAAATATTTAAATATAAATTTTTTTTTAATTTTTTTTAAAGAAATAACTAGAAAAAAAATTTCTTTCTTTTAGAAGTTCACATTTGCTGCTCTTACCGTGATTAATAATGTGGACAAGATTTATTTATTATTTTTCTTATAATACATGTGTTCTTAAATTAGAGAATTATTTATGTACTGTATTATATTCGATCGATATTCATATTCGTAGTAATGCAAAATATATAGACCATCCATGAATTCATTATCTCCTGTATCGAAATTAAATTAACAACCATCTTTAATATGTGTATTCCCAGATTTTTCAGTTGCACTTTTATTTAATTATTTGTTTATAATCTAACAAGTTTAAGGAAGGGGATATTGATTTATGGCAAGATCCGGATAAAAAGGGTAATGAATAATTCAGTTGCATTATTGAAGGAAAGTCCAAGAAATCCATAGAGTCGAATGAAGGTGACACACATGAATGGATAGTTATTAATCGTCATGATCTCATCACAAATATCATGTGTCATTATTATTATAGTTTTGCTTTCTATGCTTTATTCTGTGTATTAAAATTAAAGATTTGATTGGGGCTACATCCACTTTGCATTTTTGGTGGCTAGAGCCTTTTTATCACAGTTTTCATCTCTTTGTGCTTTTAGTATGTGAAGCCACTAGGATCACCATCTCATTACGCCATCTCCAACACGAAATCCATTCAATATAATTTTTCCCTTTTTTATTTTATTTTATTGATCTCAAGTTAGGGAAATTTGTCCTAGCTATGGTAGCAAGAATAAAGAAAGAATTAAGTTTTATTGAAATCTATATAATCATATTTATAGTTGATAGTTTATAATGTGCCGTATGAATTACATAATATTTTTTTATTATAATTAAAATTAAAAAATATATATTATTATTTTAACAATCAAAATATATTATATAACATATTCTTTTTCATTGCAATTTGAAATAAAAATTTTTCTTTAAAATTAAAGAATTTCTCTCCCTTCTCCACTAGCTCTATCTCTCTTGATTTTTTAATCAATATTCTAAAATTTCTAAAATTTATTACCAAAATGTCACTCCTTTTAAACTATTTATTCTACTGTATTTTTATGGTGACGGCGTGACGCCTTTTTTCTTGGGCACCTTAATTGAAAAATTTTTGTCCAAAAAATACTTCTAAGAAAAAAAATAATAACCTAAAAATTGTTCATTACTCAGGAGATACTGCTGAAACAGAACAAAAATTTCATAATTTTTTCTATTTTTTATTTAATAAAATCTTTAATATTTATTAATTATAAGAATCTTAAATATTATTAATTGTCAAATTTATTAAATATTAAGATATTTAAAAAATTAGAATTCTATAATATATTATTACAGTGTATATATATATAACATTAAGAGTAAATAACATTATCCAAAAAAGTAAATAACATTAAGAGTTTCATTTGAGTATTATAAATAAATCACCTAAAAATAAACTTAAGAATAATAAAACAGATATTAAAGTGAAGTATAAAAAGTGAAGAACCAATTTATAAAATGAGAGGGGTTCTAGAAGAGAGATTGTTAGCGATGCGACATGCGAGAGTATATATGTTCTTTAGGCCAAATTTTAAAGGCTGCATCTAAATCTAATAGACTAATTAAACACTAAGGGGCATTGATTACAGAATTTTAAAGGCCAAATTTTAGGGCACACTCTTCTTTTTCCAAATCATTAACTGTTCGTTCATAATATTTATATAGCATTGATTACAGAAAATGCGTTCATAGTGATATAAGGTTTGTTTTTACTTTTTAGATTATTTAAAATATAAAGACGGAAGTATCACATGAACCATATCCCATTCTCATATATACAAATAGTATCCCAACTCTGCAAGTGGTTCTTTTTCTTTTATTCATTTTTAATTATATTATCAATTAAAAGTAAATGTTATAGAGGCTTAGAGCATCTTCAATATTTGATTTTCATTTTATTTTATTTTAAGTTCTATAAAGTGCCACATAAATATTTGTGGATCATATATTATAAAATTTAATTTAAAATTCAATATAAAATTTATTATTCTAATACTTGATTTCATTTTAATTTAAACTTAAATTGTTTTTAATTAGTTCAAATAATTTTAATTGAATTGTGAAAATTTAACTAAAATAAAAAATATAGAATTATAAAATTAATACTTATATACCATATTTAAAAGATATTATACACTAATAAAAATAAATTTTAAAATATTATCTAATTAAGCATAACAACAATAAAAAAATAGAATAATAAAATAAAATAAAATAAAATAAAATAAAATAAAATAAAATAAAAAACAAGAAAAAAACTTAAACTGATTTGGATTTATTTTTTTATTAAATTAATAAAAAGATAGCAGAAAAATAAAATAATAGAAATATAACTGAATATATCTACTTTATTTGAGTATATTTTAATTGAGTTTTTGGTGTAACGTTATCATAATAACATTCATTTAATAAATTTTAATGTATTATAAAAGGGACATTATTTTACTTATTTATCTTTAAAATGATATAATATCATTTTATTGATATCTATTGTTTAGAAAACGATATCCAATACAAATTTTATTTTTATATAATTTTAATTATTGTAAAACTTAAAAGTAGCATCCAAAATTATAATCTTATTGGAGTTGTTCTTAGACATATATTTATTAGAGATAGTGTTGATTCTGATCCGATCTGATATGCATATTTGCAGAGATCCGATCTTATATGCATATTTGCAGATTGAATATTGGGTATGTAGGCATAATTGAACTTTTTTTTAATTATATTTTTATGTAAAATATTTAATAAAAATATTTCTTTCACATTTTTAAACCTATTTATTCTTAAAATAGTTTTAATCAAACTTTTTTTAATAACAAAAATAAAATAGTACGATATAAATAATAACTACTAACTAAAATATATATACAAACAAGTAAATATAATACCAAATATATATATATATATATATATATATATATATATATATATTTTAATTATTATTGTGTGAATCTGTGAATCTGTGAATTGAATACGCAGATGTAGAACAAATATTTGTTATTCAATCCTTAAAAAATGCGCGAATCGAATCCTATTTGATCCAATTAATTTACACATCAAATCGTATCCGTAATTTTTAGATCAAATGTGAATATTTACTGCAAATATACAAATATGATCTGATTTATGAACAGTGTTTTAGTGGGTGGCAATTACTTTTTGTAGGTGAAAATTATTTCTCTTTTCCAAGACAGAAAGTGGACTTTTGACCCCACTCATTGTGTTAAAAGAAACATGAATGTCTGGTTGTATTATATATATATATATATATATATATGGCCCTCTAATATTATCAAATAATATTATTGAAGCATTGAATTGGTGCAGTGAATGGAGTCTTACTCAACGCGGGTCCGGTTTTGTAACATTCGTTCCCATAATGGAAGAAATTAAAGGGAGAAACAGATTACAAGGAATCAATGAAAACTATACCTTAAAATAATACTAATGAACAAAACTCACCAGTATATAAGCACCAATTTTTCTAACATAGAATAACAGTACTATTGATTATTAGATTGGATGTATGGTTGTTGCACAAAGTTAACTATTAGAGTTGTTGGAAAACTTTTGTTCACTTTGCTCATTTTATATGATAATTAAAAAATTTAAAATTAATTATAATTTTTTTTATCAAAGAATCTTCATTATTAATAACTAATAGTACATGTTTTCACTATTTATCGTGTTTAACATTATATACATTGATAAAGTGAAAATTAAAATATTTAATAAATATTGAATAATAGATATTTAAGTTTAGAAATTTATCCAAAATGACGGTTATTATTATTATGATTATTAGAATAATGCTAAGGAACTAAGAGGGTATCAACCAAAAATCAGCCAAATGTCTCTGGGTGAATTCAAAACTTCTACGTGGATGGTGTTTATACTAGGTATTAGGATGTTTCTTTTCTTTGTAAATCTATTTTCTGATTTATCATGTTTTAGGCATTTGGAGAGGGAAAAAGGGTGAAGAGACGAAAGCTAATTGAATCAGTTTTCGTGATTCACGTTACAATGATACTGAACGTATCTCCTCCTAATTTGAATGTGGTAAAATATTTAATAACCAATATTTTAAATCATAAATAAATAAAATTAATTATTATATTTATAATTAATTAAATTATTCCATTCTTAACTGATTTAGAATTGTTCCATATTATTATTATTATTATTATTATTATAATAATAATAATAATAATAATAATAATAATAATAATAATAATAATAATAATAATAATAATAATAATAATAATAATAATAATAATGTAATGTTATTATTCAATATAAACCCAACAATGGATAGTCCTATTGGATTAAAGAGTTGTGCTTCAATCCTAATAAATTAGTTAATTGAACGCGGAAATGCTTGAATTGACACTAAAATAAATTTCTTAATTTTTGTCTTTAGATAATACGTTGGCTAACATAGAAGGGAGGTGTGTGCCTATGATTCGGGTGCTCATAAATTAAAGTGGTCTTACTTAAAGTAAAAGCTAGCTAGCAATCTAATTAAAACGATTTACAAATAAAATAAAATTAAAATTAAAATTAAAGTATTTTCTAGTAATTGTCACGTACAATTAAGAGAACGTAAGACCCATAATTTTCGAAAGAAATATTATTATTGGTTAATTTTAATTTAATTATTCATAAGAAATTTATTTTTAGAAATTATTTTATTAAAAGTAATTAAATTAAATTTTGATAATTAAATAATATTTTTAAAATAATTTTTGAAGGGATTAAATTAGATTTTAAATTAATACAATATAACCTAATTTAATTTAGAATTTGCCAAACTCCAATTAAGCAAAATATCCCTAATTTTAAATTACCCCAAACCAAATCCTAATCTTAAAAATTAAACACAACACCTTAATCCCTTTTACTCTATCAGTTGCCATACCCCTCTCTCTAAAATAACCCAACACCCACAGCTTCAGAACCCAATAGCCACAGCTTCAGAAAATTAAAAGAAAGAAGAAAGAAAGGGATAAGAGAGAACGGGGAGAGCAGAGGGGAGGAAGGAAGAAGAAGGAGGCGGCGCGGTGGGTGTCACTGCCACCGTTGCCGTCGTTGTGGGCAGAGGAGAGAGGAGACCCGAGAGAGAGAGAGAGAGAGAAAGAGAGAGAGCCGCCAGGAGCTGCTGCGTCGCCATCATCGTCGAAGGACCAGCTGAGGGAGAGCGACACCGAAGAGAGAAGAAGACGCGAGCAAGGACAGAGAGAGATGGGGACTGCGTCAGCTCGCTGTCTAGCCCAAGCCTCGTCGCCGTCGCCACCGCATCCTCGCCGCATCTCCAAAGCTGCATCGTCGATTAGGTTAGGGGGAGGGAGAACTGTGAGCGACCAGAGGAGGAGAAGAACGCATGGTGATGGGTGTTCTCTTAGCCATCACCGTCGAAGGATGCTCCACCGCCGCCGCCGGAATCACGAACCGGGGAGGAGAGGGAGGCTATTTCCATCGCCATCCCAGGTGTTAGAGAGGACCGTCGTCGTCGCCGTGGGAGCTCGCCACCACTGTGAAGATGAACCGAGGCAAGTATTCTTGCTTTTGGTTTCCATTCTATTTTTACTTTTGGTTTTTGCTCTGTTCTTGCTTCTAGCTTTTGTTCTGATTATTAGGGTTTGCGATTCTGTCCCCTTTAAAGCTACTACCGGTTGTTTTGAAAATTTTGCCGAAAATCTCATCGTCAAGCCTGGAAGGAGTTGCCGCTGTTGTTGTCTCGGGTAGCACTATTCTTCCTATTTTGATTTCAACTCCTTTAATTCTGAAATTTATAATGTTTCTTCCTGTGTCCTACTACTATTTGGTTTCCTTGTGCTACCCTTACTCTAATTATAGAAATATGTTTCCATTCTAGCCACTGTCGATTTATCTATTGCAAAGTCATAATTGATCATGGAACTGCTAAGATCGTTGCTGCTGCCATGAATTAGGGATAAATGGGATTATTGAGTAAAATTCTGCGATTGAAACATCGAGGTAGGGGCACCTTTCTTAAACTTGTTTTACTTCACAGAGTTGTTATAAATCGATATTAATGGGTAGAATACATTTTTGTGATTTCGTAAGTCTTATGAATTGAATTGAGTTATTTTGGATAAACGAGATTATTAGTTTGATTGATAGATTGATCGATTGAGAAAGTTGGATATTTTGATTAGTTGATTGATGTTGTTAAAATGGTTTTCCTTGAATTATTGGAGATTTATTATTGGCATTTAGTTTAATTTTGGAAACAGTTTGATTTTAGAAAAGATTTAATATTTAAGTTTGATTTGATATCGAACCCGATTTGATATCGAAAAATGATTTTAAAACAAATTTGGAAAGGACTTTATATTTGAAAACGTGTTTGTTTATTAAGAATAATTTACTATTTTAGAAATGGTTCGAGTAGGGTTTGAGGAATGTTTTGGTTTGAAACTGTTTCAGAAGACCAAGAGTTCTTAATTATTGATTGATGCTGTTGAATAAAGTTGCTTTAGATTGCAGTTTATAGGATTGGTTGATTGGATTCTGGATTTTGTAATTTCTTTGGGTTGAGTGTGGTTGTTGTGAAAATGGTTATTGGAAGTGATTTGAATGATTAACAGGCGTTTGGTTTGGTTTGGTTGGGACCCGAAAAGGGTGGCAGAGTCCGAGTTTTAGAGGAGATGCTATCGAAATTTTATAAAATTGAAAGTTTCATTTGAAATAATTATTTAAAAAAGATTTATTTTTAAACATTATATGTTTTAAGATTGATTTATAATGAACGGAATGGAAAGAAAGATGATGAGTATTTTTTTTGAAATATGGTTTTTGAATGAATTTGGAAATGAGATATGGATTGATGAATGATGATGATGTTGAGAATGTTGAGAATGTTGAGATATGATCTTTGAATTATTCATATGGCTTATGAATTTGAATTATTTGAGATACAAGGTTCCCTGGATAAAGTACCATGGCTTGCCACCACGTGTACCAGGTTGAAAATTCGATACTCTGTTGACCCTTTGACGTAAGTGTGACCGGGCACTTTATAAATTCCTGGAAATGTAACCCCATTGAGCAATATTGATTATTTGAGAAAAAACTATGCATAGACTCTTGGGGATGCACGTTGGGAGACAGTCTAAGTTCAATTCAGACTTGTCGGGTTGGCTGAATAACCGACATATGAGCCTCATCAGCCATAGGATAGGCATGCATCATATGCATTTGTATGCTTTGCTTGGGTTTGAACTTGTTTTGGTTTGCCTAATTGCTAAACTGTTCTTAACTACTACTTGAACTATTTGCTGTAACTACTACCTAAACTTGTGCTTTCCTTGTCTTCCTTGCCTGTGTTTATCCTGGCGTGCTACATTTGAGAATGAATTTTGGTGCTGAATTAATGATTATGTTGTTTATTGCGTGGTTGGTTTCTGATATTTTTTTATAAGAAAGGAAAGATTTCGGATTTCTGAAAGATTAAACATTGTTTCTTTGAAAAGGTTTTGAATGATTACCTATTGGTTTTTAAAAGATTCATAAGGCTATGATAATCACTGAGCTTGAAAACAGTTTTCTTATTAAATATCTTCTTATGACAACTTTGAAACTCCATGGTGAGACCATGTGGTTAGGTTCTCACCCCCCTACAGCTTTACCTTTTCAGGAACCGGATGAAGCATTATGAAGAGTTATACTGCGTTTGGTATATATGTAGTTGTATTAATTAGATTATTTTCTTCCCTCGTCTTTGTTATTACAAGTTTGTAAGAGGGATAGGAGTTGTATGTTTTATATGTATATTATATTATGAGATATTATGTAAGGAGTATTGTATATGAATCTATGCCTGCTTGTATTTTTCTTAAGATAAAGTATTTATTTCCGGATTTTAAAGAAATTAGCGATACGGTGTTGAGTCACAGGCTCCTATTTTAATATTTAGTATATAAAGTAGTCGTAATACTTCTTGCTATCAGAGTGGCGCAGCCGGAAGCGTGACATTCTGGTAGTGAGGGTGTTACAGAGAATGATGGTTATCAGTGGCTAAGAGAAGGAGGGTTGAATCTTAGCCACTTTTTGCTTGAAAAATACTCGCTGACCTTTGAAACCAATTTTGGAAACTTTTTGCCTTTTTATCTCGTAACTAGCC
Organism: Arachis hypogaea; assembly: GCF_003086295.3. Classification (NCBI taxonomy): domain Eukaryota; kingdom Viridiplantae; phylum Streptophyta; class Magnoliopsida; order Fabales; family Fabaceae; genus Arachis; species Arachis hypogaea. The sequence goes on along the minus strand of NC_092047.1, from coordinate 30,655,838 downwards.
ACGAGACTTTTTCTTTTGTCTCGTCCTCAGCCACGAGACTTTTCTTTTTGTCTCGTTACTTAACACGAGATATTTTTGGTTTTTGCTCATGTGCAGTCGAAACAGAAATGGAGTAGAGAAGAGAGAAAATTACACCCAGATATATCCTGGTTCAGCTACTAAGTGCAGTGCAGCCTACATCCAGTCTCCATCACAAACATGATGGAATTTCACTATAATCTTCCTGATTACAAAATGTAAAGTGCTAACCCAACTTACAAGGGGATTCCCACAGAATCATGAAACACAACATAGATTAACAAAAGAACTCTAAGGACATCTATGGCTTTTTTCTTTTAATTTTGCACTCTCTGCCTTTTTCTGCTCTATGGCTTTTTTCATACAAACCTCACTGTTTGCCTTTTTCCATGAGACTCAAGACATGACAAAATTAAACAGAAAAATTACAAAACAGAATACATTGAAGGAGAAGAGAAAACTGTTAGCTCAGGTAGCTCTGAGAACTCTGTGCCGTGCACTCTCACACTTTCTCCTTGCTCCAAACCGTGGCTGTTCTCTCTTTTTATAGAAGAGGGAAGCCTCCACATTTGAAGCCAAAAACCAAGCCAACTTCTTCTTCTCCAAGAACAAAACCGGTTCGGCCAGAGAGAGAGAAGATATAATCCATGCAATAACCAACATGCAATTACCTCTAGCCCTTTCTTGGTCATCACTCTTCATCAATCCGAGCTCTCCATCCTTGGCTTGCTCTCCAAGATGGATTTCTGGCCCTTGATGCTTCATGATGATGATGACTTCTTCTGCTCCACTTTTGCTTCCTTCCTCACGCAGCCACCCTAGCTACCTTCTGTGACGAGTGAACTCAAAAGTGGTGACAAGCCATCTCCTCCAAGATCTTCTCTTTGCTGGCCGAATCTCCTTCTCCAATTTTGGTATGGAGGAGCCAAGATCTCATCACCATATCTTTCCTTTCATGGTTGCAGATCTTAGCCACTACATATTTTATGTTTTCTTGCCATCATTGTGATGGTCTTGTAGCTTGCCTTCCCTTCTTTTTGATAGCTCAAAGTCTCCATGGTTTGCTGTGTAAGGACCGAAGAAGAGAAGGAAAGTGATGAGAGAGAAGAAAGAATGAAGAAAAGTAATCAAGTGTGTTTGAATAAATTAATTAAAGTGAGTTGCTTTTACTTCCCTTTGGTGGAGTAGTGTGTAGTATTGATAATCACCATCAAATCAATTTGACAATTTCTCTCTCATAGTTCCCATGCAATAAATGATAGTTGAATGAATTTGAAATCCATCACATGGTTAGAATTGAGATCTGTTGGAAGGCATAGGCAAATATCAACATTTGCTTTCCTGATGAAATGTTTTTCGGATCAAGCATTGGAGTATCCAACCAAGATTTTGAGTTGGGTTAATGATAGTGTGAATTGAATCTGGCCCATTCAAAATAATTCAGCCATTCTTCTAATGATAAGATCAATTGGGCTTAATTCATCAATTCTGGCCCAACTAACACAACCATTATTTTAGCCATATAAATTCAATTCCAAGGCTGAGTATATTAATTGGGCTAGCTAATATTTTTCGGCCCAACACTAAAATCTGCATTGCAAAAATATTTAAATCAGCATATAAAAATTAAAATTAATTACATTAATAATGTTTGATCATCACTAATTTAGAAATAGTATTTTCCAAACTCATCAATCTCCCCCTTGATGACAAACATTATTAAAATTGAAATGGAAAGAAATTTAAAAATTAGAGTATAGAGTACTCCCTTTGAAGATTTGTTTTTCTTCCCCTTTCAAATTGTCACAAGGCTCCCCCTTAATATATGCCATTCTAATCAAGGGAAGCACTAACCTGTGATAGTTTTAATCAAGCTTCAAGTAACAATGTTATTTAGCATATTCATTACATGATGCTAAATGCTTGATTTATGAGCAGATTTGAATTTATAATAAAAAAAACTTATTTTTTTTATCATAAATTAATTTTCTGCTCAAACTTTACACACATCAATTAAGTACAAAGAGAAATGATGTTCAAAATATTTTCAAATATTTTCCAGTCAAGATATCAGAGCAATATTATTGTGATAAGGAAAATATTTTTGAAACACACATGATCACATCAAATATGGCAGCTGTTATATTTTACACAGTTTAAAGGAACTGCCAAAAAATAAGTTATCAAGCCAGCATGTTTACCAAGATGAATCAGAAGATTCTTATTTCAATAGAGGCATGCATATTTATCAAGATAACTCAACAACTAGGCATTCATCAAGACAAATGCATTCCTAAACATCATAAACCAAATGCATTTCCAGCAGTAGTAATCATAGTAAAACAAATCAATCAACATGCATCAAATATTATCAATCATGTATTCTTTCAACAAGGGTGATCATGAATTTTCAAAAGAAAATTTCATCCCTGTTCATCCCCTGTTTTTCATTTCAAAATTTCACCACTTTCTCCCCCTTTTGTCATCAAAGGGGCACCTGTAAGAAGATTTAACATGGAAACAGAATATGCAAAATATAACCCAAAAAGTGTCTACAAAGTATCACAGAGTTATTGTTCCAACAGAAACAAGCCAAAACAAAGTACCAAATTGAGCCTAAGTGTGCCAATATCAAACAGTAAACATAAGTTTAATCATCAGAGAGATTAAAGTCAGATCCCTCGGTCCCTGCTTCACTACCCACTTCATCATCCAGGCTTTCAAGCATTAGACCGACCCTCTCTTGGCATTTCTTCCAAGCCGACTCATTTTCATATGCAAGTTTGCGTGCAGACTTATGAAATTGAACCATGAGATCGGACATGTTTGAGAATTCTGTGAGAATGTCTCTTAGGGAATCGGTCACCTTTGAGGATTCTGGCCGGCTCTCAAAGTCATCATCAGAAGCCATAGATTTCTTTCCCTTTTTAACAGCCCCGCCTCCTTTGATCATAGAGACTTTGTTCTCTACATCCTCATTTGTTAAATCTACCTTAAAATACTCAAAGATGCATGTGAGAAACATTCTATAAGGTAAATTAGCCTTTTTTGTACTCTTTACAGACTCCCACATATGTCTAATCATGAGATAGATAAATGAAATAGAAGATGAAGTAACGAGAGCAAATATTATGAGACAATCAGATACGGTTACCCTGTTATGAGAGCCACTCTGTGGGGTAAGAATGTGAGTTATGATGCGGTACAGCAGAGAGTTGGTTAGTCCAAGAGCCTTGTGAGTAGGAACAGTGCCGTCTAGTCCAGACAGATTCTCACAAATTTGATGAAGAACTTGCTTGTATGCGACCCCAACGTGCGCATCCCATTTGTCAGTCATATAAACCCTCGACCCTTCATCAATGTAACCAAGGGCAGAGCCAATTGTCTCAGCATTCAGAGTAATATGCACACGCTTCACGTAGGAGTGAAGACTACCATCAATCAATCTCAGATTCGCATAAAACTGTCTTACCAACCCTGGGTAAACCATTTTGTGAATGAGGAGCAATGGAGACCATTTGAGATTGTCAAACAGAGGATGTAAATCAATCCATTTAGAAGCCAGAGAATCAAGATTCACCAAGTATGAGGGACACAGATGCCACTTTTCCAAAACCTCTTTGTGGAATTCATAGAATACACATGTAGAAAACCTTGAAGGATCAAAATGAGAATGTGGCTTATGAAATTTGTTCTTGAAATCCATTGATCCAATGTTTGCGGGTTTTCGGGTCTCATGAAGCACGAAACCTTTGGTTTTCTGAGAGCTTTTTCCAGACGCATGAGGAGTGGGCTTCTTCGGTGGTGATGGAGGAGGTGATGTATGAGATTCCTCTTCCTCTTCCTCCATGCTTGGTTCCTTGTTCTTGTCACTTTTTTCTCCTTCCAGAAGATTTCTGGGCTATAACTTTGCGCCTCATGGATTCGGTTTTCTTGGTGGGAGGTGAAGGAGAAGATGAAGAAGTGAAGTGAATGTGTATGTGTGTATTTGTTTGGGGAGTGGAAGGCTTTTGAGAGAGACGAATTCTTTCACTCTTCCTTGGTGCTGTTTTCTTTTTCATTATGAGGAAGATGAATGGTGATGGAAGTTGAAGAGAGAGAGGTGGCCAAATGGTGAGGTGAGTGGAGGGAGGTTAGAGGGACATTAAATGCTGATTGGAAAGAGATAATGGAGGGAGTTATTAACCATTAAGGGCGTGGTTATTAACCAGGAAAGTTTCAAAAAAAAAAAAACTAAAAAGGGGTTTCCTTGAATCAAGGATTAGTTGGAAGGAAAGATTTGATTTGACAACATGCATCTTCCAACAAGATTTGATAAGACAACCAAGAGATTTTGTGATTTTATTTTTCAAAAATGAGGAACTAACAAAAACTGTCATTGTGGGGTCAAAGATATTTGGTAGGGCCCATGAAAATTGAATTTTACGTTGCCTCTCCCTTGATTATAGCTCTTCCATCATGCCCTCATTTTTATCTCGTCCAAACCTACGAGACAAAACTGAACAGAGTCAAATATTCACAAGTTATCAATAGAACTTAAATCAAATATTCCCAAACTTTTTCTCAAGGTGCAGAATCTGTCTTCACAGAGGGGTTTTGTAAAAATATCAGCAATTTGGTCTTCAGATTTTACAAATTGAATATCAATAGTACCCTTTTGCACATGTTCTCTAATAAAATGATATTTTATCTCAATGTGCTTAGTTCTTGAGTGCAGAACATGATTTTTTGAAATGTTTATAGCACTCATATTATCACAAAATAAGGGTATACTATTGATCTTTAATTTGTAATCTTCCAATTATGTTTTTAATCAAATTAATTGAGAGCAACATGCAGATGCGGAAATGTATTCTGCTTCAGCCGTGGATAAAGCCACTATGGCTTGCTCCTTGCTTGACCACATGTTGAGTGAGCTTTCAAGGAAGCAACACATGCCGGATGTGCTCCGTCTATCCACTCTATCTCCTGCATAATCTACATCACAAAACCCTACTGCACAAAAGTCATCAGATTTAGGATACCATAATCCAAAGTTACAAGTCCCCTTAATGTATCTAATGATGCGTTTAACAGCCGTAAGATGGGATTCTTTTGGGTGAGATTGAAACCTTGAGCATACACCCACACTTTGGACAATATCCGGTCTAGAGGAGGTAAGGTACATTAGTGAACCTATCATTCTTCTATACCTTGTTTCATCCACATCTTGGCCATCATCATCTTTTTTAAGTTTTGTGTTAGGATACATTGGTGTACCCATTGGTTTGGAATTTTCTAGGCCAAACTTTTTGATAAGTTCCTTTGCATACTTTTCATGGTGAATAAAAGTACCACTAGGAGTTTGTTTGATTTGGAGGCCAAGAAAGAAAGTTAGCTCTCCCATTAAACTCATTTCAAACTCACTAGTCATAAGTTTTCCAAACTCTTCACACAAGGATACATTGGCCGATCCAAATACAATGTCATCAACATAAACTTGAACAAGGAGTATATCATCATTAGATGCTTTAATAAATAAAGTAGTGTCAGTGGTACCCCTTTGAAATTGATTTTCCAACAAGAAGGCACTAAGCCTTTCATACCAAGCTCTTGGAGCTTGTCTAAGACCATAAAGAGCCTTAGAAAGTTTAAAAACATGATTTGGGAAATATTTATGTTCAAAACCGGGGGGTTGAGCCACATACACTTCTCTATCAATAAAGCCATTAAGAAAAGCACATTTAACATCCATTTGAAATATTTTGAAACCTTTATGGGCAGCATAGGCAAGGAGCAACCTAATTGCTTCCATTCTAGCTACCGGAGCAAAAGATTCATCAAAATCTATACCCTCTTCTTGATCGTAACCTTGGGCCACTAATCTAGCCTTGTTACAAACAACTTGTCCATCCTCACCAAGTTTATTTTTAAATACCCACTTAGTACCCGTAACTTTCTTACCATCCAGATGGGGTACTAGTGTCCAAACCTCGTTCTTGTCGAATTGAGCAAGCTCTTCTTGCATTGCTTTAACCCAAGATGGATCTTTCAAGAGCTTGTTTGACATTGTTGGGCTCCATTTGTGACAAGAGGGAAAAATTGTTTGGTTCGGATTGCCTTTTGGTGGAAGATCTTGTTGTTACACCTTGAGATGGATCACCAATGATGAAGTCATGAGGATAACCTCTCATGGATTTCCATTCTCTAGGCTTTCAGGCAGGTGTTGAGCTTTGATGAGCTTCTGGTGGTCTCACTGTTTCAGTTTCTTGTGCCTGCTCAGGAGACAAAATGGAAATGTCTCCTCCAATCTAACGAGACAAAACTGGACTGGCAGATTCTTCATTTTGAATGGATTTGGGATTTTCTTTACTTGTTCCGGCCTCTTCACCATCTGAATCATTATCTATCACAGCACTGGAAATTAAATTAGAATCACAAAAAGTAACATGTATGAATTCCTCTATGGTTCTATGCTCTTTGAGATAAACTCTATAGGCCTTGCTTGTGGTGGAATATCCAACAAACATTCCTTCATAGGATTTTGGATCAAACTTTTCAAGGTTTTCTTTATTGTTAAGCACAAAGCATTTGCATCCAAAAATATGAAAGTACTTAAGATTTGGAGGGGTTCCTTTCCATAGCTCATAAGGGATTTTCTTCAACCATTTTCTAATGATTGTCCTATTCAAAATGTAACAAGCTGTATTTACAGCTTCAACCCATAAAAATTTAGGAATCCCATTCTCACAAAGCATAGCCCTAGTCATCTCTTGAAGGCTTCTATTCCTTCTCTCAACCACCCCATTTTATTGGGGGATTCTAGGGCATGAAAAGTTATGAGAAATTCCTAAGTCATCACAGAATTTTTCAAAATCTTGGTTTTCAAATTCTCTTCCATGATCACTTCTTAAATGGGAAATTTTTAAATCCTTTTCATTTTGAATTTTCTTGCAAAGAGTGGAAAAGGCATGGAAAGCATCATTTTTATGAGTAAGGAAAAGAACCCAACCAAATCTAGAGTAATCATCTACCACCACAAGACCATAGTGTTTACCTCCTAAACTTTGAGTTCTTGTTAGTCCAAAAAGATCAATATGCAACATCTCTAATAGCCTTTTGGTTGAGATTCCATCTTTAGGTTTAAAGGAGGATTTTACTTGTTTGCCCAATTGGCAAGCATCACAAGTAAGATCCTTATCAAATTTAATTTTTGAAATTCCTCTAACCAGATTTTTCTTAACTAGCTTAGAAATTTGGTACATTCTTGCATGACCCAACTTTCTATGCCATAGCCATTTTTCATATTCAAGAGATGTAAAACATGTCACATTTTGTTCTTTTAGGTCCTCAAAAGTCAATCCATACATATTATTGCATCTTTTAGCTTCAAATAAAATATCCCCAGTTTTCTCACAAACAACCAAGCAAACAAACTTCCTAAAGATAACTTCAAAGCCTAAATCACACAATTGACTAACACTAAGTAAATTATGTTTCAAACCATGTACAAGAAGAACATCATTTATACAAGATGAAAAATTTTTACCAACTTTTTCAACAGCCACTATTTTTCCTTTTGCATCATCACCAAAAGTGACAAGTCCTCCATCATATTCATCAAGCTTTATGAAGAAGGTTGTCTTTCCGGTCATATGCCTAGAGCATCCGCTATCCATATACCACATATTTTCTTTCCGTTTGGATGCTAGGCACACCTACAAAGCAAGCTCAAGTGACCTTAGGTATCCAAATTTTCTTGGATCCTTTCACATTAAACCATCTCTTATGTCCTAAGCCATTATAATCAAAAATAACTTTACAAACTTTATCACCAATCATTCTTTCACCAAAGAAACATTGAATAGGAAAGTGTCCATTTCGATTGTATAGTCTACAAAATCTTGGAGTTGCTATTTTGTTAAAGTAGGTGGGGTCTTGAAATCTTGTATCATTAGAAGATGAAGCAAGGTTTTCAAAATGAGATTTTTTCAGCAGATTTATAAAACCCCAGCTCAGCCTTATCATAAAGAGGTTTTTGACTAGCCAAGATTTGATTCAGATTTTCAGAACTTTGAGTAAACTTGGCTAAATCTTCCTTAAGCCTTTTAACCTCATTAAGCAACTCTTCATTTCTTTTAAAACAATCTACATATGCAAGAACGGAATGATCACTTTCACAGCTCTTAATTTGGGCTTTTAACTGCTTATTTTCTTCAACAAGATCACAAGCAGTTTCGGCCTCCCTTACTTTTTCTTTAAGAAAATTGTTTTCAGCTTTAAGAATGGTGATTTGTTGTTCAAGTTCTTGATTTTCCAGCAGGAAGCATCTTATTTTTTCAGAAAGGTGGTTTATCATTAGATGAAGATCTTTAGTGTTAGGGTTATGAAAGACTACCTGATCTATGTGATCTGCCATGAGACAAGGTTGTGACTTGGTCTCGGATTCCTCATCATCATCATCCGAGTCATTTTCCAAATCTTTCCATGAAGCCATCAGTCCTTTCTTCTTTCCTCTTTTTGGCTTTTCTTCCTTCTTTAACTTGGGACAATCAGATTTGAAATGCCCCATTTTCTTGCAGTTGTAACAAGTTACTTTGCTAAGGTCTTTCTTCATTTTTCTTGAGCTGCTGCCTTTGCCTTTGAGCTTTACCATTTTTCTGAATTTTTTTGCAAACAACACAAATTCATTTTCAGATGAGTTATCACTGGATTCATCATCCAGAGGGTTAGTGACAGATGAAAAAGCTATTCCTTTCTTTTTTGAATCTTTTTTCAAGTAGGTGTTTTCAAAAGCAAGTAAATTTCCTCCCAAATCATCATAAGTCATAGAGTCAAGACCACTACTCTCAGAGATAATTAAAGCTTTTGTTTCCCACTCTTTTGTGAGACATCTCAACACTCTTCTCACTAGCACAGATTCAGGATACTTGATTTCCATAGCATCCAAGCCAACAATAATGGTGTTGAAGCGTTCAAACATCTCATCAATGGATTCTCCTTCCTTCATTGCAAACATTTCGTACTCTCTGTTCAACATATCAATCCTGGTCTTTTTCACAATGGTTGTTCCTTCATGAGTGACTAGGAGTTTATCCCAGATTTTCTTTGCTGTTGTGCAACGTGATACCCGTTGGTACTCCTCAAAGCTGATAGCACATTTGAGCAGATTGATGGCCTTGGCGTTGAGCTCCACCTTTTTTCTATTTTCATCCGTCCAACTTGCTTCTGGTTTAAGAAAGACAACTCCTTCGGCACTTGTAACTGTTGGATATTGAGGGCCTTCCAGGATGATCTTCCAAAGTCTGTAATCCACTGCTTGTACAAATATCTTCATCCTCTCCTTCCAATAGGTATAGTTTTTTCCATTGAAAAAAGGAGGTCTGTTGCTTGATTGTCCTTCGGTCAGATTGTAGGACACCACATTTGAGCCACTGTTTTCTGCCATGAGGATCTTTACTCCAAGCTGCAAAGCTTGATCTCTTTGAGACCAAGCTCTGATACCAATTGATGGTTATCAGTGGCTAAGAGAAAGGGGGTTGAATCTTAGCCACTTTTTGCTTGAAAAATACTCGCTGACCTTTGAAACTAATTTTGGAAACTTTTTGTCTTTTTATCTCGTAACTAGCCACGAGACTTTTCTTTTTGTCTCGTCACTTGACACGAGATATTTTTGGTTTTTGCTCATGTGCAGTCGAAACAGAAATAGAGTAGAGAAGAGAGAAAATTACACCCAGATATATCCTGGTTCAGCTACTAAGTGCAGTGCAGCCTACATCCAGTCTCCATCACAAACATGATGGAATTTCACTATAATCTTCCTGATTACAAAATGTAAAGTGCTAACCCAACTTATAAGGGGATTTCCACAGAATCATGAAACACAACATAGATTAACAAAGGAACTCTAAGGACATCTATGGCTTTTTTCTTTTAATTTTGCACTCTCTGCCTTTTTTCGCTCTATGGCTTTTTTCATACAAACCTCACTGTTTGCCTTTTTCATGAGACTCAAGACATGGCAAAATTAAACAGAAAAATTACAAAACAGAATACATTGAAGGAGAAGAGAAAACTATTAGCTCAGGTAGCTCTGAGAACTTTGTGCCTTGCACTCTCACACTTTCTCCTTGCTCCAAACTGTGGCTGTTCTCTCTTTTTATAGAAGAGGGAAGCCTCCACATTTGAAGCCAAAAACCAAGCCAACTTCTTCTTCTCCAAGAACAAAACCGGTTCGGCCAGAGAGAGAGAAGAGATAATCCATGCAATAACCAACATGCAATTACCTCTAGTCCTTTCTTGGTCATCACTCTTCATCAATCCGAGCTCTCCATCCTTGGCTTGCTCTCCAAGATGGATTTCTGGCCCTTGATGCTTCATGATGATGATGACTTCTTCTGCTCCACTTTTGCTTCCTTCCTCACGCAGCCACCCTAACTACCTTCTGTGATGAGTGAACTCAAAAGTGGTGACAAGCCATCTCCTCCAAGATCTTCTCTTTGCTGGCCGAATCTCCTTCTCCATTTTTGGTATGGAGTAGCCAAGATCTCATCACCATATCTTTTCTTTCATAGTTGCAGATCTTAGCCACTACATTTTTTATGTTTTCTTGCCATTATTGTGATGGTCTTGTAGCTTGCCTTCTATTCTTTTTGATAGCTCAAAGTCTCCATGATTTGCTGTGTAAGGACCGAAGAAGAGAAGGAAAGTGATGAGAGAGAAGAAAGAATGAAGAAAAGCAATCAAGTGTGTTTGAATAAATTAATTAAAGTGAGTTGCTTTTACTTCCCTCAGGTGGAGTAGCGTGTAGTATTGATAATCACCATCAAATCAATTTGACAATTTCTCTCTCATGGTTCCCATGCAATAAATGATAGTTGAATGAATTTGAAATCCATCACATGGTTAGAATTGAGATCCGTTGGAAGGCATAGACAAATATCAACATTTGCTTTCATGATGAAATATTTTTCGGATCAAGCATTGGAGTATCCAACCAAGATTTTGAGTTGGGTTAATGATAGTGTGAATTGAATCTGGCCCATTCAAAATAATTCAACCATACTTCTAATGATAAGATCAATTGGGCTTAATTCATCAATTCTGACCCAACTAACACAACCATTATTTTAGCCATATAAATTCTATTTCAAGGCTGAGTATATGAATTGGGCTAGCTAATGTTTTTCGGCCCAACACTAAAATCTGCATTGTAAAAATATTTAAATCAGCATATGAAAATTAAAATTAATTATATTAATAATGTTTGATCATCACTAATTTAAAAATAGTGTTTTTCAAACTCATCAGAGAAAATTAAGAAAGATTAATAAAAAATTGAGAAAATTCATTCCCTAATTATAACACTATATATTAATATTAATAAAATGTTAGAAAAAAATGTTAATAAAATGTAATTTTTTTCTATTTATTTCATAAGTAGAATTAAAAAAAAATATAAAAAAAATATTATTCAAGTTACAGAGAAAGTTAAGAAAGATTAATAAAAAAATTACAATTAACAATATTAATTATTTAAAAAAATTAAGAAAATTCATTCCCTAATTATAACACTATATATTAATATTAATAAAAAGTTAGAAAAAAATATTAATAAAATATAATTTTTCACTCTTTGTTTCATAAGTAGCATTAAGAAAAAATATAAAAAAAATATTATTCAAAAATGAGAATAAAAAATTATATTTTATTTTTTAAAATAAAATTTAAAATTTAAAGTATCAAAATCTTTTAAATTGTATATACTTACGTGTACTCAATTGAAATAAATGGAGAGTATATATAATAGGAAAGAAGACAAACTAAAGTTCCGACTCTTGTTTAATTTTTGCTTTCCCATGATAAACGTTACATAACATCACACAGGTGTCAATGTAAGATAGAAAAGTTACTTTTGATGAATTTGGATGACCAACATGAACTTGATTATAGTAGCTAAACACGGAAAATAATGGGGATTATTAATTAGCTAACAATTAATATTATTCATTTTGCATGCATGCTAACAAAATTTATAAAAGTGAACTTTATCTAGATTGGAAGTTATTGTTTGAACTAGTTTGTGTTTACGCAATATTAGTTTATTACTATCCAAGGAAGAAATTGGATAAACTTGACATGTAACTTTGTTCTTCAATGTGGCCAACAAATATAAACTCTTAAGTGTTGATGTGCAACTTTATTTATTTATTGAAGGTTTTATTACTGCTTTTGATTTAAAAAGAAACTTTGCAAAATATTTTCGGGTTTAGAGTTATATAAATATATCAAAAATTTAAAATATTTTGTTTTTCCAATCTTTTATGATAAAAATAGATTTTTTTAATTTTTTTAATTAAAAAATAAAATATAATTTTTAACTTTTTAATTTTTTTTTATATTTTTTTTAGTCTCATCTACAAAATATATCATAAAAAATTATATTTTATCCTCTCAAATATAATGAAACAAAAACTTAAGAGGATACATTCCCATTCATCACCCCTTCCTAAATTGATCCTTACTATTCTCCTTGACGGAAAAAGTTGGTCAACAAAATTTATCTTGTTTTCAATTTAGTACTAATATAAGAAACCGTGGCTATGTCTATGAGAGGACCTACCTCACCATAAAAGTGAAAAATAGGATAAAATTTAATCATCTAATATGCAAAGTTAAGCTTTTAAAAATTGGATCGGATTAGTTGGTCGAACCAGTTCAACTATAAATTTAAAGCTTAAATAGTTCGGTTTGCTTTGTAAAATCGTTGATATAAAAATCAGATGCAAGTTATTGAACTGATTAGGAATCAGCTGATTTTGATAAAACAATACTGAGGTGGGATAAATGTCGGTCTAAAATTTTTACAAAAATAATCTCGTTGCAAGTATAGATTTAAACCAACAATTAACCCTCAATCAAAGTTTATTTTTTTTGTCATAAGTACAAATCCTAATAAAAATAAATCGAAGTATTCAAACCTTGGGTCGTCTCTCAAGGAATTGTAGGGAAGTGTGTTTATTATTGGTTATAGGATTGTATATTTTTAAGTTTTGGTTTGATAAACAAGAATTTAAAACTAACAACTAAAGAAATATAAATGCTAAAAGGCTACTCATGTAACACCCTCACTATCAGAATGTCACGCTTCCAGCTGCGCCACTCTGATAGCAAGAAGTATTACGACTACTTTATATACTTAATATTAAAAGATGAGCCTGTGACTCAACACCGTATCGCTGATTTCTTTGAAAACCGGAAATAAATGCTTTATCTTAAAAAACCAAGCAGGCATAGATTCATATACAAGACTTCTTACATAATATCTTATAATATAATATATATAAATCATACAACTCTTATCCCTCTTACAAAATTGTAATAACAAAGACGAGGGAAGAAAATAATCTAACTAATACAACAACATATAAAACCAAATGCAGTTTAACTCTTCTTAATGCTTCTTCATCCGGTTCCTAAAAAGGTAAAGCTGTAGGGGGGAGAACCTAACCACATGGCCTCACCATGGAGTTTCAAAGTTGTCATAAGAAGATATTTAATAAGAAAACTATTTTCAAGCTTAGTGATTATCATTGCCTTATGAATCTTTTAAAAACCAATAGATAATCGTTCAAAACCTTTTCAAAGAAACAATGTTTAATCTTTCAGAAATCCGAAACCTTTCCTTTCTTATAAGAAAATCTCAATCAAAACCAACCACGCAATCAAACAACACAATCATTAATTCAGCACCAAAGTTCATTCTCAAATGTAGCACGCCAGGACAAACACAGGCAAGACAGACAAGGAAAGCACAAGTAGGCAGCAGTCACAGCAAATAGTTCAAGTAGCAGTTCAGAACAGTTTAGCAATTAGGCAAACAAAAACAAGTTCAAACTCAAGCAAAGCATACAAATGCATATGATGCATGCCTGTCCTATGGCTGATAAGGCTCATCTGTCGATTATCCAGCTAACCCAACAAGTCTGAATTGTCCTTAGACTGTCCCCCGAGGTGCATTCCCAAGAGTCTATGCATAGCTTTTTCTCAAATAATCAAAATTGCTCAATGGGGGTAACATTCCCGAAAATTTATATAGTTTCCGGTCACACTTACGTCGTAGGGTCAACAGAGTATCGAGTTTTCTACCTGGTACACGTGGTGGCAAGCCACGACACTTTATCCAGGGAAACTCGTGTCTTAGAGATTTCAATTTCATAAGCCATATAAATAATTCATTCAACATTCATCGATGTCTAAGTCATTCTCAACATCATTATCATTCATCAATCCATATCTCATTTCCAATTTCCAATTTCATTCAAAATCATATTTCAAATAAAATCCTCATCATCCTTTCACTAACAATTCCCAATCCAAAACATAACTCTTCCTTTGATAAATAAAGTAATCTTAAACCATGTAATGCTTAAAATTAAACCTTTTTAAAATAGCTACTTCAAATAAAACTTCTAATTTTATAAAATTTCGGCAACATCTCCTCTAAAACTCGGACACTACCACCCTTTTCGGGTCCCATCCAATCATTCCTCAAATCAACCAATTCCAAATCTCAATCATTTTCCAAAATTCAACCAGTTCTAATATCAAATTATTTTCAAATCCATCCATTTCCAATAATAAATTTTTGTCAAAATTAAACGAGCTCAAATATTAAATCATTTATATAATCAAACTAATTCAAAATTAAACCGCTTCTAGAATCAATTTATTTTCATATTTCAAATCATTTCCAAAGCCGATTCATTTGCACTATCAAAATAACTTCAAAACCAAGAAAAAACACTTTTCATAGTAATCAACTAAATAACTTTTCAAACTAATTCCTTTTCAACAATCACAAACTACTCAAGCAATCAAGCAATCAGTCATCCAGTCCAACAAACAACCACATCTATAAGACAATCATAATCACAGACATATGTTTCTCACATTAATATCTATTTATAACAACTCTGTATGATAAAATAAATTTTAAGAAAACCCCTACCTCGATGTCGCAATCGCATAGTTTTAACACAACAGTCCCGCTTAGCCTAAACTCACAATAGCAGTGGCGATTCCAACACAACCGGGACGATGGCAGCATCACCAACTCCGATTACACTTGCAGCAACCTCGAATTTGATGGAATCAAACACAGAAACAACTCTAGAAATTCAAGGCAACACCGAAAATAAAATGGAATTAAAACCATAACAAATAGATAAACGAGACCAAGGCAGTTCAGAGTATAAAAGTGAAACAGAGTCAGGAGAAAGGCTAGACCTAGGGCAGTGACACTGAACTTGGATTGGGGCAAGTCAGCAGCAATGGTGGCAACGTTAGAACTGGCGGTAGCAATTCCAGTCACCCCAGCAGCAACAATTCTTAAGGAGCATCAACCATCACAGCCCACAGCTGCAGCGGCTTAATCCTAAAACATCAACGCTTAAGGTTCTCAGTCAACGGATAGCAGGACAGTAGCAGTGGAGGTTCATAAACAAAAATAACTTACAATAACTAAGGAAAACAAGGAAACAAAGCGTAGTAGTAGTAGCACGGTGATTGCAACAACACAAGGAAGATGGCCTCCTTCCCCACCTCAGCTTGTGACTCCGGCGGCGGTGACGGACCCAGAAGCGGCGACTCTGCTCGACGGTGACGGACCCAGAGGCGGCAGCGATCACACGCAGCAGCAGCAACCCGCGATAAGGATGATGGTGGCGGCTTGCACAGTGACGACGAAAGCTTCGAAGGCAGTGACCCTCGGCCTCCTCGGTCGGTGGCACGACGGCGCAGGACGGTGGTGAGCTAAATGGCGGCGGCAACTGCGCGATCTCCTCTCTCGGGTCTCCTCTCTCCTCTGCCAACAACGACGGCGACGGTGGCACTGACACCCACCGCGCCGCCTCCTTCTTCCTTCCTCCCTTCTGCTCTCCCCGTTCTCTCTTCTCCCTTTCTTTCTTTCTTCTTTCTTTTGATTTTTTTTTTCTGAAGCTGTGGCTGTTGGGTTTTGACTGTGGGTGTTGGGTTATTTTGGGGAAAAGGGTATGGCGGCTAGGTTAGAAAAATTAGGGTTAGGGTTGTGTTTTGGGAATTTAGGGTTTTGATTTGAGAATTAGGATTTTATGATAAAATTGGAGATTTTTGGATTCATCTAAAATTTAATTAAATCTCTAAAGTTACTTTAAAATATCATTTATTGTATCAAAATACTAATTGATTTGAAATCAAATACTCTAATTAAAATTATAAGGTAATATAATTAATTTTTTTTTATTTATAAAAATATTAATATTAAATTCCAAAATCTCAATTACTTAAACTAAACCATATAAAATTCTTATTATTTTATATTTGCTAAACTTTATTATTCAAATATAGAAAATAATTTGATAATTATAAAATCAGATAAAGCCTTAAATTACTTTAAACTTAATTAATCAAAATTTGCTTTAATTTATCTTTAATAAAATAATTTCTGAGGTTAAGGTACTTAATGAATAAATAAATCAAAATTAACTCTTAATAAGATTTTTCTGAAATTTCTGGGTCTTACAACTCATGGCAAGGATCAAGACGTCAAGGTTTCCTATCTTGGACCATTGACCACAACATGGTGATTACAAAGGATTAATTCCACTTAGTTATCCTCTAACAATTGAAGGAAAGTCAAGTGGACATAATTGGTCCTAGAACCAATTAACAATCTTAAATCACCAATAGAACTGGACATCAATAATCTCAAGGGGCCTAAGTCCTCAATCACAAGTCAAGAGTACCAAAATTTATACTAAAATTCAACCAAATATTTTATCAAACACTTGGAAGGCATAAAAGAAAAGCATCATAAAAGTGCAATAATAATAAAATCTACAACTACCCAATGCAAGAAATCAACAATAACAACTAAAGAAAGCAATAATAACATGAAAATATGAATTGCATTAATAAAAATCAAAAGTATCAAGAGTTCATAAGCATAAAAATGACATAAAAGGAAAATTAACAATGTAAACTAAAAGACCCAAGACAATAAAGCATGGAAATATAAATGAAACTACACTAAAACAAGAATTAAAGAGAGAAATTAAAGAGAAATTAAACTAATCTACCCTAATTTCTAGAGAGAAGAGAGAGCTTCTCTCTCTAGAAAACCTAACCTAAAACATGACTAAAACTATTCTATCACTACTTGGTCCATTCCCTCTTCAATCCTTGGATTCAATAGCATCATAAATGAGTTGGATTTGGGCCAGGATGTCTCAAAAATCATCTCCAACGTATTCCCTTTAAGTTAGTCACGTGCTGCTTGTCTCGCGTACACGTGGGCCACGTATATGCGTCACCTGACAGATTTCCTCCCACGCATACGCGTGGGCCACGTATACGCGTCGTCATGAATTCTGCAAATTCTCATGAATTCTCCACTTTGCATGCTTTTCTTCCTTTTCTTTCAAGCCATTCTTGCCTTCAATAAACCTTAAATCACTCAAACAAACATATCAAGGCATCGAATGGGAGTAAAGTGGATTAAATTTAGCAATTTAAAAGCCTAAAATGCATGTTTTCAATCATTAAGCACAATTAAGAGAAATTCACAAAACCATGCTATTTTAGTGAATAAATGTGAGAAAAGGTGATAAAATCCACTAAATTCAGTGCAAAATAAACCATAAAATTGTGGTTTATCAGATACCATTTCGCTGATAGTATAAAACAAAAACAAATCAATAGTGCTGAGCCAAGAGCCTTTTCTTCACTCTCCAGAAGACCTGCACTCATCTCCAGAAAAATCCTAACCTGCCTTCGTCGAGCCACTGCCGCCGTCCGTCGCACGCAGGGGATTGTCTCTTCGTCCTATCGGCGCTTCTTACTCAGTCAATAATTTGTGCGTCTTCCTCAAGCTTGCCGTGAGTAGCTGGTCGTCGTTTTGCTCAGTTGCTCTTCTGCCGCCGACTGTCGCGCTTAGGTCTGGTTCATGGTGGAACGGTGGAAGTCTCTAATAGTCCAACCCCTCTCCTCATTCACCAGCAGTCCAACCCCTCTCTAGTTCCGTTGTCGTCGCTCGTCCTCTGTCGTCGCTTGTCCTCTGTCCATCTACTGCTCGTCGTCGTTCTTGCTCCTTCTCCCTCAATCACTGCTCATTAAAGTTTTGAATTTCTGTTTTGTTCATTTTATTTTTTGTTTCTAATTTTTTTTCTTAACTTTGTTTTGAGTGTTTTTAGGTTTTTTGTGTTTATTATTATTGCTGAGTATTGCTATTTGTTGTTGATGGTTCTAATTGTTGATGTTTGTTTATTATTGTGTTTGTTCTTATTGTTCTTGATTGTTGTTTTTTTTTTCATAGTGCTATTTGTTTGCTTTGCTGCTGTTTTTGCATTCTTGTGCTTTGTGTAGCTTAATTTATTTTGTTATTACTTGATTTTTTATAAATATTTTAGTTAACTTATTATTACCGTAATTCTGCTATGTTGATTGATTCTGTTAGTTGATTTATATGTTCTTGTTATTTTTCTTTTTCATTTTTTTTATTGTGATTTTTATTCAAATTGTTACTGTGATTTTTTCTATTGTTATTGGATTGTTGAATTTTCTATTCAGGTCTTATTCTTGTTATTAATTTGCTAAACTGTTAAGTTGTTATTTTGCTAAATTATTAGGTTGTATTTTAATTTGCTGGATTGAGAATGAGATTGTTCTTGTTATTAAGTTGTTGAATTTTCTATTCAAGTTTTGCTCTTATTAATTTTCTAAATTGCTAAGTTATTATTTTGCTAAATTATTGGGTTGCTATGTTTTAATATGCTAGATTAAGAATGAGATTGTTCTTGTTTCTTATTATTGGGTTTCAGAATTTTCTATTCAAATTTTGTTCTTGTTAGTTTGCTAAGTTGTGTTTATCTATATTTTATTTATTATTTTATTATGAAATAGTTCTGTTGGTTAAATTATGATTGAATTGGTTGGACCAGTAATCCAATAAATCAGTAGCTACAGTAATTTAATGATTGGTCTGATTTTCAAAATTTTGTGCAAAACTCTAGTTCAGTTCAATTAAGTTTATTTATTTATAAGTATCGGACATTAAATTAATAAAGATATATAAACACAAAATTATATTTGAGAGACAAAATATAAATACAAACATTATATATTAAGATACTTAATTAGTAGTTTATTAATAGAAAGAACACTAAAAAATATTTATTTTATTTTTTATTTCTACTATTCTTTTTAATTTTTTATAATTTATTTTATATTATTATATATATTTTTTAAATTTTATGTGAGAAAGAGAATGAAGGCAAATAAGCTTTTAATTCACTACAATAAAAATAACTTTTAATGGCGCAATAACATA
Source organism: Arachis hypogaea (assembly GCF_003086295.3). Lineage (NCBI taxonomy): Eukaryota > Viridiplantae > Streptophyta > Magnoliopsida > Fabales > Fabaceae > Arachis > Arachis hypogaea. The sequence continues at coordinate 30,636,475 of NC_092047.1, read as the reverse complement.
TTTGTCATTATATATTTTATTTAATTAATATTTTTCTAATAATTATATATTTATCTTTATTATTGGATGTTATAAGGATAATTATATATTGCTTGGGGCCTTTAAAAAAGTCATCGACAATTGTATATAATTACCGCTAAAACTTTTTAGCGATAAAGTATAAAACGACTAATATCTAATTATCGGTAAATATATTAGTGGCTATTTTAGTTACTACTAAAAGAGAAATACATTGCCACTAAAAATAATTTTTTTAGTATTATTATATGTTTTATTTTATATTTTTGTCTTTTGTTATATTTTTAGTATTTTATTTTATTTTGTTCTTAAAACTACAAACATAGTTTTGTAGCACAATTTTATTTTTATTTGTATTTTTTTATTATTTATTTATTGTATGGTGTAGGACATACATTTTTCTTGCTTTCTATTCCATTGATCCTAGCGATTTCTAGGTTTCATCTGAATCAGATAATTATTTTGAGGTCGCCCTTTCCTTTTGTTTTAATTTCTAGGGATCTTTTTATTTAGGGTAATGCTACTGTGCTGATGGAAAAATTTTTTCTCATCTGCTGAAGAAACGTGGCACTAAAACAAAGATGACACGTGTTAGTATTATTTCTACGTTTGTAGACAAGTTCTGTGTTAAAATAGAGTGAGTAGAAAATATTAACATCATGAATGTTAATTACATTAGATTAATTTATTTTTAATAATGATAATTTATTTGTTGAGTTTTATTGGTTTTGTCAAGCGTTTAACTTTAGATTTTTTTATGAATATTATCTAGCAGGTAAAAATTGGTCCATAAAATAATAAATTGGTCCATAAAATAATAAATTAAAATAATAATAACAACAATAATATCTTTCCAAAATAATAATAATAATAATAATAATAATAATAATAATAATAATAATAATAATAATAATAAAAAAGAAGAGTTAGGGTATCACCACCCAAATCTTTTTTTTTTGTTTCCAAAATTTTTATATATATATATATATATATATATATTCTCATATTTAACTTGTATAATAATAAAAATAAAGATTTTTTTTTTAAATTATTTAAAACTAATCACTAGTATTATTTTTATTATTTTTTTTATTTTTGAATTTATATTTTTTCATGAAATTAGTAGATAAAAGCTTATTGGATAATTAAAATTTGTGCTGGAAAATTTTGGTTTTGTTAAATTAGATGAAACATATTTTAAAAAAATTATATTTAACAAAACCAAAATGTTCCAGCAAAAATTTTAATTATTCAATAGATTTTTATCTAATTTCATAAAAAATATAAACCCAAAAACAAAAAGAAACAGAATAAAAATAACATTAGTCATTCATTTTGAATAAATGATTTCTTTGAAGCAGGGACAAATTTAAAAGAGAGCAAACATAACTTTTTTGAACAAAGTTGATGGTTTTAAGTATTTAAAGTTATTATATATTATATAATTTTATTTTTAAAATAGAGTAACTAACTATTTTAGATAAATAATTAAATTATTAAATTCAAAAGTAAGTAATAATTTTTAAATTGAGATAAATATTATTTTTAATCTTTTTTATTAAATAAATTTTTTGAATTTTTAAAATTTAAACTTTTTTCCTCTTTTTAAATATTTTTTCTCTTAATGCTCATACATATTATCATATAAAAATACTTTAATATTTATAATAACAAAAAAATCTTTATAAGTACATGCATGAAAATAAATTATTTTAAAATTTATTTATTTTTCTTATGATATTAAAATTATAACATATTAAGTAAATTCATTAAAACAATTATATTTTATATATTTTATTCAAGAATATATTTTAAATACATATAAAAAGTTATTAGAATAATTTATTTATATTATTTTATAGCATATTTGTTTATGATATGAAACATAAAAATATAATTTATTGTTATAATAATACTCAACAAAGTAAACTAATAAAAAATAAATAACTTTTTATATTTTATTGAATCTAAAATAAAAAATATATATATATATATATAAAAATTAAGATAATTTTTTTATATAACAAGTACTTATTAGTATCTTTTAATTAAAAAATATTAGTTATGATTATATATATTACTAAATATATAATATTATATTTAACTATATAATATTTTAATTTTTGACATGTTCTCTATTAAATTTTTGGATTTGTTTCTGCTTTAAAGGTAAAAATATATTTATTGTTATATAAGTTAAATATGAGAATATATATATATATATATATATATATATATATATATATATATATATATATATATATTTGGATTTGTTTCTGCTTTAAAGGTAAAAATATATTTATTGTTATATAAGTTAAATATGAGGATATATATATATATATATATATATATATATATATATATATATATATATATATATATATATATATATATATATATATATTAAAAATTTTAGTGAAAGAAAAAAAAGTTAGATGGTGATATTTTAACTCTTTCTTCTTCTTTTTATTATTAATTTAGAAGGATATTATTGTTGTTTTAATTTATTATTTTATGGACCAATTTCTATGTAATGGATAATATTTACAAAAAATTTAAAACGGTCAAAATTTTTCAAAACCAATAAAGCCTAACAAATAAATTATCACCATTAAAAATAAATTAAACCAATATAATTAGCATTTATGATGTTGACATTTTTTATTCACACTATTTTAATATAAAACTTGTCTACAAGTATAGAAACAAGGCTAACACGTGTCGTCTCTTCTTTAATGCCACGCTTCTTCAGCACATGCGGAAAATTTTTTCATTCGGCACCGTAGAATCTTCCTTTTATTAAAAGTGTAGTTTATGACTGTACTGATTTGGGCTATTTAGGGAACAATATTGCTTTGAATGCTTTCACCATCAATATATCTACCCCATCTTTCTGTTTATAAATCGTGGTATTGTTGTGACCTGTGACAAATTAAATGAGAGAGAGAGATGGGCATTACATTAGCAAGTCACTCAATTCAAGTAAAGCTCATCCCGTTAATATATTACAGTAATACTTGAGGAATAATAAAAAATTTGTCAAAATAATTTAAATTTGTTTTATTTAGTATTTATTAATTATTTATTAATTATTATTAATAAATACTAAATAAAATAAATCAAGACAATAATTAATAAATATTAAATAAAATAAATTTAAATTTGTTCATATCTTAGTTCAACAGGATGAAAATCAGGCCCAATAATGCAAAAAGACCCACCAATAAAGATGGACTTTAGAATAAGTCCAATTTCTTTAAAGAGGTCGGACAATGACGTAGAGGTCCAGTTCTACTTGACCTAACAAGTAACTGCATTTTTGAATCTTTTCTGCTATCTCTACTTCATTTGGAAGGTAGATTCCAACAAACTCTCAAAATAAAGAGAATGTTTATCTATCAAAAAAGATAAAACTACTCAATCAAATATGGTTAAATCTACCTAAAATCCTTATTTATTTAAGTATCAGAGTCTGTTACAAGTATCACCCCCAAATCATCACACAAGGAACTCGGACAAACGATACTTTGACACCAAAAAAATTGGACGCTGTCACTCAAAAAAAACCTAAACTTCACATTCAAACACAAATCAACGTTTTAAGTAACCTTTAATACAGAATTGTATTTTTTATTTATCTAATATTACCAATTATATCACTATTAATTTATCAGAATATTTCTCCATAGTAGATGGATATTAAACATTCTGCATCTTTGAAAATTTGATGGCAAAATAAGGAAGCAATATGTGTCCTTCAAAGAATAATGGTTACGGTTAGAAATCACAATGGATCTTTATGAAAGCAAAAAGTTTTCTTTTAATTTTTGTTCTCATTTTAAATGTCTCCGTTTTTGTCTTATTTCTATCATAAATCTCTATTTATTTTTTTCTACAGAGAAAGCAAATATTTGCGAGTATCTATAAACAATTATATATTATTATATTTTAATTTAAAAAAATTAACATAATTATAATAAAATTCTATATAATTCAACCAAATATATTAAATCAAACATAATTCAAATATGAATTTAATATAATAATATATACATAAAAATTTTAATATTTAAATTAAAATAAAATAAATTAGAGTTGCATACATAACTTATATTAGTTATATATAAGAATATTTAAGTAATTTTTTTAATAAAAATTTTGTGAATATCCGTGAGATGCATACTTCAATCCTTACTCACATCTCCATTTATTCGTGGGAGTCAGTCCGCGTCCCATGCAAATTTTTTGAATCTTTGTTAGTCTCTTCAGTCATGAATAATCTCTGCGACGCGAGTATCTCAGAGTTTTTGCCATCCTTAGATGCTGCATTTGAAGGTGGTATCATGACCTGCATACAAGGAAGGCAGCTTCCAGCAATTTTTTGCAATATGATAAATTAATAATATTAGGGAGACAAAAAAAACAGACAGAATTTATTTTATTTAGTATTTATTAATTGCTGTAATAATTAATAAATATTAAATAAAATAAATTCTAACTGGTTTTGTCTAAATTTTTTTGGTTACTAAACATTTTCAATGATCAAATAAGTAAACAGAAACATTTGATAATAAAAAAATATTGCTCAAAATCAGTTAAAATTTATCTTATTTAATATTAATTAATTATTAATTATAATAAAATAAATTTTGACTATCTTTTTGTCTCTCTAGTATTTTTTATAAGTAAATAACTATACCACGTGATTAAAGTTCTTAACCAGTCACCAAAAAAAAAAGTTCTTAACCGGGAAATTTTCTTTTTTCTTTTTGTGGGCTTGGAACCAGGGAAATTTATCTCACCATAACAAAATTTTAATCAATAAGATTGGGTTTTTTTTTTCATGTTGCCCACATGTTTGTATAGTTGGGTCGGGGTATAACAATTGTACCAGATTTTGTTTTTTGAGACACAGTGTTTTTTTACTCCAATAAAATTGTACAACAAATTTTATAAGTTTTATTAAAAGACTTACTATAAATTATCACATCACTATTTAACTTATCGCGTGATCAAACTAATGGCATATATGAAAATAATAAAAAATAAATTTTATTGGATCAAATAAAAACAACTATAAAAACTAAAATAAAAAACTCGTATTTTATAGATAAAAAATTTATTTAAGCTTATAATCAATACTTGTCAATAAAAAATAAATTATTATTTTAATCTCTAATATCTAGATTAAATTCTCATTTTGTCTCTAACATTTAAAATATTTTATTTTTATTTTAAATATTTTATTTTGTTTTATTTTAGTTATATAATTTAAATTAAAAATTGTTCTTCCAAAAATATTCTTTGCTCATTATGATTTTCTTTTGGATAGCAACAAAAATTATAATTATAGTGGTTGTTGTAATGATTTGAGAGTCAAAGTGATAAAATAATAAGAAAAAATAATAATATACAAAAAAAATAATTTTTACCAAAATACTAAAATAAGATAAAATAAACGTTATAAATAAAAATAGGAAGTTTCAAAGGTTAGAAATGAACTTAAGACTTAGTTTATATATTAAAAACTAAAATACTACTTTTTTTTTTTTTAATCACTGAATTATAGATCTCGTGATCTTGTTTAGTCTGGACCCATGGAAAACTAACTAACAAACTGGGTTTGTACAATTCCAAGAAATCACATATCATTTCAAAAATTTGCTTGTAGCTTAGTATAATTTTAACTAGGGAGTCAATTTTTTCCCGTCAATATCAGCTAATTTGTTTAAAATAATTTCTTACCTTAAATCTTAAATTCTATATACTAATCCTAAATTCTTTAAAAAAAAAGTAGTTAAAAAAGTAATTAAAAAAGATTGGTTGATATTGACTAATTAAAATTTAATTTTTTATATTTATTCATTGATAAAATATTGAGTTACCAAACTAACATTAAATTAACAGATTTGCTAGAAAATTAACTATTTTCAACTAATTAATTATCAACTGATAAAATAATAAATAAGTATATATTAAAAAATAAAAAAGAGAAATTAAAATATAAAAAATTAAATGATTTTAGACTAAAATAAAAAAATTTCATTTAATATACTCTTTACAAAAGTGAATATATTGTAAAATAAATATAAAATAAATAAGAAAAAAGTAATATAAAATAAGAAATATAATTAGATAAATCTAGTAATAATATTCACTACGATTTCAATATAATAAGAATGATAAATATATTATTAGTATTATATGCTGTAGTATAGGAAAGAAAAGTGAAAGAAGAACTTTATATATTTTATATATTGTATGTAGAGAGAGAGAAAATATTTTTTATTTTATTGTTGCTGTGTATCTCATATCTCAGGCTATGTAGTCTTATTTATACTTGTACAAGGTTATCTTTTTCAACCTTTATTAAAAGCTAGTCTTCGTAGGAATCTTAAGTTTTTTTTCTTGAAAACTTTAGCCGCCCATATTAATGGTCATCCACATCATATACTTGTCTTAACACTCCCTCTTGGATGACCATTTAGGATTATTGCCTCATTAAAACCTTACTAAAGAAAAACTCAGTAGGAAAAAATCTTAGTGAAGGAAAAAGAGTACAATATCCTTTGTGATAGAGACTGCCTCATTAAAAACTTTGCCAAGAAAAACCCAATCAGAAAAAAACCTGACCAAGGAAAAAAGAGTACAGTCTCCCCCTCTTGTCGACATCATTTAATATCTCAAAATCGGCGCATCCCAATCTCATGTACCAATCTTTCAAAGGAGGATTTTGGGAGTGACTTTGTGAATAAATCTGCCAAATTGTCACTTGAGCAGATCTGTTGGACATCAATTGTTCCTTGATTTTGAAGATCATGAGTTAAGAAGAATTTGGGAGAAATATACTTTGTTCTATCACCTTTGATATATCCACCCTTAAGTTGAGCAATGCATGCTGTATTATCTTCAAACAGGACAGTTGGAGCTATCTTATGATCAATCAGTCCACATGATGACAGGATATACCGGATCAAACTCCTGAGCCAAAAACACTCGCGACTTGCTTCATGTATCACTGGTATTTCAGCATGATTAGAGGAGGTTGCTGCTATCGTCTGTTTTGTGGACCTCCATGATATAGCTGTACCACCATATCTGAACAGGTATCCTGTTTGAGATCTCCTTTGTGTGGATCAGACAAGTATCCAGCATCTGCATAGCCAACTAATTGTGACTTGGATCCATAGGGATAAAACAATCCCATATCAACCGTTCCATGAAGATATTGAAATATTTGTTTGATTCCACTCCAATATCTTCTAGTTGGAGAGGAACTATATCTTGCTAGTAAATTCACAGCAAATGATATATCGGGTCGTGTATTATTAGCAAGATACATTAGCGCTCCAATGGCACTAAGATATGGTATTTCAAGACCAAGGATATCTTCATTCTCTTCTTTAGGACGGAATTAATCATTTACCACATCCAAAGATCTTACGATCATTGGGGTACTCAAGGGGTGTGATTTATCCATATAAAATCTTTTCAAGATCTTTTCTGTGTATGTTGTTTGATGAATAAAAATCCCATTTTTTATATGCTCGATCTGCAGGCCGAGACAAAATTTAGTTTTTCCAAGATCTTTCATCTCAAACTCTTCTTTTAGAATTTTTATAATTGTTGGAATCTCTTTTGGAGTTCCAATGATATTTAAATCATCAACGTAAACAGCAATTATAATGAATCCAGATGCGGTTTTCTTTATAAAAACACAGGGGCAGATATCATCATTCTTGAATCCGTTTTTGGCCAGATACTCAGTAAGACGATTATACCATATTCGTCCAGATTGCTTTAGACCATATAAAGATCTTTGCAATTTGACTGAGTATAACCCCTGTGAATATTCATTGGATGGTTTAGATATCTTTAGTCCTTCAGGGACTTTCATATAGATATCCCGATCTAATGAGCCGTATAAATAGGCTGTTACCACATCCATTAAATGCATATGTAGTTTATGATATGCAGATAAACTGACCAAATAACGCAATGTTATCGCATCCACTACAGGGGAATACGTTTCTTCATAATCTATACCGGGCCTTTGTGAAAAACCTTGTGCCACAAGTCGGGCTTTATAGCGCACAACTTCATTTTTCTCATTTCGTTTTCTCACAAATACCCATCGGTATCCAACAGGTTTTACATCTTCTGGTGTACGGACTACAGGTCCAAAGACTTCATGTTTTGCAAGTAATTCTAATTCAGCCTTCATGGCTTCTTCCCATTTCGGTCAATCATTTCTTTGTCGACATTCTTCGACTGATCTTGTCTCAAGATCCTTATTTTCATGCATGATATTCAATGCCACATTATGTGCAAATATTTCATTGACAATTGTCTTATTTCGGTCCCATTTCTCTCCTGTAAAGACATAATTTATCGAGATCTCGTTATTTTCACAATTTTCAGGTACCTGAACGTCTTCTGGCGTTAAAACTATATCAAAATTTTGGACAACTACAAGTGTCTCTACTATGTCTTTTCCAACAGGAATAGTATTTACCTCTTTTCTTTTTCGAAAATTTTTGTCTTTGGAATCGACAGGCCTGTCACACTTCTGGCATGAATTTGCTTCAGTGGCTACTTGTCTTACTGGGACATCAATTCGAATTGGGGCATTTTTCACTGGTATATAAGATTTGGTTATCCTCTTTGTATCGGAAAATGCATCATGCAATTCATTTTCTATTCTTTGCAAATGTATAATCTTTTGAACTTCTAGTTCACATTGCCCTGATCGAGGATCTAAATGCATCAACGATGATGCATTCCAATTAAGTTCCTTTTCAGGAAGCTTATTCTCTTCCCCTAATGTTGGAAATTTTGATTCATCAAAATAACAATCCGCAAACCAGGCTTTAAATACATCTCCGGTTTGTATCTCAAGATACCTCACTATAGAAGGAGAATCATATTCAACATATATCCCCAATTTTCTTTGGGGTCCCATTTTGGTGCGATTAGGTGGTGTAATGGGAACATATATCGCACACCCAAATATTCTTAAGTGGGAAACATTTGGCTGCTGGCCAAAAGCTAATTGCATAGGAGAGAATTGATGGTAACTCGTTGGCCTCAAACAAATAAGTGGTGCGGCATGTAAAATAGCATGCCCCCAAACCGAGGTTGGGAGATTTGTTCTCATAAGTAAGGGTCTAGCAATTAATTGGAGGTGCTTAATAAGTGATTCTGCTAACCCATTTTGTGTGTGAACATAAGCTACTGGATGTTCAACACTTATTCCATTAGCCATACAATAAGCGTCAAAAGCTTGGGAAGTAAATTCACCAGCATTATCAAGACGAATTGCTTTGATTGGATTTTCTAGAAATTGTGCTTTTAATCGAATAATTTGAGTTAGTAATCTCGCAAACGCAAGGTTGCGAGAAGACAACAAGCACACATGTGACCATCTCGAAGATGCGTCTATCAGGGCCATAAAATATCTAAAAGATCCACATGGTGGATGAATAGGTCCACATATATCACCTTGAATCCTTTCTAGGAATTCAGGGGAGTCAAATCCAATCTTTACTGGTGATGGCCTTAAAATTAACTTTCCTTGAGAACATGCAGCACAACAAAATTCACTAGTTTTAAGAATCTTCTGGTTCTTTAGTGAATGTCCATGAGAGTTTTTAATAATTCTCCTCATCCTGGTTGTTCCCGGATGACCCAATCTATCATGCCAAGTTATGAATTCATTTGGGCTAGTAAATTTCTGGTTTACAGTGGCATGTGATTTAATTGCACTAATCTTGGTATAACATAACCCAGATGAAAGTGAGGGTAATTTTTCTAATATAACTCTCTTATTTAAATCATGAGTTATGATACATAAATACTCATGATTTTCCTCATTCATTGTTTCAATATGATATCCATTTCGGCGAATATCTTTGAAACTCAATAAGTTTCTCAGAGACTTGGTAGATAATAGTGTATTATTTATTATAAATTTTGTTCCTCCAGGAAACAAAATTATAGCTCTTCTGGAGCCTTCTATCACATTGCCCGAGCCAATAATAGTATTAACACATTCTTCTTTTGGCATAAGATGGGTAAAATATATATCACTTTTGAGAATGGTGTGCGAAGTTGCACTATCCGCAAGGCATACATCTTCATTATATATCCTTGCCATTTTCTTCAAAGACAAATAATAATAATAAAATGAGTAGTATGCACAGTTAAATTGAATACTTGATCGAAATTATTTTTCTAAGAAACACTGTTCATAAAAATAATGTCATATACTAAAATTTTATTTTAAAACTTGACACATTTAACGATTTCAAAATTCATAACCATTAATATTTCATTATTTATATACATCATATTTAAAATTTAAAACATAGAAAATAAAACTGAATAATTATTCATTTAGATGAATACTTAACAATCTCACATATTAAACTATTCCATCATTGATCAAATGACCAATATTTCCTTCACGATCCTCAAAGAAATCAGATACATCATAATGAGTAGTGGAATTTTCAGCATCATTTGAAACAAAATTTGTTTCCTTTTCTTTGTCATCCTTTTTCAAAGATGCCTGGTAAAGATCGACTATGTGCTTTGGGGTACGACAGGTACGTGACCAATGGCCCTTTCCACCACAACGGAAACACTTATCCTCTGTTAATTTATTTTGCCCAATATTTCTTTCTTTATCCCACTTCTGGTGAGATCCTTTCTTTTGAACATAATTCCTTTTCCTTCTATATTTTTTCTTGTTATTAAAACCTTTCCATTTACCTCTTCTGGGGTAATTTACCGCATTTACTTCAGGAAATGGGGCGGTGCCAGCTGGGTGCGCTTCATAATTTTTTAAGAGCAACTCATTGTTGCGTTCAACAACAAGAAGGCAAGAAATTAACTCAGAATATTTTTTAAATCCTTTTTCTCGATACTGCTGCTGCAGGAGCACATTCGAGACATGAAAGGTTGAGAAGGTTTTCTCTAACATATCATTATCAGATATCTTTTCCCCACATAATTTCATTCGTGAGGTGATTCGAAACATTGTCGAATTATATTCATTTATGGATTTAAATCATGTAGACGCAAGTGCGTCCATTCATATCGGGCTTGAGGAAGTATCACCATCTTTTGATGATTATACCTTTCTTCAAAGTCTTTCCACAGATCTGCAAGATCTTTTAATGTGAGATATTCATTTTTCAATCCTTCGTCAAGATGACGACGAAGAAAAATCATGGCCTTAGCTTTACCCTACTGGGATACATTATTTTCAACCTTAATGGTATCTCCAAGATCTATTGAATCAAGATGGATTTTAACATCTAGTATCCATGATAAATAATTGTTTCCAGAGAGCATTAAATTCAAGATGAGAGAGTTTCGACATAATAAAAATTTGTTACCTGAGTCTTCCTAAAATTTGATCAGAGTCTCGTGCTGATAACGTGTTATAAAATAAATATAAAATAAATAAGGAAGAGGTAATATAAAATAAAAAATATAATTAGATAAATTTAGTAATAATATTCACTACGATTTCAATATAATAAGAATGATTAATATATTATTAGTATTATATGCTGTAGTATATGAAAGAAAAGTGAAAGAGGAACTTTATATATTGCACATAGAGAGAGAAAATATTTTGTATTTTAGTTTTTTTCCTTAAAAACTTCAGCCACCCATATTAATGGTCATCCACATCATATACTTATCTTAACAGAATATTCTTTGTCTAAAACTCACTTCCAACAATGAAAAATATGGACAAAAAATGAAAACGACCCGAAAGATTAATATCTTAATTTGTAATGATTATTTCTGGTTAAAAATTTAAAATCATTAGCAATAATCTATCCATTTAATATACTAAAACTGGGTTTTTTCCTAACTAATGAAAGTGAGATGTCAATTCCTCATGAATCTATTTTTCTGCCAAAATGAATGCACTATTTTCAAGTTTATTTTATAAAAATATCTTTATTATAATTATACTATAATTAGCATTTAAGTAATAATGCATAATTATACTAATTTAAGAAAATATTTTTATTATAGTTATATAAAATTAATATTTAATGCATTATTAAACTACTTATCAATTATCAATTCGAAATATTTTTAATCATTTTAATAATAATAATAATAATAATAATAATAATAATATGATATGATAATTATATGTTAATGACATCCGTTATTAATAATCAATTTATATTTCTCTAAATAAATTTATTTTAAAAAATATCTTTATTATAATTATATTACAATATTACAATTAGTATTTAATGAATAATGCATAATTATACTAATTTAAGAAAATATCTTTATTATAATTATATAAAATCAATATTTAATGTATTATTAAACTAATTATCACTCGAAAATATTTTTAATTATTTTAATTATATTGATACAGTTCTAATTCTTATTCATTATCCAATAATTTTATTAATTAATAGCAAGTTATTACCTTAATGGTGATTCATTTATAATAATAATAATAATAATAATAATAATAATAATAATAATAATAATATGGTATGATAACGATATGAAATTGACCCCAGTTACTCTATTCATGATAAAAAAAAACAATTATTCTAATCAGGATATGATATGATAAAATCATATAATTTTAACAAAACAAATATATGGTGTATAACTAACATAAATAATAAAAAAAATACCTTAATAATAACTAATTTATGTATTTATTTTTTTAAATAAAGACTATATATAGAGTTTTTTTGTGGTACATGAGTCTAGATCTGAGAGTCAACTCATTTTCTTTAAATTTATTATTCTTCTTTTACTACTTCATAAAAAGTATTATTCATTTTTCATCAAAGTTGATCCTTTTAAGATACAATTTATAATTTTGTATAGTATTTTTTATATACTCATTTTATTATATTATTTTTTGGATAATTTAATTATTGTTCTTACTCCAACTTATTCTTTTGGTCTAATGTTCCAGTGCGATTGTCTTTTGCTGTAATATTTTACAATGCATCACATCCATGAAATATTTCATCGAGTTGTAGTCACTGATTCGGGTTCTAACTATATGGATGTAAGCGTTCAAAGAAGAGGCAGTAAACTCTATTTTTCCGAAGGATGGTTGAATTTACTCACATATTATGACCAACCTAATGGAATGTGGGGGTAAAATTAGTTTTCTTGGGAGGAGCTCGATTTTTTATTGAGGAACTGTTTCCACGAAGCTTTGCAGGCCAAGTTCAAGTTCCATCCCCTCCATGCTTTCTACGTCTTCCCAGAAATCTTCGAAGTGGAGCACATAATGAGATTGAATTCCCTCAATTTAAGTTCAGTTTTGCTAAATTCGTGTCAAATACGGATATACAATTTCAACAATTGGTAATACATTTAAATTTTCTTATTTTAAGTTTTTCATTATTAAAATAATTTTATAACATATTGTGATTTATTTTAGAAATTACCGGCCTTCTTTTGCATCAATGCAATGCCATTGAGGGGAATAAAGGTCAGTTTAGTTTCTTAGTCTGACAATTCTATATCCTGCCATATTGTATGGATAGCAGATGATGAAGCTTATTTAACAAGAGGATGGTCTTAATTTGCACGAATTCTAAATGTCCAAACTTATGATGTTTCAGTTGGTTGTCGTTACGAAAATGACTCTAATCTATAGTGTCTAAGGACTAGAATAGATTAAATATTATTTAAGTAATTTAGTTCTAATATTGGTATTTGATTAAATTCGTTTTACATTAATTTAAATTTAAATTGTTGCTCAATTTATATATTACGACTATTTTTATTGTATATGTTATTTTTAAATGTTTTAATATAAGATTTTTTTTTTCTGATATTTACGTTTATTTTTTTTCTTGGATATATGTATTACCTTTTCTTCTCTTTTTGTATTTTAGATTTGTAATGCAATTCTTAATAAAAGTGTACTTAAAACAAACAAAAAAAATTAAAATATCACTATTTAAAGAAAAAAAATATGCGTGAAAGAAAATAAAACAAAAAATTAAAATTGCTCTATTAAAAAAATTGTATATAGTTTATGTATGAGCTCATATGTTGACGTGGCGCTCATACGTTGAGTCTGGGAGTTTATTTGATTAGATGTCGTCATTAGAAATTTTTAAATTTATATTTATAAATTATAAATTATTATTTGTTATTTTCAAATTTTAAATTATTTGTTTGGGTTGTTATACTTAGGTTGTTATTTTTTAAATTTTAAATTATTTTATTTAGGTTGTTATTTTTAAATTTTAACACTATTTTTTAAAAATTTGTTGATTCTTTTTAGCATTATTTTTTAAATTTTTGTAGATTTTTTTAGTAATACAAATGGGGAGCTCATATGCTGACGTGACACTCATACGTTGAGTCTGGGAGTTTATTTGCTTAGGTTGTTATTTCAAATTTTAAATTATTTGTTTGGATTGTTATACTTAGATTGTTATTTTTTAAATTTTAAATTATTTTATTTAGGTTGTTATTTTTTAAATTTTAACACTATTTTTTAAAAATTTGTTGATTCTTTTTAGCATTATTTTTTAAATTTTTGTAGATTTTTTCAATAATACAAATGAAGAACTTATATGCTGACGTGGTGCTCATACGTTGAGTCTGGAAGTTTATTTGTTTAGATGTCATCACTAGAAATTTTTAGATTTATATTTATAAATTATTATTTGCTTAAGTTGTTATTTTTACATTTTAAATTATTTGTTTGGGTTGTTATATTTAGGTTGTTATTTTTTAAATTTTAAATTTATTTATTTAAGTTGTTATTTTTTTAAATTTAGCACTATTTTTTAAAAATTTATTAATTCTTTTTAACATTATTTTTTAAATTTTTGTAAATTTTTTTTTAAAAATTGCAGCTACATATGTAAATTTAAATATATTTACGTTAATTTAGAATTTTTAAAATTGTTAATATATTTATTTACTTTATCTATAAATTTAATTTAAATTTAAATTAAAGTAAATCAAATTTAAAAAATTTTAGTTATGAGTCAACTATAAAAGTATAAGTTATGAGATATGTATAGCACAACAATTTAAAGTACATTAAACCCTTTCTTTACATACATCCAAAATCTAAAGTTTCTCTACTTATTCCAATGGCTGGTATTCACAAAATCGCAGAAATCAATCATACAATCGACAATTTGTGTGTACGTATACGAGTGATAAGGTTATGGACACTATCAAATTACGAAAATTCTTCATTGCCATACTCAATTGAGATGGTTTGGCTCGATGAAGACGTGAGTTTTCTACTAATAATTTTATACTTTATTTTAAATTTGTTTCTTTATCTTCAACTAATTATTCTTTGATTTTTGTTTATCAATTCTAGGGAGGAAAAATACACGCCTCGGTTAAGAGGGCTTTTTGTTTATCAATTTGTTAAAGGAAGAAATATCTTATCAAATAAGATATTTTGGTGTTGGACTCAATGAGGGTAACTTCAAGACTACACATCATGAGTATGTGGTTAATTTAAACCAACGTACCGATGTGCTCAAACTTCCAGAATCGTCAAGTATTCCACGATATGGATTTAATTTTGTAAAGTTTTAATACTCTCAATGCTCTTGAGTACGATTACACCTACTTAGTAAGTAAGTTTATTGTTTTAGAAAAAGTATAATTTATTTATAAATTTATTTATTTTATTGATAATTTCGGCTATATTTTTTTTTAACAAACTTATTGACAACAATTTTTTTATTTTAAATTATTTCAGATGTTGTTGGATATCTTGCTGGAATTGGAAGAGAAAGGACCTTTGAAAAGGATGACAAATCTACCAAGTACACTATTATTGAATTAGAGATTGATGATGGATAATCATATATTTATTTTTATAAATCCAAAAATTTTGATATTCTCATCTTTTTAAATTGCTATTTTAACTTATTTTATCATGAATATTTTTATTAATATTATTAATAGGTAACAAACATTTTTATTCAAAGGCAACGTTTTTAAAAAAAAAGGCAACGTTTTTTAATTAATAGTATTTAAATCTTTTTAAAAAAATGAGTTCGGATTGATTTTGAAAGAAAGTGTTTAAATCTTTTTTTAAAAAGATTTTTAATAGAAAGCATTTTTTCCATAGTTAGTTTTTTATGAATTTAAAATAATTAATAAACTAATTATTAATTTTTTTAAATTGTGTTTGACGTTTTAATTTTATTGTTAATTTTTAAATTTTAAAATATAAAATATATATATATATAATTTGATATTATTTTATTGGTAGTTACTTTTTTAGTTGTAATTATTTTTTGTTTATTTTGTTATAAAAAATATATTTAACATTAAACATTCTATTTGACATAGAAAAATAATGGAGTGTGCACTTTTTGGCAACTATGCACATGAATTAAGTGTTTTTTTGGGATCCGACAATAAATATGGAGTTGTTGTCGTCTTACAATTTGTTAGAGTGAAATTATATAACGATAATATTTATCCATAATTATGTGAATTTTTATATGTGAGCTTTTACTTATTTTTTATGTGAGCTTTTACTCATTTTGTATTAAATTAAATTTTTCAGAAAAAATTGTTTTACAGAATTCTATGTATGGCACAAAGATGTTCTTCAATCTTGAAGAAGCAAATGTCATCCAATTTAAAAATAGGTGGATATATATTCTTTTTTAATTCTTTAGTTTAATATTAATTATGTGTGTTATCTAATGTAGTTTTTTTTTGCTTTATTTATCTAGCTTTGTAAAATTTGAAGAACTTAGGGATAATATCGACGCAATTCCAAATGAGGCTGCATACTTAAAAATTTATTAAGGCAAAATTATTGAGCAGTTAAAAGAATTAGATATGGTAATTTTTTTTTCTGTAAAAAAGTTGAGAAAAAAATTAATTTAAATCTGTTGTACATTGATTATTTTTGTTTATTCATCTTATTTATTTAGATATATCTTTTGGATTTAAAAACTCACCAAATACAAGAAATTTAAATCATTAAATTTTTTTTCCAGAATGCTTGTGTTGTCTTTACTACTATAAGTCATATTATAGATATTCCAGACTGGTGGTACGACCAATGTGAATGCAACAGGTCCATATATGCTTTTACAAAAACTTTTAAATGTTCAAGTTGTGGCCGTCTCCTTTTATTCATAACTTCAAGGTTATTTATTTATTTTTTTAATTTAAAGTCTAATCACAATGGATTAGATATTGAATAAGTCTATGTTTAACCTTTTTTTTATACTTTTTTTTATTAAGCAAGTACTGAATAAAGCTTGGTGTCATTGATGACTCTGACTGTGCATGTTTCGTAGTCTTTAACAAGGAGGCAAAACAAGTTTTGGAAAAGAGCTGTGTAGAGATACTTGATCCACTCCTATTGGTAAGTTCTAACCAATATTTATTTCTAAAAATATTAGTGAAGATATTTTTTATGGTAATTTTTATATTATTTATTATTAATATATTATGTAATACTCTGTAGAAAGGAGATCTATTGAATACACTTACACTTTTGCACAACCTAATTGATAAAACCTTCCTCTTCATCATTGAAGTTCAAATATCTGATAATCCACATTTTTCACCTTCTTATAAAGTTAAGAAGATGACTGATAATGTGGACCTCATAAATAAATTCAAAAAGACTCACCCTATTCAAATTGTGAGTACAGTTAAAAATGTACTTTCTATTAAAAATTAGTTTATTTTTCTCTTCTTTGGTCATTAATAGTATCTAATTTATAAATAATAATTAATAACTAATTATAATTTTAGGATGTTGATTATACCGGTGGTTTATTTCCAACTTCAAAGGCATCCTCAATCATTGAAGAGGAGAAAGTAGAATGTGCTAAGATATTTGTTCAAAAAATAATTTTTTTTTTGTTTGTTTTCTCAAAGTTGGATCTTTATTTTATTCAAAAAATATTATTGAGATAAAATCAAAGGCGAGAAGGAAGTCTTTAATTTAACGTAGTATTTTGTACAGAATTTGTTGCTTGAATTCTCCAATGAAGTTGCGGACAATGATGAATCCGAAGTGTTGTAAAATGTTATTACACCAATCAAGTGACTATCCTTGGAGTTGGAAGATTCGAAGGTGTAAGGAGATACCTCAACTTGCAAGAAGATCAAGATTGAGAATGAAACTTGAGAATTTGGATGCACATGTTTTGGAATCCATTTTAAAGCATATGTTTATTTTTGTGAAAACATTGTCTTTTCTTGAGTTGTTATTTTTCTTTTGGTTCTTTTCAATTTTTATGTTTGGAATTTAGAATTTTTTTAAATATAAATTGAAGTTATTTGGTTATTACTTGTGGTTTTATTTTTAATTCGATTCACACCGTTGATATTCTGTTAATTTATAATTTAGTGATATTCTGTTAATTTATAATTTAGTATTTAATGTCATAAAATTATAAATTTTTCATATGAATTATTGTTGATACAATTAAGTTAGTTATTAATTTTTAATGTGTACTTATTTTAAAAAAAATCTAATTATAATTTTTAATTAAAGTATTATATTTAAAATTTTAAATTTAAATCAAATAAACTTTTTTTTTTGAATTTTTAAGTAAGCAATTGGGTTTGAGAATATTTTTTAAAACTTTATATAATTTATAAGCTACTATGCTAATTACAAAAGATTATATTAAAGTAAATAGAATTATTAGTCTTATTAAAATGTGAGGTTATTTATACTATTTAAAAGAAAATTTTAATTTGACATTATTTTATACTGAATTCTGTTTCTAATGTTGTTTCGAAAAAATTGAATTAATTTAAAAAAATTCTATTTAAAAATTTAAAATTTGTACTAGCTAATTAAGAAACTCTATTTAAAATTTTGAAATTTAAAATGCTAATACTAATTCATAATTAAGTGACTCTTTAACCGTTTCGATTTTTAAATTTAAATTTTTTTACTTGCCACATTTATAAATTTTCTCTTTACTCAATTTACATTGATATATTTTAGATTGTTTCTCCACAATAGAAGTACTTTCATTTTTTATCTTTTTAAATATTTTTTCTAAATTTACGTAATTTATAAGGTTATTAATTTTTAGATTGTATTTAATTTTATTTATTTTTATCGACAAATAATAGGATTGATACTATTTATGACAAAAATAATAAAAATTATTTTTAAATTAACAAATTCCTATATTCCTAATGAACAACGAATGTTTAATTACAAAATTTTATTTAAAAATTTAAAATTTGCACTAACTAATTAGGAAACTCTTTAAAAATTTGAAATTTGAAATTCTAATACTAATTCCTATATTCTTAATCATGAAACTTCTAATGTCTTCTTCAGATCAAGATGAAGGTGAAATAAAGAGATTTGCTATTTGGATACTTGACGTTGGAAATGGAAATATTGGTTCTGTTGTTAGTGATGAATCAAAAATTGAAATTTCAGATAATCTATTGATTACAACTACTGATGACCCTCTCTCTCATTTGGTAGACTTTGCATATCCAAATTTGTTGCAAAACATGTCAGATTACAGGTATTTTTAGAGTAGAGCAATTCTTGAACCCACACTTGAGAGTGTCAAAAAGGTAAATGATTTTGTCTTGACAATCTTTCCAGGGATGGAAAAGGAGTATTTGAGTTTTGACACAACATGTCAAGCTGATGAGAATGAAGATGTACAACAAGAGTGGTTCACACCAGAGTTCCTAAATGACATCAAATGTTCGGGACTATCCAATCACAAGTTGACTTTGAAACCAGGAATCGCTGTAATGCTACTGTAAAACATAGACCAGACTTCAGGTTTATGCAACGGGACAAGATTAATAATTAACGAACTTGGCAGCAATGTAATTGGAGCAACGATAGTGATCGGTAGAAATATTGGAGATAAAGTGTACATTCCAAGAATGAACTTGATCCCTTCAGATTCAGAATTGCCATTTAAGTTTCAATGGAGACAATTTCTATTAATAGTATGCTTTGCAATGACCATTAACAAGAGTCAGGGTCAATTATTATCACATGTAGGACTTTACTTGTCAAAATCAGTGTTCACTCATGGACAACTTTATGTTACTTTGTCAAGAGTTAAGAGTCGCAGTGACCTCATTAGGGGCAGAGCTAGATGAAATATTAGAGGGGGGCAAACAATATTTACACAATAAAATAAGACTAAAATAAAAATTTTAAGGGGCTAAACTGAAATTTACATATAATTTACATGTAAAAAATTAAAATTAGGGGGCTATTGCCCCCTTTCCTCCTACCTGGCTCCGCCCCTGGGCCTCAAGGTTTTAATTCTAGACGAAGACGGCAATCCAAAGTCGTCAACAACAAATGTCGTGTTCAAAGAAGTTTTTAATAATATTTAGGTAAGAATAATATTATTTTCATTTTAATAGCATGTTATGATTTACACTTTTATATAAATATTTACTGTAGATATAACTAATTTATCTATAACTTTGTTTTCAGATTTGAGATGAAATGTGTAACAAGGAGCACAACATCATATGCCAATTGCTTTTCTAATGAAGTTAGTAAAATACTAGGTTGTCGATAAATTTTTATTAGCCTTTTGATATAAAATTTAGTGTAAAATTGACATGCTATTATTACAGTTATATATGTTCTTATTTTTTTTCATGTCTCCCTCTTTATGGTTCAAGAATATTGTAGACTTCAAACTCTTCTATTTGCTTTTTACGTTGAATAAAGATAAAATAACATATTCAGTACGTTTATTATATAATGACGATAATCGTGTTATACTAAACTCAAAAAATTTATGATTATAAAATATTATTTTTAATTTAATATGTCAAATTTAAATATAAGCTCGTGTATCGCACGGGTTTAACACTAGTGTGTGTATATATATATATATATATATATATATATATATATATATATATATATATATAAAGAAACTACTGTAATTTATGAAGATTACACATAATTTTTTTTTAATATTCTAATTATATTATAATTAGCTCATGAATAATGTATAATTATATTATTATAAAAAATATCTTTATTATAATTATATCAAATCAATATTCAATGCATTATTAAACTAATTATCAATCATTAATATTTTTATTCATTCTAATTATATTAATTGATATAGTTATAATTCTCATTTATGTGCAATAATTTTATTAGTAGATAGTTATATCTACAATAATTAATTCTATCCACAATTTTATTAGTAGATAGTTGTATTCATAATAATTCATGCTATAATTCTCATGTAACACCCTAATATTCAAATCCTTATGCTCGAGTCATAAGTCAATGATATTACGGTGGTACGACTCTCAGGTGAATTTTTAATATATAAAAGTAGGTAATTTCGAAAGGAGTATTAATCGAGAAGCCTGAAAAGAGTAGAAATAAAATCGCGAAGACGTATCACTCACGTTTCGACAACAAAAGATAAACCGTGAAGCCGAAAGCGATATATGGACAAGGCGTAGAGGAGATTAAGAGGTAGATAACAGATTGATACATATAACATAAGTAAATAGCCACTAGTCGCGACCCGCGAAGTTTAGGCCGGCTAGGGTACATTGTGAAAGTGGTTGACAACAGTATATCCTAATCTCTCCCGAAGGAAACATGAGAGCCTCTATAGGCAAATTCAAAAGAGTTCAATACATAATATAATCTTTTCAAAACAAAGGTGGAGAGATTCTAAGCAAAACACAAAGTAGAGAAAATAAAGATCTTCGCCGTCTCTCAGACGACCCACAACTCACTTCTGAGCACCTGGACCTGTATATGAAAAACAAGAAATATATACGGAATGAGAACCACGGGCACATGGGTTCTCAGTACGGTAAAAGTGCCAAATAAATACAATGCACTGCAATAAAAACTCACTAAGCATCCTAAACTCCTTCACCAATTATCCATTCTAGGTTCTCGCTAATCCATGAATAGGCAACTGTCATAAGGGAGTGCTAAATCTAATTCATGTTTCACATGTTTCCCAACTCGCTGACTCTTTCACGAATCAGACTCAGAATCATAAGCAAAACCATCACCAGTTGTTCTACTTCAACAATTCTATATCAATACATCATACCTTCACCTGGAGCTAGTGAAACCACATCACTGCGTCTACCCAGGGAGTTCAAATTATCTCATTCAATGATCATCATCATCATGCAATCGCATTATCGATTCATCTCAACAAGAACAGCCCTCAACATCCACCGACACCAGCATGAGGGCCTCCCAGTTGTACAAACACAAGCAATACAGGCAAGTAATACACAAATAAGGTACAAGTAGAACAAGTAGCACATAATCAAGTAACATAGCATATGTGATGTAGAAATCCAAAACAAATAGGCAAAACCCAAACAATTCAAACATATGCAAATGATGAATGCCTGCCCTATGGCTGATGATATCATCTGTCGGTTATATAGCCAACCCGACATGTCCTGGTAGCTAACCATTGGACAGAAACACCCCTTGCGGAGCAAGTAGGTTTGAGCTACAACTCCCTTGCTACTGCCCGCTCAACCCAGAGCCAGTGAAATAACCACTACTGCGGCTACTACCCAGGCGGGTGTTTAAAAGCTCAACCTGAAGCGAGTGGATTCACCACTACTGCCGCTACTATCCAGGCGTCACAATCTCTGACCTGGAGCAAGTAGGACGAACCACAACCCTTGCTACTGCCCAGGATCTCAAAACATATATTCGTTCAGTTTAAAAGCAATCATCATTGTTATCAAATCTCAAACATTAACTTGGAGCAAGCGGGATGAACCACCACCCTTACTACTACCCAGGTATCACAAATACACATTTATTCAAAACTCCATAAGTAAACTCATTTATCATAAACATCATTTCCCGTCTCATACCCGGAGCAAGTGGACAACGCCACTGCCTACTACCCGGGGTCACACATCACATTTCAATATTTTCCATTATTATCCATTTAACACATTCATTCATTAATCATATATGCTTTTATACTCAGCCATAACCAATAATGGCTTAGCCGTAACCCGGCAATAACTCAGCCATCCGGCTCATGGTTCAATCAAGAACCAGCCATTTATCAATAAATATAGCCCTTCGGCTCATGGCATACACGGTACTTCCACCGTCATCCTCCATGTCTCATATAATCATCTTTGATCATCATTGATCATAACTTTTCCCCTTGCTTCACTCGCAAGTTACCACATCCCCTAGCTCCTTTCTCATTGCTAGGCATATCATAATGATTTAATACATAAGGGGTGAGATCGGAGGCTTAGAAGCATGAGATTTGGCTTTTAAAACTCAAAAATCAACTTTGGCATGAAAACAGGGCCACGCGTACGCGCACTCCACGCGCACGCGTGGATGGCCACAAAACTCATCGACGCGCAAGCATCATACACGCGGACGCACGGATTGAAAAATAGCCAAACGGCGCGTATGCGTCAGCCACGCGTACGCGTGGGTGCACTTGCGTCCCAGGCACAAAACTGGCACAACTCTCGGAAAAATGGCTGGGCATTTGGTGCAGCACATCGACGCGCCCGCGCATACCACGCGCACGCGTGGATGGTGCCTTCTTGAAGAACGACGCGTACGCGCCAAGTGCGCCTACGCGTGGAAGGTCATTCTGCTAAAAATTTCCTAAGTTAAAAGCTGCAGAATTCACAGATTCAACCCCCAATCTCCCGACGGACATAACTTTCTCATTTTAAATCGTTTTTCGCCCGTTCTTTGAACGGCATGGACATCCCGGATCCAATTTCACTTCTAAACAAGTTTGGCACAAAATAAAAATTTGCAGTCCAAGTTATGTCCTGTCAAAGCATGCCCAAAAATCATGTTTTCACACAAAACCACAAAGTGCCATTTTCAAAACAAGCCATTTTCAACTCTTTTCAAAATCAACCAAAACATGCCAATTTCTTCCCTTTTTGAAATCAATCAAAATATACCAAAATCAACATCAAGCCTCCTCAACTCATACATTAACACCTTACCACAATTTACAAAACCGCCATATAACCATTTTTACCCATTTCAAACAAATGGCTAAATTACAAACACATTAACATGTCATACATCCTTCCTCATCCCAATTTCCAACAATACTATTTCCAATCAACCATCATTATACATAATCAATATCATACTCACTATCACGTGGTTTCACCCACAAATCAACCTTAATCATTCCTCAAGCATATATCACAACATACATATCTCTCATGCATCATCATGCCATCAAGGCATCAATAATCATAATCACATATATGACCACATAATATATCTCAACCAAAACCAAACATACCTCATCTACATAATTTCACCCAAAATTACCAAATTTCACACTTCAACTCCTCAAACCTTATTATTCAATAACCAACCCAATCATTCATATATTCATTATCTGAAATTTATCCAATCACTTGTGTCATCATACAATGCACACGTCAACTTACCTTCCTTACCTCTTTCCGGCCTCCGGCCTAAAATTCACGGCCTCCGGTCTAATTTCACAATTTAAATGCATAAACCACAAATCAATACTCATTACCCAATATATCAAATTTTCAATACACCAAGCATACAAGGCCACACAATTCTCAACCCAATCATTAATTCACATTACATACCAACTATGCATATTAGCACCAACCATTTACACAATCCAAACTTAATCCTAGGGGCATCTAGCCTAGGAATTCTCATCACACCACACGGTACTTAAATGAAACTTAAACCGTACCTCTTGTAGCCAAACCAATTGAGCCTCTTCTTTGGAAGTCTTCACCAACCTTAGCTCCAAGCCTCACCAAAGCTCCTCAAGCAATACCAATCTCCCAATTGTGCACCAACATCACCAAATACACTAACATAACCAATATCACATACATACATCAACCTAGGGCTCATAAAAATGACAAATCACAAGGGTTTGAGCACTTCTTACCTCAGTCCATATGAAGTAGGGATAGAACCCGCTTAGAATCCATGTTGAAGTATCCCTAAACACCCAAAATCACAAGATTTCAACACTAACTACCCAAAAATGTGTAACAGTGGGAAATTTCAAAAACTGGGCAGAGATGAATGGAATACTCGTCACAAAATTTAGATAGAATTGTAGAGGATGAGAAGAGTGACCCGTGACCGCAAACAGCTCGTCAATCGGAACTCCGTAGCTCAAGTTATGGTGGTTTGAAGATCAAAGAGAGTTAGGTTTTCTCCCTTCTCTTCTCTCTTCCCAAATCAGCGCCCCAACCCTTCCTTTTAAGGTAAAATGAGCTGAAATGCTCATAACTAATATTTATATATGTTGGGTCTTGAGCCCACTTAGGTCCGGTTCACTTATTTTTGTCCGTTGGCCCAATTTTGGGCCAAAACCCTTTAAGATTAGTACTCTAAATCGCACTTTAAAAATTTCTACCTCCCCTAATTATAATTCCTCATTTCTTAATCTTATTTACTCATAATCAATTTCCTCAGCTGTAGTACCAGACAGAGCTTAGGCGGTATTGCCGGTCAAAATTCTACTGCGCGCTTTTACGTAGAAAACTATGTTTTCCGACTCGAAAAAATTCACTGAATCCAAATATTATATTTAAATTATCAAATTCCAATTGCCAAATCTTCCAACCATATTCGCTCCTATTTAACTTATTATTTAATTAATTTCAGTTAGACCGGGTATTACATCTCACCCATCCTAATAATGGTTCGTTAATGATATGGTTTTTTATATTTACAGTAAATATTGAATGTAAAAAAAATAATATTGATTATTATCTATTTTATTTATTTAGATTTATAATTAAATTTGATATAATTGTAGCAAGTATCTATAATTAATAGTAATATGATACTATAACTTTAAGTTGTATAATATAATAAAAAAGAACGTAGCAATTTATATTTGCTTCCTATATAGCAATAATATTATATATATTTATATATCTCTTCTTTTAGCCATTTCCTAAAAATATTGGCACATAATTAATGTAGATATATAACATATATACTGACCAATTATGTCCATTGAATTAATTATAAAAGTTAATAAAAGATAACAACATAATTTTTATTTAATTGTAGCAAGTATCTCTATTAAAAATTAAAATTGCTCTATTAAAAAAAATTGTATACAATTTCGTATAAATGGGGCTAGGATTGGAGACTATATATCGATATCAAACATAAAAGGTTACTGCACGCATTATAGAATAATATATATATATATATATATATATATATATATATATATAAATATTTAATATATGTGATTTAAATATTTTTATGTATAAATAAAGAAATATTTAGAATTATTTAACAAAATTAATACATATGTATATATAAATAAAGAAATTACTGTAATTTATGAAGATTACATATGATTTTTTTTCAAATGAATTTATTTTAATTATATTACAATTAGCTCATGAATATTGTATAATTATATTATTTTACGAAAATATCTTTATTATAATTATATCAAATCAATATTCAATGCATTATTAAACTAATTATCAATTATCGATATTTTTATTCATTCTAATTATATTAATTGATATAGTTCTAATTTTCATGTGAAATAATTTTATTAGTAGATAGTTGTATCCACAATAATTCATGTTATAATTCTCACTCATTCTAATAATGGTTCGTTAATTATATAGTTCTTTATCTTCTACTTTAATTAGTGAATAATAATAATAATAATGTATGGACACAAGATTAATTGGTTAACAAATTGAATTTTAATTCTTATGTTTTATTTTTTACTCATATTTTTATTCATTAGTTATTTTATTTTTTATATTTACAATAAATATTGAATGTAAAAAGGTAAAAAATAATATTGATTGTTATCTATTTTATTTATTTAGAGTCATAATTAAATTTGATATAATTGTAGCAAGTATCTATAATTAATAATAACATGATACTATAACTTTAAGTTGTATAATATAATAAAAAGAGCGTAGCAATTTATATCTGCTTCCTATAGAGCAACAATATTATATATATGTATATATCTCTTCTTTTAGTTCTTTCCTAAAAATATTGGCACATAATTAATGTAGATAACATATATACTGAGCAAGTATCTCTATTGAATTAATCATAAAGGTTAATAAAAGATAATGGTATAATTTTTACCTAATTGTAGCAAGTATCTCCATTAAAAATATTGGCTAATTATTATAGTGTACAATGAG
The DNA here is from genome assembly GCF_003086295.3 of Arachis hypogaea. Lineage (NCBI taxonomy): Eukaryota > Viridiplantae > Streptophyta > Magnoliopsida > Fabales > Fabaceae > Arachis > Arachis hypogaea. The sequence continues at coordinate 30,609,217 of NC_092047.1, read as the reverse complement.
TGTGTGTGTGTATATATATAAGGAGTAATAGTGAATTGTAACAATTATTTATCGTCTAGAAAATTCATACCTTAGACATAGTTCATTTTCTGTTTATTATTTTTCATACCTAATAGCCTATGATTCTATCAATAGTATTACCTATGGTAGATTATGTAATAAAAAAGTTTAGAAAATAAAGGTAAGAGTAACGAGTAAAGATTGTTTGCGAGTGCTGTTACAAGATCACGGATACTTGGAAGATAACTGCACGACAAATGTGGTATATAGAGAAGTTTTTGAGAGGTTATAATGAAAAGGTAATAACGAAATCTCTTAATTAAATTTATTAATTTATTAAAATTTATTACTATCAATTTAAAATTGACAAATTCTAGGTGTTAATGAATAATGCATTTTTATTGTACATTTATAACTTGAGAATATTAGAATTATCATAAAAATTTGTATTATTTTATTCTCCTGATAAACAATTTTATAATTACGTTAATAATATAATTTTGTATACTAACATTGATATAATGTTGTTTCAGGTATATATTTTTCAGGCATTAAAGGATAGTGTTGAGTTGTTATTTAGTGGGTTTAAATTATTTATTGTTTATTGGAGAATTTTCTGCATTAAAATTTTCTAATAATTTGTTGTTCATTTTCAGTTGATTTTGATATGTTCTTATACATATAACAATTATTGGTGGATTTAGGTATTACTAGATTATTTATGGTCACATTCAATATATATGTCTAATTTATTGAAAAAAAATATATTACTAAAACCGGTTAATAACTATTTTAGAGTTAATACAATTAACACTAAATTAAAAAAAACAAACAATACATAACTCATTACTTTTTTATTAGTCAAATTATTATAATTCAAATTAATTTTAATAAAATAACTTAAAATTATAATTTCAATTTTATCACATGCATGACACAGGTAATTACATTTGTAATCAATTAAAAAGCCATTGTCATATTACTGTGAAGCTGCATTCTTGGCAAGCAATTTTCCTTTCTGCATCATCATGTCATCTTCATAGAGCACAGTGACTCTGTTCATTTATCATCTTCTAACTTTTACACTACATTTTTATATATACAGGTTTTTTAGCTCTTTCTAAAATTCAATCTTTTTTCATTAGTCATTAATAATGATTGTTGATGTAAAACGTTAACTCACACTGTAACCATTAAGTATTTACGTATGTGAGCTGAACAAATTAATTTTCAGAGTGAAGTACAAAATAATCCCTAAAATATTTAAAAAATTTTAAAATAGTCGTTGATTTTTTTTTTTAAAAATTCTAAAACAATCCTTTCGAATGCTTTTAAACTTTTTCAAATATCAAGGTCTTATAATATTTTTATTAACCAAAAAAATAAAATATTATTTAAAAATATATAATAAATAAAGAATAAAAAATAATATTATTTAATCATTATTCTATAATATTTATGTCGAGATGATGTAGAAACCATAATAATAATAAATATATCTAAGAGGTTATTAAATTATAACGGCCATTATTTATATACCTAAACTTCTAAGATATTGCATTATTAGAAAATTACCCTTCAACCACACTTGAAAGTGTAGCTAAAAATAAAAAAAAAATAATGTCTTAGACATAGGCTACGTGAGCAACGGGTCGGGTAAGGTGTGGGTTAGGTCTCAATCTTACTCGACCAATCCGCACCTTATATATGTATATAATAAAAATATGTTTTTGGTAAATGTTGAATTAAGAACCTCTCACTTAGTGTAAAACACTTTTAACATTGAGTCAATATCATCAATTGATAATTTAATACTTTTCTTTATATAAATACAATATTATATCACAACATTTTATTTTTGTTTGTATTTTTTATTTAAATAAAGACTTTTATGTAAAATTCAACATTTGATAATTATGTTATTTATGGGACGATTGCGTTGTTTGTATTGAATTTTTAATTTACATGCCCATTATGTTATATAATAACATTGCACATTTGTAAAAACTTGTGAGTAGAATTAGATACCTACGGGTTGACTGTGTGTAGTCGTGTAGAGTTAGAATTGGGTTGTTCTCAATCTACATATAGGATAAGATTGAGTTTTAATAACAAATTTAACCCGCAAATTGAGTTAAAGTTGAATTCAAACTCTATATCTATCCTACCCATTGCCACCCAATATCACCTTTAAAATATAACCACATTATATACCATAACCCATATATAAATGTAACCTTATATCTTTTAATTTTTTTTGTTTTCTATATATATTCTAATAATTTTGTGTACAATCTAATATTTAATAATATAATTATATAATCCTCTATTTTTAATTAAATTAGTTAAATATTATATAGTCACAAAAAAGGTTAAATATTATAAAATAAAAGATAAATGCTACTCTACATTTTCTAAAATAACATGTAAGTTACCCTCTCTGATGTGTCATATTTTAATTGGTATTTATTTATTTTAAATTTTTAGTAGAATTTGTTAGATGACTAATTTATATAATAAAATAAAAAATAAGAAATTGATTTTTCGGGTCATTAAAATTTGTTGAAAATTTAACAAAATATTTGAAAAATAATGTTATATATTATTCTTTTATTTTTCATACAAAATCTCTAATTTCTAACAAAAATTAAATAAAAATTCAGACCTTCATAAGAAATAATTGTAAAAATTAGCTACATTAATTTTTAAAAAACAAAATATAAAGTGTTTCAATTTCTTCCTTTTTTTTTCATATAATTCGAAACCAAATTGTATAGAATAAATTTTTAAATTTAAATATCTATTTGACACGATAAACTTTTCAAATTGAAAATTTTTACGGTGATACTAATTTGTGTTTTTATTTTTAATTTGTCACATCAATATTTTAGTTTAGAATTTAGTTAATATAAAAAAATTTTAAATTAATATTTTAATAAATATATAACAAATGTATTAAAATAAACATCAAATTAAAATGTGACGCATCAAAAAAAGTAATTTACATGTTACTTTAGAGAGGGTAGGTAACATTCGCCTTCTTTCATTTTTTAAGTGGATGTTTTGACCTTTGGGGAATATACAAATCTTTGAAATTCATATTGCTCTTGGCCTCTGTGGCGTGAATGCTTTCACGAAGCATGTCAATTCATTGGCATACCGTGTGAGCCATCTAAACTACTCACTTCATGCTTAATCTGCCATGCTTTTATGAAGAGTTTCTTGTCGTTTGTATTGGCTCGGTTCTAATTTCTAAAGATAAGTGGATAAAGAGTTGGGTTAAAATGCAGGGAAAGAAAATGATGGGACAGAGTATGAACAAGGACGAGCGAACAAGGGAAATTAAATATCTCAATAAAATAACACTAATAAAATATCACAATTCACAACTGTAAATAATAGTTTTGTACCAAGATTTTATTACAGATTACACAGATAAAAATAGAATACATGTTATATAGTTCTTGCAAGATCCATAAAGTAGTATCTGATTCACAGAACAATGTCTACAGAACCAAATTATTTTAGGCAACAGTTACTGAGCTGGTTTTTCAGCATCCCAGAGAGTAGTCTTCTTCCCAGTCTTGGAAACGGTTTGCAGAACCTTTTCTGGTTCAAAGTTTCCTTTCACTACCACCTTCTGTTCTTTCAAGTCAACGTCATATGATTCCACACCTGCAAATATCAGCAGTATTATTATAGTTCGACTTTGCAAGACGAATATATCGAGACAACATAGACCCGTCCTCCATTAAATGGAGTGTGGGATCTACGTGAGATGAGCACCACACCCCATCTAATGGTGGAAAGATGTATGTTGCATCAGTGCACGAGGCTATATGAATACATAAAACATTTCGCATATAGAATTATCTTTGCAACCACTTCAAACAATATTAAGATTCTGTCTCAGCTCAGTTGCTATCATGGAATAAAAGTCATGGAGAAATTAGTTGGCTTTAAGGACTTGATTATTTCCTTCGATCCACACCCGCAAATACAAGCATGCAGCATTAAATGATTATAGCCAATTTCGAAAATACATAACATATTGGATATCTAAATTAGAAACAACCAGACTCAAAACAAAACTATTTAGGTGAAGATACACAAAGATACATTTTCTCTTAATAGACAAAACACTCTAAATAATTAAGTATAGTGAACTCGCAATCTCTAAGAACTTCGAAATTAAGAGATTACAGTTGTAATAGAGCAAGAAGTTCCCATAACATAAAATTAAGAGTAAAGATTGGAAACAAGAATATTATAACTAAATTAGTAAAATTTGGTATGTTAGAGAAGTTAATAGTAATATAGTATATTGGTGCATATGGTTTCTTTGATGACAGGACACAGTCCAATAAGCAAGAGAAGCAACTTTTAAGATAGAAGAGCATTCATAAGAGTAAACGACCTCAATATTCTACTAACCTCATGTCAAATAATGCCGTATACCACATAGAACACAGCATTGAAGCAAGTTACAAAGAAAAGGGAAGGAAATAACGACCAGGAAGGAAGTTTCAAAAACAGAATAGCTCACCCAGATTGGAAACCGTATAAGATTGATTGAAATTCACAAATAAGCAAAGAGCTACTAACTAAAGTGGCTACAGTAAGACATTAAATCATTAAACTACTAAACCACTTTTCAAGTTATCTGAAAACATGATAATGACATTTTGAATCCAAGGGATGAAATTTACCATCCAATTTCCCCAAAACCCTCTTCACTGCTCCAACACATCCTTCACATGTTATACCAACTTTGAGGACCGCGGTCTACAATTCATAAGGCGAAAATATTCAGAATTACATTAGAGAGTATACTTTTTTTATGTACTCATTCTCTCTTCACAACAAATAACTCAGAATTTAATGGCCCAACTCAAACGCCTCTTCTCTGCACAATAGCACCACAATCTACATTAAAAAACCACCTGTGTTTCTATCTAATATTTCATACAAAGAATAATTCTCCATTATTGCATGCCTATCTTAAAAAAAAAAGAGCATAAGGTTTTGTTACCGAGATAACTCTTCTATCTATTAGGCGTTACAAGTGCTAGAGACTTTCAAGAGCTTTTTTTCGCTACATAGATCTACTGTAATAAAAATTGAAAATTCTATTAGCCGGACCAAGAAAAAACCACACCAAGAGATGCAAGCCATGCTATGCCACCAGTTTGCCCCTCTGAATTACAGTAGTTACTGGAACCCCAATTCCAAAGATCAGCAAAGACCATCTCTCGCACAGTTTGTATTTGGATCAATAATCTGGTATCATTTGACAGCTTTTTGTCATAAAATATAACTAGGTTTAAGAGCTGACAGCACCACACCAAATTCTAGCATGAAATTATTACGGTTTCAAAATTCTGCTATTCAGAAACAACAATTATTAAACGAGTCATGCATATTTGTTTAATCAATATCAATAATTCAACCCTAAATTACAGCAAAGCACAGAACAGCCGTGGTCTCATGTCATGTACTCTCCCCACCAAAAAGAAATGAGAGAATGCGTGAGAAAATTGGCACATTTCCTGGCCGTTGGTAGGCTCAAAAAATACACGGCTATTGCTTCTTCTCCTCTGCTTTCTTTGGCTGAAAAGAACGGGCACACAAGAGAAAATGAAAATTAATAGAATAGGTATAGATCACATACTCAAAGGGAAGGAATGGTATTGAAACATAATTGTAAGACAACTAATATGGATTATTATATAGCATTATTATATATATTAGGGGAAGAAATTATGTGCATCTTATGGCGAAACTTGGGAACATACAGGTAATCAATACAGATGGTTTCTTCTTTGCTGTTTCCAGCAACATATGACATGTACCATGGCTGTAAAATCAATGGATCCGTAGTGCATACTTAGGAGCTTCAATTTATCTCAGAAATGTAATGTATCTTCCTTGTTCTATATAACAATACAAGCAAAAAATACCTTTCAAACACCCTAATAAAAACGTGCAATTTTGCATTAAAATTGATTACAGGCAAGATCAAATTAAAGTAGGATATCAGGCATGAAGAACAGGAAAACCACCAAACTCATCGTTGCTCCTATGAGAAAAGCTATACTCATCATGCGACAAAGAGATTAAATGCGACATCTACTACTCATATTTGAGATTGAAAAATGCAATCCAGAGATGTTTAAATTTGAAAATCAAAATTACTATCCCAGATAGATGTAAGAGCAGTTTTCCGTTTCCATACCATTCTAAATTCCTAAAGTAAAAGCAATAATGCAGCACCAATCACCATCCAGAAAATAACAGAAAATGATGCGCAATGGAATAATAAGCAGAGAATTAAGCTTGAAAGGAACGCACCAAGCATAATCGCAAGTAAACAAAATTGATAAAGCTAGAAAAAACAAACCTTGATGCCAGGTGCGGGTTGAGATAGCTCTTCTTTGGGGATGATGACGGGCCATGACTCACCAGCTTCTCGGAACATCTGCTCGGTCTCTAGGGTTTGGCCTTTTTCAAGAATCATGGTCCTTATGCTCTGTGCAGGGGTTGAGGTCGCATCGAAGGCTTGCTCGACGCCATTGACAAAGGTCACCGTGATCTGCGGCGGGTGTTCGTCAGTTCGGCGCTTCACCTCCACCTGGCACGCAGGGTTTGATTCCCTCGCCTTGCGTGAGTTGCACTGTGCCATGAACTCCATACACGATGCTATTTGCGGGTCCAGTGCATTGTACTCGATCTTCACTTTTGATAGGAACTTCAACATTTTCCCACTCGGAGGTGACTGAGAGCAAAACGCCACAACCGTGCCCGAGAGGTTCTCTGATGTGATGGAAACACCACAAATTGCAAGACGAAGTTTTTTGCAGACGACTGGGAAAAAAAATAACGAGTTAGCCTGAGTTTCTCTGTAGTTTTTTTTTATAAATAAATAAGTAAAATAAACTAGAGAGTACACTAAACTCTTTGTTTGTTAACCTTTAAAATATATCTTTTTGTTTGGGTTGGGCCAGCTCACACCACCAACAATTAAATTATGTTATATCACCCTTGTTTGTTTCTTTTTCACTACCAACAATTATCTTTCTAGTTATTACAATTTAAAAATCACTCTTATAAAATTCATATTAACTTATCTTTACCAAGGTTCTGAGAACTGGACCGGTCATCGAACCGTTCTAATTTCTGGTTCACTGGTTCAACCAGTCTAACCGTGATTCAACCGAAAAAATCGTTTTAGAATAAAATAATAAAAAACATAAACATCCTAAAATATAATTATAGTCTAATATAAATCTTAAATTATCTTCCAAATTTAAAACACTACCTAAAATGTTATCTTCCAAATTAATAATCAACATAGTCTGAAATCTTAAAGATTGTCTTTACAATTAACCACTCAGAAAAAAAATAAACATAAAAAATAATGATCAATTATCACGTCCCAGCCAAACAACTTAAGAACCATGTCTGAAATAATTCTCCACAACAACATAAGCAGAATGAAAATTCTCCAAAAAATCCTCCTTCCCAAAAAGGATATGAGCTTTAAGTAGATACTCATAAAAGGAATCAAACCCCAGAAAATAATTCAAGAAAAAAATCCACATAAGAAATATATAGGTCAATTCATCAGCATTTGTAGGTTAGGATGAGAGCATCATAGGGTATCAAACAGCATTACTATAAACAGTAGCAGCATGTTCATATTAAAATCAACGGACAGTCAACAGACAATGCAACTGCTAAGCTAGAAAACACAGACTGAAAGATAAAAAGATTATCACAGTTCCATCCTTGCCTGGTAATGTTCACTGACACCAGAAAGCAGGGATGGACCGAAGTGGTGGAGAGAGGGGACACTTGCCCCCACAAATATTTTATAAAGTAATTAATACATATATATAGTTGTATATATTTGTCTTTTTATTAGATTATGTTTTTTTTTTAAAATAAAAAATAAATAAATTAATCAACAAATAATTATAATTAACGTCACTACACTAGCAAATTAGTTAATAATCATGTTGAAACTTAATTTTAAAATTAAATGTAACTTTAGTTATTAGTAATATTTTTTAAATATTAGTTAACACTAAAAACATACTATTTATATATTAATATTTTTTATTAAAATGATCTTTTCTATAATATTTATTTTAGTTAAAAAATTTATTTGTACTGTAAATATTATAAGAAATAAACATCATAATTAAGTAAGAAATAATAAATAATTAAATAATTATTTAAGAATACATATATAGAAATAACATTTAGTTTTGTTAAAAATAAAGAGAGAATAATTATAAATTATCTTTTCATCATAATTTAAATTAATATATTGTTTACGAGTTAATTAATTTATGTCCATATATATATGTATGTATTGATGTATATTTCTAATTTTTTAATATATATATATATATATATATATATATATATATATAGTTTTCATTTCAAACTATAAATATATTTTTATCTAAATTTTATCTTTATATATTTTTGCCCTCACCAATCAATTTTTCTGGGTCCGTCACTACCAGAAAATATGCCCTGTTTTGGCATATATTGTTACTTCAGAGTAGATAGATAACATAAATTTTAATGATGTGAGAGTCAATGTAATTAGATCAATAGTTTTAATACAAAAAAAGAATACTAATATGCAAACTGCACGAGTGCAAAACTAATTTCAACAGATGTTGCTCCTTGATCACTGGTAGTCCAAACAACTATTAGCTATTTCTCAAGTCAAACTGCAGTAATCACATCTTCTCTTCTTAGTATTGAATATAAGTGCCACTATAGCAAGAAATCTAAGATGTCTTTCCTGAACACTCAATGGATAACCCCAATCAAAAACACCATTACCAACAGCAGAAGAGACTAAACAGAACCAAGAATCAAGAACAATCAACATTCAGCAGCAAACATTACAAAACAGTAACAGCAACCAGCAATTACAAAACAGCAACAAACATTACAAAACAGCAACAAAGATTACAAAACATTACAAAACAGTAACAGCAGTAACCAGTAATCACAGTAAACCTGAAACCTGCAACCAGCAACCAGCAACCAGCAACCAGCAACCAGCAACCAGCAACCATTACCAACAGCAGAAGAGACTAAATAGAACCAAGAATCAAGAACAATCAACATTCAGCAGCAAACATTACAAAACAGTAACAGCAACCAGCAATTACAAAACAGCAACAAACATTACAAAACAGCAACAAAGATTACAAAACATTACAAGAAAATTTCAACAAAAATTTCAGAAATTAAAACGAGGAAGAAGAATCGAGCATTCAGCCATCAGTAAACAGAGCCATCAGTAACCAGAGCATAAAAGGAAGAAGAAGAACCGAAGAAGTGAAAGTAGGGGCCACTAACCTTCGACGGAGACACGGACGGCAGCCGGCGAGACGACGCAAGCGGCGACCCGACGGCGAGCTGCTCCAAGCCTCGAACAGAGAAACCAGGAAGATGGGGACGACGCGCCGAGCTACAATAGAGGGCCTGAGTTCCGGATAGGGGGAAGAGAAAGAAGCGGAGGCGCCGACAACACGGACGGCGGCGGCACTGCGGCAGACACTGTGAGGGGGAACCTTGGGCTAGGGTTTTGGTTCAGAAAAGAGGATGGGGGGGGGGGGGGGGGTTGAGTTCACAAATGAGGGAGTGTTGGGGGAAGGGGGTGTTGAGTTGCTGACGGGTTGGTTTTCTTTTTTTTTAATAAAAAAAACACAAAACAGTATCAAATGGGGTAGTTCGGTCTTTTTAGCCTATGGATTAAATAGGTTGGCTGGTTTAAGTCTGTTTTATTTGTGAAATATAATTTTTTAGTTCGCATTATTTATGATTAGTCCGATGGGATTTTTTTGGTGACTAAATAAGGAAAGAAACAAAGCAAAAACTATTCTAAATCCGAGCGGATGATTCGTTGGAGATCAACATTAGGTTCAGACCAAATAACATGATTAGAGTTACTCTTGGCACCATATTTAGCCATCCAATCCGCAGCTCTATTTGCTTCTCGGGACACCCATTCAACGTGAACAAGCCAAGGACGAGATAAAAGCTCCTGAATCTTGTGAACCAAATCTGTTACTTCAGATGGATACCCACTTGTAAGCTCATGCATGATGGGCAGAATGTCAAGGCAATCTGTTTCACATATAATATCCCTCAAACCGCAATTCCAAGCTAAAATCAGCCCCCTCCAAGCAGCAAATAATTCACATCTGATTATAGACCAAAGGGGAATGCTTCCAGAGCAGCCCGAGATCCAATCTCCCTTAGAATCTCTAATAATACACCCAAATCCCGCTAAATTTGAATCCATATACAAGCTTGCATCACAATTAACTTTAAAACTATTGCCTACCGGTGGTTCCCAACACAGGCAATTTCGGAGAGACCTAAAGGCATTGCTTCGATTCCTGTAAACCTGTAAGTCCTTGGCGGTAATTCTGGCCAAGGCAACAACCTTATGGTCTGTCCGATGGGATAAATAGGTTAATTCGTTTATTTTTTTATTTTATTTCTTAAAAATATTTTAACAAAAACTTATCACTTTTAGATTAAAAATCTTAAATAAACAGTATTTTCTTGGTTGATGGGTCAAATTTTCAGATTGTATCAAAGAAATATTAGCTAAAAGTGCTATTTTTTAAAAAATATAATAAAAAAATAAACGAGTCGCCCATTTAACCCGCGGACTAGCCTGTTTAACCTGTCATTTTTTTTGTTAATCGGACTCATCCCGTTTAACCCGAAATTTAAACAGGCTTAATTTTAGAGGCAAAGTTCGCCCATTTAAATGGGTTAACGGGCTGCCTTGATGTGTTTGGCCCATTTTGACGGTCCTACAAAACAGTGTCGTTTATTTAGAACCGGCTGATTCAGCAATTTTTGAGCGGTTCGTCATCAAACGGTTATAAACAGTGGACCGGACCGTTTTCATCGCCAGTTCCAGTTGAACTGGTTCGATCCGATTTTCAAAACCATCATCTTTACTCAACAAATTATTTAATTATATATATATAGGGTAAGGTATACTTTTTGTCCCTGAAGTTTGACAAAAGTTTTAAAAATATCCCTAAATTTTATTTTGTTTCAATTTTGTCTCAAAAGTTTTCGATTTGTATCAAATATACTCTTGACCGCTAATTTTTCAAACAATTTAAGACTGATTCAACAACAATTTCATAAAAACAATCTCTCAACAAAAGCAAATCAAGCATAATTTTCATGCATTTTTGTTAGATTGGTCATAAATTTTTTGAAAATTTAGCCATCGAGAGTATATTTGATACAAATCGAAAACTTTTAGGACAAAATTGAAACAAAATAAAACTTATAGGTATTTTTAAAACTTTTACCAAACTTTAGGAACAAAAAATATACTTTGCCGTATATATATATATATATATATATATATATATATATATATATATATATATAAGACTTTTTAAAGTCTTATATATATAAGACTTTTTAAAGTAATAATAATTATTAGTTAAAGAACAAATACAAAAAAAAATAATTTTTAAAATATCTTTTTAAAATTTAAAATTTAGTATTAGAATTTAAAATTTTAAATTAATCATGTTATGTCCGTATACATAAAAAAAATCTATTACCAAATCAGTCATTTATATATTAAAATATATTAAAAATAAGTAAAACATTACATTTATTTATAAAATACATTAGGATTAATTTAGTGATTTATTAATGTATACATAATAATTTTATTTAAAATTTAAAATTTTTAAAATTAATTGATATTAGTTAAAAATCCTTAAATTTAATTCTTAATTAAATAAAATACTGATACATCAATACTACATATGCTTAGAAAAATTTGTTTATAGTTCAATTTTTTTATAAACTAAATTAAAACTAAACTAAATCATTTTAAATGATTTAAAAACCGTATCAAACTACTTTCCTACATAGTAAATTAGTTTATCAATTTATAATATGGTGTATTAGTTTAAATTTATTTATATAAAAAAATCAAATTTTAATATATAAAATACTAGTTTACGTATCATTAACAATGGCCAAATCTTAAAAAATAATCCAAAATCTATCAAATTAAATAAATAAAATAAACTAGAGAGTACATTTTTTTTAATATACTCATTCTCTCTTCACAACAAATAACTCAAATTATAAGTATTTATTCTATTTCTCGAGCATACTATATTTATTATTCTTTTTCTCTAATGCAACAGTGAATACAAGATAAATTTTTAAAAATTATAAGTTTATTTTTATGTATGTTATCTTGTATATATGAGCGATTTAAAAAAAAAAAGACACCGTTTGATTTTAAACCAAACTAAAACTGAAAAACATGGTTTCTAATAAATTGGTTTTTATATTAAAAAAATATAGTTTTAATTCGGTCATTTTAAATACGGCTCTATACATTAATAATTTATTTAGATGTGGGTTCTATATATTGTGTTAATTAATATCTTTACTTCTGTTTTATCTTTTTGTTTGTTAACCTTTAAAATGTTTTTTATACTATTATGGGATGTCAGAATATTGTAATATATTGTCTCTTTAAAATAAAAAATAAAAAATAAATTATATTTACATCAAATATGAACCATGCTATATGTATATTAAAATTAATCGTTAAAATTAGTGATTAGTATAAAATATATATTAAAATATAAATATATATTAAAAATAAAAAAATTATACATATATTTATACACAAATATATTGATATCTAATTTTAATGATTAATTTAATATATAAATAATATTTTTAAATTAGTATAGAGCAAGGATAACATGAATAACTCAATTTTCTAAATTACAATTATGAGCAAGTTGCATTATTTGAAATCTTGAAATAGGAACACGCTTCTATAAATTGAATTTCAACATATGGAAATTCCAGTACCGATCCAGACATGGCACATTATATGTTTATCCTTTTCGTGGTTATGTTGTTACTGTGTGTTAGGGGGTGTATATGGATCGGGTCACATTAGATTTGGTTTAACTTAAATTCGGCTCGAAATATAGATCGGGCTTAATTTTTAGACCTTAACCCGATTCTAAATTCGATGAAACTTATGCACTTTCGGGCCGGATGAAAATCGGGTAAAAATCGGGTCTTTAACATGTAAAAATCACCTAATTTCCAATCATTATTTCACAATTCACATAGTAAAATTCTCTTAAAAAAATATAACAAGAACTAACCCTTCTCTAAAATTAAAGCATAACCATAATCAATACTAATATTGTCTAAAAATACCAAATATTTAAATTAATACAAATAATACAATATTATACATTAATCTAAAGTCTTATGCATTTTAAACATAAAACATTAACTTATAATCTTATAATGACTAATAACACAAAATATTAAGGTTTACAATATTTAAATTCCACATAAGAATAGCCATCATCCATCACTAATAACATAAAATATTAATTGTGTATAATGACCGGGCCACCGGGCCGAATTCGGGTGACCCGAGCTATGGCCCAGGCTCGACCCGAAATAATGACCGAATCTATTTTTGAGACCCTTATCCGACTTTAAACCCGATGAAATCACACTAAATTAGCTCATAAAGTATTTGGGATCAGGCCGGATCTTCGGACCGGACCGAACCGTGTAAACCCCTACACTGTGTGCCCCTTTTCTCTCTGGTACTCCTAAACACTTTTATTCTTAATATATATATATATAAAGCGTATGTGAGGTACTTTTTTGAAAATTTCAAAGTACCTTTGTTACGAGACATTCAAATTTAATAAAAAAAAATAGTATTTATCTATTTTGATCCTCAAAAAATTTTGGATTAGACACTTTAGTTTTCAATTAGAATTAATTACTCGATTGGTCCCTAATAATTAATTCCGTCACTCACTTAGGTCCTTGGTTTCGTCAACTCTAACGGAAGACAAAATAGTCCCTGACAACTCTAACAGAATAGGAGACAAAATGATCCCTGACAACTCTAACAGGGAACAAAATAATTCTTGACCACTTTATTTAAAAATGATACTGTTCTTCTCCAATTTTCATCATATCTCGCATAACCCTATCATTCATACTCTCCTTCTTCACCTTTACCGTCTTCTTTTCCATCTTTTTCTTCCTCCTCTTCATCTCTAAAATCAAGCCATGGTGTAACTGCCACACGTGTCACACCTACCTCAATATGTCATGAACTACACACTTCCTAAATCTCTGTGACTGGTACACCCACCTCCTCCGCACTTCACCCACCAAAAGCATCCACTTTCACATCCTCGATAACAACATCACCTCCAACCCCAACAACGTCTACCACATCCTCAAGACTAAGTTCCACAACTACTCCAAGGGCATGCCTTTCTCCACTCTCCAGCAAGCAATATGGATTGTTGGATATTAGGACATCATGAGAAGATTCTCCTTCGACATCATATGCAAATTCTCGTTTGAAATAGACCCCGAGTGCTTCATTCCTTCTTTTTCGGAGTCCAAGTTGGCAGACAGCTTCGACCCTGCATCCAAGCTATCAGTACAATGGGCAATGTTATCGTTGCCGCTCATATGAAAACTGAAGTGATTACTGAACATTGGTTCAGAGAAGAATCTGAAGGAAGTGATCGGAGTGGTGGACAATAATGTGGTCATGGAAATGATAAGGCAGAGGAGGAGGGAGATGGCAACGATGACGACGGGCCTTAACGAATTAGACTTGCTTTCTAGATTCATGGGATCCATCAAAGACGACAAGTACTTGAGAGATATAGTCATTAGTTTCCTGAGTAAAAATTAATTGAGAACAAGTTGATGATTTTTTTCTTGTGAACATTAAAGTTGCAGAGTGTGCATTGTGTAACTTGAAGTTACAGTATTAGACTGTTAGTGCTATGCGAGATATGATAGAAATTGGGAGAAAATAGTGTCGTTTCTGAACAGAGGAGGTTAGGGACCATTTTGTCTCCTGTTAGAGTTGTCAGGGACTATTTTGTCCTCCGTTAAAGTTGACAAAGCAAATAATCTAAATGACTGACAGAGTTAATTGTTAGGAACCAATCGAGTAATTAATTTTAGTTGGAGACTAAAGTGTCTGATTCGAAATTATTTGAGGAATAAAATGGGTAAATACTCTAAAAAATATACAAGTGATTCAGATAGAATAGAAGATAAGTCATGTGAACGTGCAGCGAAAGAGGTGTATAGAAGGCATACAATCCTGCTGTCATTTCTCAAATTTACAAGCGTTTTATATGCCGTAGTTGTCCAAAGGTGGTCTTTTTTTTTTTTTTTGGACGTGGTCCAAAGGTGGTCTAAAGCTAGTTTCCTGCAGTGAGCAAGTTGGCTTGAAGAAAGGGTACGCCAAGCTAATGTGATAATAGGCCCAACAGGCATTATGTTGGCCTCCAAAATTTGGGTTTTTAAAATAGCAAAAAATGTTCACCCTCATTATTAGTGCATCTTTCAATAATAATAATAATAATAATAATGAATGTTGTATTATTAGATAATCTTCTTTTAGTTTTATTTATTTATTTATTACAAAATGACATATCTAAAAAACTATATTTAGATATTAATTATATTTAAATTATTATTTTTTAAAATATATTTATATTTGTCTAAACTCTAAAGTGATATTTGTTTGGAAAAAAAAGAGTATGTGACTTCTTAAATTCGTAAAAAGAAAAAAAAGCATTAATTGAAATTAAAGAAAAAAAAAAATAAATAACACATGTGAAGGAGAGATCAAATAATGCAATGTGAAATTTTTTTTAGTTTGTATATTTTCTGGATTTGGGCCTACCCGAACCAAGAACCCAATCGGGACCCAAGCTGTTAGGTACCAGAGATCAAGAGTGAAGAAGATGAAGATTGAAGATGAACGTTGCAGAGGAGATTTTGCAACTAACAAGGAAATTGGTATTGTGTATATCATTATTCAATGAAATAGAAGAAGTTTAATATTGTACATGAAATGGGCCACATAAACCCTATATGTAGAACTTAGTCCTGGCCCAATAATTAATTGATAACAGAGTTGATAGCTAAAACAGAGTCTTAATACAATAAATCTTGATTTTCTTGCTTAGTCAAGTTATCTCAGTATTACTATTGTTTATACACTTAACACCCCCCTCAAACTCATGGTCGTTTTAGACAAGACCCTGAGTTTGTTCTTAAAACGATCAAAGGTGGAAAGGGACATAGGCTTGGTCAAAAGATCTGCAACTTGGTCTGTGGCTGGGATGTGAACTACGACAAGCTGATTGCGATTTACTCGCTCCCGTACTGAATAGAGATCAAGGTCAAAGTGTTTGGTTTTGTTATGGAGGATAGGATTGGCTGTGAGCATGTTATCACTGTAAATCACAGGAGTGTTTGAACATTGGAGTCGAAGTTCAGTGAACAAGTTCAATATCCACCGAAGATCTGTTTTGGCTGCAGCAATGCTCCTGAACTCAGCCTCAGCACTGGACTTGCTGACAGAATGTTGCTTTCTACTTGCCCAAGAGACCAGATTGGTGCCAAGATAGACACAGAAGCCAGTTGTGGATCGACGGTCATCAACGTCCGAGCCCCAATCTGAATCTGCAAAGGCAAACAAAGTCAAATCAGTACAAGATTGAAAGAAAAGTCCTTGATCAATGGTACCTGCTAAATATCTCAAAATTCTCTTAACACACTTCCAGTGTGAGAGAAGAGGTTTATGCATATAGTGAGAAACCTTATTCACAGCATAGACAATGTCAGGCCTGGTTAGAGTGGCATACTGAAGGGCTCCAACAATTGATCTGTAATGAGTTGGATTATCAAATACATCACTGCCATGAGCTGAGAGTTTAGTACTAGTAATCATGGGAGTAGGCATAGGATGAGATTCATGCATCTTAGATCTAACTAAAAGGTCTTTAATATACTTTGATTGTGATAATATGTAAGATCCTGATGTTGTTTTTGTTGCTTCTATGCCTAAAAAGAAATTGAATTCTCCCAAGTCCTTCAAAGCAAAAATGGAATTAAGTTGTGATATAAGTTGAACAATCTCAGAATTACTATTACAAGTAACAAAAATATCATCAAGATACACTAAAACATACATAGTAGAAGTTTTAGTAAATCGTAAGAACAAAGAAGGATCTGACCTGGTATTTTGAAAGCCAAATCGAGACAAAGTGGAAGCTAATTTAGTGAACCAGGCTCGAGGGGCCTGTTTCAAACCATAAATTGACTTATGAAGTTTGCAAACCTGATTTGGGGAGCCTTGGGGAAAAGAGGGAGGTTGTTGCATGTAAACAGTTTCTTGAAGGTCACCATTGAGGAAAGCATTGTTGAAATTGAATTGTCGAATTGGCCAAGATTGAGAAATTACAAGTGTTAAAATGATACGAATAGTTGCTGGCTTGATGACAGGGCTGAAAACTTGATCATAGTCAATTCCTTCTCATTGATGAAAGCCTTTGGCCACTAGTCGTGCTTTATATTTGAGAATTGTTCCATCGGGATGTCGTTTGATAGCAAAGACCCAACGACAACCTATCACTATGCTATTTTGGACATACAACAAGACTTGCATAGAGATGAATGATTAATATCATTTTTATTCATACGAATCGAAGAAAGATTACAAGAATTAAGTACTGAAGATACAATTTTAGGGGCACAATGACCCAATCTTTGATGCCAGACCTGAAAATCAGTACAAATAGCAGTAAAAGTAAGAGGATTGGATTGAATTTTAGATGATTTAGTTATAGCAACCCTCTCAAATTCATACACTCCTTGCTTAGGTGATCCTTGGAGCAGAATCTAGTGGGTGCCCTGTGATTTTACATAACATGCATTAGGATGAAATTCAAAATAGCAATTATTGTCAACTGTGAATTGATGCACACTGATTAGATTATGAGAGATATCTGGTGCATGAAGTAATTGTTTTAAAATAAATCTGTGATTATTATCTAAAGAGATGAGATAGGAATGACCAATGTGTGCAATAGGAGTTTGAGAACTATTACCTAGCACTATCTGTTCTGCCCCTTGAAAATCCGAAGAGGAGTAAAGATTGGTCTGATCATTAGTGATATGATGTGAGGCTCCCGTATCTGGGAACCAGGAGGATTCAACATCAGATTTAGGTGTTGTAAAATAGGCTCTGGGGTTGTAAAAAGAGTTTGGTGGTGGTGTTACTGAGGATGAGGAATTGGAATTGTTGTTTGAATTTGTGTGAAACTCTGGTCGAACCGATGAAAACATGAAGCTGCAGTGTGTCCAAATCTTTCACAGAGTTGACATTGAGGACGATTTGTGGAATTCCAATTCGATCTGCCACCTCTAAAGGTTCTTCCTTGTCCTCTTCTTGCTGCAAAACCTCTACCATTTCCTCTATTGTTGAATTGATAGCTGGTTTGAGTGAAGTTTGATTGTATGATTCCAAGATCAGGTTTCTTGAATTTTTCCAACATACTTTCATGAGAGATCAGTAATGCTTCAGCATCTATTAGACTCAGAGAGTTTGATTTTGACATCATCGAGATGTAGACTTTGTATTCTTCATTTAAACCCTCAGTAATGGCTTCAAAGTGCTCATCAAGTGTTAAATGATGACCCATGGCAGCTAAAGAATCAGCAATTTTTCTAATTTTCTTGAGGTACTCACTAGCTGAACTTCCTCCTTTCTTGATGCTTTTCAATTCTGTCCTCAATTGCTTGATTTTGATTTTCGAAAATTTTACAAAGTGCTCTTGAATTCTTTCCCACATCTGATAAGCAAATTTTCAACTAATCATTTTTGTTTTGAAAGATTCATCCATGGATTGAAGAAGCCATATAGTGAGAAGATTATCACATTGTTTCTACTGCTTGTAGCTCTTTGAAACTGTGTTGGATGAACAATCTGCTTCAGAATCAAACATGGAGGGGACCAATTCTTTCTGGAGGTGATCTTCAAGATCATTGGCTCCTATTGTGAATAAAGCAAGTTGTTCCCAAGTAAAGAAGCTTGCTTCATCAAGCTTGTCACCAATCGGCATGAATTTCTGAGAATTATTTGTGAGAAGAGGAAGATTGTTAGTCATGGTTAGGGTTTTGGAATATGTGATTTCTGGTGAATTTACTTCTGGATCAGAGTCTTGCTCTGATACCATGTTAGGTACTAGAGATCAAGAGTGAAGAAGATGAAGATTGAAGATGAACGTTGCAGAGGAGATTTTGCAACTAACAATGAAATTGGTATTGTGTATATCATTATTCAATGAAATAGAAGAAGTTTTATATCGTACATGAAATGGGCCACATAAACCCTATATATAGAACTCAATCCTGGCCCAATAACTAATTGATAACAGAGTTGATAGCTAAAACAGAATCTTAACACAATAAATCTTGATTTTCTTGCTTAGTCAAGTTATCTCAGTATTACTATTGTTTATACAATTAACACAAGCTAACACTAACACACTTCACATAACGTAAGTACTTAAGGTTCTTGATAGCCTAGAGAAGGGGGGTTGAATCTATGACCTTCTTTTAAGTTGATTGATTAACCCTTACCAGGAAATGAAACTTTGCTTCTGTTTGGCTGTGTGATGAATTATGCAGGAGACAATTTAGTTTTGTCTCATAAATTGCAGAGAGACAAAATAGTGCAGAGAAGAAGAAAATGCCACCAGCATATATCCTGGTTCAGTTGCTTTGTGTAATGCAACCTACATCTAGTCTCTACCACAACGTTGGTGGAATTTTCACTATACTTTCAAGTTTTACATACACCAATTTTCTAGGACTCAACATAATCCTATCTAGGACAAACCAAACTTCAACATAAGCTTGATTTGGCTAGGCAATATCCTAGGCTCTCAATACACTAAGTGCTTACCCAACTTAGCAAGGGATACATCATATACAAGATGCAAAACAGAAATACAAACAAATAAAAATTTGAAATCAACTTTGACTTTTCTCTCCAATTTCCTCTCTTTGTCTTTTCTCTCTATTTGGCTTTTTCAAATGCCTCACATTTATGCCTTTTCCACTCAAGAGAAAACAGAGAAAGATAAACATTAAAATAGAATAATAGAACAATAAACCATGAAGGAGATGACGATTCACAGCCTTGACACTATTAGATGAACCAACTTCAGAACTCTCTATGATTGTTCTTCATTCTGGCGGTATGTTTCTTTGATGTAGAAACACAGTCCAAAGCGTTAAACTCTCACTGGGAATGCTCTCAGTGTAACTCAGATTCTGGTTCTCTCTCCTTGCCTTCAAATTGAAGTGATTTTTCTATTTGTATAAGCTCTGTCTCAACACCTAGAGCTTACTTCACAAAGTCAGCTTCTTGAATCTAGGGCTAGCTAAAGTCTTTCTTCTTCTTTCTTCCATTAGCCTATAGGGATTTGAAATCAGAGACAAGTAATACACCTTCCTTGAAAACAGATTTTCAATGGATTTGATAAATCCAAACCCTCAGATTTGTACTTTGTCTCCAAGAAACAATTGTAGCCATTGATTCACAGCAGAAGTAAGATGAATTCAGTTTCTTTTCATATGCCCAAAAATGGTATGTGTAGAAGAAGGTAGGTTTCAATCAAGCTATCAACATGCATATAAGTGGAAACAATCTACCTTTATCTTCTGATCAAGCTAGAGGAGTCCTTTGCTTTTGGCTTCATTGATTTGACCTTTTCTTCAAGAAGCTTCTTCCTCTTTTCTTCTCTTTGTTATACCTAAAGGACATCTAGCATTCTAGCTGTTAATTTCTAGCTTTTGAGAAACCACGTGGGTGATGTGAAAGAGAGAAGAGAGAAAAGAGAGAATGTGATTTCGCTGGATTGATGATTCAGATGCAAAATGGAGTTGAATTACTTTAGTTAGCTACCAATTCAAATTGATTAAATGGACTTGGATCACTTCTTGGGCTTGTTATGAATCATGGGCTTGATTCACCAGTTTGTGACCTAAAGCCCTCCTTGATTTCTCATGGAGCCAGCCACTTGTTTCATGGATCTGGACAGTTGGTGGGCTTCTCTTTCTCCTTGTTGCTATATCCAAAACAACATAGATTCCCATCTGAACAAAGCTTTTCTTTATTTCATTGGTTTGGGCTACTACTCAATTATTTTGGGCCTGCATCACTAAATAAAATAATTAAACCCAATTGGATATTTAACCCAATAAATCAATGTTTGTCATCATCATTAAATTAATTGTATTCTTAACTCAAAAATCTCCTCCTTGGTGACAAACATTATATATGAGATAATAATCAAAGGAATTAAATTAGAAAAAGTTTAGAGACTTCCCTTTGATGAATCCAGATTAACTTGATGTGCTCCCCCTCTCTTTCTTAAGGGTTGCTCTCCCTTAATGTATGCTTATCATTTAACTTGAGGATACAAACAATAATGCCAACATAACAATTCAATGCATATATGCTTATCTATAATTCTATGGTTGCACAAAAGTATAATAATTCATACCAGCACATATTGCAAACTATGGCAGCATGTAAGCAACAATACACCGCACAACATAAAGTTCAAATGACTTGAAGTCAACCAAGTTTAGTTCACAAACACAAGATTAATATCCAATAATCTCAGTAAGCCTTATGTTTTATCAAGCCCCATATTACATTTTTCTCCTTCTTTTGTCATCAAGGTGGGAAAAAATAAAATAAAAACAGAACCTGCAAAATAGTGTGTTAGAGGCATATAAAAACTAAATGTTGCATTTTGAAATATAAAAATTGAAAGAGAAATGAAGATCATATTTCATCCAGCAACACCATAGTTATGAGAAAGTAGTACTATCAATACAAAAAAAAATTATCAAATAAAGAAAAATTCACGATGTACAAAGACCAATTCTCGGTAAAAACTCATATGGACCAAAAAGATATTTTCAAAAAACAAAAATAACGACATGAGTAATAAGATTCAAGCATGGTCCATGTCCTTTTCTACACTTCAAAATTCAGATCACTCATATCTTATCCAACAAATATCTCTTTGACCTGCAAAATAAAATTCTCAAACAAGACATTAGCACAATCAAAACAAGGAATCATAATTTAGAATGCCTAAACTTGTTCTTAATTTACAAAACCTGTCTTCAGCCAGAGGTTTAGTAAATACATCAGCCAATTGTTCCTTTAATTTAACAAATTAAATACTTATATTTTCTTTTTGAACATGTTCCCTAATTGAGTGAAATCTCACTTCAATGTGTTTTGTTCTAGAGTGCAAAACAGGATTTTTAGAAATATTAATTGCACTCATGTTATCACAAAACAAGAGAATATTATTAGCATTCAATTTATAATCAGCTAATTGTGTTTTCAACCACAACAATTGGGAACAGCAAGAAGATGCAGCAATGTACTCGACTTCTGCAGTGGAGAGAGCCATTGTGGATTGCTTCTTACTTGACCATACATTCAAATATCTTCCCAGAATATAGCATATGCCATATGTACTTCTTCTATCTACTCTGTCTCTAACAAAATCTGCATCACAATAATCAACTACAGAAAATTTATCAGACCTAAGATACCATAAACCATAGTTAGATGTGCCATGTACATATCTAATGATTCTTTTTACTACAGAAAGATGTGATTCTTTAAGTTATGATTGGAATCTAGAACAAATTCTAACACTTTGCACAATATCAGGTCTAGAGGATGTAAGATACATGAGAGCACCTATCATACCTCTATACCTGGTCTCATCAACATCTTTCTCAGTTTTACCCTTTTCTAACCGAGAGTTTGGATACATGGGAGTATCCATAGGGTTGGCATTCTCTATTCCAAACTTTTTAACTAGTTCCTTAGCTCTTGATGAATGAAAATACCATTTGAAGTTTATTTAATTTGAAGCCCAAGGAAAAAGTTAAGTTCCCCCATCATAGTCATGTCAAATTCACTAGTCATGAGTTTTCCAAAATCAGTGCAAAGGGATCATCGATTGAACCAAATATTATGTCATCAACATAAATTTGAACTAGAATAAAAGAATCATTATAATTCTTAATGAATAAAGTAGTGTCTGTGGTGCCTCTTTGAAAATCATTTTTCAAAAGAAAAGAACTAAGCCTTTCATATCAAGTTCTAGGAGCTTGCCTTAAACCATAAAGTGCTTTGGAAAGCTTAAAAACATGATTAGGAAATTCTTTGTTTTCAAAACCAGGGGACTGTGCCACATACACTTCTCTATCAATCACACCATTTAAGAATGCACATTTCACATCCATTTGAAAAAGTTTAAAACCACAATAGGCAGTATAAGCAAGGAGAAGTCTTATAGCTTCCATTCGCGCCACAGGAGCAAATGATTCATCAAAATCTATCCCTTCCTCTTGATCATATCCTTGTGCCACCAATCTAGCTTTGTTCCTTGCTATGCTTCCATCCTCATTCAGTTTGTTCCTGAAAATCCATTTAGTACCCGTCACTTTCTTTTCAATTGGATCTGGTACAAGAGTACACACTTGATTCTTCTCAAATTGCTATAGCTCTTCCTCCATGGCTTTGACCCAAGAAGGATCACCTAGAGCCTCTTTGATAGTTTGAGGTTCAATTTGAGAGAGAAGTGCCAAATTGTTTTCTTTCGGTACTCTTCTTGTTGAGGATCTTGTAGTGACACCTTGAGAGGGATCCCCAATGATGAATTCTTGAGGATAGTTCTTTAGAAATTTTCATTCACGGGGTCTTGATGATTTAGGAGCAGATTCAGCGTGAGATTGTTCAGTTTGGTTGACATTCCCGAAAATTTCATCAGTTGCAGGAGATAAAATCAAATTGTCTCTTGCAGAATTGTTTGCATCAGCTGAGACAGAGGCAGATTGCACAGATTCAGATTGGTCTTGATTAAGGGCTTCACTCATGTTATTTTCCACTTGATTTCCTGCATCACAATCTTCTAAAACACTTGGAATAGCATTAGAATCACAAAATGTAACATGTATAGATTCCTTAATTATTTTAGTATCTTGATGGTAGACTCTATAAGCTTTGTAGTTGTGGAATAACCAACAAAAATATATTCATAGGCCTTTGGATCAAATTTTCCTAAATTATTTTTGGTATTTAAAACAAAGCACTTGCATCCAAAGATATGAAAATATTTTAGATTTGGTGGATTTCCTTTTCATAGTTCATAAGGAGTTTTCTTTAAAAACTTCCTAACGATGGTTCTATTCAAAATGTAGCATGCTGTATTCACGGCTTCAGCCCAAAGAAACTTAGGAACTTCACTTTCACATAACATGGTCCTTGCCATTTCTTGAAGATTTCGATTCCTTCTCGCAACAACACCATTTTGTTGTGGTGTTCTTGGACAAGAGAAATGATGTGAAATTCCAAGTTCATCACAAAAGGATTCGAAAAATTGATTTTCAAACTCTTTACCATGATCACTTTTAATCAAGGTTCTGAAAAACAGTTCGAACCGGTTGGTCAAACCGGTTAAACCATGAACCGATAGAAATTCTGGTTCAGACTAATGACAAAATCATGAGATTAGAAAACCGACGTCAAACCGCCAAACCGGAAAGGAACCAATCAGTCGAATCGAACCAAACCGTGATCCGGACAGTTTTTGGAATTTTACCAAAACACCGCCGTTTGGCCTTTCCATTTAACCCAGCAACCCTAACTTAGTAACCCACTAACCCTTGCTCCACACAAGACACAATGGCAGAGGACTCCCTCTCCCTCCCTCACCCTCGAGCTCGTTGATGATTTGGAATTAGTGTTGATTTGAAATTTCTCAAAATAAGAATCTTTTTGTTGCAAGTATAGCCAAATCAACAACTAACTCTCAACATCAAAGTTTAGTTTTTCCAAATTCAAATCTAAACTGAGAGTAATGAAACCTCGGGTCGTTCTTCCTAGGAATGCAATTGAAGTGTTACGCTCTCAGTTGTGAGCAGAAAAAGTGTTTTGTGCAATCAAAAAATAAAAGATTAAAAGAACTAAGAGATGAAAGAACTAAGAAATGATCAAAATTGGAGTTAAAGCACTTAAAAGGGAAGATGAGATCAAAACTTAGTGAAAATGCTAAAATGCATAAAAGAGCCTTGACTTGGGAATGAGAGTCCAAGGAATCCTATCATCGCCATAACCACAACTATGGCAACTATGATGAGTCAATCTCGCTTAGTTAACCCCTAACATAGAGGAGTAGGTCAAGCAAGCATAATTGACCTTAATCCATAAGTCCTAGCTAACTTACCAAACTAGTTAGTAAAAAGCTAGCGTCAATGGAAACAAGAGTCAATTAACTACCCAAGAATTACCACTAAATGTCGGACATTATGACTCTAGTATCCTAGGAACTCAAATCCCAAGCCAAGGTGTGAAAATCTACTCAAAATTACCAAGTGTCATTTTCACAAACACTTGGTGGGCATAAAACCAAAACATAGTGATAAACCACTATTTTATGGTTTATATTATGTTTAATTGTGTGGTTTTATCATGATCTTTACCCACTTATTCATTAAATAAGCATGCATTTATAATTCCTTCCTAAAGATATTGCATGATTGAAAACTTGCTTCCTAGAGACTTTTAATTATGTATTTTATTTCTCCTTTATTCCATTCGATGCCGTGATATGTGCGTTAAGTGTTTCAGGCTTTATAAGGCATGAATGAGTTGGAGATTGGAAAGGAAGGTTGTAAAAATGGAAGGAACACAAGAAATTGAGGAGATGACCAGCGAGAAGTGACGCGGCCGCATGGATGACGGGACCGCGCGGAAGAGAGGAAATCGCAGTGACGCGGCCGCATGGATAACGCGACCGCGCGACATGGAATAGCACGAGTGACGCGGCCGCATGGACGACGTTCCCGCATGGCTAAGCGAAACGCCGAATTACTTTTATTTTCAATTAATCTTTTGATCACTATTTATCATGTCTTTCTTTAATTTCCTTTCTTATGTCATGAATTTTACATTTACAATGAGCAAGTAGTTCCCTAACTTGATGGGGAGTTGATTGAAAGGAATCCTTGTGTTGGGATGCTCAAGAGAAAGATTGTAATCGGGTTTATTGTTGGATTGCTCTCTAGTCGCTAACACCAATCCTCCCAAGAGCGGATTGGAACTTGTGGATAGAAACAGCATTCCAACTTGTTTGACTTTCCCTTACCTAGTAAGGGACAACTAAACATAAATACCCTCAATTGTCAATTAATCTTGAGAGTACTCCAACAAGAATAGGGCTTCCAGCTAATCAACTCCCAGTCAAGGCTTTTATTTAAATTTATATAAATTCTCTAATTTAATTATCTACCATTCAGCTCAAACCTTTTTGAAAATATCTGATTAATAAAATAGCACACTTTTCTGCAACTCGTTGGGAGACGACCTGGGATCCATACTCCCAGTATTTTAATTTTAATTTCTGTGACACCCTTCTAAATTGATAAGCGGATTTCGGGTTGGTTGAGAACTATACTTGCAACGCATATTTTATAATCATTCTTAACTCGCCAATTTCCGCCACCATCAATTTTTGGCGCCGTTGCCGGGGAGTTGCAATAGAGTGCTAAAGTTATTGATTGGATTTTATTTATTTGCATTTTATTTTATTTTACTACTATGAGCTGCTTGTTTCTTTCGTTGGATGACGCGTTCGCTTCCTGATCCAAGCTTGCTAATATTCGATCCTGAGATTGAAAGAACTATTTCACGAATAAGGCAAGCTCGGCGTCGGTTAGTCCTCTTTGAGGGCGGATCTGA
This sequence comes from Arachis hypogaea, assembly GCF_003086295.3. Taxonomy (NCBI): domain Eukaryota; kingdom Viridiplantae; phylum Streptophyta; class Magnoliopsida; order Fabales; family Fabaceae; genus Arachis; species Arachis hypogaea. Next base: position 30,582,453 of record NC_092047.1, on the reverse strand, counting down.
AATGTCACTTGAGAAAGAAACCATCCCCCGTTCTACTGATTTGGTTGTTTTATGTACAGGTAACATGGCAGCAACCAAAAGAGTTACCATCCAGGAGGAAGGAGCCCCTGATTTTACAATGTAACCATTTCAAGCGCATCACCCAGCGGTGGCTACAGACTTTGAATTAAAGACCGCACTGCTCAATTTGATGCCCAAGTTTCATGGCTTACCTGCTCAAGAGCCTTTCAAGCACCTGAGAGATTCTCAAGCAGCCTGTTCTACTGTCAGGCGTGATGGTGCAGATGAAACTTCAATTTTACTGAAAGCTTTCCCGTTTTCTCTTGAGGGGAAGGCAAGAGAGTGGTACTACACTCAACCAGCAGCAATTGTATCTAACTGGGATACACTGAGAAGAGAATTCTTGGAAAAGTTATTTCCAGCTGAAGTTACTGATAAACTGAGGAAAGACATTTCCATGATTGTTCAGGATGACTCTGAAACTCTTTATGAGTACTGGGAGCGCTTCAATAACCTTCTGAAAGCTTGCCCCCCACCATATGATTGACAAGATAGTGTTACTCGACTACGTCACTCAGGGCATGAGGCCCCAAGATAAGACCACATTGGAAAGTGCTAGCAATGGGTCTATGAAAAAGTACAAGACCACTGATGAGGCATGGCAATTGATCAGTGACTTAGCTGAATCTACTAGGAATCACAGGCAGAAACAAGGCCGTTCAAAAGTCGTTGCAGAAGTATCCTCTAGCAGAGAGACTACTGCTCTAACTCAGAGTATCTGTGAAATGACCAACTTGCTGAAGCAAATGCAATTGAATCAACAACAAGTTCAGCAAGCTCAACCTTCTCCAGCACAGCAAAACCAACAGTTAGTCCCACAGAGAGTTTGCAAAATCTGTGCTGATTACAGCCATTATACTGATGAATGCCTGCAGCTCCAGCAGGAAGACAACACCATGGCAGCCACTCATAACTTCTATGACCGCCCCAATCAAGGGTACAATCAAGGTGGCAACTACAACCACGGATGGTAGGATAATTCTAACCAGAATTAGAGGGACAACAACAACAGAGGAGGCAGAGATAATCAGGAATATCAGAGGTGGAATAATAACAACAACAGGCAGCAGAATCAGAATCAGCCTTACAGAGCACCCCACCTAAGGCAATCCTAAGAACCACAGAATACCCTACAGCAAACCTCTCAAATTACTTATCCTTCTTTATCTGCCAATGATGACTTACTACAATCTATTGATCGGAGATAACAGACCATGGAAAATAACATTAATTCCACTCTAAATGGTCTGAACGCTACTTTGCAGGCTCTTGTCTCCCAAATTGGGTCAATGAACAACTCCAATAACCAACCTTTGAGCTCTAGTGGAATTCCCTCTCAACCATTACCAAATCTCAATGGTGGTATTAATACCATCACCCTGAGGTCCGGAACCACACTGTAAGAGAGGAGTCAAGAAGAGCCAAATCCATCAGAACACGCCTCAGCTGAAGAGGTAGTGGAAATAGAAGATGTTGAAGAGGAAGAAGACATATATGACATAACTGAAAAAGAAGAAGTTCAACCACAAGAGGAAGCATCAAAAGGCACAAACACTGCAGAAGACACCACTCCTATTCCATTTCCACAACTTGCAAGGAAGCCCAGGAAGCAACTGGAACCTGATCCAAAAATGGTAGAGATATTCAAAAAGGTTGAGGTAACTGTTCCTCTATTTGATGTTATTCAACAGGTACCTAAATATGCAAAGTTTCTAAAAGATTTATGTATACATAAGGACAAAATTAATGAATTAGAAACTATTCCTTTAGGAAGTTTCATATCTGCTTTAATGGGTGGTTTACCTGAAAAGTGTAGTGACCCAGGTCCTTGTATGGTTAATTGCACTATTGGTGGTGTAGTATTTTATGATTGCATGTGTGATTTAGGAGCATGTGTAAGTATAATGCCTTTGTCTATATATGATATTTTGAGGCTCCCTCCCTTAAAAAGGTCGGCAGCTCGTTTTGTGTTAGCAGACAAAAGCATTATCACAGTGGCTGGAGTTGCTGAAGATGTATTAGTGGGCATTAAAGGGCTCACATTTCCCATTGATTTTTATATCCTGGAGATACCCCAAAATGACTCAGACAAGCCATCATCAATCCTACTCGAAAGGCCATTCCTGAAGACCTCAAAGTTTAAATTAGATGCTTTTTCAGGAACATACTCTTTTGAAATAGATGGCCGAGTAGTGATCTTCAATCTGAATGGAGTTATGAAGCACCCACCGGAGGATCACTCTATCCTCAAGTGTGACATTATAGATGAAACCGTGGCTGAAGTCCATAAGGAGGAATTTGAAGAGAAGCACACAGGACAAGGTCCAAGTGTGGGGACATTCTCAGAGGACAATGACAGTGCTTTACCACTGTTACCAGCTCCAGACAACCCAGAGCCTGAACATGATCAGAAGTTAGAATTAAAACTCCTTCCTCCACACCTCAAATATGCTTACCTGGAAGATGGGCAGAAGTTTCCGGTTATCATTGCAAGGGAACTCACTACTCAACAGGAAGAGCAGCTACTTGGTGTGCTGAGGAGGCACAAGAAGGCAATGGGTTGGAGTTTGGCAGACATAGTAGGCATCAACCCTCAAGTCTGTGAGCATAGAATATTTTTAGAAGAAGGAGCAAGACCTGTCCGTCAACCCCAGAGAAGACTGAACCCCACTATCTTAGAGGTTGTCAAAAAGGAAGTGACCAGACTACTAGAGACAGATATTATCTATCCCATCTTAGACAGTGAATGGGTAAGCCCAGTACAAGTGGTGCCAAAGAAGTTTGGTCACTGCAGTGAAGAATGAGCATGGAGAGCTCCTGACAACCAGAGTTCAGAATGCCTGGAGGGTCTGCATTGACTACAGACGCCTCAACCAAGCAACCCGTAAGGATCACTATCCTCTTCCATTCATTGGTCAAATGCTGGATCGCCTGTCAGGTAAATCACATTATTGCTTTTTAGATGGTTACACAGGTTATTTCCAGATTCATATAGCTCCTGAGGATTAGGAAAAGACCACGTTTACATGTCCTTTTGGGACTTATGCTTACAAGAGAATGTCCTTTGGCTTGTGCAATGCACCAACTACTTTCCAAAGGTGCATGATGAGTCTTTTCTCTGATCTTATTGAGGACTGTATGGAAGTTTTTATGGATGATTTTAGTGTTTATGGAGATTCCTTTAGCCTTTGCTTAGATGGATTATCTAGAGTATTAGATAGATGTGTCAGTACAAACCTTGTATTAAATTTTGAAAAATGTCACTTTATGGTCAAACAAGGGATTGTACTAGGACATGTTGTGTCTAATACTGGCATTTCTGTAGATCCAGCAAAGGTGGATGTTATTTCTAGTTTACCTTACCCCTCTTCTGTGAGGGAGGTCCGCTCTTTCCTTGGCCATGTAGGTTTTTACAGGAGGTTCATTAAGGACTTCAGTAAGGTAGCACTTCCCTTATCCAGATTACTGCAGAAAGATATTGAGTTTGAGTTCAGTGAAAATTGCAAACAAGCGTTTGATAAGTTGAAGACCGCACTGACTCAAGCCCCAATTGTAAGAGGACCAGACTGGAGCCAACCATTTGAAATAATGTGCGATGCTTCCAACCATGCCGTAGGAGCAGCACTGCTCAGCGTGAAGGTAAGGATCCTTTTGTTATTGCTTATGCGTCTAAAACATTAGATGCCGCTCAGTCTAATTACACTACTACTGAGAAAGAGCTTCTTGCTATTGTTTTTGCTCTGGATAAATTCCGAGCCTATTTACTTGGTACTAAAGTAGTAGTGTATTCAGACCACGCAGCTCTAAAGTATTTATTATCTAAAAAGGAGTCCAAACCAAGGCTTATACGTTGGATACTGCTATTACAAGAATTTGATTTAGAAATTAAGGATAGGAGTGAAAACCAGAATTTAGTGGCAGACCACCTGAGTCGCCTTGAGCACATTACAGATGACTCCACTCCTATAGCTGATAATTTTCCATTTGATAACCTGCAAGCAGTATCTGAGATAGTCCCTTGGTATGCACCTGTAGCTAATTATCTAGTTAGCCGCACCTTTCCTCCAAACTTTTCTAAGCATCAAAGAGACAAGCTGAAAAGCGAGTCTAAATATTATATATGGGATGACCCATATTTATGGAGATGTGGCGCTTACCAGGTAATTAGACGATGTGTGCCTCAATCAGAATTCCAGTCCATCTTAGAGGCCTGTCACTCATCTGAGAGTGGAGGACATTTTGGCCCTCAAAGAACTGCTAGAAAAATCTTAGACTGTGGATTCTAGTGGCCTACTCTTTTTAGGGACGCTGCTGAATTTTGTAGATCTTGTTTTCCATGCCAGAAATTTGGTAATATATCCAGGAGGGATGAGATGCCTCAACAGATTATGCTTTTCTGTGAAATTTTTGATGTTTGGGGCATTGACTTCATGGGTCCATTTCCAAATTCTAATGGTTATTTCTATATATTGTTAGCTGTGAATTACGTTTCCAAATGGGTGGAAGCAATTCCTACCCGCAATGATGATGCTAACACTGTTGTTCCCTTTGTGAGAAACCATATTATTTGTCGCTTTGGATCACCACGAGCAATCGTGAGCGATCAAGGCACCCATTTTTGTAACAGGAGACTAACAGGACTAATGAAGAAGCATGGAATAATTCATAAGGTTGCAACAGCCTACCATCCTCAGACTAATGGGTAAGCCGAGGTGTCAAATAGAGAGATAAAGTGTATCTTGCAGAAGATAGTCAAACCTCATAGAAGAGACTGGAGCACCAGGCTACAAGATGCACTTTGGGCGTACAGAACAGCATACAAAACACCCATTGGGATGAGTCCTTTCCGCTTAGTTTATGGAAAAGCTTGTCATCTCCCTGTTGAAGAAGAGCACAAAGCCTTTTGGGCAGTAAAGGAATGCAACATGGGAATTGAGAAAGCCAGAGCTGAAAGGAAATTGTAACTTCAGGAACTGGAGAGCCTTCGCCTAGAAGCTTATGAGAACTCAAGACTATACAAGGAGAAGATGAAGGTTGTACATGATCAGCACATCAAGAGGAAAGAGTTCCAACCTGGGGACTTAGTCCTCCTTTATAAATCTCGATTGAGGCTCATGCCAGGCAAGTTGAGATCAAGATGGGAAGGTCCATATAGAGTAGAGAAGGCCGAACCGTACGGAGTCTATCACCTAAGTCATCCTTCAAGCTCTCAACTTATCAAAGTTAATGGACATCGTTTAAAGCTGTACCATGGCGAGAAGCTGAAGAAAAACAAGGATCTTGAGATCTTCCTCTTGGAAGATCCCCACATAGCCGAAGACTGAGCTAGTGGAGCGTCCAACTTACGGACGTTAAAGCAAAGTGCTAGGTGGGAGACAACCCACCATGGTATGATCGTTCTTTTCCTTATTTTTAATTTTCTTATTCAAAACTCTTTTCTTCATTACTACATTTCGTGCATCTGCATTTGCATATTTTTAATTAAAAAAAAAATTCACGCGACGCGTCCGCGTCGCAAGGAGATGGGAAACAATAATAATATGGACAGAGAGTTACGCAGGAGCAGGGCTGGAGGCGTGCCAATGGTACAAATCACCCCACGCGACCGCGTCATATGGGAATAATGGCCTCCCACGCGACCGCGTGCCCCACGCGGCCGCGTGACCAGGATTTCGACGTCAAAGTGGTGCACGACCGAAAGTTGTGCGAGAGTGGTGCTGGATTGGTGCTGAACGCATAATCCTTCCCACGCGGCCACGTGAGCGACGCGACCGCGTCATATCCTTCTGAAAGCCCACTCACGCGATCGCATGCCCCAGGCGATCGCGTCACCCAAAATTTGGCACTAATATGATTTTGAACAGAGAGTTGTGCGAGTGCGAGGCTACCCTCGCGCCATTAGCCTAAAAATGGGTCACGCGACTGCGTGACCGATGCGACCGCGTCAATCAGTTTCAACGCAAGTCGCGCGACCGTGTGCCTCACGCGACCGCGTCGCTTGCGTCGCACAGTTTTCCTGATTTGCCAATTATCTTATCCTTTTCTCCCCAAATCCTATTTTCTTCTTTCCCTCCTTAATTCTTTTTCTTCCTTCTTCCTTCTTTCTCACTCTTTACACTTTTTCTCTCTCACCCCCCATTAACAAGGTTTTTTTCTTTTTCTCATTCTCTCCTTACTTTTCTATTATTCTTCTTATTTTTATATGGCATCTTCTTCTCTTTTCTTTTTCCTTCATTATTCATATTTTCTTTTTTTCTTTCTTTTTCCTTTTTACTTGGTGTTATCAATTTATGTGCGTCATTATTTATTATTATATGCTTGTGGATAGTTGTAAATTTGTTTGACAATTATATATTACTTTTTAAGGGATTACTTGCATGTTCAAATTCTTATTTTCAAGAGCTTCTTCTACATGCATGCTATGTGTTTGTGAAAAAGTCCATATGGCATTATGAACTTCTCTACATTTTTCTACTCTAATATTCAATGCTTGCTTTTCACAAATTCCCTTTACTATTTTATCATTGAAATTAATTGTCAATACAAACGTGATAGTTAGTTACGAGTGATAACATATTTAAATTGGACATTGAATGCCTAATCTATGCTACTCATGCCTTTGCCTGCATGCCAATAAACCCCTTGTATTTATTTGTCCCCATATGCACTTGCTATATTTCCATTGATGAACTTTTCACATGCAGTCCGGACCATGTGTTAACGTCATTCTTCTTTATTGTGCATTGATTATCACTTACATCACCCTCTTCCTTGCTTTACCCCTTTAAATTTAATTTACTTTCTCTTCCCTTTTTCAGGATGGCCACCAAGAAAGGAAAGGAGAAAGCTACCCCCAAACAACCAGCAAGAAGAGGTACAAAAAGAGCATTAGTGGCAAAACCCTCTTCAACTGCGGTAAAGCCCTCAACAAAGAAGATTAAGAGGATTATAAAGGTTGATGATAAAGAAAAAGCCTTCCCAGTAAGGGACACTGCGCGATTTCCCAATCGCTACTGTGAGCAGATGTTCCCCATCCTGGCTGAAAGGAGTTACAACAATGAATACCTTCTTCTCCTTCCGCCCAATATTGCTACCTTTGTTGAGCCGCAAATTTTCCGAAGACAATGGGGTTTCCTACAGAGACAGCCAAGGCAAGTCAATCTTTCTTGGGTAGTCGAGTTCTACTCCAACTTCCACCTGCCGACCCTGCAGTCTGTCTATGTCCGTCAGAAGCAAGTCCCCATTACTGAAGAGGTCATTCAAAAAGCTCTCGGTCTTCCCCCTGCCCCAGAAGGACTGGATGCCTTTCAAGAAGCCGCACTCAAGCGCCAGATGTACCAATTCGACTGGGACGCTGTTCTCAGAGTTATCGCACTACCTGGCAGCAGATGGATTTACGGATACCATCGTACCCGCCCTAAGGGAATTTCGGCTTCAGCACTTACCTTGGAGGCTCGCGTATGGGCACAGATCATGTCCCATTACGTCTTTCCGAGCACTCACGAATCCTCTTTCACTGCGGACATGGCCGTTCTTCTATGGTGCATCCTTACAGACCAACCTCTGAACCTACCAAGACACATCCGGAATGCCATGAGACACGTACAAATCACGGGCAACTTACCTTTTCCCGCCCTGGTCTCAGATCTTGTCTCAGCCGCCGGAGTCTCCTACAGAGCTGGGGACACCAAAGCCATGCTTCCACGGGATGATCAGTATGTCCCCAACGGGAAGTACCTTAGACTTCCAGCAGCCACTATCAGCCAACCTACTGAACCAGTTGAAGATATTCCTTCTTCAACACCACAAGCACCTACAACAGCCCAACTGCTCCATCAGATACTTGAAAAGTTGGATCGGCATGAACAGAAAGCTAAGATGCGAGAGCGCCGTAACAAGCGCCGATTCACATACCTCAAGGAGCTGATTATGGGAAAATTCAAGGACTCAGACACTCCGGACTCCACTTCTTTTACCAGCACAGGGAGCCATGATGGTCTCGACTGTGGAGATACTGCTACCAGCCCACCTTTGTTCTTGACAGATGGCACCGAGGACGGTGCAAAGCCTTAAGTGTGGGGAGGTCGGTCAGTACCTGACTTCCGGAGGTAATTTCTCTTCCCTAGCACCAATAAATTAGGATATTTAGTTAGATTTTTCTTTTATAGAATAGGATAAATTGCATAGTAATAGATTAGTTGCATGCATGTTCTGCTTGATTGAAAAGACAACAAGTTTCTTCTAAGACCCTATCTTTGGAATAAAATTTCACTAATTTTAATTAAAATTTTCATGATAAATTTGCTTGAAGTTGTATTTGGAACATGATTTTTGAGCTAAAGAACACACAACCTGTGAGATTTGAGCCTTTATGAATGGTTACATTATTTAACCATAATTATTTTATTCTTGTGTGTTTACTTCTCTATGATTGTAATCTATATTTTGTTTCATCCTATATGTCCAATGTTTATTATATTTATATGTTTGCATATGATTGAGGCCATCATTTATTTAGTTTACTTATCCAAATTAAGCCTACCCTTTCAATTGCCTTTGTTAGCCACTTTGAACCTTTAAATCCCATTTGTTCTATATTTTACCACATTACTAACCTTAAGCAGAAAAACAATTATATATCCCAAATTGAATCTTTGGTTAGCTTAAGATAGAATTGTGTGTGTTATTTAAGTATGGGAAATTGTGGAAGCAAAAGATAATAGGGAAATGTGTCATGATAATATACTGGGAATTTGGATACCTACTCATGAGAAACTGTAAGAATTAAAAATCTATGTGCATTGATAAGCTATGTTATTTTTATGTTTCTATGTTTATGGAAAAAAACCCAAAAATATTCAACAAATAAATAAGGGGACAAAATTGCCCCAATGCTAAGTCAAGCATTCAAAGATCAACGCATGTATGATAAAATTTAAATAAAAAGTTGAAACATGAGTATGGAATGTGAAAGGAAATTTCTCTAGGTATGAATTCTAATGTTATATAGAATATATATAGGTTATGTTAAAGCTTGGGTTAATTAAAGATTTAATTTATAAGCTTACTTAGCCATATATGTATCCTTACCCTTACCTTGGCCCCATTACAACCTTGAAAAGACCTCATGATGTTTGCATTGGTATATTAAATGTTGTTGATTGGTTAGGAGAAGAACAAAAAAAAAATTAGAGAGCATGATTAGAGAAGGATAGAGTGATGACCCTATACACTAGAGAGACTAGAGTGTACATACATCATCAGTGAGGGTTCCATGCTTGAATTTTTATGTTCTCTGCTTTCATGAGCTATCTTCTTGTATTTTTATCTGTTCTTACTATATAAGAATTGAGTTAGTGGAATTTGATTTGTAATTGTTTTGAAGAGCTTATTTACTTTTGATCAAGTGGACAAAAAAATCATATAGTTGCATTCATACATATATAGGTTGCATTTGCATTGCACAGGTTTTACATGTTCCCACTCATTTATTTTATCTCCTTCAACTAAGCATGAGGACATGCTAATGTTTAAGTGTGGGGAGATTGATAAACCACTATTTTATGGTTTATATTGTGTTTAATTGTGTGATTTTATCATGATCTTTACCCACTTATTCATTAAATAAGCATGCATTTATAATTCCTTCCTAAAGTTATTGCATGATTGAAAACTTGCTTCCTAGAGACTTTTAATTATGTCTTTTATTTCTCCTTTATTCCATTCGATGCCGTGATATGTGCGTTAAGTGTTTCAGGCTTTATAAGGCATGAATGAGTTGGAGATTGGAAAGGAAGCTTGCAAAAATGGAAGGAACACAAGAAATTGAGGAGATGACCAGTGAGAAGTGACGCGGCCGCATGGATGACGCGACCGCGCGGAAGAGAGGAAATCGCAGTGACGCGGCCGCATGGATAACGCGACCGCGCGACATGGAATAGCACGAGTGACGCGGCTGCATGGACGACGTGCCCGCGTGGCTAAGCGAAACGCCAAATGACGCGTCCGCCTGAATGACGCGTCCGTGTGACATGCGCGATCTGCATAATCTGCAGAATCGCTGGGGGCGATTTCGGGCTTTATTTTGACCCAGTTTTCGTCCCAGAAAAGCAGACTAGAGCCAGAGAACATGCAGAAACCAAAAACAACATTCATTCCGCATAGTTTTTAGTTTTTAGATCTAGTTTTACTCCTCCTCTAGGTTTTCTCTCTACACATTCATAGTTTTTAGGATTTGTTATTTTCATTGTTTTTGCATTGGGATATTGAGAAGAGTTATTGCCTCATCAAGACTTCGACATTCTAGTTCGTTCTCTTTACTTGTCTCTTACTCTTCCATGTTCCTTAATTTACTTAATTTTACTATTGGATTATTTTAGCATTTATTAATACAAGAATTATTTTTATTTTCAATTAATCTTTTGATCACTATTTATCATGTCTTTCTTTAATTCCCTTTCTTATGTCATGAATTTTACATTTACAATGAGCGAGTAGTTCCCTAACTTGATGGGGAGTTGATTGAAAGGAATCCTTGTGTTGGGATGCTCAAGAGAAAGATTGTAATCGGGTTTATTGTTGGATTACTCTCTAGTCGCTAACACCAATCCTCCCAAGAGCGGATTGGAACTTGTGGATAGAAACAGCATTCCAACTCGTTTGACTTTCCCTTACCTAGTAAGGGACAACTAAACATAAATACCCTCAATTGTCAATTAATCTTGAGAGTACTCCAACAAGAATAGGGCTTCCAGCTAATCAACTCCCAGTCAAGGCTTTTATTTAAATTTATATAAATTCTCTAATTTAATTCTCTACCATTCAGCTCAAACCTTTTTGAAAATATCTGATTAATAAAATAGCACACTTTTTTGCAACTCGTTGGGAGACGACCTGGGATCCATACTTCCAGTATTTTAATTTTAATTTCTGTGACACCCTTCTAAATTGATAAGCGGATTTTGGGTTGGTTGAGAACTATACTTGCAACGCATATTTTATAATCATTCTTAACTCGCCAATTTCCGCCTACATCACATAGGTAAATGCAAAGAAATATAAAAGCTATGACCAAAATATTCACAAAACCAACTATAAACAAGCAATTAAGCATATAAAAAGCATAAAACATGAAATTCATCAATCAAAACTTCAAGATACCAAAATTGCATATATAAACAAAGTACTTGAACCAAAGAGAAATTGAAAATAAAGATGATGTAATTAAAGAGAAAATTGAGAGTACTTACAATTAAAGAAGCAAAATCCAACATAAAAACTTGCTATAAAATGCTACAATGAACCCTAATTAAAAATCCTAAGAGAGTATTCTACCCTACACTACTCTTACTCCTAAATTAGGTTCTAAAAACTATCTAAGTGAGCTCCTCTTGATATGTGATGTTCACCCCTTCATATAGCATTTAATTTGGCTTCAGCAACTCCAAAATTTGTGCCAGGAAAGCCCCGAATTCGCGAGCCACGTGACTTTTTAATGAAGTCACACGTAGGGACTTGTGCATACGCACACTTGCTGATTTTTGTACTTGTGCGTGGGCACAGGTGCTGATTCTGACCCTTGTGCGTAGGCACAGAAGGTGTGCGTGGGCATAGGCTAAAATGCTTTTCTCCTTTGTTTTCTTCATGTTTTCTCCCTTTTTGCATGCTTTCTTCCACTTCTACCAAACCATTCTTGCCTCTAGGACCTAAAATCTCTCAACAAATATATCACGACATCGAATGGAATAAAAGTGGGAATAAATTGCTCAATTTAAGCACAAAAATGCATGTTTCCACATTTAGGTTCAATTTAGGGATCAAACACAAAAGTATGCTATTTTGGTGAATAAGTGTGAGTTTATGTGATGAAATCCATCCAATTCAAGCCAAAACATATCATCAAATATGGACTCATCAATTCTCCCAAACTTAAACAATAGCATGTCCTCATGCTAAACCAAATAAGGAGAATGATCACAGGGAAACAACTTATTGAGTGCAACTATCTATATGCATGCAAGTATGTATATACTATATATATATATATCTATCTATCTATAGTGTACTATGAATTTGGTGAAAACAAACAATCAAATTCCTAAGCAAGAGTATAGACATATAGGGCTAAACAAAAAAGTAGTTCAATGCAATCAAAATCTAAAGAATTGATTCAAGTTTCAAAATGAAGCAACTTGCAAAAATACATGATAAGAGAGGTGGAAATATAGAATTGAGTAATCGAACCCTCACCGGATGTGTATACACTCTTAATGCTCAGTGTTTAGGGTCAATTCACTCAAGTCTCCTCTAATCATGCTTTCAAGGATTTGCTTTTCATCTAACAATCAACAAACATGTGATGCATGAATGCAAGTATCATGAGGTCTTTAGAAGGTTGTAATGGGGTTGGGGTAAGGGTAAGATGAATATATGGCTAAGTAGACTAAAAGATTGAATCCTTGTAGTTTAAGTATCCAACTCAACTGACATCAATCAAACCACAAAAATGCATTCTAATCACCCATTACTTCTTTTCTTACACATTCATGCCTTAGTTTCTACTCAAAACACATATGCATTTCTTATTCATTTTTTTTCTTTTCTTTGGGGCAACCTTTGTCCCCTATTATTATTTTTTTTTCTTCATTTCATTTCTTCTTCTTTTTTTTTTCAAATTCTTTTTCTTCTTTTATTTTTCTAAGACAAATGCATATGGTTAAAGTAAATTGATACATGAATGTGCACCCATTTTCCAAAGTTTTTCAATAAAATACCCAAAACAAACTTTTATGTCTCTACCAATGCTTTCCAAAATTTTCCCCACACTTAAATGCAACACACTTCTCAACCTAAGCTAATCAAAGATTCTATTCAAGGTAACTCATGGCTTTTTGCTTAAGATTTTGATGTGGTTATAATTAGAACAAAGGGGATTAAAAAGCTCAAAATTGGCTTACAAAGGTAGATATAAGGGTTAGGTCCATATGGGTAAGTGAGCTTAAATACAAAGATGGCCTCAATCATGCTCAATGCATTTAAACATCAAATATTGAAAATAAAGAATCAAGCAAAACCAAGATTACAATCATAGAAGGAGCATAGCACACAATGAACAAAATTTGTGGTTATAATGTGTAACCACTCAATATAAGCTCAAAAACTCACAAGGTATTTTGTTCTATCACTCTTCTATGTTCTATAAAAATTATTCAAGTAAGTTTAAAAATAATTTTCCAAATCAATTCAATAGAACGCCCTAAAATAAAATTCTTGAAAATTTTTGTTGTTTTTTCACCAAAATTTTTCTAGCTCTATTCCTAATTTTCAACAACCAAAAACTAACATGAACAATTAGGACAAAATTAAACTAGGGACTATGCTATTCACATCATCCAATCACAAATTCTATCTATAAAATATATACCATGCAAAAGATGCAAAATGCAATAGATATAAACTATGAATAGTCTAAGATATATGTACTAAAAGAAAATAAAATGCAATAATAAAAAAAACACTCCAAATATTTACAAGAAACATAATAAAAGAAAACAAAAATGAAAGTGCAAAGTGTTCGGAAAAGAAAGTTTATGTCCCAAAAATAGTGAATCCTCCCCCACACTTAAGCGATTGCACGGTCCTCCGTGCATGAAGACAATTCGGGGAGAATGTCTCTAAGTTCCTCCACCTTCAGCTGGCGGATGCGGGGGCTCGGGTTGTAGTAAACTTGCTAAGCTCAATGCATTCTTGGCATCTCCCTCTTCGGCATCCTCCTCCTCTCCCGACTCCTTGCCTTTATGTCTCATCCTCAAAAAGAATGAATAAAGTATAATAAGGAATCATAGGGCAATTAGCACAAAAAGGTAAAGGAGGGAGCAAATATATTGTATGCTTGGAGCAAAAAGAAAACAAACAAGCATTTAATTGAGGAGGTTTGTATAGTGGTGTGGTTTGATAAAAAGATGAGCCATGTGTGTATTCCAATTATGCTCGTGGTTAGAACACACAACGGCCGGTTAAAACGGCATCCACACCGTCAAAAAGTAAGCATGAGTTCATCAATTAAATGGCCTAAGTTGCAACTAAGAGATGAGCATCAATCAGGGACAAGCAAGCTTAGGCAATTACAAGAAGAGTGAATTGAATGTAGAAAATATTGGATATTGAAGGTGTGCAAGTGAAAGCTCAAAATTAATGTAAAATAGCACAACAAATAATAACCAATTCACTAATGAAAATAAACTACTTATTCATCCTTAGGAATAAGGAAATAATCACATGTATAAGGTGCTTGTTACAAAAAGTAACAAGTCTTGATAAGAATCAAGTCAAGTCAACTAAAAAAATGCAAAGCATTAACAAATAACAAATACCTTGTTATGTGATTATATTGACTTAATAACCATGATGAACAAGCAATTCAATTCTATTCACTAAATTCAACATACACTTGTTCAAAATTGCACCAAATAAGAAATTAAATGTCAATTTTCATATCAAATTGGTGCTAGCAACTCAAAGTAAGAAACAAGTACATTATTGAAATCCCAATCCAAAATAACATCATAACCATTCAAAGGTGCACAATTCTTGATTAGAATGCCAAACAAGGATATAGTTTAACCCACATGGTCGCGACAACATATGCATTAAACAAAAAGTTCATTCAGGCATTTAAGCAAACACATGGTATGCGGTGCACATATTCAACAAGTTCAAGCCAAAATTCAAACATCAACAACCCATGAATCAAAGATTGAACACTTGCAATGCAACAAACAAACAATTAAACAAAACTTAACCTACATTACCAATGTTAAATAAAGAAAACAAAAATTAAACAAGCAAATAAACTAAGCATGGAATATTAAAACAAGAAAATTGAAAAGTTGAAGGATGGAAAAGAAAAAGATAGGTAACAGTGGCACTTGTGTTAGCCCTTGTGAGGCTCACGGCGGCAGAGCTTTTCCGGAGAAGAGAAGAAAGAGAGAAGAAAATGAAAGAAGGAAAAAGAAGGAGAAGAAGAAGAAAAGAGAAGAGAGAGAGAGAGAGAGGGAGAGAGAGAGAGAGAGAGAGAAAGAGAGAGAGAGAGAGAGAGAGAGAGAGAGAGAAAGAGAGAGAGAGGGACAAAATAGGGAACTCTTTCTGATTGACGCCCAGATCGCGACCTATGCGTACGCAGACTTGAAAAAAATTGGAGCGTTCATATGCATCGGGTGTGCGAGCACTCCTGGCAGAGAGGGTCTCAAAATGTGTGCGTGCGCATAGTGTTGTGCGCACGCATAGAAGAATTTTTTTTTTTTGAAAAAGGGTAAAAAGACATGTGTGCGTACGCACAAGTTCTGTGTGTACACACAAGGGCAAAAAATTTGGGGGTCCGCGCGCACAGCTTGTGTAAATGCTCCCAACAGAAGGGGTTCTGTGACCAGTGCGTACGCACAGGTCTGTGCATGAGCACAGATGTCAAAATATGGATAAAGTGTGCATGGACACAGGTTGTGCGTGGGCACACTGCCCTGTTTCTGCAAAATTTGCCTCTAAGGCACCAACATGACTTCCAAAACAGTTTTTTTCAAGCCCCAAATCATTTTAAAACCCCAAAAGCACATTATTCCACTAAGATTACCTAATAAAAACCAAAATGCAACTAAATTAAACCTAGAATTCTATCAAACTAAGCTAACAAAAGAGACAAAATTCAATAAGTAAAAGCTAAAAGAAGAGAAAGGTTGGAAGGATATTACCATGGTAGGGTGTCTCCTACCTAGCACTTTGGTTTAAAGTCCTTAAGTTAGACATTTGAGTGAAGCTTGTGTCATGGTGGGTTATGCTTCCACTCATCCTTGAGTCACCACCCATGTTTGCTCTTCGAAAATCCTCCGGGATCCCAAATAAAGTACATTAAGCTCTCAAGTAACCTCAAGCAAGAAATTGGGATCCAAAATTGTTGGTTGTAGAGTTGTATGCCCAGATCCCACACTTTGGTTTCTCTATCATCCTCTTGTTGATTTTCACTTGTGCCCTTGGATGAACAACCTCCCCAAGCACTTTTGAAGCACCCACTTGAATGTTGGACTCCTCCAAATTGGACCTTGCACCACTTATACTTTGAACTCCTTTGGCAACCAACACCCATTTCTTCATTGTTGAACACCCTAAGAAGGATCTTAAGTTGATGATCCGTTTCCAAGATAGCAATTTGATGTGGACCTATGAAGCTCATGGAGGATATTGTCACCCACTCACATTGCCCTTGGATTGGTGTCACTCTTGTAAGCTCTTACATGAAAGCTCCCACTTCTTGGATGTTTTCCTCTTCCTCACCACCCATATATCTCTCAAACTCAAAAGGGGAAGGTTCTTCAAGATTATTGAGGGGGTTGACCAAGGTGGACAAAAAATCATTGATGATGGAATCCACTTCTTGATCAAACTCCCTCAATTCTTCATTTACCTCTTGTGATTCAATTATTTTACCTCCCTCCTCTTGTTGCTCAATTGTTTTACCTTCCTCCTCTTGTGACTCAAGCCTTAACTCCTCTTCTTCTCCTTGAGACTCCACGTTCTCCTTCTCACTACACTCCTTAGTTGATCTTCCACCTTTCTTAAGGGGGATATCTTGATTGCTTGAGTGTAGTAAGGCTAAGCGGTTCACCACTTCGGCTATGGTAGCCATGAATCCCCTTGCTTCCTATGGAACCCTTCTTACTCTTGGAAGAATGCTTGAAGGTCTTGTTGTTCTTGGGGTAAGGGTTGGAGAACTTCACAATTAGGTGGAAGAGAAGGTTCAAAGGTTGGGAGAAAGATTGTGTAGTTGGAGGGTGTGTTATGTAGGTGAGGGTGTTGAGGTGGTGTGTAAGGGGGTGATGGTTCATATGGTTGATAGCAAGATGTATAGACATCTTGATTCCATGGAGGTGGAT
The DNA here is from genome assembly GCF_003086295.3 of Arachis hypogaea. Classification (NCBI taxonomy): domain Eukaryota; kingdom Viridiplantae; phylum Streptophyta; class Magnoliopsida; order Fabales; family Fabaceae; genus Arachis; species Arachis hypogaea. The sequence goes on along the minus strand of NC_092047.1, from coordinate 30,565,471 downwards.
GGTGTGGTGCTTGAAGGTTTGGTGGTTGGGGGTTGTGCATGGGGTATCTTTCATATATTTGGATTTGGTATGCACATTAGGGAGGGTTTGGGGGAGGATTTGGCTCGTTGTAGTATGGGAGAGATTGCTCCTCCCTCCATCGATTCTCCCACTCCTTGATACAATCTCAATTTGAATTCATCATACCCTACAAAATAGTCACAACCAAGCTCCAAGCAACAAGGGTGATATCTCATAAAGAAAGTAGAAAATAAAATCAAAAGACATCAACAAACAAGAAAAACAAACACCTAAGTATTAATAAAAATAACCAAACAACCAAAAAGTAAGCTATTTACAGTATTAACATATTCACAACAACCTAAGATATAACACAAATTGCATCCCCAGTAACTGTGCCAAAAACTTGATGATTTGGAATTAGTGTTGATTTGGAATATCTCAAATAAGAATCTCTTCGTTGCAAGTATAGCCAAATCAACAACTAACTCTCAACATCAAATTTTAGTTTTTCTAAATTTAAATCTAAACCGACAGTAATGAAACCTCGGGTTGTTCTCCCTAGGAATGCAATTAAAGTGTTACACTCTCGGTTGTGAGCAAAAAAGGTGTTTTGTGCAATCAAAGAACAAAAGATTAAAAGAACTAAGAGATGAAAGAACTAAGAAATGATCAAAATTGGAGTTAAAGCACTTAAAAGGGAAGATGGGATAAAAACTTATTGAAAATGCTAAAATGCATAAAAGAGCCTTGACTTGGGAATGAGAGTTCAAGGAATCCTATCATCGCCATAACCACAACTATGGCAACTATGATGAGTCAATCTCGCTTAGTTAACCCCTAACATCGAGGAGTAGGTCAAGCAAGCATAATTGACCTTAATCCATAAGTCCTAGCTAACTTACCAAACTAGTTAGTAAAAAGTTAGCGTCAATGGAAACAAGAGTTAACTAACTACCCAAGAATTACCACTAAATGTCAGACATTATGACTCTAGTATCCTAGGAACTCAAATCCCAAGCCAAGGTGTGAAAATCTACTCAAAATTACTAAGTGACATTTTCACAAACACTTGGTGGGCATAAAACCAAAACATAGGTAAATGCAAAGAAAAATAAAAGCTATGACCAAAATATTCACAAAACCAACTATAAACAAGCAATCAAGCATATAAAAAGCATAAAACATGAAATTCATCAATCAAAACTTCAAGATACCAAAATTGCATATATAAACAAAGTAATTGAACCAAAGAGAAATTGAAAATAAAGATGATGTAATTAAAGAGGAAATTGAGAGTAGTTACAATTAAAAAAGCAAAATCCAAGATCAAAGCTTGCTATAAAATGCTACAATGAACCCTAATTAAAAATCCTAAGAGAGCATTCTACCCTACACTACTCCTACTCCTAAATTAGGTTCTAAAAACTATCTAAGTGAGCTCCTCTTGATATGTGATGTTCACCCCCTTCATATAGCACTCAATTTGGCTTTAGAAACTCCAAAAATTGGGCCAGGAAAGCCCCAAATTTGCGAGCCACGTAACTTTTTAATGAAGGCACACGGAGGGACTTGTGCGTACGCATAAGTTGTGCATGGGTACACTTGCTGATTTCTGTACTTGTGCGTGGTCACAGGGCTATGCGTGGGCACAGGTGCTGATTTTGACCCTTGTGCGTAGGCACAGAAAGTGTGCGTGGGCACAGGCTGAAATGCTTTTCTCCTTTTTTGCATGCTTTCTTCCACTTCTACCAAACCATTCTTACCTCTAGGACTTGAAATCACTCAACAAATATATCATGGCATCGAATGGAATAAAAGTGAGAATAAATTGCTCAATTTAAACACAAAAACGCATGTTTCCACATTTAGGTTCAATTTAGGGATCAAACACAAAAGTATGCTATTTTGGTGAATAAGTGTGAGTTTATGTGATGAAATCAATCCAATTCAAGCCAAAACATATCGTCAAATATGGACTCATCACTCGTCCTTCCTCTCAACGCCAGCGAGCTGTCTCTGTCACTTCCATCTAGCCGCTGAACTGCTCCCGCCGCTGTCGCCAGTTGGAGCCTCGAAGATTATAGTCGCAATCGTGCAGCTCTCCACCATCGTCACTGTTTCAGCTCTGGAAGCAGCATCACCGGACTCGCCTCCTGTCTCCATCGCGCACCTCTATTCCACCGTCGCCAGCATTAGCTCGGTTGCACCGGTCAGTTTTGTTCGCCGATTCCCCCTCTATTTTATACTTTTATGCTTCTAGCTTCTAGGATTTTCTTAATTGTTGAATAATTAATTAATTATTGTTGAAAAATTTGTAAACTTGTTATGGGTTAAATAATTGTTAATTAATCTGTGAATTTTGCTGTTGTTATTGGTTGAATTTTGCTGCTGTTATTGGCTGAACTTTGTTGTGGGTTGCAGTGAAGCACAATCGTCGAGATCGCCTCCTGTCTCCGTCGCGAACTCAGTTCCACCGTGGCCGACGCCATCTCTGTTCCACTGGCCAGCGCCACTCTCCCTGGATCTGCTCTGCTCTGTTCTGTTCTGTTCTATACTTCTAGCTTCTAGGTACTTTTTATTTTTTTATAACAATAATGGTTGAATAAGTATTGTTGAGTAATCTGTGAGGGTTGAATAATTATTAATTAATCTGTGAATAATTGCTGTTGTTACTGCCTGACTACTTAAGCCACTTGGGCAAATCTATTAGTTTATGCTATTATTACATATTCACATTGTATTCCCTCCCAGATCAGAAGCTCACCAATTTTTTAATGCCTTCGGTGATGAATTGCTTCTTTAGATTTATGTTATCTTTTTCTACATGCCCAAGGCCTAGCTAGTCAAATGTTTGTGCAATATGACATATTATTTTCAATATCGATAACATATAAATAACTCTATGTAGGTAGATATGTTAAGTAATAATGTGTATTATACTATATTGTTGCTAACCATTCAATGCATTATCAATTTATTATTCAGATTAGACTCTTATGCATAGAGATAGAGATATAAATCATAAATGCACTTTGTTGTTATGAACCTTGCTGTTGTTAATTAATTCTTGGAATAAAAAACTATGCTCGAATCAGTTGAACCAATAAATTATTGAACCAGTGGCTAGAGCGCTTCAATGACTGGTTCGGTTTTCAGAACCTTGCTTCTAATAGAGACAATTTTTAAATCCTTTTCATTTTGAATTCTTTTACAAAATACTTCACAGGCTGAATGTATCATTTTTATGTGCTAGAAAAAGAACCCAACCAAATCTTGTATAGTCATCCACAATCACTAAACTATAATGTTTGCCACCCAAACTTTGAGTTCTTGTTGGACTAAAGAGATCAATATGTAGCAATTCAAGGGGCCTTTTAGTAGAAATGTATTCCTTTGGTTTAAAAGAGCTCTTTGTTTGTTTTTCCATTTGACATGCATCACAAGTGATGTTTTTGTCAAATCTGATTTTATGAAGACCTTTCACTAAATCCCTTTTAACAAGCTTGTTAATCTGAAACATGCTAGCATGGCCCAATCTTTTGTGCCATAGCCACTTTTCAGAATCTTTTAAGTGAAAGCAAGCTACATTTTGACTCTTTAATTCATCAAGAGTGAGTCCATACACATTATCACACTGTTTAGCTACAAACAACACTTCATTTGATTTTTCACACACAACTTGACATTCTAATTTTTTGAAAATAACTAAATAACCAAGATCACTGAGTTGATTTATGCTCAAAAGATTGTGTTTTAGTCCATCAACTAAGAAAACATTATCAATGAAGGTAGAAAGATTTTTACCCACTTTTCCAATTGCAATTATTTTTCTTTTACCGTCATCCCCAAAAGTCACAAAGCCACTAGCATAGTTGTTGAGACTAACAAAGAAGGTAGACTTCCTTGTCATATGCCTAGAACATCCGCTGTCCAAGTACCATAGATCTTTCTTCCTCTTGGACGCTAGGCAAATCTGCAATCATTTTTAAGTGGCCTTAGGTATCCAAACTAGTTTGGATTATTTGAAGTTAATCCATCTTGGTTGTCCAAGTTTATTAAAATCACAAACAACCTTGTATGTTTTATTTTCCACAATTCTTTTGTCAATAAAACATTAAGGGGAAGAATGACCATTTTTATTGCAATTAGAACAATGATTTTTGATTGCATGATACTGAAAGTTATCAATATTATGATGTTGAAATTGATTTAATGTTTGGTGCTAAAAATGATTAAAGGTTTGAAATTTTCTGGTTGTTGAGTAAGGTGCCTTTCTTTTATAAAATTGATTTTTAGCAACTGCACCTGTTTTTGCAACATATCCCAAACCAGAATTATTTGAAACAGATTTGGTTCTTGAATATGAGGCACTCTTGTTAAAGTGTGGTTTTTCAAAACAAACCTCATTGTTAGTGAAAAAATCATGACCAAAATTTTTTGACAATGGTTTGGTCTTTGAAGATGATGCATTTTTATCAAAAAATAATTTTTCAAAACTAGCATGAGTTTTAATTGAATAACTCAAACCAGAAATTTCAAATGAAGGTTTTGTCTTTGAGTTTGATGCTTCGGTTTTAGTGAATGGTTTTTCAAAAACTGCATCATCCTTTATCACATAACCCAAACCAGATTTTTCAAATAATGGTCTTTGATTAGCAAGTAATTTGTCCAAGTTGCTGGAACTGTGTGCAAATTTTGCTAAATCATTATTCAACCCTTTAATCATTTCATTTAATCTTTCATTTTTCGCAATCAATTCTTGTGAAGCGTCCGTGTGCTTTCCTTTGAATTTTTCAATTTCAGATTTTAAAAATCTATTTTCTTCAACAAGATCAAAAGCACATTTGGTCTCCTTTACTTTTTCTTTTAAAAACTCATTTTCAGCTTTCAAAACTTCATTTTCAGATTTGCATTTGTTATATTTCTTCAGCAATTTTTTGGAATGGTAAGGGAGATCATCACAATAACATGTAATTCTTCAAGAGGTAAGTCATAGTAATTTACCTCTTCTAATTGATCATCACCAGCCATGAAACAGACTTGAGCTTCATATTCAGAGTCATCTTCCTCATCTGAATCATTCTCTAGATCCTCCCAAGAAGCCATGAGCACTTTCTTCTTTTCTTTCTTAGCCTTGTCCTCTTTCTTGAGTTTTGGACAGTTAAACTTAAAGTATCCTACCTCATTGCAGTGATGGCAAGTGACCTTGATAAGATCCTTCTTTTGCTCCTTTGAACTTGATCATTTGTACTTCCCTTTGCTCCTCATTAGCCTTCTTAATCTCCTAGCAAAAAAGACAAGTTCGTCATCTAAAAAATTGTCACTTGAATCACTCTCCCTAGACTCAACTTTTGATTTTAGGGCCACTCCTTTTTTCTTTGTGTCTTGGCTAGTGTGCGTGGCTTCATATGCTAAGAGTTTCCCTCTCAACTCATCATACGTTAGTGGACTCGGGTTGTTACTCTCGGCTAGGATAGTAGCTTTTGTTTCCTACTATTTTGTAAGGCTTCTAAGGACTTTTCTCACTAGAGTTTGTTCAGTGTGTGTCAAGCCCATAGCATCAAGGCTATTGATGATGATTGAAAATCTCTCAAACATCTCATCAATGCTTTCCCCATCCTTCATGGTGAATATCTCATACTCTTTTCACAACATATCAATCCTTGTTTCCTTGACTTGTTTGATGCCCTCGTGTATAACTTGGAGTTTTTCCCAGATTTCTTCTGCCATCTTGCATCTAGACACCTTTCGGTATTCCTCAAAGCTGATAGCACAGTGTAGCAAGTTTATTACTTTAGCATTCAACTCCACCTTCTTTTTGTCGTCATCATTCCATTCGGCTTCCTCCTTTGGAGTCAATTGATTGAATGAAGATCTGCATCTTTTCTTTCCAATAAGCATAGTTCTTCTCATTGAATAAGGGAGGCCTGTTATTTGACTGACCCTCTGTTAGAGTGTAGGCCACAGTGGTTGCACCCATGTTATTTGTCATTGGACCTTTCCTCCAAGCTGTGAAGCATGATTCTTGAGACCTAGCTCTTGATACCAATGATGCTGATCATAGCCACTCCACTATGTCATCCATCAATGGCGCATATCAGGCTAGCGAGCAACCGTCTCTACCGGTTCCTCCACACCAATGAGCGGAGAGTCTTGCTTTGGTGACACAGTCAAAAGCGAGAGTTCCCATTGGTGCTTTTCCCAAATTAACAGTATGGGTGGTACACGAAATCGTGATCGCACACCTTTCACACAACTCCATGCAGCTGACCAGCAAGTGCTCTGGGTCGTCCAAGTAATACCTTACGTGAGTAAGGGACGATCCCATGGAGATTGTCGGCTTGAAGCAAGCTATGGTCATCTTGTAAATCTCAGTCAGGCGGATTCAAATGGTTATGGAGAATTGATAATTAAAAGATAATTAAAACATAAAACAAGATAGAAATACTTATGTAATTCATTGGTAGAATTTCAGATAAGCGTATGGAGATGCTTTGTTCCTTCTGAACCTCTGCTTTCCTCCTGCCTTCATCCAATCATTCATACTCTTTTCCATGGCAAGCTTATGTTGGGGGATCACCGTTGTCAATGGCTACCGTCCGTCCTCTCAGTGAAAATGGTCCAAAATGCGCTGTCACCGCACGGCTAATCATCTGTCGGTTCTCACTCATGTCGGAATAGGATCCATTGATCCTTTTGTGTCTGTCACTACGCCCAACACTCGCGAGTTTGAAGCTCGTCATAGTTATCCCATCCCAGATCCTACCCAGAATACCACAGACAAGGTTTAGACTTTCTGGATCTCAAGAATGTTGCCAATTGATTCTAGCCTATACCACGAAGACTCTAATCACACGGAATGGAGGGCTCTATTGTCAGGAGAGGCAACCATGCGTCATGAATCAGGAGGCTAAGAGATACATACTCAAGCTTTCGCAAATAGAACGGAGGTGGTTGTCAGGCACGCGTTCATAGGGGAGGATGATGATGAATGTCATGGATCATCACATCCATCAGGTTAAAGTACGAGTGAATATCTTAGAACAAGAATAAGCGTGAATTGAATAGAAAAACAATAGTACTTTGCATTGATTCATGAGGAACAGCAGAGCTCCACACCTTAATCTATGAGGTGTAGAAACTCCATCGTTGAAAATACAAAAGTAATGAAGGTCTAGGCATGGCCGAATGGCCAGCCCCCATAAAGGTCTAAGATAGCACAAGACTAATCAAAGATGAAAATACAATAGTAAAAGGTCCTATTTATAGAGAACTAGTAGCCTAAGGTTTACAGAAATGAGTAAATGATGTAGAAATCCACTTCCGGGATCTACTTGGTGTGTGCTTGGGCTGAGCATTGAAGCATTTTCGTGCTTGGGCTGTTCCTGGAGTTAAACGCCAGCTTTGGTGCCAGTTTGGGCGTTTAACTCCAATTCTGGTGCCAGTTTGGGCGTTTTACGCTATAATTTTTATGCTGACTTGAAACGCTAGTTTGAGCCAACAAATCTCGGGAAAAGTATGGACTATTATATATTGCTGAAAAGCCCAGGATGTCTACTTTTCAACGCAATTTAGAGCGTGCCAATTGGGCTTCTGTAGCTCCAGAAAATCCACTTCGAGTGCAGGGAGGTCAGAATCCAACAGCATCTGCAGTCCTTTTTCAGCCTCTGAATCAGATTTTTGCTCAGGTCCCTCAATTTCAGCCAGAAAATACCTGAAATCACAGAAAAATACACAAACTCACAGTAAAGTCCAGAAATGTGATTTTTGAATAAAAACTAATTAAAACATAATAAAAATTAACTAAAACATACTAAAAACAATGCCAAAAAGCGTATAAATTATCCGCTCATCACAACACCAAACTTAAATTGTTGCTTATCCCCAAGCAACTAAAAACAAAATAGGATAAACAGAAGAGAATATACAATAAATTTTGAAAACATCTATGAAGATCAGTCTCAATTAGATGAACGAAGCTATTAGCTTTTTGCTTCTGAACAATTTTGACATCTCACTTTATCCTTTGAAGTTCAGAATGATTGGCATTTATAGGAACTCAGAATTCAGATAGTGTTATTGATTCTCCTAGTACAGTATGTTGATTCTTGAACACAGTTACTTTATGAGTCTTGGCCGTGACCCTAAGCATTTTGTTTTCCAGTATTACCACCGGATACATAAATGCCACAGACACATAACTGGGTGAACCTTTTCAGATTGTGACTCAGCTTTGCTAAAGTCCCCAATTAGAGGTGTCCAGAGCTCTTAAGCACACTCTTTTTGCTTTGGACCACGACTTTAATTGCTCAGTCTCAAGCTTTTCACTTGACACCTTCACGCCACAAGCACATGGTTAGGGACAACTTGGTTTAGCTGCTTAGGCCAGGATCTTATTCCTGTGGACCCTCCTATCCATTAATACTGAAAGCCTTGGGTCCTTTTTACCCTTGCCTTTTAGTTTAAAGGGCTATTGGATTTTTCTGCTTGCCTTTTCTTTTTCTTTTATTTTTTTCTTTTTCTTTTCGCCATTTTTTTTCGCAAGCTTTCTCTATTCACTACTTTTTCTTACTTCAAGAATCAATTTTATGATTTTTCAGATCATCAATAATATTTCTCCTTTTTCATTATTCTTTCAAGATCTAACAATTTTAACATTCATAAACAACAATATAAAAAATATGCACTATTCAAGCATTCATTCAGAAAATAAATGTATTGCCACCACATCAAAATAATTAAGCTGTTTTAAAATTCAAAATTTATGTACTTCTTTTTCTTTTTCAGTTAAGACATTTTTCATTTAAGAAAGGTGAAGGATTCATAGAACATTCATAGCTTTAAGGCATAGACACTTAGACACTAGTGATCATGTAATAAGACACAAACATAAATAAAATATAAAGCATAATTTTTGAAAAACAGAAAAATAAGAACAAGGAAATTAAAGAACGGGTCCACCTTAGTGATGGCGGCTTGTTCTTCCTCTTGAAGATCTTATGGAGTGCTTGAGCTCCTCAATATCTCTTCCTTGCCTTTGTTGCTCCTCCCTCATGACTCTTTGGTCTTTTCTAATTTTATGGAGGAGGATGGAATGCTCTTGGTGCTCCACCCTTAGTTGTCCCATATTGGAACTTAATTCTCCTAGGGAGGTGTTAATTTGCTCCCAATAGTTTTATGGAGGAAAGTGCATCCCTTGAGGCATCTCAGGAATTTCATGATGAAGAATTTCCTCATGCTCTTGTTGAGGTCCATGAGTGGGCTCTCTTGTTTGTTCCATCCTTTTCTTAGTGATGGGTTTGTCCTCATCAATGAGGATGTCATCCTCTATGTCAATTCCAGTTGAATTGCAGAGGTGACAAATGAGATGAGGAAAGGCTAACCTTGCCAAAGTAGAGGACTTGTCCACCACCTTGTAGAGTTCTAGGGATATAACCTCATGAACTTCTACTTCCTCTCCAATCATGATGCTATGGATCATGATAGCCCGGTCTATAGTAACTTCAGACCGGTTGCTAGTAGGAATGATTGAGCATTGGATGAACTCCAACCATCCCCTAGCCATGGGCTTGAGGTCATGCCTTCTTAGTTGAACCGGCTTCCCTCTTGAATCTCTCTTCCATTGAGCGCCTTCCTCACAAATGTCTATGAGGACTTGGTCCAACCTTTGATCAAAGTTGACCCTTCTAGTGTAGGGGCGTGCATCTCCTTGCATCATTGGCAAGTTGAATGCCAACCTTACATTTTCTGGACTGAAATCTAAGTATTTCCCCTGGACCATTGTAAGCCAATTCTTTGGGTTCGGGTTCACACTTTGATCATGGTTTTTGGTGATCCATGCATTAGCATAGAACTCTTGAACTATTAAGATCCCGACTTGTTGAATGGGGTTGATGAGAATTTTCCAACCTCTTCTTCGGATCTCATGTCGAATCTCCGGATATTCACTCTTTTTTAGCTTAAAGGGAACCTCGGGGATCACCTTCTTCTTGGCCACAACTTCATAGAAGTGGTCTTGATGTACCTTTGAGATGAATCTCTCCATCTCCCATGACTCAGAGGTGGAAGCAATTGCCTTTCCTTTCCTCTTTCTAGAGGTTTCTTCGGCCTTTGGTGCCATTAGTGGTTATGGAAAACAAAAAGCTTTAGCTTTTCTCACACCAAACTTAGAATGGTTGCTCATTCTCGAGCAAAAGAAGAAAGAAAAGAGTAGAAGAAGAGGAAACAGAGGAGATGGAGGGTAGTGAAGGTTTTGGCCAAGGGGGGTAGTAGTGTGTATGTTGTGTGAAAATGAAGGTAGTGAGGGGGGTATTTATAGGGTAAGAGAGAGGGTGGGTTCGGTCATGAAGAGGGGTTTTGGGAGGGAAATGGCCTGAATTTGAATGGTGAGGTAGGTAGGGTTTAATGATGGATGGATGTGGGTTGGTAAAGAGATTATGGAGAAAAGGGTAGGATTTGATAGGTGAGGGTTTTTGGGGAAGAGGTTTTGAGGTGATTGGTCAATGGTGGGTGGGGAGGAGTGTTATGGAAATGTGTGAAGAGGAGAGAAGAAGAGAGAGAGAGAGAGTTGAGGTAGGTGGGATCATGTGGGGTCCACAGATCCTGAGGTGTCAAGGATTTCTCATCCCTGCACCATGTTGGCGTGTAAACGCCCCTTTGAGTGCCAATCCTGACGTTAAACGCCAGGTTGCTGCCCATTTCTGGCGTTTAACGCCAACTTTTCTCCCCTTTCTGGAATTAAACGCCAATTTGTTGCCCTTTTCTGGCGTTAAACGCCAGTCTGGTTCCTCTTTCTGGCGTTTAAACGCCAGTAAGCTCCTCCTCCAGGGTGTGCTGTTTTTAATGCTGTTTTTTATTCTGTTTTTTGCTTTTTCAGTTGTTTTTGTGACTTCACATGATCATCAACCTAAAGAAAACATAAAATAACAATGAAAAATAGAAATTTAACATAGATAAATAAAAATTGGGTTGCCTCCCAATAAGCGCTTCTTTAATGTCAATAGCTTGACAGTGAGCTCTTAGAGAGCCTCACAGAGAATCAGAGCATGATGATGACCTCCCAACACCAAACTTAGAGTTTGAATGTAGGGGCTTTGTTTGACTCTACATTGAGAGAAGCTTTTCATGCTTCCTCTCCATTGTTACAGAGGGAGATCCTTGAGCCTTAAACACAAGGTAGTCCTCATTCACTTGAAGGGCCAATCCTCCTCTGTCAACATCAATCACAGCTTTTGCTATGGCTAGGAAGGGTCTGCCAAGGATGATGGATTCATCCATACTCTTTCCAGTGTCTAGGATTATGAAGTCAGCAGGGATGTAGTGGCCTTCAACCTTCACCAGAACATCCTCTACAAGTCCATAAGCCTGTTTTCTTGAATTGTCTGCCATCTCCAGTGAGATTCTTGCAGCTTGTACCTCAAGGATCCCCAGTTTCTCCATTACAGATAGTGGCATGAGGTTTATACTTGACCCCAGGTCACACAAAGCCTTCTCAAAGGTCATGGTGCCTATGGTACAAGGTATTGAGAATTTTTCAGGATCCTGTTTCTTCTGAGGTAATGTCTGCCTAGTCAAGTCATCCAATTCTTTGGTGAGTAAGGGAGGTTTATCCTTCCAAGTCTCATTACCAAATAACTTGGCATTTAGCTTCATGATTGCTCCAAGGTACTTAGCAACTTACTCTTCAGTAATATCTTCATCCTTGTCAGAGGAAGAATACTCATCAGAGCTCATGAATGGCAGAAGTAGGTTCAATGGAATCTCTATGGTCTCTGTATGAGCCTCAGATTCCCATGGTTCCTCATTAGGGAATTCCTTGGAGGCCAGTGGACGTCCATTGAGGTTTTCCTCAGTGGAAATCACTACCTTTCCCTCCTCTATGCATTCGGCCATGTGAGACGTGTTTATGGCCTTGCACTCTCTCTTTGGATTTTCTTCTGTATTGCTTGGGAGAGTGCTAGGAGGAGTTTCAGTGATTCTCTTACTTAGCTGACCCACTTGTGCCTCTAAATTTCTAATGGAGGATCTTGTTTCATTCATGAAACTTTGAGTGGTCTTAGTTAGATCAGAGATTATGGTTGCTAAGTCAGAGTGGCTCTGCTTAGAATTCTCTGTCTGTTGCTGAGAAGATGATGGAAAAGGTTTGCTATTGCCAAACCTATTTCTCCCACCATTATTATTGAAGCCCTGTTGAGGCTTCTGTTGATTCTTCCATGAAAGATTTGGATGATTTTTCCATGAAGGATTATAGGTGTTTTCATAGGGTTCTCCCATGTAATTCACCTCTTTCATTGCTGGATTCTCAGGATCATAAGCTTCTTCTTCAGATGAAGCTTCTTTAGTACTGCCTGTTGCTGCTTGCATTCCAGACAGACTCTGAGAAATCATATTGATCTGCTGAGTCAATATCTTATTCTGAGCCAATATGGCATTCAGAGTGTCAATCTCAATAACTCCTTTCTTCTGAGTTGTCCCATTATTCACAGGATTTCTTTCAGAAGTGTACATGAATTGGTTATTTGCAACCATTTCAATGAGTTCCCGGGCTTCTTCAGGCGTCTTCTTCAAATGAAGAGATCCACCTGCAGAGTTGTCCAATGACATCTTGGACAGTTCAGACAGACCGTCATAGAATATACATATGATGCACCATTCTGAAAGCATGCCAGAATGACACCTTCTGATCAACTGCTTGTATCTTTCCCAAGCTTCATAGAGGAATTCGCATTCCTTCTGTCTGAAGGTCTGGACTTCCACTCTAAGCTTACTCAATTTTTGAGGTGGAAAGAACTTTGCCAAGAAGGCATTGACCAGCTTTTCCCAAGAGTTCAGGCTTTCTTTAGGTTGTGAGTCCAACCATGTCCCAGCTCTGTCTCTTATAGCAAAGGAGAAGAGCATAATTTTGTAGACCTCAGGGTCAACCCCATGGGTCTTAACAGTGTCACAGATTTGCAAGAATTCAGCTAAAAACTGATAAGGATCTTCCAATGGAAGTCCATGATACTTGCAATTCTACTGCATTAGAGAAACTATTTGAGGCTTAAGCTCAAAGTTGTTTGCTCCAATGGCAGGAATAGAGATGCTTCTCCCACAGAAGTCAGAAGAAGGTGCAATGAAGTTACTAAGCATCTTCCTTGCATTGTTGGCATTGTTATCTTCAGCTGCCATGTCTTCTTCTTTTTCAAAAATTTCTGTTAGGTCCTCTCCAGAGAGTTGTGCTTTAGCTTCTCTTAGCTTTCTCTTCAAGGTCCTTTCAGGTTCATGATCAGCTTCAACAAGAATGCCTTTGTCTTTGCTCCTGCTCATATGAAAGAGAAGAGAATAAGAAAGTATGGAATCCTCTATGTCACAGTATAGAGATTTCTTGAGGTGTCAGAGGAAAGGAAGAATAGAAGGAGGAGGTAGAGAGGAGAATTTGAACTTATAGAGAGAGAGAGAGTCCGAATTGCAAATAAAGGTGGAGTGTTAGTCCTTAAATAGAAGGAGGTGAGAAGAGGGGGAAAGAATTTTCGAAAATAAATTTAAAAAGATTTTGAAATAATTAAAAGGAACTTTGAAAAAGTGGTTGATGGTTTTCGAAAATTAAAATTGAGAAAGTAGTTAAGTGATTTTTTTAAAAAAAGGATTTTGAAATTAGCAATCAAAAAGATATGATTGAAAATTATTTTGAAAAAGATGTGATTGAGAAGATATGATTGAAAAACAATTTAAAAAGATTTGATTTTAAAATTAATGACTTGGCTAACAAGAAATTTAAAAGATATGATTCTAAAATTCAAATATTGAACCTTTCTTAACAAGAAAGTAACAAACTTGAGATTTTTGAATCAAATCATTAATTGTTAGCATGGATTTTCGAAAATAGTGAGAGAAAAATGGAAAAGATTTTATTTTGAAAAATATATGATTGAAAAGATATGATTTGAAAAAGATTTGATTTTGAAAAATTATGAAAATTTGAAAAAGATTTGAATTAAAAACTAACTTACCTCCCTTGTACTGTCCTGGCGTTAAACGCCCAGAATGGTATCCATTCTGGCATTTAACGCCCAAAATACTACCCTTTTGGGCGTTTAACGCCCAGCCAGGTACCCTGGCTGGCGTTTAAATGCCAGATTTCCTTCCTCACTGGGCGTTTTGAATGCCCAGCTTTTTCTCTGTGATTCCTCTGCTGTAGGTTCTGAATCTTCAATTCTCTGTATTATTGACTTGAAAAGACACAATTTTGAAAATTTTTTTTTGAATTTTAATGATGAGAAACAACAAAATTAAACTAATCATGGAAAACTAAGATCAAATAAACAATGCATGCAAGACACCAAACTTAGAAATTTTCATATTAGAGATACTAACAAATTGAGAATGCATATGAGAAACAACAAAAGACACAAAACAAGAGAATTTAAAGATCAGAGCAAGGAAATCATCAAGGACAACTTGAAGATTAATGAAGAACATAATTCATATATTCAAAAAATGCAAGGAAATTAGAAACATGCAAGACACCAAACTTAGATATTGACACTAGGCTCATACAAGAAACACAAAATCTTTTTGATTTTTTTATGATTTTAAAATTTTTTTTGTATTTTTCGAAATTTATATGGAAAAAGAAAATAAGGAATTCAAAATTCTTAATGAGAATTCCAGGAATCCTGCAATGTTAGTCTAAAAACTCCGATCCAGGAATCAGACATGGCTTACTAGCCAGCCAAGCTTTCAGTGAAAGCTTCAGTCCAAAACACTAGACATGACCAATGGCCAGCCAAGCTTTAGCAGATCATTACATTCAACAGCAAGATTAATAGAAATCAACAAGCTCTTGTGATGATAAGTTGAAACCTCGGTCCAAAAAAAATTAGACATGGCTTCACAGCCAGCCAGACTTCAACAGATCATCATGAAACTCTAGAATTCATTCTTAAAAATTTTGAAGAAAAATATATTTTTTTTGAATTTTTCGAAATTAAAAATAAAAAGCTTAAACATAAAATAAAATTACCCAATCTAAGCAACAAGATGAACCGTCAGTTGTCCAAACTCGAACAATCCCCGGCAACAGCGCCAAAAACTTGGTACACGAAATCGTGATCGCACACTTTTCACACAACTCCGTGCAGCTGACCAGCAAGTGCACTGGGTCATCCAAGTAATACCTTACGTGAGTAAGGGTCGATCCCACGGAGATTGTCGGCTTGAAGCATGCTATGGTCATCTTGTAAATCTCAGTCAGGTGAATTCAAATGGTTATGGAGAATTGATAATTAAAAGATAATTAAAACATAAAATAAGATAGAAATACTTATGTAACTCATTGATAGAATTTCAGATAAGCGTATGGAGATGCTTTGTTCCTTCTGAACCTCTGCTTTCCTCCTGCCTTCATCCAATCATTCATACTCTTTTCCATGGCAAGCTTATATTGGGGGATCACCGTTGTCAATGGCTACCGTCCGTCCTCTCAGTGAAAATGGTCCAAAATGCGCTGTCACCGCATGGCTAATCATCTGTCGGTTCTCACTCATGTCGGAATAGGATCCATTGATCCTTTTGCGTCTGTCACTACGTCCAACACTCGTGAGTTTGAAGCTCGTCACAGTTATCCCATCCCAAATCCTACTCGGAATACCACAGACAAGGTTTAGACTTTCCAGATCTCAAGAATGCTGCCAATTGATTCTAGCCTATACCACGAAGACTCTGATCGCACGGAATGGAGGGCTCTGTTGTCAGGAGAGGCAACCATGCGTCGTGAATCAGGAGGCTAAGAGATACACACTCAAGCTTTCGCGAATAGAACGGAGGTGGTTGTCAGGCACGCGTTCATAGGGGAGGATGATGATGAGTGTCACGGATCATCACATCCATCAGGTTAAAGTACGAGTGAATATCTTAGAACAAGAATAAGCGTGAATTGAATAGAAAAATAATAGTACTTTGCATTGATTCATGAGGAACAATAGAGCTCCACACCTTAATCTATGAGGTGTAGAAACTCCACCATTGAAAATACAAAAGTAATGAAGGTCCTGGCATGGCCGAATGGCCAGCCCCCATAAAGGTCTACGATAGCACAAGACTAATCAAAGATGAAAATACAACAGTAAAAGGTCCTATTTATAGAGAACTAGTAGCCTAGGGTTTACAGAAATGAGTAAATGATGCAGAAATCTACTTCCGGAGCCCACTTGGTGTGTGCTTGGGCTTAGCATTGAAGCATTTTCGTGCTTGGGCTTTTCCTGAAGTTAAACGCCAGCTTTGGTGCCAGTTTGGGCGTTTAACTCCAATTCTGGTGCCAGTTTGGGCGTTTTATACCAGATTTTTTATGCTGACTTGGAACGCTAGTTTGGGCCATCAAATCTCAGGCAAAGTATAAACTATTACATATTGCTCGAAAGCCCAGGATGTCTATTTTCCAACGCAATTGAGAGCGCGCCAATTGGGCTTCTGTAGCTCCAGAAAATTCACTTCGAGTGCAGGGAGGTCAGAATCCAACAGCTTCTGTAGTCCTTTTTCAGCCTCTGAATCAGATTTTTGCTCAGGTCCCTCAATTTCAGCCAGAAAATACCTGAAATCACAGAAAAACACACAAACTCATAGTAAAGTCCAGAAATATAATTTTTGAATAAAAACTAATTAAAACATAATAAAAATTAACTAAAACATACTAAAAACATACTAAAAATAATGCCAAAAAGCGTATAAATTATCCGCTCATCAATGGGTCAACTGCGCTATGATACCAATTGAAGGTTCTTGATGGCCTAGAGAAGTGGGTTGAATCTATGGCCTTTTTTTAAGTTGATTGATTAACCTTTAAAATCAGGAAATGAAATTTTGCTTCTGTTTGGCTACGTGATGATTATGCAGGAGACAATTTAGTTTTGTCTCATAAATTGCAGAGAGACAAAATACTGCAGAGAAGAAGAAAATGGCATCAGCATATACCCTGGTTCAGTTGCTTTGTGCAATGCAACCTACATCCAATCTCCACCACAATATTGGTGGAATTTTCACTATACTTTCAAGTTTTACATACACCAATTCTCTAGGACTCAACATAATCCTATCTGGGACAAACCAAACTTCAACATAAGCTTGATTTGGCTAGGCAACATCCTAGACTCTCAATACACTAAGTGCTTACCCAACTTAGCAAGGGATACATCAGATACAAGATGCAGAATAGAAATACAAACAAATAAAAATCTGAAATCAACTTTGGCTTTGCTCTCCAAGTTTCTCTCTTTGCCTTCTCTCTCTATTTGGCTTTTTCAAATGCCTCATATGTATGCCTTTTTCCACTCAAGAGAAAACAGAAAAAGATAAACATTGAAATAGAATAATAGAACAATAAACCATGAAGGAGATGATGATTCACAGCCTTGACGCTATTAGATGAACCAACTTCAGAACTCTCTATGATTGTTCTTCATTTTGGCGGTATGTTTCTTTGATGTAGAAAACAGTCCAAAGCGTTAAACTCTCACTGGGAATGCTCTCAATGTAACTCAAATTCTGGTTCTCCCTCCTTGCCTTCAAATTGAAGTGATTTTTCTATTTGTATAAGCTCTGTCTCAACACCTAGAGCTTACTTCACAAAGTCAGCTTCTTGAATCTAGGGCTAGCTAAAGTCTTTCTTCTTCTTTCTTCCATCAGCCATAGGGATTTGAAATCAGAGACAAGTAATACACCTTCCTTGAAAATAAATTTTCAATGGATTTGATAAATCCAAACCCTCAGATTTGTGCTTTGTCTCTAAGAAACAATTGTAGCCATTGATTCACAGCAGAAGTAAGATGAATCCAGTTTCTTTTCATATGCCCAAAAATGGTATGTGTAGAAGAAGGTATGTTTCAATCAAGCTATCAACATGCATATAAGTGGAAATAATCTACCTTTATCTTCTGATCAAGCTAGAGGAGTCCTTTGCTTTTGGCTTCATTGATTTGACCTTTTTTTTTTTCAAGAAGCTTCTTCCTCTTTTCTTCATTGTGTATTGTCCGAAAGACAAAGCTTACAATGAAGAACTCTCTTTTTCTTCTCTTTGTTATACCCAAAGGACATCTAGCATTCCAGCTGTTGATTTCTTCCTTTTGAGAAACCACGTGGGTGATGTGAAAGAGAGAAGAGAGAAGAGAGAAAAGGGAGAATGTGATTTCGGTGGATTGATGATTCAAATGCAAATGGAGTTGAATTAATTTAGTTAGCTGCCAATTTAAATTGATTGAATGGACTTGGATCTCTTCTTGGGCTTGTTTATGAATCAAGAGCTTGATTCACCAGTTTGTGACCTGAAGTCCTCCTTGATTTCTAATGGAGCCAGCCACTTATTTTATGGATCTGGACAGTTGGTGGGCTTCTCTTTCTCCTTGTTGCTATATTCAAAACAACATAGATTCCCATCTGAACAAAACTTTTCTTTATTTCATTGGTTTGAGCTACTGCACAATTACTTTGGGCCTACATCACTAAATGAAATAATTAAACCCAGTTTGATATTTAACTCAATAAATCAATATTTTTCATCATCATTAAATTAATTGTATTCTTAACTCCACAAGCACTAATAGATTCACCAAAACAAATGTAAGTACTAATAGCATATCTTTTTCCTCCCCCAAATTGCCCAGTGAACATCTTTCTCGCCTGATGCTAACCATCAAACGCGGAGAGGTATCTAGTTTGTACTTTGACATTTGTGTTTTGATATGTTTTCTTATCTTGGGCCAAGCCCTTTAATGCTACCCGAACCCAACAACCTAACCGCTCCAAACCCAGATTCTCTTTCTGCTCCTAACTTAAACATGGTTCTTCAGGCCACCAGAACACCGCCATCCATGGCCGTCTTGCTTTGTTGCGCCGTTCTCACCCCTTCCCATCTCCTCCACTTTGCACGCTCATCGCTACGACTTCTTGTTCCTTCAAATGTTTTCTCTACTTTGCAACTTACATCCAAACTCTCCTCCGGTCCCACTCTCCGGAAAGATCCCTCTATCGTGTTATTAATGTATGATGTGCTCCATGTGTTGCACTAGGATGGAACAAGCCATACAGCTACATTGGGATCTCTCCTTCAATTTGATTTCCTTCTTGGCTGCGCTTGTTATCCTAATTTCCATGGAGTTCATACTTGCCTTCTCTCCATTTATGCATGCTTGCGACGACTGTAAATGATACAGAACTATCTCCATTTATAGGATGAAGATTGATGATCTTCTGGTCCACTATGTATCCCCCCTTACCTCTCCATGTGTGTTCTGTTGATTGTTCATATGGATAGGAACTATAAATCTATAATAGTGTATGTTTTAAGTCGCTCGGCTTTCATCTTTGAATAATAAGCCATCTGTTGAGCATTTTTTTCCAATCGCGAAGCTATTCAATTATGTCTTTTCGACGGTACTTTAGGATATGTTGGTCATTCCAACCATCACTCCACGACAAATGACATCCGTGCTACCTGTTTGTTGACAAGTGGCATCGAGCTTGTTGCAAGGGGGCAGCTTGGCAGAGATGTCTGTTGCATTGTCGGGACTGAACCTTCATGAAGCCGCGCTAAATGGTGAGGAGTTCTAAAGGCCATAATGGGCTTTGGTAATGGGCTCCGTTATGTTGTATGAATAGAGCATAGAGATTGGGCTATGTATAGGACTTGTTAACGGGTTTAGAAAAGAAGTGTTTTAAGATTTTTTATTCCAAAAAGGAGTTTTAGGCTTATAACATTTGAAAGGATACAAGATATAACAGACATGGTAATTAAGTATGGAAAAACATGATCCTACCAAAATAGAAGCCATGAGAATGCTAAGCTTATTTTTGATTGCATTCTTCTCTGTGTAGGTACTTTTGTTTAGCATTGATGCTTTAAATGGAGAGAAATACTATTTATAAATAAGAATAAATTATTATAAAATATATATTAAAATTTAATTTAACTTTTTTTATTTTATAATAAAAAATATTTTTTTTGGGTTTTATTTTGTATAAATTAATTATTATTGTTCATACCCGGACCCAAATACTTAAAGCCAGGCCCGCTAAAGAATGAAGGCCCCAACCCAAGAGAGAGTTGGTCTTCACGCTTACTCGACCTCTTTAAAGAGGTCGGACATCATTGCGGAAGTCCAGCTCTACTTGCCCAAAGCAAGTAACTGCCTTCGTGAATCTCTCCCCTCTGTCTAGAAGAGTAATTTCAACAAGTGCCAAAGATAAAGAGAACGGTTACCCACCAATAAAGATGGAACTACTTCGACAAAGGTGGTTAACACTCTACGATAAATACTTTAACACCCGTCAAGTATAATTTGTGTTCTAATCTACTAAAAACCCGCCTAAGGCCATTGCTAACTTAAGCATCGAAGTCTCTTATAGGTATGATGAGCGGATAATTTATACGCTTTTTGGCATTGTTTTTACTTAGTTTTTAGTATGATTTAGTTGGTTTTTAGTATATTTTTATTAGTTTTTAATTAAAAATCACATTTCTGGACTTTACTATGAGTTTGTGTGTTTTTCTGTGATTTCAGGTATTTTCTGGCTGAAATTGAGGGAGCTGAGCAAAAATCTGATTCAGGCTGAAAAAGGACTGCTGATGCTGTTGGATTCTGACCTCCCTGCACTCAAAGTGGATTTTCTGGAGCTACAGAACTCCAAATGGCGCGCTCTCAATTGCATTGGAAAGTAGACATCCAGGGCTTTCCAGAAATATATAATAGTCCATACTTTGCTCAAGGATAGATGACATAAACTGGCGTTCAACTTCAGTTCCATGTTGCAGTCTGGCGTCCAGCGCCAGAAACAAGTTACAAGTTGGAGTTCAATGCCAGAAACAGGTTACAACCTGGCGTTGAATGCTCAAAACAGCCCAGGCACGTGAGAAGCTTAAGTCTCGGCCCCAGCACACACCAAGTGGGCCCCAGAAGTGGATTTCTGCGCTATCTATCATAGTTTACTCATTTTCTGTAAACCTAGGTCACTAGTTTAGTATTTAAACAACTTTTAGAGATTCATTTTGTACCTCATGACATTTTTAGATCTGAACTTTGTACTCTTTGACAGCATGAGTCTCTAAACTCTATTGTTGGGGGTGAGGAGCTCTGCAGCGTCTTGATGAATTAATGCAATTATCTCTGTTTTCCATTCAAACACGCTTGTTCCTATCTAAGATGTTCATTCGCGCTTCACTATGAAGAAGGTGATGATCCGTGACACTCATCACCTTCCTCAATCCATGAACGTGTGCCTGACAACCACCTCCGTTCTACATAAGATTGAATGAGTATCTCTTAGATTTCTTAATCAGAATCTTCGTGGTATAAGCTAGAATTGATGGCGGCATTCATGAGAATTCGGAAAGTCTAAACCTTGTCTGTGGTATTCCGAGTAGGATTCAAGGATTGAATGGCTGTGACGAGCTTTAAACTCACGATTGTTGGGCGTAGTGACAGACGCAAAAGAATCAAGGGATTCTATTCCGACATGATCGAGAACCAACAGATGATTAGCCGTGCTGTGACAGAGCATTTGGACCATTTTCACTGAGAGGACGGGAAGTAGCCATTGACAACGGTGACACCTTACATACAGCTTGCCATGGAAGGAGCCTTGCGTGTGTGAAGAGGAGTACAAGAGAAAAACTGAAATAAAGAAGACAAAGCATCTCCAAAACCCCAACATATTCTCCATTATTGAGTAACAAGTATTTGTTTTATGCCCTTTGACTTTTTACAATTAAAACTAAGAATTATTATTGATATTATATCCTGACTAAGAGTTACAAGATAACCATAGCTTGCTTCAAACCAACAATCTCCGTGGGATTCGACCCTTACTCACGTAAGGTATTACTTGGACGACCCAGTGCACTTGCTGGTTAGTGGTACAAGTTGTGAAACGTGTGATTGACAATTCGTGCACCAAGTTTTTGGCGCCGTTGCCGGGGATTGTTTGTGTTTGGACAACTGACGGTTTATTTTATTGCTTAGATTAGGAAAAATTTTTCTTTTTGGTTTAGAGTCTCTTATTATTGTTCTTGTTAAAATTTTAGAATCCTTATTTTCTTTTTCAAAATTTTAGTTTTCGAAAAAAAAAATTTTTTTATATATTATTTATTTATACCTTGTTAAAACACTTTAAATTTATAGCTCAATTAGTTAGAGCGTGGTGCTTATGTTCTTGGTAATTGGCTATCCTTTTTTTAAAAAAAAAATCCTTTTTTCAAAAATATTTTTTTTTTAAAAATCTTGTACCAAACTTTAAGTTTGGTGTTTTCTTGTTGATTTTTCTTTATTTTTCGAAAATTTTAGCTTGGTTTTCTAAAAAATTTTAAGTTTGGTGTTCCTTCTTCATGTTCTTACTGTTCTTGTGAGTCTTCAAGGCGTTCTTGAGTTTTCCTTGTGTCTTGATCTTAAAATTTTTAAGTTTGGTGTTCCTTGGTGTTTTCCCTCCAAAATTTTCGAAAACAAGGAGCATTAGATCTAAAAATTTTAGATCTTGTGTTATTCTATTGTTTTTCTCTTTCCTCATTAAATTCAAAAATATCTTTTCCCTCTATTTTGAAGTAGTTTTTCGAAAATCAATTTTAAAATTCAGATTTTTTTTTATTTTTTTATTTCAAAATTTAAAACCCTTTTCAAAAAAAAAATCATATCTTTTTCAAAACTTCCTAACCACTTTCTCTCTCCTCATTTTTTTTTCGAAAATCTTCACCCATTTTTATTTATTTTATTTTAATTTATTTATTTTCGAAATAAATAAATAATTAAATAAATAAAAATATTTTTTCTCTATTTTACATCATCTCCCTTTCTCCATCATGGATCTAAGTGGAAATGAACAGTCTAGAAGGACTCTGGGGTCATACGCCACCCCTCTACTGCTTCATATGGGAGTAGTATCTGCATACCCTCCATTGGAGTCAGTAGCTTTGAGTTGAATCCTCAGCTCATTATCATGGTGCAGCAAAGCTGCCAGTATTCCGGTCTTCCACAGGAAGAACCTACAGAGTTTCTGGTACAGTTTTTACAAATTACTGACACAGTACATGATAAGGAAGTAGATCAGGATGTCTACAAATTATTACTGTTTCCATTTGCTGTAAAAGACCAAGCCAAGAGGTGGTTAAATAACCAACCTAAGGCTAGCATAAAGACATGGAAACAGCTGACAGAAAAATTTCTGAATTAATACTTTCCTCCAAAAAGGATGACACAGCTAAGGCTGGACATCCAAGGCTTTAAACAAGGAGATAATGAATCTCTTTATGATGCCTGGGAGAGATACAGAGAGATGCTAAGAAAATGCCCCTCTGA
Organism: Arachis hypogaea; assembly: GCF_003086295.3. Taxonomy (NCBI): domain Eukaryota; kingdom Viridiplantae; phylum Streptophyta; class Magnoliopsida; order Fabales; family Fabaceae; genus Arachis; species Arachis hypogaea. Next base: position 30,542,156 of record NC_092047.1, on the reverse strand, counting down.
AATGTTTTCAGAGTGGGTTCAGTTAGACATCTTCTATTATGGGCTTACAGAAACAGCTCAGATCTCTCTAGATTACTCAGCTGGTGGATCTATCCACATGAGAAAGACAATTGAAGAAGCTCAAGAGCTCATTGATACAGTTGCCAGAAATCAGCATCTGTACCTAAGCAGTGACCCTTCCATGAAAGAAGAGGTTAAAACAGTAACTGCTGAACTCAGTCTTGTAGAACAAGCTGCTGAATTCAATCAGCAATTGGACTTTCTAACACAACAGTTAGCCAAATTCAAAGATAGACTACAAGAGACAAGGATGGATAATATAAATATGGAAGAATAATTGAAGCAAACAAAACAGCAACTGTCAAAACAAATAACAGAAGAATGCCAAGCAGTTCAATTAAGAAGTGGGAAAACATTAAATACCCCACCTCAAGGCAGCAGGAAGCCAAGAAATGAGCAAACCACCCAACATTCATCTGAGGACAGTAAGAGCCCAGGAAAAAATAATTCTGGCGTTAAAACGCCAGAAATTGGGTGGAAGGATGGCGCTGAACGCCCAGACCATGCTCAGGACTGGCGTTGAACGCCCAAAGGAAGTACAGTTCTGGCATTCAGACGCCAGGAACAGATGAGGAGTTGACGTCTAACGCCACTCCAGCTTCCAACCCTGGCTTTCAAATGCTAGTGAGGGATCAGACACCTGCAAGTGCTGATAATAAATCCCTCAAGAAGGCTTCTCAACCTACCTCTGTAGGAAATAAACCTGCAGCAACTAAGGTTGAGGAATACAAAGCCAAGATACCTTATCCTCAAAAACTCCACAAAGAGGAGCAGGATAAGCAATTTGCCTGCTTTGCAGACTATCTCAGGACTCTTGAAATAAAGATTCCATTTGCAAAGGCACTTGAGCAAATACCCTCTTATGCCAAGTTCATGAAAGATATCTTGAGTCATAAGAAGGATTGGAGAGAAACTGAAAGAGTTCTCCTCACTGAAGAATGCAGTGCAGTCATTCTGAAAAGCTTCCCAGAAAAGCTTAAAGATCCCGGGAGCTTTATGATACCATGCATATTAGAGGGTAACTGCACCAAGACAGCTCTATGTGATCTTGGGGCAAGCATCAACCTAATCCCTGCATCCACTATCAGAAAGCTTGGCTTGACTGAAGAGGTCAAACCAACCCAGATATGTCTTCAACTTGCTGATGGCTCCATTAAATACCCATCAGGCATAATTGAGGACATGATTGTCAAGGTTGGGCCATTTGCCTTCCCTACTAACTTTGTAGTGCTGGAAATGGAGGAGCACAAGAGTGCAACTCTCATTCTAGGAAGACCATTCCTAGCAACTGGACGAACCCTCATTAACGTCCAAAAAGGGGAGATAACCCTGAGAGTCAATGAGGATGAGTTTAAGTTGAATGTTGTCAAAGCTATGCAACATCCAGACACATCAGACAATTGCCTGGGCGTTGATATTATTGACTCCCTGGTGGAAGAGGTCCATATGACTGAGAGTCTCGAATCAGAGCTAGAGGACATTTTTAAAGATGTTCAGCCTGATCTGGAGGAACCAGAGGAAATAAAAGAACCTCTGAAAACTCCTCAGGAAGAGGAGAAACCTCCTAAACCCGAGCTCAAACCACTACCACCATCCCTGAAATATGCATTTCTGGGAGAAGGTGACACTTTTCCTATAATCATAAGCTCTGCTTTAGGGCCACAGGAAGAGAAAGCATTAATTCAGGTGCTAAGGACACACAAGACAGCTCTTGGGTGGTCCATAAGTGATCTTAAGGGCATTAGCCCAGCCAGATGCATGCACAAGATCCTATTGGAGGATGATGCTAAGCCAGTGGTTCAACGACAGAGGCGGCTAAATCCCGCCATGAAGGAGGTGGTGCAGAAAGAGGTCACTAAGTTACTAGAGGCTGGGATTATCTATCCTATTTCTGATAGCCCCTGGGTGAGCCCTGTCCATGTTGTCCCTAAGAAAGGAGGAATGACAGTGGTTCATAATGAAAAGAATGAACTGGTTCCTACAAGAACAGTTACAGGGTGGCGTATGTGTATTGACTACAGAAGGCTCAATACAGCCACCAGGAAGGATCATTTTCCTTTACCATTCATAGACCAGATGCTAGAGAGACTAGCAGGTCATGAATATTACTGCTTTTTGGATGGGTATTCCGGTTACAACCAAATTGCAGTAGATCCTCAGGACCAAGAAAAAACAGCATTCACATGTCCCTCTGGAGTGTTTGCCTACAGAAGGATGCCTTTTGGTCTGTGTAATGCACCTGCAACCTTTCAAAGGTGCATGCTCTCTATCTTCTCTGATATGGTAGAGAAGTTTTTGGAAGTCTTCATGGATGACTTTTCAGTATTTGGAGACTCATTCAGCTCCTGCCTTAACCATTTAGCACTTGTTCTGAAAAGATGCCAAGAGACCAACCTAGTTTTAAACTGGGAAAAATGTCACTTTATGGTGACTGAAGGGATTGTCCTTGGGCATAAAATTTTAAACAAGGGAATAGAGGTGGATCAAGCTAAAGTTGAAGTAATTGAAAAATTACCACTACCTGCCAATGTTAAGGCAATCAGAAGCTTTCTGGGGCATGCAGGATTCTATAGGAGGTTTATAAAGGATTTTTCAAAAATTGCAAAACCTCTGAGCAATATGCTAGCTGCTGACACGCCATTTGTGTTTGACACAAAGTGTCTGCAGGCGTTTGAGACCCTGAAAGCTAAGCTGGTCACAGCACCAGTTATTTCTGCACCAGACTGGACATTACCATTCGAACTAATGTGTGATGCCAGTGACCATACCATTGGTGCAGTATTGGGACAGAGGCATAACAAGCTTCTGCATGTCATTTATTATGCTAGTAGTGTTTTAAATGATGCCCAGAAAAATTACACAACCACAGAAAAAGAATTACTTGCAGTGGTTTATGCCATTGACAAGTTTAGATCCTACTTAGTAGGATCAAAAGTGATTGTGTACACTGACCATGCTGCTCTTAAATATCTACTCACAAAGCAGGATTCAAAGCCCAAGCTCATAAGATGGGTGTTGCTTCTGCAAGAGTTTGATATAGAAATAAGAGACAGAAAAGGGACAGAGAATCAAGTAGCTGATCACCTGTCCCGGATAGAACCAGTAGCAGGAGCATCCCTCCCTCCTACTGAGATCTCTGAAACCTTTTCGGATGAGCAATTGTTTGCTATTCAGGAAGCTCTGTGGTTTGAAGACATTGCAAACTATAAGACACAAGGTTCTCCTTCTATAACCATGGAGAGGAAGCATGAAAAGCTTCTCTCACTGCAGAGTCAACCAAAGCCCCCACAGTCAAACTCTAAGTTTGGTTTTGGGAGGCCACAACCAAACTCTAAGTTTGGTGTTGGGAGGTCCCAACCTTGCTCTGATTATCTGTGAGGCTCCATGAGAGCTCACTGTCAAGCTATTGACATTAAAGAAGCGCTTGTTGGGAGGCAACCCAATGTTATTTAATTATATCTATTTATTTTCCATTGCTATTTTATGTTTTCTTTAGGTTGATGATCATGTGAAGTCACAAAAACAAATGGAAAATCAAAAACAGCATGAAAAATAGCATACCCTGGAGGAAGATTATTCTGGCGTTTAAACGCCAGAAACAAGCATCAGTCTGGCGTTAAACGCCAGAAACAGGCTACATTTGGGCGTTTAACGCCAGAAACAGGCAGCAGTCTGGCGTTAAACACCAGGATTGCACAGTAAGGGCATTTTGTACGCCTAATTGGAGCAGGGATGCTAAATCCTTGATCCCACTGGATCTGTGGACCCCACAAGATCCCCACCTACCTCACCATTCAAATTCAAACCATTTCCCTCCCAAACCCACCCATTCACACACTTCCATCTCCTCCATCTTCTCTACTTCTTTCTTCTTTTGCTCGAGGATGAGTAAACCTTTTAAGTTTGGTGTGGTAAAAGCATTGCTTTTGTTTTTCCATAATTCAGTGGTAGAGCAATTGACTGCAGATCAAAGAGCTATGAGGAAAGAGCAACAAAGGCAAGGAAGAGACATAGAGGAGCTCAAGAGCACCATTGGTTCTTCAAGAAGAGGAAGACGCCACCCTCATTAAGGTGGACCCATTCCTTAATCTCCTTGTTCTTATTTTCCTGTTTTTTGTTTACTATGCTTCATGCTTAATTATGTTTGTGTCTTTACTATATGATCACTAATATCTAAGTGTCTATGTCTTAAAGATATGAATGTCCTATGAATCCATCACCTTTCTTAAATGAAAATTATTTTCTGAAAAAGAAAAAGAAGTACATGAATTTCGAATTTTAAAATAGTTTAATTATTTTGATGTGGTGGCAATACCCTTTGTTTTCTGAATGAATGCTTGAACAGTGCATATGTCTTTTGAATTTGTTGCTTATGAATGTTAAAATTGTTGGCTCTTGAAAGAATGATGAAAAAGGAGAAATATTATTTGATAATCTGAAAAATCATAAAAATGATTCTTGAAGCAAGAAAAAGCAGTGAAGAACAAAGCTTGTAGAAAAAAAAATAGCAAAAAAAAAAGAAAAAAAAAGAAAAAGCAAGCAGAAAAAGCCAAAAGCTCTTAAAACCAAAAGGTAAGAGCAAAAAGCCAGTAGCCCTTAAAACCAAAAGGCAAGGGTAAATAAAAAGGATCCCAAGGCTTTGAGCATCAGTGGATAGGAGGGCCTAAAGGAATAAAATCCTGGCCTAAGCGGCTAAACCAAGCTGTCCCTAACCATGTGTTTGTGGCGTGAAGGTGTCAAGTGAAAACTTGAGACTGAGCGGTTAAAGTCAAGGTCCAAAGCAAAAGAAGAGTGTGCTTAAGAACCCTGGACACCTCTGATTGGGGACTCTAGCAAAGCTGAGTCACAATCTGAAAAGGTTCACCCAGTTATGTGTCTGTGGCATGTATGTATCCGGTGGTAATACTGGAAAACAGAGTGCTTAGGGCCACGGCCAAGACTCAAAAAGTAGCTGTGTTCAAGAATCAACAGACTGAACTAGGAGAATCAATAACACTATCTAAATTCTGAGTTCCTATAGATGCCAATCATTCTGAACTTCAAAGGATAAAGTGAGATGCCAAAACTGTTCAGAAGCAAAAAGCTAATAGCCCCGCTCATCTAATTAACACGGATCTTCATAGATGTTTTTGGAATTCATTGTATATTCTCTTCTTTTTATCCTACTTTGTTTTTAGTTGCTTGGGGACAAGCAACAATTTAAGTTTGGTGTTGTGATGAGCGGATAATTTATACGCTTTTTGGCATTGTTTTTACTTAGTTTTTAGTATGATTTAGTTGGTTTTTAGTATATTTTTATTAGTTTTTAATTAAAAATCACATTTCTGGACTTTACTATGAGTTTGTGTGTTTTTCTGTGATTTTAGGTATTTTCTGGCTGAAATTGAGGGAGCTGAGCAAAAATCTGATTCAGGCTGAAAAAGGACTGCTGATGCTGTTGGATTCTGACCTCCCTGCACTCAAAGTGGATTTTCTGGAGCTACAGAACTCCAAATGGCGCGCTCTCAATTGCGTTGGAAAGTAGACATCTAGGGCTTTCCAGCAATATATAATAGTCCATACTTTGCTCAAGGATAGACGATGTAAACTGGCGTTCAACGCCAGTTCCATGTTGCAGTCTGGCGTCCAGCGCCAGAAACAAGTTACAAGTTGGAGTTCAACGCCAGAAACAGGTTACAACCTGCCGTTGAACACCCAAAACAGCCCAGGCACGTGAGAAACTTAAGTCTCGGCCCCAGCACACACCAAGTGGGCCCCAGAAGTGGATTTCTGCGCTATCTATCATAGTTTACTCATTTTCTGTAAACCTAGGTCACTAGTTTAGTATTTAAACAACTTTTAGAGATTCATTTTGTACCTCATGACATTTTTAGATCTGAACTTTGTACTCTTTGATGGCATGAGTCTCTAAACTCTATTGTTGGGGGTGAGGAGCTCTGCAGTGTCTTGATGAATTAATGCAATTATCTCTGTTTTCCATTCAAACACGCTTGTTCCTATCTAAGATGTTCATTCGCGCTTCACTATGAAGAAGGTGATGATCCGTGACACTCATCACCTTCCTCAATCCATGAACATGTGCCTGACAACCACCTCCATTCTACATAAGATTGAATGAGTATCTCTTAGATTTCTTAATCAGAATCTTCGTGGTATAAGCTAGAATTGATGGCGGCATTCATGAGAATCCGGAAAGTCTAAACCTTGTCTGTGGTATTCCGAGTAGGATTCAAGGATTGAATGGCTGTGATGAGCTTCAAACTCACGATTGTTGGGCGTAGTGACAGACGCAAAAGAATCAAGGGATTCTATTCCGACATGATCGAGAACCAACAGATGATTAGCCGTGCTGTGACAGAGCATTTGGACCATTTTCACTGAGAGGACGGGAAGTAGCCATTGACAACGGTGACACCTTACATACAGCTTGCCATGGAATGAGCCTTGCGTGTGTGAAGAGGAGTACAAGAGAAAAACTGAAATAAAGAAGACAAAGCATCTCCAAAACCCCAACATATTCTCCATTATTAAGTAACAAGTATTTGTTTTATGCCCTTTGACTTTTTACAATTAAAACTAAGAATTATTATTGATATTATATCCTGACTAAGAGTTACAAGATAACCATAGCTTGCTTCAAACCAACAATCTCCGTGGGATTCGACCCTTACTCACGTAAGGTATTATTTGGATGACCCAATGCACTTGCTGGTTAGTGGTACGAGTTGTGAAACGTGTAATTCACAATTCGTGCACCAAGGTACCATCCCCCACCTCCTCACGAGGAACTCGGACAAGCGGCACCTCGGTATCAATAAGTCGAACGCTGCCATACAAAGGGATCTGGACCTCACGTTCAGACTCATATCATCACTCCAGGTAACTCTCAGAACATTGGCGCCGTTGCCGGGGACCTGGGATTCGACCCATCACAATGGCGGACGACCAGTATGAAGACGGCCGTACGACGTCTGAATCTGAAGTTGAGCTCCCAACCAGGGTAATGCCCTTATACTACCTTCACCATACCAAACCCATGGTCCTCACGGGGAGGGGTGACTAAGGAACCCCCAACCCAGGCGGGTTCATTCGTAAATTCATCATCCCGAGAAGAAAGAACCCCCTCAGACAGTAGAGATAATGGGTCTCGTCTGTGGCCAACGAGAACGGCTAGAACAACTCGAGCAAGAAGCCGAGCAACAACGAGAAGCAAAACAAAAATTGCGGAGGGAAGTAAGGCGACAGAAGGATCTAGAAGAAAAAAGCTCCTGAAGTTAGAAGCTGATCTTCGCAATCGGAATAATCGGACCGATCGAGAAGAAAGCCCCTAGGTGGAGAAGATCCATTCATAGAAGAGATCCTATGGGCCAAAGTTCTTGGGTTGTTGTATTTTGATTAATTTTTTTGATTCGGTGGATTAACTATATAAACTGGGTTATTGAGTTCTTGGGCTTGTGTTTTTTTCAATTAATTATTTATTGAGAGCGGAATTTAGTCCAGATTTGAGTTAGGATGTAGAACTCTTCTTCTTCTGAGTTATTCTGCTTCTAATAAAACTGGTTCAACAACAGTTCGACCCTGATTTATTTTCTTCCTTCTTCTTGATTTTGAACGTCGTCGTCTTCTTCTTCCACAAAAGAATAAGGAAAAGGTCCAGCATTGTATTTTTGCATAATTCTTTTTCAACGTGACCTTTTTTATAGAAGTCAAAATTTTAATAATTTGTAAGCATTCTATTAAAAAATGCAATCAAAATATTGTAATAGAAAATAAAATATAATAGTTTACTTTTGAATATTTTTAAAGTATATATAAGTTGGTTTAACAAAGATAGGGTTGGTCAGGTTTTTAAAATTTTAAGCCATCTTTTTTTTATTTCTATTAGTGGAAAACAGAATTGTTACATAATATTTATATTAATTTGAATCATCATGCATGGACCAAATTTAATTCTCTATACTTGTTCATGTTCTAATTACAGTACTTATTCCTTGATTTGTTTGCCTCCTTGATCATATTTTTTTTCTTAAAAAAAAATCAATTCTTACAATTGGATTCCAAATTTAATTACCGTAACATTAAAGCATTATTTAACTGATCTTATATCCACTATTTTTCCACACATATATAATACCAGAACAAAGACCGAGAAACAAATTACGTTCCACCTAATCCTATACATGTTATGAAGGAGAGAACCAATTGTATTTCTTTTGAAGTGATGCAACATCGTGCGCCCATAATTAAAGAATTTTGCAACATCGTGCGCCCATAATTAAAGGATTTTAGAAATATGGGGCAACACGATCTCTGGACTGAGATTTTAGATATTAACAAGCAACATGATTAACAAGCATTATCAGAATAAATAAAGGATTTTAGAAACAAACTGCAAACCATTATCAGAATAGATAATTTTAGAAATTAACAAGCAACATGATTAATCAAACTAATTGCTCAAAGAAATAAATAAAGGATGAAATCTCCGTCATCCTGACTTCTTTGAAGCGGCAGGGTTTATTTTAGCCTTCTCCTTCTCCCCTTCAGAGTGAGGCAAGAAAACTTGTCTGCAAAAGAATTGTTGACTCTTACATACATATCTAAACCATCATGCATCCAATAATATGTTTCTTCAATTTGTAGCTACCATTAATAAACTTATCCAATCTTTGATCAATTTCTCAAAACTTGTTACTTTTCTATATTCTCTACCTAATTGAATGGTTCACTTGAGCTATTCAACAAAATTTTAAAAGGTAAAATAAAAAAAGAACAAAAACAATAAGCGGCTTAATTAGGATTATAGTAGGAACCAAAACAAGCAGGAATGGCAGTCATATTCTATTAGAGTATTTGGTGAATTTGGTATGCGTGAGATCCACTTCTTATTATGAACAATATCATTTGACGCTAGCGACCCAATATGTTATATGATTAACGACTTGCACTAAAAGCAACAAGAAACCAAAGACATCTACTTGTCCAGTGACATCAGTCAGGCCTATATCTGTTGGGATTGTGTAATGGATTTACCAACTTTAAATTTGGGCCTTTGATCAAACCTACACAGAGCAGAAAAACCAAAACCTACTCCATAAATGCACGCTGGTTAGGCACATGTTGTTTTTCAAACACAAAACAAATTGACTTTCCTCATCAGGGGACCAAGATTCTTAGGCGATGAAAGCATTAGTAGTAATAAGGATGTTTTGTTTTTTAAACGATTTCTGCTTTTGTTACTGGATACGAATGATTTATTATTAGTTTATGAGTGCTAGGGGACCAGCAACTTTTATGATTTGTAGCCATCAAATAGCCATCAATCATGATTTTAATGGTGTGACATTGGTGTGAGATTTCATCCAATGACTCACTTTTCTTTGCTGGTTACATGCTGGCCAAAATTTGGAAAAGTTGCTGGTCCCCTAGACTTTTCCTTAGTTTATTACTCTATTATTAGCAGAGCCAAAACTAATGATTTAGTGGGCAGAGCAAGATGACCACGACGAGGGATGGCGGGAAAAGACCAACTGAGCAAGATGAGGGGTTATAGGCCGCGACGACTCGAAAACTACCGCGACGAAGCTTGCGACTGGCAATTGAGGTGCGAACCTGGAGCAGGACAAACAGACGAATATCTCTGGCATCACTGACGCCGACAATCAGAAGTCCAGCAGCGGCGATCGCGGTGGAGGAAACTAGGGTTTCCTTCGAGGGAGATGCTCGTTCTCTGAGCAACTGGGCATGGTGAGAGGAGGAGAGAGAACTGAAGACCCAACCCAACCTGTTTCAATTATTTTTGTTTTCTGAAACTACTCCCAACGAATAATAAGGCCTAACCAATGAAGCTGGACTCACGGAGCCCACTACAATGAAATTCCGTTCCTTGTTCTACCTACCGGCTCGACTCAGCAAATCCTTCCCATGACCTCTCATATTCTGTTCAGAGCATGCTCTATTCTACAAAAGTAAACAACACGTATAAAGAGAAGATATAATTAGAGAGAATATCTGTATATCTGTATGGAAATTGATCTGTACAGTAGATTGACCTTTTATATATATATATATATATATATATATATATATATATATATATATATATATATATATATATATATATATATATATTGCAACAGGAGCATCTTCTGGGAACGAATTTAATGGCATCACTACTGTTGGAAAGAAAACTGCTTTAGTGTGTGTGTCCGCTGACATTTTGAGTTTGTGGCTCTAATTCCAGTCCATAAGATATGTTCATCACTTCATTGTGATGTCCATATGTAAGAAATACAACTAATTAAAGTTGTTGTGGCTTCGTTAATTAGTTTTATTAAACAATGAAGGGTGCTAGTATATATTTGTATGAATATAAGCAAGTAGTTGTCATGTTTCATTTTATCTATAGCACTATTTATTTCTTAAATAAATAAAATTTATACTTTATGCTTGCTTCTATAAAATTGAGATTATTCTACTTCTTATAAATTTTTATTATTCGGCAAAGTGGCAAACAACGTAGAATTATCACACAAAGTAGGAGACATGAAAGAATAGTAGAAGTCCTCGAAGGCTTTGTTTTTCTTAAGGACCACATCAGTGTTTGAATACACATTATTAAAAGTTTTAAAAGGAGAAATTGTGCTTGATTTAGGCACAAGAAACATTATTATTAAATAAGGAGGGTATGGACAATTTATGCACCACCATGTGATAAAAGATATATAACCCCTTCTAGCTAATTTTTGTAGAAAATAATCAATGTTTAGTTGTGAGAACGAAATAAGAAAAAATGCTAAAAATAAGATATAAAAAATAAAAATACAGAAATTATTATTTTTATATTTTATTTAGTGATAAATTAAATATAATAATTTAAATTAATTTCATTTTTTTATATACGTGGTTGTATATTTTTCAATGAGAAAGTTTAGGAGACTAGCATTTTTATTAAAATTTAACCAACATTTATCTAAAAAAAAAGAGTGAATAATCTCACACCATTAGATATAATCTCACACCATTAAAAATACTAATGATAACTAAGTGATAGCTACAAATCACATAATCTATTGGCTCCTAGTACTCCTTTTTTTCAATTCCGTGCAACGAATATATTCACAAATTAAAAAGTCAGGGAGTAAGGAGTAACATGTCATTTTTTGGCCGCCCAACGCAACTGCCAAACAGAAAGAAAAAAAATTTAATAAATCAATTATTAATTTCCCAAAAATAACAGCTAAAATTTTCTACTCATGGACTCCCAAACCCAGAAGCCTTTCAAAGTACACCTAGTTTTCTCCACCAACTCGCCCGAGTTCACCCTTCTCACTCGGTCCTTGACTCAGTCCTCACTCGTTAGGCTCGACGCCGAGTGGAAGCCCATCCGAAAACACCAGTCTTCGTTACCCGACATGTCGCTGCTCCAAATTGCGTGCCAACTTGGCGGCGACCCAGAACTTGACTCGGCCATGTTCCTCCTCGACCTTCTTTCCATCCCTTTCTCCTCGCTATGGAAGCCACATAGAAAAATGCTGGAATCCCCCAAGACCTTAAAACTTGTTTTCATATTCAAGCAAGATTTGATATATTTGTCTTCTACTTTCTGTTCCCATGGCTGCAACTCTAGTTTCGACAAGGTTAGAGGATCACAATCACGTAGTTTCTTTGGTTGAATTTACAGTTTTCAATCTAGTTCTGGAGATTCTGAAATGAACTATTTAGATTCTCATTTTGTAAAACATTATTTGAGTTTATTTTCAATTTGTATAACATTTTATCAGTTAGGTTATTGGAATTTAATTTTGATTGAATTATTGCGTAAACACGAATCAAAATTAAACTTAATGCACTACCCATATGTATTCGTTTTATAATTGAATAAATTGAATTATATTGTATAATTAATACTTAAATTGGTCCCTGAACTGATAAGCACCTCAAATAATGTGAGTTAAGATTACCAAGTTGGGGGACAATTGAGTAAATCAAAACTTTGAGAACTAAATTGAGGTGCAAGTGTAACTTCAGGATCAATGTGAGTATTAACTCTTACTCAGAAGATTTACTTGATCAATGCTCATACTCTGAATATTGTTATGTTTTGTTTTAAGGCTGTGTTTGGAAGAGGTGATTGATTTCTGAGTGTTGTTTTATTTTTGTTTTAAGGTTGTGTGTTGTGTTTAATTTTCATTTTGTAGGAAATTCTTTGAGGTATATAAGAATAAAGAAGGAAGACTATTTCAACGGTATTACTCTGTTGATTCTGGTCTACTACATGCTTGAACATAGAATTGAAGAGAGAAATCCTTCATTATTTTATTATTGGCCCATTTTTGGCATTGCATATAATTATAATTTATTTATTTATAGAACTAGTTGTTTATGATCCCTTTTGAAGTAAAAAATACAGTAGAAGAGTGTTTAGAACTAGTTGCTTTATTCATTCAATTTTTATAAAATCAAGTGTTTATTATAAAACGGTTTTTTCGGTTAAACTATGATTAAACCGATTGAATCAATGAACTAATGAACCAAAGAGGTTCGATGACCAGTCCGATTTTCAGAACCTTAGTTCTGATTTTTATTAAATTTTTCTATTATCAGTGAATTCATTTATCAAAAAAATTAATCAGTTATTAAAAATTAAAATTTTTAATTAAAAGAATTAATTAAAAAATTAAAATAAATTTTTTAATTTTAAAAAATTAATAATTTATTAAAAATTATTTTTTAATTAAATTTATTAAAATTAATCATATATTAATTTTTTAATTTTGTTTTTAATTTTTTTGTTATTAAAAAATTAATCATTTATTAAAAATTAATTTTTTTTTATTGAATTTTGTTATTTCATCAGTGAATTCGTTCGTCACCTCCTCTTTTCGGTATGTTTTTGCTTGTTTTTGTTTAATTTTGTTTTGTTTTGGAGAGTAAGATTTTTGTTAAACTTTGTATTAAATAACATTTTAATTACATCCTCCAACCAGTAATCCAACCAAAAAAAATTTTAAATTTTGTATTAAACACTGTTTTATTTTTTTCTTGTTGATAATGTTTTATTTTGTTTTATTTAAATTTTATTTTATATTTTTTAATTTTGTTTTATTTAAATTTTGTTTTATTTTGATGATGTTGCTTGTCGCGGTGTGTTTTTGTTTGTTTTTGTTTAATTTTGATTTGTTCAGAAGAATAACGTTCTAATTTTTGTTAAACTGTGTTAAATAACATTAGAACAGGGGAATGACCTACTCCATTTTCCAATGTTGATAAATGGTAAAGAAGAAGACAAGTACACAAAATTTCATGTTAAAGTACATTGTATGTACGTATCTGTACTAAATCTAGCCACATTCCAATATCTCTCCACCTCTGCGTATTTATATATCAAGTATCTCAAAACCACCATACCAAAACAAAAACCACACCTATCTTTTCAAGCTGATTTAGACCAATTTTGTCTTTTACCTAGGTCTCCGGTAGTATAATAACATAGAAAACGGTACCATATGCACATATCTCAATAGAAAAACTAACACGGCAGAACATGAAAGTTGTCTTGTTTAAAAATTGTATAATTAATCTTATTGAAGAAATAATTAAGACCAGATGCATATATATTCTTATAGTAACCGGAATTAATGAATGAAATATGTGTTTTATATTATTGTTCCAGTACAATTTGACACTTTTAAATTTTGCAATTATATAAGGCAGTCCCAATTCAAAGCATTAATTAGTAATGTAATAAGTTAGCTATCAAGTACTATGGCTATAAAAGCATAAATTATGTTGCACATTATATTCATCATGATTTTGAACTTGAATTAACATACAAATCCATAAGAAGAAAAAAAATGGATCATGATAAGGAGGAGAAATCAAGCTCATTATTCTCAACAGGAAATAGTGCTGAAGAGATGGGTTTCACTTATGTTTCACAACGTTAAGTGGTTCCAACTTTGCAAAGGCCCAGTTTGGCACCAGAATATGCTGACGTTGCTGTTATTGACATAGCTGCGCTCAGGAATAATAATGGCTTGTCAGCAGAAAATAGGTTTCGTGTAATTCAAGAAATTAGCGACGTCTGTGGTAACTTGGGCTTCTTTCAAGTAAGTTAGTTAATTTAGTAAATATTGAAATTAAACTAGATTTTGTGACATGGTTTCTTTCAAATTTCGAACTCAAAATATAACTTTTAAAAATATTATTTATATATTAAAAATTAAGTTATTATATATTTATGTATAATAAATATATATAATTAAATTTATTTTTAATATATTTATATTTTAATATGTATTTTAAGTTAATATTTAATTTAATCTTTAAATTTATATGAATCTCAATTTAGTCTTTAAAATTTTAATTATTTTTATTTAGTCTCTAAATTTTATAAATATGATTTATATTAGTCTCAAAAATAATTTTCGACACATAAATATTAATGGAGTGCTAATATAAACAATTAAATAATATGCATGTTAGAACTTGTAAGACGATGCCATTTTAAATTTGACGCTCAAATAGTTTAAAAAGAAGGTCAAATTACTTGTTTTGGGAAGAAAAATTTTAATAACTTAAAATATTTTTATGCTATTTGAGTGTCAAAACAAATACAATGTTATTTTATAGAGTTTAACGAGACATTTAACTATCTACTGTCCACATTAACATTTTATTAATGTCTAAAATTATCTTAGAAACTAACATAAATTATATCGTAAAATTTAGAAATTAAATAAAAACAATTAAAATTATAAAGATTAGATTAAATTTTACATACCAAAACTAAATTAAAGATTATTTTTATATATTTTATTTTAATAATTAATCTATCTTTTCAAATATGTATAATAATAGAAAATATCAAGTTAGTTAAGATGGTAAATACTTAATATTTATTTAACGAAAAGATTTTAGAAATATATTTTTCATATATATATTAAAAGATATTTTAGAAAAGAAAAGTAGTACACCATTTCCATGTCCTATAATAATAGTGACCTAAATCAATATTGACCTAAATCCCAACAAAACATCACAAAATTGAAAATTATCATTAATTTGGTAAAAAGATTAATTTTTTTCTCTAGGTTTAGTTTCATAATTAATAACTTTAATTTGTTGTAATAGATTTGCTTACACGGTTGAGTTTGGAAACTGATTCAGATTGTAAACCACGGAATAAGTGAGTCAGCGTTGGAGGGAGCAATATCCGTAGCATCCAAGTTTTTCGATTTGCCGACAGAGGAAAAGTTGAAATTGGGTTCGAGTGATGTGCGCAAGCCAGTGAGGTACGCAACAAGCTTTAAAGATGGGGTTGATAAGCATCAATTTTGGAGGGTTTTTCTAAAACACTATGCTCACCCCTTGAACGATTGGATTCATATGTGGCCTGATAATCCACCAGACTACAGGTATTTTCGTTATGTATGTGATGCTTTGATATTATTTATGCACATCTTTTCTTTTAAAAAAAAAAATTAAAGTTAGAAATTTCAACTAAAAACACGGGAAATTGAAATAAAACTACTGAAAACTTTAATTTGGCGTCAAATTTTCATTTAAAGAATTCGTGTAATTCTGGTCCTTTTTAAATTTATTCAAATAAAAAAGTCTTAAATATACGTACCTTTTTAAGCCATACATAATTATCTTCATTCCTATTATTTTATTCATTTGTGGCATTCATCCAACTTCGACGGTGCTGTGTAAGTGAACTACAATATATATCGCCCCACATACGCTGTATGATTTAAACTAGTCATTGCAACTATGTGACACATCTCTTAACTTTTTCTTTTTGTATTTTTATAAGTCATGAGTTGGAGTTGCTTGAATGTTCCTCTCTCATTCTTCTGTCGGTTCGGTTCCATGCATGTCTCAACATCAACAATGCATGTGCAAGGATAAGTTTTATCATCTTAGCTAATAAAAAAATCATTTAAACTTAATACCAATATTAATTTTATTCATTCTTTACTATTGCTAATGCAGTTAGGAAATTTATAAGGAAAAACTAATAATACTTAATTATCAAATGGCATAAATTTTAGCTGTGTAATTTTAAATTTTGAATATTTAATTTTTCAATTTTCGAATGTCCAAACTTTTTGTTATTTTCCTAAAATAATTATACATGTATATATATATATAAAACAAGCAAGTTTAATATTTAAAAGCGAAATTAATTTTTCTCATAGTATTTCTTAAATATATTTGTATTTTATGTTTTACTTTTATTACAGAATATTATTGACAAGGTTTTCACTCACGGAGAACAATCAATTTGTTTGTAAACAAAAAATGGTCGACAAAAAAAGAAAAATTCGTTGATAAATTTATTGGTAATTTGTTATTTTTATAGTAGTGAGTAATTATTTTATTGTCGGACAATAATAAAACTTAGATACGTTTATTATCCTCTCAGAAAAGCTACGTTGATTTTAATATAGTAAAATTAGAAATATTTAATTTAATTTTTATTATTAATTAATTCTATTGTGTAATAGAATTTTATAGTTAGAATTTTATTTATAAAAAATAAAAGTTTGGAGATTTTAGGGAAAAGATGGGGAGATATTGTGAAGAAATAAAGAAAGTGAGCGTAGAGGTGATGGAAGCAATCCTAGAAAGTCTGAAATTGAAGGCATCAACAACAGCGGCTCTAACAAAAAAACTTGAAGATGGGATGCAAGTGATGGCAGTGAACTGCTACCCACCATGTCCAGAGCCAGCTATGGCCTTAGGCCTTCCACCACACTCTGACTACAGCTGCCTCACCATCGCGTATCAAAACTGCCAAGGCCTTGAGATAATGGATTCTACTGCGTGCTCTTGGAAGTTAGTTCCACATGTTCCTTATGCACTTCAGGTTCATATCGGTGATCACTTTGAGGTGCTAAGCAATGGTTTGTTCAACAGTGTTGTCCATAGAGCTACTCTTCACAGGGACAGGACAAGGTTCTCCATTGTTAGCTTGTTTAGTTTGGGAATGGATGATAACATGGGGGTTGCTGCAGACCTTATTGATGATGAGCATCCAAACAAGTACAGGGAAAGCAGCTTCAGAGATTTTCTTGATTTTCTTGCATCTAATGACATTGCTCAAGGGAAGAACTTCATTGATACGCTGAAGATCCAAAAGAATAATTAGGTGAGCCTGGGTTAAGGAGGAATAGAAAGGGAACCCAAAAATTTTGCGCTACAATTCGATTTGTGTTCAAGATTCAATTGGATTTGTGTTTCATTTCTATGAGAAGATTGATCTATTGTTGGTTTAGCTTGTCTCAAATTTGGAAACAGTATTTGTAGTTGGTCCTATTAATAAACACAATAGATTAGATGTGCTCAAGTCTTACTTTACTTTGGTAAGTGATCATAATCCATTGAGAATCTCTTTTTTATTCTTTTAAAGCATTCTTTACAAAACTCAACCCATGATAAGGAGAAAAAAGAGATATTTTCATAGACTATTAAACCATCTTCTTTTACATTGCATAATCATAGATTAACAGTGAGATTCAACAACTAGGGCGGAGCTTATAAAGCATGGGCAAAAAAGTATTAAATTCAAAACAGAAAGCCCTATACATATTAAGCTAAAGTCTTCAATTCTTCTTTTTTGGAGCTTTAAATCCTGGAATTGGGATGAACTTCATGTAATTGACAAGTCTTGTTGCAGTTCCTAAACTAGCACCCTGCATGGGATTCATTGGGACAGAAGTTGCTAGTGGAGAGGATCTTCTCCTTGGTGATAATTTTGAAGGTCTTTTTATTCCATGATCCTAGATAGAAAAAAATTTACATTACACATAAATGATGATTCACTTGAATCACAAAAAATTTAAGAAATGTAAATAAGAAGTTACCTTTTGAGAATTTTCTACATCAGAAGCAGTTGGCTGAGATATATCTATCTCTACAGGTTGTGCATCAGAAGTGGCTTGCCCAATCTCAATAGACTGCACAAGAGGATTGTCTTCTCCATCACATTCGTCACCATCATCTTGAGGCTGCTGAAGTTGCTGCTTAGATGCAGGGGCACCTCCTTCATTTTTCTTCTTCTTATTAGCCTCAGCAGCAGCAGCAGCAGCAGCAACTGCAGCAGCTGCAGCAGCAACTGCAACAGCATCACAAGCTCTCTTCTTCTTACAACCTCTCTTTGTATGTCCTTTATCACCACAGAAACTACAAGTAAAGGGGACCAACTGCCTTTTGAAACTGTTGATGGTGGTCGTGTACCTTTGGTGTTTGAGGTAACTTTGGTGTTTGGGGATAATGGTTGTGTTAACCTTGGAGAATAATATCCAACATCTCTTCTATCTGAAAAAAAAATTCAAAACCCATTACTTGACAATCACTATAAACACAAATAGATTTTTCTGTCCTATTTACACTAACTATTCAATAAAAAAAATAAAAAGAATAATACATGTACACAAACATATTTTAGTGTCTTATTTACATAATTATTTGCAGGATATAGTCACTTTATTTAGTACAAGACAAATATAATATTAACTCCTAGACACGAAATTTTTATTTGAATATGTATGTTTCAAGTTCCATAACATCACATCTTCTACAAACTTAATAAAGAGTATACTTTTGTGATAACATGTTGCTGTTTATTTTCAATCTTCTAATAAAATTAAAATGGCTTAAGTAAAATAGATCTTTTAAATATTCTCATCATTATACATAAAAACTGAATTAGACAAATTATATATTATACAGGACAACTGCAGCAGAAGTATTTATAATATTGTCTACATTACAAGTCATTGCAGTATTCACTCATATAACAGACATCAACAAATAAGTGTTTTATCAAATAGAACACTCATGACCATGAAACAGAGCATTATTTTCAAACAGAGCATGACCATAATCAAATAGAGCTTCTCATGAAACCCGAACCTAATCAAACCACAGAACCATAGTAACAGAAAAAAAAAACAAAACAAAATTCCAACCACACTCACAACACAAGCATATACAAAAATCATCATGCATTGCAAAAAAAGAATAAAAAAAAATTTACCTTTACAAATGGCAGAACCTCTTGTTTCTGACGCAGGAAGAAACAAACGATGAAGTGAAACTTGATTTTGATGTCTTATGAGTGCAAGAATTTCAACCTCACTAATGAAACCCTAAGGAAGTAACAGAGCATTATTTTCAAACAAAGCATGACCATAATCAAACAGAGCATCTCATGAAACCCCAACCTAATCAAACCCTAGAACCATAGTAATAGAACAAAAAAAAAAACCATAATTCTAACCACACTCACAACACAAGCATATACAAAAATCATCATGCATTGCAAAAAAAAAAAAAAAGAATAAAAAAAATTACCTTTACAAATGGCAGAACCTCTTGTTTCTGACGCAGGAGGAAACGAACGATGAAGTAAAACTTGATTTTGATATCTTCTGAGTGTAAGAATTTCAACATCACCAATGGAACCCTAAGGTAGTGGCATTCATGAAGAGAGGAGGAAGAAGAAGAAGAAAAGAAGAAGACAGAGGGTAGAAGTGGAGAAGACAAGTGAAGAGATGGTGTGTTTTTGATGAAGCACGTTTCATATTTTTATTTTGGGCCAAACGACAATGTTTTTGCCAAATTGGGGCGCCAACCCAAAATGCCAACGTTTTGGCTCTCCAACGTGGCAACTTCATGACACATCATATCGTTGGTCATGACTCATCACCGGAAAACTGTCCAGGGACTATTATGGTGCCCGGAGCCGTACCTAGAGGATTACAATGGTGCAATTGGGATTTCAGGGATCACATTGGGTAACGATCCGAATTTCGGAGACTATTATGGGGATTTACTCCCCATACATTTAATGAAAATTAAATCTCACCTACCATTTCACCGCATGGGTGCCACTAAATCAAGATGACCCACTATATATATAATGGGTAGCTGCAGATACTTGTAATTATAATCACTTTGAAGAATTCCTTTTCTTTCCTTCGAAATTGATATTTCAGAATCAATCATGTATTGTTGAATGCGATATCACTAAAGATGTTGAAAAAACTCGCTCAAGGCTGGCTTGAACACAGTTTTTGGGGAAAGCTTGCATGCATCAGGTACGATTCAGTGATCGGCTTAAAAATTCTTTGGGATTTTCATTTTCAGATTACAATTGTAAAAGGCGTTAACTTTTGTATGTCTGTTATGGTTTCATAATATTTGAGTTTAATTATGTGTTCCAAATTGATCAGATTGGCCGAGCATAAAAATGGTGGGGAAAAAGATCACCGAAACTTAATTGAGGTGATGTGTGATCTCTTTATTAATTTACTTTTTAGTCTTGATTATTGCTAATATATTATCGAAAACCGTATGCTGGTCACCATTCCGACATAACTGATCCTGATATAAGTTGATAGTAACAATTTGTTGTTTGTAAAAATAACCATTGAAAAAATGTTATAATTAGTAGATGCGTTGGTAAAATTGTGATCTGATTAAGCTTCAACTATTTTAAACTTAATTTATGGTGGTGTTACTATTTGCTTGTGTGCGTTGGTGTGTTTCTTCGGGTGAAGAGTATTTTTGATGACGTTGTTGTCTCCTTGTTGAAGCTTCGTTTGAGTGAAAATGCGGCTTAGAAGATAAAAATAAATTGTGGTCTTGGAGGTTCAATGCTACTTGTATTCGTGTTGGACAGGTTGTTTTCCTTTTTCTATGAAAGTTGATTTTTCTTAATTTTATCTATCTCTTCTATGATGCTCATAATAGTAATTTTGATATTTTGTTATGGCTGTTCTCGTTGAGCGTTGATTTGAGCATAGATGCTGCTCAAGAGATGAAAAGTGATTCTAAACTTCAATAAGAGATTTTGATATCTAATGCCAGTTGTGTTTGCTTTGAACATGTATTTTTCCATTTATACTCTATTATAATCACTTTCCACTATTTTGCGAGAATGTATACAAATGCAATGTTCTATTTTGAAGTTGAATAAAAATACAAAGAGTAATCTGCTGGTGCTGTTAGTTTTGGCTTATGTGCACTGGTGTGTTAGTTCGGTTGAAGAGTAATTTTGATGGTACTTTCACCGTTGATATTGTTGTAGGTTCCTTTGAGTGAGAATGGATTTCAAAAGATGAAATGAAATTCTGAATTTATATCAGATCTGTGGAGCTCTAATGCTGTTGGAGACGTGTTTTTCCTTTTTTCAAGTTATGTTAAGTTTCCTTTTTTTTTTCTCTCTCTTTTATGATGCTGTTGGTATTCTTATGTTAATTTAAGTGAGGATCTTGCTGATAAAATGAAAACGAATTGTGAACTTCAATAAGAGATCAGATTTGGATTTCTAATTCTACTTGTCAATTGGCTTTTAAAAATGTGTTTTTCCATTTAGAATATTTTATAATCACCTTCCTTTGTTTTTCCATTTATATTATTTTATCAACTGAAAATGATATAAAGCACAGAGGCTCAAACGAAGAATCCTTCTAATGTAACGCTTGCCAAAATTTGCTGGTATAGAGAAAGACAACTATGATATGGTCCCATGATATAAAGTTTTGACATGTATGCAATATAGTTATGCAGCAGTTTAAATTAAATAGCCATCATCTTTTATATTTTAAAGTAACTCTTGAAGAATGAGTTGTTAGCGCAGTGTATCTTCTATCTTGTTTTCTATAAATTATCCGTGTGTTTGATCATCGTTGCTCTAAATTGTTGTGCAGCTTAGGAAGTTACCAAACCAACTATACTCAAGATCTGCGAAATGTATTGTGTAAGTATTATAACATATCTTTTACCCTCCTTTTAGTGCATGAATATCTGAAAGAAGATATCCTTTTGAATCATTGTGTCTGTCCATTCTTGTTTGACACAACGGTAGCTTGCTATAGATTTTCTAATTTAATGTATAAAGGAACAAATATATAAATAACCAAGACTTTCTAATTTACTGTATAAAGGAACAAATATATAAATAAAAATGGGTTAACGCTCATATATTGTTGAGTTTTGGTTTAGCGTATGTGTTTGCTAGCACGGTTTTTTGCCAAGCAGGTGTTTATATATATATATATATATATATATATATATTACTCTTGAACGGTAACATTGTTATGAAATTTTAGATAGTCTTCTGCATAACCACATATCATTTTTTCATATTATGGATGCTAAATTCTGATAGAGTGATTGCCTCAATGTTATAAAAAGACATTTTTAAGAAAATTACTTTATCAAATAATGGATAATAAAGTTATATCCTCACAGTTCTAACAAATTTTAAATTTAGACTTCATATATTCTGTTTCCACATGCACTAAAGTTAACATGACTCAGACTTATGAAATGCCAACTAATGCTCTTGTAAAGTCATAAAAAACCAAAATGCATCATCTTTTGACTTAAGAAATGCCAACTAATGCTCTTGTGAAGTCATAAAAAACCAAAATGCACCATCTTGAGGCCAGATTGATCGAGGGGATACTATATAGTTATTCTACTTGTGTGACTCCTTTTCTGGGGTTTAATATGAAATTCACCTGAAATAAAGAAAGAGAATGCTACCTTTTTTAACTGTTAGTTAGAAAAAATCACAAAATGTGACATGAGTTCCGTCGATGAATTTGAATGAACGACATCTGAGCATATACTTTTCACATGTTTAATGCCAACCTAACTGATGTACTTGCTAATATAGTAGGATTAGAGCTATTTCTGCAAGCGTTTGTGAACTTTAATTCCAAAATGTCATTTTTTGGATCCTTGCTCTCTTTTTCTACTCAACATATCTGATTTGAAAATATCACCTGCAAAAAGAATGACCTGTTAGGTTAATTATGACGGATTTGTGGTATATTGTTATAAAGATGGTCTGCCATCGCATATAGAGATCGTTGTGAATTTCTTTTATGCACATTACAAAATGCACTTCTATCTTTACGAAGTCATATATATATATGTTCGAATGGAATTTATTCTGATGGAATGCTACATTTAATACCTTACTGATCCTATATGTTCGCTTTTTTTTTTTTGATTTGTAAAAACTTGATTGACTAACCCACAACCAAGAATTATACATTGATACGCCCACCTAAAAACCATGAAATTAGAACATATCCATATATTAAAAACATATGAGGATGTTGAACTAAGAAGCATGCAATTAGGACATACCTAATGGGTGGTACTCGCATAATAAAACTACTTAGACAACGTTTCTAAATACTTCTTTGAACACAACATTGTTTGTTTCCTTCTTCTCTTTTTCTTCATGACATATTATGATCTTGAGCCCTCTTTTATTGGTAACTCTTGAAACTGCAACATATAGTTGCCCATGTGCGAATACAGGCTTTTTTAATATCAAACCAACATGTGACAATGACTGCCCTTGACTCTTGTTAATTGTCATTGCATAAGAAACCATGATAGGAAATTGTCGCCTTTGAAATTTAAATGGTATCCTATGATCAGAAGGGATTAGGGTCATTCTAGGAATAAACACTTTTTGGCTAGCTCCCTTCCCTGTTAAACTTTTTGCTTCTATTATGTGCTTTCCAAGTTTGGACACAACCAATCGTGTGCCATTACATAGACCTGCTGAGTCATCTATGTTTCTTAGTAACATGATTGGTGTCCCTACCTTAACAGTTATCTCATGGTTTGGTACTCCTGAGCATCTAATAGTGTTTAGGAACTCTGGTGTGTGAATTGATGCCAAAATATCATTATTTGTTTCAGATTCAGAAACTGTATCAGAACTATAATAAGTCCGAGCTTCGGATGGGTTCAAACTCATCATATAATTATTTATTTCATCCACCAGTTGTAGTGTCGGTGTGAGGATAGCTTTGTCTTTTACATGTGAAACACAACTTGAACCGCAAAATAATTCAGGGTAAGTTGCTTTACATATCGAACTAATAGGATCATCCTAATCATGTATCAATATATCATCTGGGATCTTTATTTTATCAATACCATCTATAGATGACAAACATCTACCATCTCCAATGCTTAAAATCCAATCAGTAAATTCTCTTAAGTCATTGTTTTCACAATTGCTATTGTCCGCTTGTAAGCGCATGTTTCTTGTCAAAGTCAACAGCTTACAACTATCCCATATATATGATGAGTTAATTGTAGCATTGACAATCTCTTGCCTACTGCCTTGGGTATTACTGGTAGTATTTGTCAAAAATCACCACCAAAAACCACTGTCTTTCCTCCAAATGGTTGTTCCAAGCTTGCAATATTGTTGAACCTCAAAATATCTCTCATGGTCCTATCGAGTGCTTCAATACAAAGTTTATTGACCATAGGAGCTTCATCCCACACAATAAGCTTAGCTCTGATTATTAATTCAGCCAACGGAGTATTTTGCTTTATGTTGCATGTTGAAAATTCATCCAAATTGAGTGGTATTGCAAAGCGAGAATGTGTCGTCCTACCACCGGGTAATAAGAGGGATGCTATGCCACTTGAAGCAACTGTCAACATGATTTGACCCTTGGACCTAATACCTGCAGTAATTGTCTTCCAAAGAAATGTTTTTCCCGTACCACCATAACCATACAGAAAGAAAAACTACCCTGCCCACTATTCACTGCTGTCATCACTTCTTCATAAGCTCTCTTTTGCTCGTTTGTAAGTTGTTGTACATACACTTCATGTTCAGCAGTCAAAATTCGTTTATCGTACTGAAGCTCATCAGAAATCAACTTATTGTTTTCCCCATTCATAATTTGCATCAAACTTGTAATGGCATTGATGGAAAATCTCTTAAGCTCTTGTTATAACTCTTGAGTAGTTTTTCAATTTCTATCAACGTCAGATCCCATAATTCTTCATCTGTAATTTGTAACTCTGTTCAACAAACTGTATACACTGTTGTAAGTAATAGTATGATTTTGTAGAAGATAAAATTTTGCAATAAAATACATACATAAATTATATTTACATCTGTTCTATTATGACCAAGATCATTATTTAGTTAAATATACATTTGTTTTACCTCATGTAGTTGATTCTTATATTTCCCATATCTATATTGGATATTTTGAACTCTGCTATTTGGATGTATATTGTCTATATAGCAATATGTTTTCAGCTTCTTATGATATCTTCAATGCTTAATAGAATTGGATTTTTTGCATGGCATATATACAGTAAGATGCAGAATAAGGAAAAAGGATACACCTTATTGTACACTTCCATATAAGCATTCATGACCATTGAGACAATTTGTGCATAATCAACCTCAGATATAATTTGTGGCTCAACCACCTCGAGGTAAGTATGTCATTTTAAAAGAATTTGTTTTGATGCATGTGTATATTATTTTGTTAGTAATGTTTATTGTTAATTTTGGGAATTGTGTCCATGTCTTTTTGTTTTGTATGAGATTCATACTTTATTTTGCGAAGTAAAAATATATTAAAATCTAGCAAATTCATAAGTCAACTAATATTTATTGATAGAGTTATACTAATAGTTGTCTAGTAACATTAATAGTATTGACAAACTGATACAAAGAATACTTATTTTTCTACAATTAATAATAATAACTATAACAGCATACCTTGATTGTTAAGTAACCTTCTTTGTCGATGAAGAATGTCATCGGATAGCATTCTCTGTGTGCTTTCCCATACATGCTCCGGCCTAGCCATTGAGTTAGAAAACAGGAGTGTTGCATAAAGCCTTCTTAAATATTCTCCTGAGCCCCAGTGACTTGCTTCCTCTATAGCATCAATGTATTCTTTATCATCAGCCAAAAGTTCATATGCATAGCATGCATCTCGAAATGTCGAGTAGACAACACCATCAATAGTTCTAATTTGTTCATAACTGGTAGGTCCTCTAACAAAATTTAGAAGTAGTCTTAGGTAGTAAATCTCTCCTGATCTTGGAGGTACAAAGAAAATACGGCCAATAATTACATGAGATTTTCTTGGAAACCATTTTCTAGTATTAGCCTTCCATACAAACTTAGAAGGAAATTCCACATATGTCAAAGATCGAGCTTCAGGGTATTTTTTGTTTGCCTCGAACCATCCTAAGAACATGGATTCTTTCACAGACTCTTTCCTAGCAACGTCATCCATGTTTTCATCGTCCTTGAATATCACTGGTTGTTCACCAGGAAGCTGAAAGCCTAGCCTTACCACAGAAGGGTTCCTATAATGAATGCTATACCCGAAAATTCTCCATGCAGCTTCGCACGAGGATATGTACCTACAATCATAATACATATTAACTTCATCACACTGATCATTATTCACATCACTTGTAGCACTTCTGTAAAATGAAGTTGTTACACGGTCATTTGGCCTTTATTGACGTATCTAAATAGATACTTAATCGATCTTGACTGGTTACACCATTCAACATTTATGTGAGCACCATATTTCAATAATAACTTCCTATTGTGAGGCACGACATATCGATTGTCAAGTTCCACACCTGATTTGGTTATTATTTTGCCATCATCCCTGCGCCTATAAACCGGATAACCGTCTTCATCAATAGTAGTACTCGCAACAAATCTCTTAGGAAAGTGCCTCATGCATTGACCATTTTTCATGCATGGTGAATCTTTCCTAATACTACCACATGGACCATGCATCATGTGCTTTTCCACTGCTTCGTAATATAGTGGATCGTTGACCTTGTTGGGTATCTCAGCACTTATGATCCGGTCCATGTCTTTTTCCGTTGGAAACTTGTCATCATGATGTAGAAATAACAGAATATGTGCGTGAGGGAGACCGTGCTTCTGAAACTCAATTGTATACACAACTGCAAAGGAGATTATGTACAAACACATTTATACAGGTTCTTAGACATTGTATACTTCCCATTAGTTAATACAGGAGATGCTTTTACGTAGTTATATGATGAAAAACGACAACGCTGGTTAATTTTATAAATGATTGTCTCTTTATTCATACAAATCCAGCAAAGTTTTTTATAATTGAATGGAATTCGCAATTTATAAAGTTTCAAAAACTTCACTGGAACTGAAATATATAAAAAATGTAGCCATCTTAGACTGCAGGTTAATTCAACAGTAATTTAGTTCCCTATTCCATACTTTCTTTTCATCCAAAAATCTTCACATCACACATTTTAATTTATAAAGGGTTTTGTGTATATGTGTTAAACTATTTTTTGGAAATAGAAATTTCTAGTGCGGATTTGTTTAAAAACGTGTGATAGAAGAAGTTAGAGATTTATTGTATAAAATGATTGGTTTCATAAAAAATCAAAATATCTCCATAACGAACATACACATGTACTGGAAAAGCTAAAAAACATGCATATTAATATTAAAGAGTATGTAACGGGACATTGTTTACCTGCACTAACGTGCCTAAATATTTGGTTCTTTCTGATGTCTTGGATAAGTTTGTCCAACTTAACTTTGAAAGCTCTACATACCATGTCTGGTCGATCTTCTGCATGTAGTTCTCTATTCTTAAGAAAGTCTTCTAATTCAGGCCATTTCGGATTACATGTGAATGTAAGAAAGGTCTGGATAGCCAACCACCCTGCAAATCGCCATTGCATCTTGGTAGTTCTGTATCATGTACCTAGGCCCTCCCGTGAATGAAGAAGGCAGGATGATACATTTTTCTCTTGACGCAGGTCTAGTTTCCCCACTTAACACTGCTTTGGATAAGCCCTTGTACATTTCACACCTAAACTTTTTTTGATCAAGCCGAATGTAATTTAATCTGGCTGACTCAATCATGGAGAATCCGTCTACCAAGAATTGCTGAAATAACCTTCTTGAATAGAGAAATGGAGATGCATCGGCTAGTCTTTCTTGGATCCTGAACGCAAAAAACTCGTTCATTGAGACCTCTTGCCTACCCTTATCTTCTTTACCACTTTTTTTTAGAGGAATGTCTTCCTTGTATCCATCTTCTCTATATGGAAACAATAAAGGGTACTGCAATGCCAAATAGGCTGGATTTAGCTGATTAATTCGTTGTAGCCTCCCACTATGTGTTTCAACCAAAATGTCTCTATCAGTTTTGGCGAAATCAAAGTCGCCTACTATCAACGCAGCAACTTCATTAGTGGATGGTAGGTTATACCGCCTACCATCTTTGCCCCGTTTGCCAAACAACCTCAACTTCACTGTGGATGTGTAGTCAGGTCCTATAGACTCCCGAACCATTTGAAATGCCTGGACCAATATGTTGTTATCGTCCAACATCTTCAAATCTCTAACAATATCTTCATGTATCTTGTTGTCTTTTCCTCTGTATCATGGCAAATCATTTTCGAAATTTATGTTAGTTAAATGAATAGTTCCTTACTGATTTAATCAACACATAATAACCATGGCCATATTTAATTCCGTTACGCACCTTATCACTGCTATACGATTTTGAATTTCATTTTATGTATCGTACACATATAATTGTGCAAATCTTGCCATGCACCCCTCTTCGGGTATAAGGCTACCCATCAGATGATAATTCTCTCCATATAGAATAAACGTGCGTGGCCCTTTGCTATTTGTTATAGTTCAATCAATCTTGGCACCCATCGAGGTGAGTTGGAACATAGAGTTATAAGTCTTAATGTTCTCACGGAAATGCTTGCTTTTGATGTCCTCGCCATATAGCAACTCATACAAAATCTTGGGTGCTTCTTAGAGCTGAGGAATTTCAACTTTTCCTCTGTAACAGAGAGTATATGTAGGGGTAGATGTGTTGTATTATTTTTGTGACCTTTCATCGTACCAAAACAAAGCATGACAATATTGACATTCATGAATTGCATCTCCCATGTGCCAGTACACTACATGATAATAGACAACTTAGCCAAATTGTCCAAAAACTAACATTCAATACATACTTGTGGCACATTAAGGTAGGTTATTTTCTGCCTTATACCTTTGTTAGGATTATTTGGAGGTGTGCTTGTGCATGCGTCATTAGTAGCTGCTCGATTTGCTGCATAATAGATGAAGTCAAGATATAGTTTTGAGGAAAATTTTATCTTATGTCACTTGGTTAGATTATTCCTCCAAAAAGTCTGTTACGTTTATGCATATATAGTGTTTGGCATTCTGTAAAAGTAATTGATGAAACACAAATGTTGTTGCTTATGCTCATTAAATTAAAAAGGTATTTTTACTCTGACTTAACAAAAATAAACCTCAAGAAATTCAAAAACTATCTTTTCAAATTTAATTTTGATAACCTACCATTGAAAAAATATTGTTACCAAACCAAATCTCTGTGTTTGAATTATTTTCAGTATGTTTATATTTTGGTCTATCAAGTAAATAGTATATTCGACATTTTAAGGTTACTTAATTATTTAGGCAGCCTTAGTTTAAAAGAATGTAAACTAAATCCAATGCATAACCACTGAAAAGTTGAAGCTGGAACATTTTTGCATTCTTTTCAAATTTTGGAAAGATAATTTTGGATGCTCAATAATTTTTTATATTTGGTTTGACAAAATATCTGTTATTGTTTAAAGATGACCTTTTTTAACTGGTTATCTTATTTTGGAGAACTTTATGGGAACTAAATATTCTTGTTCATTTTGTTCAACAAAAAAATGTGTTACATTATTAGAAAATTATATTTTAAAAGGTAAATTTGATAAGCTAGTTGCTTCGAATAAAAGGCTGCAAAATCCAAGCTTTTGTGTCGGTGAGAATCACTTTTAGGTGTTGCGTTGGATTTTTTTTAACATAACAACCAGTTTTGCTAAATAATTTTAGTTTATTACTTATGCAGAGTGAGTTTAAAGGAATATGAAGTAAATCCAATACATAACCACTTTAAAGTTGAAGCTAAGACATTTTTTCTCAATTTTTTCTATTAAACACAAAATTAATAACAAATCCTTCTCTAATTTCTGCCACTTAATATTGTATATAAATTTTCTTACCCATTGCTACGTTGCTCTTGTCCACGGAGCCACCCTCGTCATGACCTGATCCATTTGAAATTGAATTAAAAATTTGTGGCAATCTAGTTTTTGCCGTGGTTCTAATTGAGGTTGGAGTTCGCGTATTCACCCTGGAATATGTTTCTGCAATAAAATTTTTCAATTGTAAAAATGGTAGTAAGATTTGAGTGTATGTATTTAGTTTTTAGTTGAGGAACTAAATAATCTCGAAGCAACAACGCCTAAATAAAGGAAGATTATCATCTGAGTGTGTGTACATTGTGTGAGAAGATTTGATGCCCCCACGACTATATGCATTTGCATAGTACACTCAAAATTATCTATCTTTTGAGCCACATCCACTTGGACCATACCATTTGCATCGATGTAGTTAAAAATTATTGTACTCAACATAAATAGCTTGGAACTAATCTGATCGAGTATTCACATTTCTTTTTTCAGCCAGCTTAAGAGCCCTTTCCCTCCTGTAAATTTTTGTCGTTTCTGCACTTATGTTACCTACAGGGTTAACACAATACATGTCATTTCTAAGCTTTATGTCTCACAATTTTTATCTGCTGACTTCATAAAAACCCCGTATCTGATAATTGTTGTCGGGATTGCTATTTTTTTAACTTACGTTCAGATCTAATAATCAAGTTGTGACTTATTATTACGAAAGACAGTTCAACCTGTTGGAAAGTTTACATGTCCGGGTCTAATAATCAAGTCGTGACACTATATTATGAAAAACAGTTCAACCTGTTCAAAAAATCCATAGAAAATGAGTCAACCATATCAAAATATCTAACCTCTCGAATGAGCACCATGACCACTGCCACCCACACACTCATGATAAATTGCTGTAGTGATTGATGGGGACCTTTTGGACGTACCTAAGCTGCCGAAGTCTATGTAGTGGTGTCTTGCATTATCATAATTTTCCTTATCCTTATAATGAGTTCCATAATGAGTTTCTCTTCCTGTCTCTAAAATTTCTGCATAGAAATTGAGTATAAAGTGAATCCATTTTTGTAAGACAGTTTGCTAATCTAAAGAACTTCAAATGTTATGTTACTCGCTGCTTCATTATGCCTTTGTGTTCTTTTTCTTCTACTGTAACACTTGAGATAGAAGACCTTGAGCTTCTTCCAGTCAGCCTTTGTTCAAGTTTATCTGAAAAAAAATCCATCTTATGTTTTTGAGGCATGTTGATATCCCATACACGGTTACATAGCATATTCCATACACTTCAGAATATGATGAACCTTATTAAGAATACTACCAAATTTTCGTCTTTAGGATATTATCTGAGTGGACATTATATAGTGATGAAAATTGCACAGATTTCACTATTTTTATTAAAAATTTACGCACCTGATTCTTGTGAAGATGAGCTATGGAAGATTTGCTGCAGAGGTACTCGAGTGTACAATGTCCTCTGAGAGTCCGATTGTGATGTCTTCAACTTCTTTCTCTTGTCATCCATGATACTCTTCCTTTTACACCTAGATATGAATGAGGAGTTTTGGTCCATTTTAACGGTAGTCCTATATATAACTTCTAGTTTAAAGTTTCTTTAACCATACACGGTCAACCACAATATTCTGTTAGCTACACATGTATTGCTGAAATCTCTACTGGTTTGGATATTTTGGTAGACATCTTCACTCAATAAAGAAACCTAAACTACTATCTCAATGATGGTGTTATCTTTGTTTCTTATATATCCCACTGTATCTTTTTTTTCCCTTGCCTTTTGACCTAGTTTCTACGATGATTAATTTTTTGATTGACCACTATATCGTGCTAATATCTGCATTTATGGTTTAATTCAATTTGCATTAATATTTTGGTTTTAACCATATTGTATTTTTATGAATTGTTGATGTATAGATTCCTTTTTTGTGGAGTACAAAACACAATATATTAATAACTAAAAAGATCCTGTTTCTTTTAGGGGCTTAGTTTATCTTTTAATTATTTATTCATTTTTTACTTCTATTTTGACCCTTTTGATACTATAAACTTGACCATTAAAATGTTCAAAAAATTTTCTAATATTATCCAAGCTTACTCTTTTTTGTATTATGTTTTGATAGTCTTTTTATACCCTCATGTTACCTTTAATATCTAAGTAATCAACTTTCTTAGTAATATAGCCTCCATTACAGTGTTTTTATCCTACTATATTTGTTGTGGCCAAGCTTATTGTGATTATTTGTAAAACCGTTTTCAAATGGTTTATATTCCTTACTTAGTTATTATCGACTGTATGAGCTCAAATTAAAAATGCATATGAGTGTTCAGAGATATGACTAATTGTGTGGACATAAACACTCGCAATATTGGTGTTACAACCAAATCTTATAACTATTTATATTAATGAGTAGATACTAAGCCAAGACACTCTAGGAAATCACACTAAACACTGACCTAATACACTATAATATAATACCCTGCAGATTATATTCTACTTTCTTATAAAATCTTGGAAACTCAAGAGAGTTTCTTTGACAAAACCATACACTCAGAACAAAGACAAATAAGAAACTAACTATCATTATGCATCCATTATAGGAACTGAGGATGCTCTGATCTAAACCAAAATACAATAACATAGACAGACACAAAACAAATTTTTTGAAAACATAAGCTTGAGACCTAATACTTAAAAGTTGTGAAATATTGGATGAGTTTCCACATAAGTGTGGGGTAACTGGTTACACAATATAGAGACTTTCAGAGTGCATGGTCATGGACTTGACGTGTACATTTTGTTGCCAAGTACGGTGCATCAGGTGCTCCCTCCTAGCTCCGCTCCACTTAAGTCTTGAAAGCAAAAGATCTGTCCTATCAGCACCATTGGATCCCCCAAAACGATTCCTACACTCCATGATGGAAATGATATCCTTTCCGATGAACATAGATGGGTTGTAAAGAATGCCAAGTCCTGTAACTCTTATCCCAATTAAGCTTGTCCTGTCCATCATGCTTAATTTCCCAAACTATAACTTCCCTTGAGAAGCCTATATTACGATAGGATATGAAACCAACCCCATCATGCAGATTTGTAAGAGAGTGATAGGTTGATCTTGCATCAATTGGAATAATGCTTTCAAAAAACTGCCTTTGTATTATGGAGAAAGATATTATCAGTGATGATTTAGTGAAGTTGGTTCCTTCCCAGCCAATCCAGTAAACAATTCTATCAACAACGATAGACTTTGGTCCCAACTTTTGCACGTCGCTGGTGAATGATCTGCAATCTCACCAGTTATTCTCAAATGAACAGTATAGACTCCAGCCCAAGGTCC
Organism: Arachis hypogaea; assembly: GCF_003086295.3. Lineage (NCBI taxonomy): Eukaryota > Viridiplantae > Streptophyta > Magnoliopsida > Fabales > Fabaceae > Arachis > Arachis hypogaea. Next base: position 30,508,851 of record NC_092047.1, on the reverse strand, counting down.
TATGTATGTAATGGCGCTTAAAGACATGCACAATTCGATACTCCACTGAATCATACAAATACCCAAATGCATAAACTACAACATGATGACGGTAGTGTTTTTTGGACTCATCAAATACATATTTCATCATTCCAGTGAGTGGATTCCATATGAGTAGCCTTGAGTTAAGTCCTCCTTGGGATAATTTTATACAAAGAACTCCATGGTCTGAGCCAATAAGTGAGTAAAAACCAAGCTGGTTGATCACAATTGGAAGGTTTAGCTGCGAGTGCACTCCATCATTTACACCAGCACGAATGAACCATTGAGAATTTTCGTCTGCTGGAGGGTTTCCAACACCAATAATGACATTGATGTTTTGACCCCTTTGTTCAGCCCAGTTCTGCTTCACAAAGTATGGTGTGTTAAGCCTGAAATTCCAAGACTTGTTGAGTGCCCTACACCTGCCACCAGTCTTAGGATCAGCCTTAGTTAAGATCTTCCATACTAAGTCATCACCAAGATATGGTAATAGATTTTTTTTTTGGAGAAATGTCACTCATTTGTGAAATGCAGCTTATAAATTTCTTAGTGAAGTTTCTAAGTAGAGAGGAATGCTTATGTTTTGTGCTTGTGTCCATTGGATTAGATGTCGTTTATATATAGAATGATAGGAGGTGTATTTCATGCAATCCTAAATCTATTATGAAGGGTTTAGACTACTTCATAATAGATATATTCCTTTTTTTATTTACTTTTTTGTCCAAGGTCTATAACAACTATCTACTACATGGCTACATGCATCATATCTGTATGGTGATTTCCAAATACCATGGCTTTGCTTTTGTTATAATCTGTTGATGCTTTGTTTATATGTTTGTTAACCTAAAACATGAAACATGTTAAGTGATGTGATATAACATCTGGTTTGCACATTTAACCAAGACGATATACACATTGCCATTTGCTGATTCTCCTTATATAGCTGTGACTTTTTTACTTAATTATTAATTGTCACTTTTAACCTATAAACCTATAAAAATAATTGTTTAATTGACCAAATATGTAGTCTCCAAAAAACTACATATAGTGGTTGGTAACTATGCTCATCCTTGCACACTTTTGTTATGACTGCTTTGAGTTGACTAAAGACACAAAAGGCTAATTAGTTGTACAAACAAAACCAGCAAAATCAGCTTTCATTTTCTTATATTTGAATGCTTAGAAAAGTAAAAAAACTTTTTGGCTAATGTATACATATTTTTATATATATTGTTACTTAATATGTATTTGTTGTGCATTGTGCTTTGATTTGACTAAAGAAAAAAGACTAATTATACGTATAAAGAATACCAGCAAAATTAGCTTTTATTTTCTTATATTTGAATGCTTTGAGAAGCAAAAAGAACTTTTTAGCTAATGTATACATACTTTTATATATATGATTACTTAATATGTATATGTCATAATGATTTTACTCCTATTTCTGTATATCCTCTTCAAAAAAAAAACAAAACTTGATAAGAATGGACTACAAACTCTTGGTAAAAGTCAATGAGTTCGAATATATATTAAAACTATGTATGTGGAATCGTGCATGGATCACTGGAAATAGATGATAGCCATTATGATTTGATTGCCAGTCTTATGTGTTTTATGATTATTTAATCTTATTTATCTTGCTCCATAAAACTTATTAAGATCCCTCTTTTTGCAGCTTAAAAATTTTTTGGTGAAGTTTTTAAGTAGAGAAGAGTGTTTATGTTTTGTGCTTGTGTCCATTAGATTAGATGTCGTTTATATACAGAATGATACGAAGTGTATTTCATGCAATACTGTATCTGTTTTAAAGGGTTTAGACTACTTCATAATACATATTTTCTTTTTTTATTTACGTTGTAGTTGATTAGTCTATAACAATGAGCATTTACATGCATCGATACTTGCATCGCATCTATACGGTGATTTTCAAATGCCCATTGCTTTTGTTATAATCTGTCGATGCTTTGTTTATATGTTCGTTAACCTAAAACATTAAATATGCTAAGTGACGTGATATAACATCTTGTTTGCACATTTAACCAAGACGATATACACATTGCCATTTCCTGATTCTCCCTATATAGCTGTGACCTTTTTATTTAATTATTAATTGTCACTTTTAACCTATAAAGCTATAAAAATAATTGTTTAATAGACCGAATGTGTAGTCTCCAAAAAAAAAACTAAATATTGTGGTTGGTAACTATGCTCATCCTTGCATACTTTTGTGCAATGTGTTTTGAGTTGACTAAAGACAGAGCAAAATCAGCCTTTATTTTCTTATATTTGAATGCTTAGAAAAGTAAAAAAATTTTCTGGATAATGTACACATACTTTTATATATATGATTACTTAATATGTATCTATTGTGCAATGTGTTTTGAGTTGACTAAAGAGACAGAAGACTGATTATATGTATAACCTAAACCAGCAAAATCAGCTTTCATTTTCTTATATTTGAATGCTTAGAAAAGTAAAAAAAGTCAATTGGCTAATGCATACATACTTTTATGTATATATGATTACTTAATATGTATGTCATAATGATTTTACGTCTATCTCTGTATATCCTCTTCGAAAAAAATAAAATTTGATGAGAATGGACTACAAATTCTTGGTAAAAGTAAATGAGTTTGAATATATATTCTTTAATAATATTTATGTGGATTCGTGATTGGATCACTGGAAATAGATGATAGTGATTATCTCCTTGGTTGCCAGTATTGTGTGTTTTATGACTATTTAATATTATTTATCCTGCTCCATAAAATTTAGTAAGATCTTTCTTTATGCAGGTATAATCCTTGTATTGTATAGGTGGAGAAATTTCTATTAAGTCATATTATGAAAATTTAATTTGCTTGTGGATCACATCATGATATCTTCTTTTAGGGTTTTGGAATATAGCCATACAAAAAATACAACTAAAATTCAATTTGATATTCTTTGAAAAATAACCCTAATTTTTCAGGCGCTCTAAATGTGTAAATGCGTTGACTGTTGAAACCACCATAATTTCATATTAAGCACCTTACGGTGTTTGGCCCAATTAACTGTTTTCTTTGACCACACTTTCACTTTAGCATTAACTATACTTACTTGCATTAGAAAGACATATCATATGAGAAATGTTTTAATGAATCGTCTTTTTATTGATAATGGCCATAAATAGTTAGAAACCCGATGAATTCAATTCCAAATGCATGTGAACAAAATAAACATGAAATTGGATTTATAGGTGATAGTGTATGTAAAAGCTAATGCTGCAACATCCTTGGTTATGCAATATAATGTATCGTCTTTGTCAACTAACCTTTTTTATTGTATCAACTTGATCGGTTATGCCATTTGAAACTTTCAAAGATTATGCCATTCAAATGACTATCCTTGTTGCAAGTATTTTACCCTTGGTTTGACACTCCTTCTGAAATATTTCTAACTTCATTATAAAGCTTTACCCCTGATTTGACCCTCCTTCTGAAACATTTCTAATTTCATTATAAAACTTTTAGGGTTTATGCGTATAACATACGATAGCTGTACCCATATTCTATCTAAAAAAAATTATTTATATTTCTTGTCACTTAGTTGAGCAATTAGTAGATATATTATTGTATTCAACTTATCCAATTTCTTTATGCCTTTAGATCCTTTGCTTTTTCGTTTCTAGTTATTCGTGAAACCTGTTGAACTATCTCTAAAAATCATATATGGGCTCTTTCATCATTGTAATTGTCGAGGAGAAATTTTTTACTTAATCTGTATAAGGATCCATAAACTTTATCTTACTCAATGAGGATCATATCTTGTTAGAAAGGCATCCCTTTATGGACCTTGTCATAAAAATATGTTGAAAGTTTTTATTGGGATTGCTACCATAATTAGTCAGCAACATAATAGCCTATACTCTTGAACTTTGTTAAGATTTTTTTATAATAATACATTTGCCCATTACGTGCAGAGAAATGCAAAGTCACCAACAAATTGCTTTATATTCATAAGAAATCTATACCAATTCAAAAATATCATCACTACATGATTTTTTTTAATCTTGAATTCACTTTTTTTTTAAATCTTTTATTTCATTTACCTAGTATTTTTTATTATTAAAATTTATTTCAGCACAATAATTAAACATGAATAAAGAATGGAGTTTAATTAATAGTTTCTATTTCTTTTTAATAAATTGAATCCCATTCAAAAATCAATCTGCTTTTCTATTTCATTTACCTTGCAATTTGAGAAACACATTTTAGATATGACTTTTAGATATAGCTTCTCCAAGGTTAAAATTCATTTTGCACCATAATTATACATGGTTAAAGAATGAAGTTTAATTAATAGTTTTTGTCCTTTGTACACCATTCTATAACCCGCGTTAACTATTTTGAGTAGTCTTCCCAAGCATCACACAGATGAGAAATCAACTCTAAAGAAAAGTTATATTTTGGATTACTTGGCTATATCAATAGTCGTTGTCAATATGTAAATAGTCTTTGTAAATTAGAAACTCCTATTTAGGTTGTTAGTTATATTTTATATAATGTCAAATTTGTATTAACATATAATCCATCACGTGAAAAATAAGTTCTAACATCAATTTCTCTGGGTTCAAATTTTGTAAGGTATTATTCATCATGGATTATGTTTAAGGCATATATTCTCATACACCATAACATAATATAAATCATATATAATATAAGTCTCATTCAAAATATATTCATGATAATACATCACTTTTTGGATATCATTGCACATAAGCAACTCTTCTGATCCCTAAACATAGAACATCTTTCAAAACATATAGTCTATGGTTAAACAAATACAATCAATATTAAATAACTTTGTCAACTTTAGTTAATACTTAATTATCCACATCAGATGTTTGAGACTTTTGTTTTTTCCCTTGAACCTATTGGTTGAAAGCTAGCATTCTTCATCAACAACCGAACCATACTTCAAACTGTCGGCAATTCTTTTAGCTGGTATTTTGTATTTGAGGCTTTCAACACAGTTTTCCATAGAATCCTACACAAAGACATACATGACAGTTCACTTAGAATAATTTCAGAACCTAAATCACATGTTTTTTTATACATTCAAAACACTTGCATATACTGACCACAGTAAGCTGAGGATCATTATCATTCTTAAGATTAACAACATGTCCGGACATCTCCAGCGTGTTGCTACCTCTATTCTCCTATTTAAAGTGAAACCCTACTCATAATTAGATATTAATGTACATTTTGATAAAAAAAAAAAAACAATTGTATGGTCTGGAAATCATATCTACTTATTAAAGTGGAATAGGTATACACGTATAATGATGTTCATAGATGTGCTAACGTCCATTTGCTTAGGCTTGTTCTTTGCAACTGTTTCTTCATCATCACACACTTTCATGACTGTGTAAATCTGATCATAGTGTTTTATGTTGCCACTTTTCACATTGATTTTGAAAAGAACTATTCTATCCATCATGTTGTCTAGACTTTTAGGGTATTCATCCTCTTTAGCATCCTGAAACCCCAACCAATAATTAGATGTATTTTTGTGTATATAATTTATAATATTTTGAAAAACAAAATTGTAACTTTAATCCCTAATAGTATAAGGATTTGGTGTGCTATATACATCCTCCTCTACAATTTTTTCAGCTGCCTTTCCACACAACTGGTTGGTTTCTCTGTCCCACAATAACAATGTAATGCTTCCGGTACCATCAAAGACCATGACCTCAACCTTGTATCTGTTGTTTCACGTGATAATAGCGATAATAGTTTTAGTACAGGGATCACAAATATCAAGTAAAATGAAGATGCTAATTGTTAATAATCACTCAAATTAAGAACACACACCTGAGTGCTGCACATCCATGGGTGTGGCCACACTTTGCACATTCGTACCTATTCCCAATAGGAGTTTCCACCTTTTTTGGACATCGCCTGCATGCTTTATAAAATCAATCATCCTTCCCAGCATTGATTGAGACAATAGTACCTGCAATCCAGGTTGGCCCCTCCTTGGAAGCATTACACACATTAAGACCTTTTACCTAATAGCTCATCTGATTTTTGAAACAGCAAATAACTTCATAATTACAATAACTTTTACCTCGACAGACTTAAAAACTTCTTCAATCGTTTTCACAATAGCTGTGCCATTGTTGAGCTCATCAGTCCCAACCCATGAACTTTGGGTCGACTGATGGCTAATCCTCATTGAAGTTGACTCAGAACCGCTGAGTAGGCTGCAATTCACGTGTTAAATGGTTAGACAACATACTGTTACCAAACCAAATCTCTGTGTGTTACCAAACCAAATCTGTATGTGTTTGAATTATTTTCAGTATGTTTATATTTTGGTCTATCAAGTAAATAGTATATTCGACATTTTAATGTTACTTAAATATCTAGGCAGCCTTAGTTTAAAGGAATGTAAACTAAATCCAATGCATAACCACTGAAAAGTTGAAGCTAAAACATTTTTGTATTTTTTTCAAATTTGGAAAGATAATTTTGGATGCTCAATCATTTTTTATATTTGGTTTGACAAAATATCTGTTATTAGTTAAAGATAACCTTTTTTAACTGGTTATCTTATTTTGGAAGAACTTTTTGGGAACTAAATATTCTTTTTCATTTTGTTCAACAAAAAAATGTGTTACATTATTAGAAAATTATATTTTAAAAGGTAAATTTGATAAGCTAGTTGCTTCGAATAAAAGGCTGCAGAATCCAAGCTTTTGATAACCTATCCTTGAAAACACTGTTATATGACCACAAAACATTCAACTTCTTTTTAAAATGTACTGACCTTTTTTTGAATGACATAACTTCTTTTAGTTCTGGGTTGACATGGACCTTGGACAGTTCAAAGTGGCTCTGCACTAAAGTTTTGCCATTCCATCTGGTTGCTTTAAAATATTGGAGGATCACAATAAGCGGTTCAAGTTGATCATCATCAAGGTGAGGGAGTATCTGGTCAACAGTTTCGCCAAAGAGAGTACAACTTAACCTGTTCTTCCTGTCATCAGCCCCAGGAATTCAAGCTTACTATATAAATAAGAAAACCGAATAAACAACATACCTCTCTTAATAAAAACACATAGAACTTACTCCAAGTCTTCCACAATAACAACCAAGCGCTTAGTCTCTATTCCCTTGCTAGTTATTAATTCTCTTGGATCTTCCTTTCCAACAACTTCTCCAATTATATCTACAAAATAATAAGAAGCACACTTTTAGATATGGCTTTCCAAGTGGTTATAATTTTTTTGCACATCTATATATCATTACATATAGTCTTAGACTTACCAAACAGTTCAAGATCCTCTACTTTCTCGACTGTATGCATCTCTGCAAGGTTCCTAAATCGAAATGCTTCCAAAGAAAAAGTTGGATTCTCTATATGTTCAACCCTTGTTCTATGTGAAAACACAAGTACCCACCTACTAACACCGTTTTTTTTCTTGGTTATGTTGTCAACAATTATGAAGTTACTCATAGTATACATGTGGAACTCATGAATAATACTAATGTATTTCTTTGCTAGTGATCTTGGTATGGTTGTATAAATCCTGCCACCCTGTGACAACGAAGTGAATACTTAAAGAGTGAGTATATCTTTAACATGTTTAAGTCATAACAATGGAGATAAGTCTCAATGTAGTCCCTGAAGTTGCACTCGAGCCTCAAAGTAGTCCCTGAACTTAAAAGTTCCTCAGAGTCATCTCCGAACTTGCACTCCGGGATTCAAAGTTGTCCTTCCGGCAATTTCTGGACAGCTGGCGCAACCGGAAAGCTTAGCTGGCAGCGTTGGTGACACGTGGAACTCATAGAAATGACGTCGTTTCACACTGATTACGTCCCTCCCTCAACGTTTCAATAACGTATTGTCTCCCTCCACTCTAAACACGAAACAAACACAACACAGAGTGAGGTTTCTTCTTCTCCCTCCCTCAATCTCCAATGGCGCATGTGCTCCTCCATTAAATGCACCGATTTCAGTGGAAGACGTTGGCTCTGGAGCATCGCTGTTTTCCACTCCTTCATACACAAAGTTGGCGCTTGTGCTCCTCCATTAATCGCTGTGAGTCCCACGTGTCACCAACGCTGCCAGCTAAACTTTCCGGTTGCGCCAGCTGTCCAGAAATTGCCGGAAGGACAACTTTGAGTCCCGGAGTGCAAGTTTGGGAATGACTCTGAGGAACTTTTAAGTTCAGGGACTACTTTGAGCCTTGAGTGCAACTTCAGGGACTACATTGAGGCTTATCTCTACATGACATATAAAGCACAGTTATGTTTTTGTAAAAAATGCTCCTACCTGTTTATCTTGAAGAACCATTTCGATGGAGCCAATCTCGCTGACATTGAACTTGTTTGGAGTTGTCCACACCCTTACAACAAATTAAATATTTTGAAATTCCATGCAAATCTGATCCTAAATCAAAATGTTCATCCATTGTGTTTCAGGTCTCCTACCAGGTTGAGAAGTAGTGGGGAGTTTCAGGTCTCCCGTCAGGATTGTTTAATGTCAAAAAGTGGATATTTGAATTATATATATGACTGGTTTACTTCATGTGCATTGCAATGTCAGATTTACCCATTATATATTGCTTAAATTTTCTATTTACCCTGCATGCCACTTGTCATTCAAGAAACTGCTACACGTGTCGAGCATAGAACCCATTACTTGTCTCCTATTATATATTAATAGATAGATTAATAGAAGATTAATAGATTTCAGTTACACCCTTCAGCACCAGCAAATCAGCAATCCAACCAAAAAAAGCACAAAATCACAAAAAAAAAAAAAGGAAAAAAGAATGCAGGCTCTGACCCTGAGCAAGAGGCTCTCTACATCCAAGCCTCTCTTCAGAATCTCTCCTAACTTCATCGTTCAATCATCAACCACCTCCTCCTCTTCCACCACCTCTCCGCCACCTTCGTCACCGATCACCGCCGCAGATGGCGGCTCCTCCTGCCATCCCTTGGCTCTCCTCAGCTTACTCCGCATTCCCAGGTCCGCTACCCAAAGCCTCCGAATTGGTGTCTCCGGATCTGACGTAAGCATAACCGTTTCCTCGATTCTCTTGTATCGCTGTCATTTTCTTGCACGATTTCTTGTGGCAACACTGATAGTTAGCAAATACTGTTAGAATATTTTAGTTTCCATTGTTTTCTTGTTTTCATGATTTATGTTTTTTCCCTGCTTATGGTGCAGCTTAGAGATGCGAATCTCGCTGGAGGCCAAGGTTGCGATTTTCATTTCTTTGTTGTTATTTGCTGTTTCTGATTTAGTTTTTGAGATATTTATTGCCACTGATGACTTCAATGTGCGTTGCTATGGTGGTTGATGTGGACGTGTGGTGTGTGTGCTTTTAGTGCGCGCTTATGAGGTACTGCTTATTAGTTATTACTATTTGATTGATAGAGAATTTGGTTGGGTTGTAGGTTTTAGTTAAAGATTTTTGTCTAATGTGTCATTTGATTTGTGTAAATTTCACTAGGTTCTGAAACTTTATCGCCCCTGTTACAGAACCGGAATAGCAACTTTCAAGGTTTCATTCTAAGATTTCATATTTTTTGCTCTTAGCAGATTTCTTATTTGATGTGATTACTGTTGCATGTTATGCTTCCTTCAGCTGTTTTATCTTGATTGGAACTACTTCAACTAATCAATGGATTGATTCATCTTAATGAAGGATTTCATTCTTTTGCTAATGTTTGAATTGGAGTGTTGTGTTGTTCACATATTTGTACATATCTGTTCAACTTGATAAAATAAGGAAAATAGAATTAGTAAGGATATTGAAAGTGTGATTTTTGTCAGTTGACGAAACTATTATTGCTAGAGGCTTTCATGTAATTTTTAATATCCTAAGTTAAGGAGAGGGTCTTTTGGACATTTTGTTTGGGGACAATCTTCTGCAAATTTCTTCACTCAGAGAAATAGCTTGGATTTTAGAGCCAACTTTGTTTCCACACTCCGGTGTCTACCTTATAATATGCTTGGGTAGTGGGACTGTTTGGGTAGTAGAACATTTTCATAAATGATCAAAAACTTTTTTCCCCTCTTCTGAGCAAGATGATGAAGAAAGTGGATAGAAAACGAAAAGCTTTTATTTTGTGTATGTCTATTATCTCAAGTTCTCAACAATGTTTGAGAGATATATCTGTAAAGCTATTTGCTCCCTGCAGAGTCCGTTTTGCTCTATCATAGACAACAACAAAGTTTTTTCTTTCTTTTTCTATCACTAGATGTAATGGCCTGGCAATAGTGTGCTAAGTAGTAACTTTCCTTAAAACTACTACCATATATGTTAACGCTGCATCTTAGATTGTAAATGCTTCAGTCTTGTTAAACCGTGTGACAATGTCTCCCAGGTTCAGCCTCACGGTGCAGCTGGTTATGCAACTGCTACTACTACTGGCGATAGCATCCAGAGGTTAGTTGGTGTAAATTCAAAGTATTCAATAATAAAATTGATTTTAGTTTCAGTTTTTTCAAGCATCACCATCTTCTGTTGTATTAATATGCTTATTTCTTGGCCTGATTGCTGAGACTAGTGACTTTTCTGGGACCTTGTTTGTTGGAATTTTCAAAGTTTATACGTAAATATAGTCATAACTGCTATTTTTAATAGAATAAAAAAAATAATATTCTTGGATAGTTGAAGGAAAAAATATGCAAAAGGATAAGACATGTTGAGTTAGCATCTATGAAGCATGAACCCAGCCTATTGATTTTTCTTGTTATCTTTTGGAGCAATTTCAGACCACATCTTGTCATGAAAGCCCAAAATAAAAAACTTTTTATTAAAGGGGCATAGAAATAAATACTTATTTTACTAAAAGGGCATATAAATAGAGGATACCAATTTTATTAAAAAAAAATCTTAGATACCAAAGATGTATACAACATGCTCCATTTTTTTGTGAGGGACTTAGAATGAATACCTTGTATTTGTTGGATTTATTTCTTTGATTTTGGTATGCCTGTCGTGTTAGGTGTCCATGTTTGAGTCCCTGACCCATAGGTTATCATTAATTTCTTTATCAGAACACCGTGCCTGAACATTCTTCATTTTTGTTTGGATAACTTGCTGTTAATTAATCTAGAAAATGATCTTTAGTGTATTCATAAAAGAAATCAATTTAATCATCACAGATCAAAATCCACCCACCTCAATGTTGGCAACAGAAGAATCTTGCTCCACCCTAGAAACTTGCTTTTGCATCTATCTCTTTCCAATCAAGATTTTTAAACCTTATCGTCCTATTTTTGGGAGTATTAATGATTTTCATCGTCATCCATGTGACGCGACATTGTTTTGATTTTTGAACTGCTACCATAAAACACTTTTCCATATGCCAATCCTTAAGTATATACCCTGCAATTGAATCTGTGAAGCTTCACCTAAGATGGTTAATTCCTTTCATGTTTACAAAGGCTCAAAGCTGCAGTAATTAATTATTGCACTCATACACTTTGGTGCTTGTGATTTATTGAGTAATGGTAAAATATTTGGCTGTCTTTGATGACGTCAAATCTCTTCTAGATCATGAAACATTTAACTGGAGGTTAGGTTATATGAGGTTACCAAATAAAAATTAACACAATGTATTCCGTGTCGTCAAGTGTCTTGTCCTTCATTTTTAATCAACTTGGCCACTGCTGAAGCAGTTGTGTTCATTAATTTTAATTTGTGTAATATTGGCTTCAATATCACGTTGATCGATGTTTCCAGCACATATTATTTTTTATTCTAAAGGCCAAATGATTTGGGGGTTTTAGCCTGGATTTGAGTGGATATCTTTGTGAGATAAAAATCCAATTGTAGAGTAAACAGTGTGTGTTGGATGAGATGTTCGATTTAACTTGCCTCCCCCCTTCTTTTTTCAAAACCCCCTTTTCTATTTATTTCTTGATAATAATAAGCTTGTCTAGGGTATGCATTTGTAAAACCTCAATCTTGGTGCTTGTTCTAATTGGGTTCAATCTATTCAAGCCTAAAGGGATCAGTATACTGGTCTTAGGTCATGAAAATTTGACAATAGAAATGTCATTGAAACATTTGTGAAATCCTCTTGAAATAGAAACGGGCATTTTACAGGTCTGGTTTGATTACTTTAACCATTGTTCGGCATGTATATAGGAAGGAGCGATACAGTGGATTGAGGAGTGTAGGTCCGAAGACAAAGAGAGAGCAGCTGCTAAAAGCCACTGCACTTGTCCCACTTCTTTTGATATTCCCGAACGCATATTCCATGCTCGCAGCGAATCTCTTTGTATTCTGGCACATAAGTGCTGGTATTGAAGAGATTTTGGCTGATTATGTCCACCATGAGATGACCCGAAATTACGTCGTGATTGCTTTCAAATTGTTCCTGATAATTGCAATGAAGGATGTGTTCCTAAAATTTGTATTTGTATAATCAGATAGCTCACTAAAATTATGCTTGCATTTCTGCATAATAAGAGCCCGATGAGGCCTTATTTCCAGTTTTCAATTGGTTATTAGAGGTGAGGCAACATGATTATTTGATTTATAAAGTTAATGAATGACTTTTAGTGTGTATTGCTCAAATTTTTGAGATAAGTCTCAATGTAGTCCCTGAAGTTGCACTCGAGCCTCATAGTAGTCCCTGAACTTAAAAGTTTCTCAGAGTCATCCCCGAACTTGCACTCCGGGACTCAAACTCGTCCTTCCAGCAATTTCTGGACACCTGGTGCAACCGGAAAGCTAAGTTGGCAGGCTTCGTGACACGTGGGCATTACAACGGCTAGCTGATGTGGCATAGTAAACTGTCCGGAATCAATTTGGTCCCTTAAATCAAGTTAAAACCCTAATCTCCAATTTTGAAGCCCACAACGCTCTGTCTTCTCTTCTCTTCGTTTCTCTGTTCTTGTCTTCCCCACAGCGCTCTGCTCAGAATAATTGCTGCTTTCATTTGCTATAGTATAATCCCTAACACTGTATGTAGAAAAATCAAAGCACCAGATCATGACATAACCATAAATTCACAAGAAGTACGATTAATCATAGAAAATTTAAATTTTCACAACATATCCGACTTCACCCAGAAAGAAAAGCTGATAACCTTTGAGGAACAAAACTCAATACACACAAGCTTAAAATTTGCAGCATAGAACGAATATACAAAATATTTCTGGTGGCTTTTTTATTCCCTTAACTATTCTATCTTAATATTTGATGTGACAAAGAAAGGAATGGGGGAAAAGGGTAAAAGTTGACAATACAGAGTACAAACTCTAATTTCAAAAGGTTTTCAAATCACAATTCAGTACTTCAGTTTTTACTAAAAATCATGTATGATTTTTTGCCCCCACCATAGCCATTATATTTTAGTTTCTGGTCTTCCTCTATCAAGAATGGAAATTCTATTCAATTAAAAAGAGTAATAAAATAAGTCATCAACAAATAGAAGCTCCAAACTCCAACGCAGCCCAATTCAACATGAACAAAGAAAATCAGGTTAGTCAGTTACAAAAAATTTTAATTTTGCAATGCAGCAAATGAAAGAAAAAATATTACCAAAGTTGGTGATATTTACAGAAGGCTTGAAATCAAATATTGTGATTAGTCGGACTAGTGATGTTGATGTGACACAACTACTGAATTGCATGCATCTTGCTAGAGATGTTATTAATCAGAATCATTAGAAAGGCAGAGGCATAGTTGTGCATTCTGAAACAGAAGGCTTTCGGATTGAAAAAACTTGCACCCAAGACAGCTTGCCATCAGTTTTGAGAATAAAAAGTCAGGTTAGTTCGATATAAGTATATAATTTCTTTAATACTTAATCACAACTCCTGCTACGATCCCCTTGATGAATTATTGGTAGATTGTTGAATAAATTAGTTCGATATATGGTTAATCAAAAGTGATGTGCTTGAATTTATGTGTATCAAACATTCTTCTTGCACAATTACTGCGTGACCTTGATTTGGGTTTAATTAGGAGCATGGTTTTCTAATATTGGCCTTTTCTTTCAAATGGTTTCATTAAGTAACTAATAAGGGACAGCTTCCATCTGATGCCTGCATAGTCTGAAGGATCTAATGAAACTGCATATAAATACATTTCTAACTAATTTATAGCTTGAAGGGGAAAAAAGAGGCTTACCAAATCTCAAGGTGTGCAGGGTCAGAAGACCCTTCCTTCAAGGCATCTATGAGTAACTTCTCATTCATGACGAGGCACTTTACCAGCACTTTATTTGAAACCTTTTTGGATTGACATAAACAAAGACATATTCTTGTCCAGTTCTCTACAGACACCTCCTCTACACACAATCACAAACCACGTATTAAAAATGGCCAGTAAATGCTAATTATAAGCTTCAGGCTGCATATATCAATTTGCTACATCTTCTCTTGATACCACAAGGTATCTTCTAACTTCAGCTTAATTAACTTGATCCTCATATTAGATTGCATAGCCTAATCCTTCGTCTAGTATAGAAGCCCAAGGATAGTGCAATTTTTCGGCATGAATTGCCATTATTTGTAGTTATCATGGTTTATTAACAGCTACCACCTTAGAAAGATCAAATTTACTTTATAATCTAAATAATGAACCTATGTAATTCACTTAATCAATCACATATCAGTATTTGATGGTTTTCAATAAATCATCAACTCAAGAACAAATAATCTTATAAAACTCTCTTACACCGATTAGATAAAAATTGTTCTACATAGCTAGTGCTACAAACTTAGGGCACGTTTCGTTTCCCTTTTTACTTTCTATGTTTTCTGGGTTCTTGCAAAGAAAGAAGTGAAAACAGAAAACAGAATTTTCAATTGTTTTCACTAAAGAAGAGTGATAATTAATGATATTTGGATATTTCACATAAAATATATTGAAATTAAATGATTTCGTTAAAGAAAAAAGAAAGAACAAAACGGGGAATTAGTGAAAGTGTTACCAGTGGAGGGATGTGAGAGGGCGTCGTCAAAGAGGGCTTGGGGGCCGGTGGCGGTGAGAAGGTAGCCGGAAGAGAGGAAGGTGGCGTGAACGACAATCACACAGACGCCATTGATGAGTGTAGTGGAGAAGAAGAGACCCCTGTGTTTGTGTTGTGATTTGAGAGGGGGGAGACAATTTGTTAGGGTAACGTTGAGGAAGGGGGTTTTTAGCATGAAACGACGTTGTTTCATGTCATTTTGGCGCCACAGCAAATACTACGTCGTTAATGTTATGCCAACGTGTCAGGAAAGAGGCCAACTCAGCTTTCCGGTTGCGCCAGGTGTCCAGAAATTGCCGGAAGGATGAGTTTGAGTCCCGGAGTGCAAGTTCGGGGATGACTCTGAGAAACTTTTAAGTTTAGGAATTACTATGAGGCTCGAGTGCAACTTCAGGGACTATATTGAGGCTTATCTCCTCAAATTTTGGCATCTATGGACTATGATGCTTATGCTATGATGGTTACGGTGTCTTAAAAAGTATTGTTAAAATTAAAGTAATATTTTTTTAAGATTTAATGTTATTTTTTAATTTAAAAAATAAAAAAGTATTACTAAAATAAAAAAATATATTTTTAATTTTAACAACATTTATATAGTTATCATAACCAATTAATCAAAGGCACCATAGATACTATTTATATATAGGGGAGGAATTTGTTTACATCAAGTATGAGTTTTGTTGATTTACAATCTCAATTTTAAATTTTATGAAATTTAGCTATATAGTGAAATGTTGGAATTTAACAATCAGATTGGTAAAATTTATCTCGTATAAAATGTTATTGAACTGTATAACTTAACAAAGATTACATTTGGTTTATATATGTTTTTATATTGTAGAAAACTTTTGGAGTAAAGATTCAGAGTGGTTCATTAGTCTTTTGAGAAATTTAATTTTGATGTTATATTATTATTTGAGGGTTTAAAATTTAGTGAATTTTATTAAACTTTTTTTCAAATAAAAAGTTGTTTATACCCTATGATATGTCTAATAATTATTGGATGAAATATATTATATCATCATAGTTAATACTCATTCTTAATTTAACGAGTTTTGATAACTTAACTAACTAGGGTAATTTTTTTCCAAATTACAAAAGTTATTAGAGGAATCTCTTTGTGTAATTTTTCATTTTTTTTCCAAATCACTCATATATTAATACTTATCATAAAATTGTGAATTTATCTTTATTGTGTTTTGGACAAAAAAAATTATTAATAACAATTCGTAAGTCTAATTGAAGAATCCAACTTAAAAGAGTAAGCATTGACTAAAATTAACTTAGTGGCGGGAGTAGAAGAATGGATCAAACTCAGAGAGTAGCAGTAATGTTAATGGCATCAGCCTCATGCGCTCATCTGTTTCACCCTACACATTCACCCATTCTTTTCTCTCTTTTCGTTTCCCTCTTCTAAATTTTTGTTTCCGTCTTTACTTTAATTTTTTGCATCTTTTTTTCGAAAGGCATACCATCTAAAAAAATGACGACTCAATTCACTAACCACAATGAGTTCAGTTTTTTTTGGGTTTAGGGTTTAACTTGACTAAATTCCTATTTTGGTCCCTCAGATTTATGCGATTATCTGTTTTGGTCTCCGAAATTTAAAATTATCTATATTGGTCCTTCAGATTCAAGTTTGGACACCATTTTGGTCCTTCGACTCTTTCCGACAATGACTAGACAAACGGAGTAATGAGATGACACCCTCCCTACCATGCTGGATGATGAGTAAACGACGTCATTTACCCTTGGGGCCCAAACAAGTCAGAAACATCGTCCAAGTAGACAACTCTTTTAAACAAGTCAGACTATTGAGGCTCCACTACCAGTGTTGTCTGCTTGGACGACGTTTCTAACTTATTTGGATGCCAAGGATAAACGACATCGTTTACTAATCATCCAGTGTGGCACGGAGGGTGTCACCTCATTACTCCATTTGTCTAGTCATCACCGGAAAGAGTCGAGGGACCAAAATGGTGCCCGAATTTGAATTTGGAGGACTAGTATAGGTAATTTTGAATTTCGGAGACCAAAATGAGTAATCACGTGAATCTTAGAGACCAAAATGGAGATTTAGTCGGTTGAACTTATTATTATTAATAAACGAGTGGTTTGGAAAAAAAATGAGAATTACAATATGGGGCTTCTCTAATAACTCTTGTAATTTATTAACAAAGATAAAAACTATTTATGATGGTTTCACAACGCTCTGCTAGGGTTTAGTAGAGTTTCAAAGTTCAAATTTCGACAATTTCAATTGTGTTTGTTCGTAAGGATTAACAATACCAATTTTGTTCGTCCATAAGGATCTAGACCATGGCAAAATTCCTGCTATAACCATGGCAATAATGTGAATGGTTTGAACTTGAGTCCTTCAAGTTATAAAAGAACCTACAACCATTAGATCAAGTTTGCTCATTATATTATATTGTGTCTTTTTATAAATATATTACTAACCATTAGACATATCCTAATTAATAACTTATGTATTAATTCTTTTAGTCATGCAAATTTAAGATATTTTTTTTATTCTAATGAATAGTATTCATATTAATTTAATTTATTTTTTATTTTATATTTACTCTTTCTTAAATTAATTAATTTTTACTTATATATAATTATTAAAATAAAAATTAAACTTTGTTAAATATCTATAAATTAAAAAAAATAAGCAAAAAATTTTTATTAATCATAACATTTTTGTTATTGATAATTATATGACATCTATTAATATTAATATTTTTTAACATATATTTGAATAATGTAATAGATACAAACTAATTAATGAATTAGAAAATAAATTAATTTGATATAAAAAAAATAAATTTTATATGATTATTTAATTATGACCGGGTTAATCGGTTTAACCTATGACCCACCAGTTAAACCAATAACTCAGTAATCTGGTCGGATCGATTGACAATTCAATTCTGATAACTATGCTTCAAAGTCTTGGATCATGGAAAAAAACATGTTCCAATTCTTTTTTGCAAAAGAGACAGACCTAATTAGGATATAGAGGAGAGCGTCGTGGACCTTCAAAAACTACATTCTGAACGTCAGAAGATGGCATGATGACCTAACCATTACGAAGTCTGAATTTTCGCATGTCCTTATATGGACTTAATTATGGGGATTGTCTGAGCACTGCAAAACTAAAGACTTCGTTAGAAAAATTGGCGGACACATGGGAGAGATTAAGGATGTGGACTTCTTTCTGATGAGAGGCAAAGAAGAGAGAATATTAAAGGTACTGCTCAACTTAGATATGACCAAATCCCTTCGAAGACAATTGAAAGTTGCCGACCCAAATAAAAAAATTATTGAAGTACATATTAAGTATGAAAGAATAGGCATCTTTTGTAATTACTGTAGAATGAATAGTCATGAAACCACGGTCTGTAATCTTCAAATTGAAGACTCGGTCAAAGGAAAGTTGAAAGAAGAAAGGTGGGGTGCTTGGCTCCGATCTGAACAAATGGAGAGACGTGTGGAGGAGAAAAAGGAGAACCAGACTCTTAATTCAACAAGTTCAGGTGGTGTTAATAATGAGCGTGGAGAAAAACCTACCCCAATTAGTCTCCTTAAAGAAATTGCATCCTTTTCAGTACACAAAGACAATGCTCGAGTTGATAAAGACAATGATAAGGTTTTAAGTGTGATGGGAGAGGCAACTGCAACTCCATAAAGCAAGGCTCTCATTAAAAATTAAAAAACTTGATGCAAATGAGAATGATACTCACAGCTCCAACTTAAGAGAATTATCTGATCAAAATTCTCTTCTAATAGAACCATTCTCATTTCTTGTAGGGGGAAGCAAATGTGGACACCAAGGAGTGAGGAAAAAGAATAATAAGGAGATGACTAGGAAAAGAACTAATGCTCCAACCAAGGTTGGAAAGAAAAGAAGAGCGGGAGATATAGATGTTGAATCTTCATCAAAGAAGCATTATTTACTGGAATTGACAGCTGCTGAAATGGGTGAAGATGCCTCCCATCAAAAGGCACCCGAAGATCCATAAAGATGATCATGTGAAACTAAAAGGATGGTTAAGTCCCATTCTCCCGAGGTGCTTTTTCTTTGTGAAACTAAAAACATCTCGTTAGTGGAGAAGGTGAGTAGGGAGGTAGGTATGAGCAATATGAAGTGTGTGGAACCAAGAGGCACAGTGGGAAGGCTGATGTTAGCATGGAAGGAAGTTGAGTTAAGAAATTAACTAAATTAATTAATGATGACAAACATTATCTTATTGGGCAAATTAACCAATTAGTGTTGATTATGTCTGATTGAATGATGCAGGCCAAAATTCCTTGTTGCAGCAGCCCAATAAGATAGATAAGAAAACCAAAGCTGGTGGGCTACAAAACAATAACAGCCCAAAGGAATCAAAGATATGAAATCAGATGGGCCAAAGAAATCAAACGGGCTAAAAGAATCATAACCGACCCAAGCCCGAATTCATCTCTCAAGCCAATCCCTCCAATCTGCTTCTAGTAAAGCAACTTTCACTTTTTCTTCTTCGGTCAGAACTCAGAGAAAGTGAGAGAAAACTTAGCCTTTAAGCTGTTCACCAAAGAAGAAAGAAAGAGAAGGATTAAACAAGAAAGGTAGAGGTCTAATCACCCAAATCAAACCAAATCAAGCTAAGGCAGAAGTTAAAGGTAACTTATTTCCTCTTGCATGCATCGTGCTTTCTTCTCCTCTTCTCCAACTCTCTGCCAGTCCAAATTGGGATACATGGAAAAGATGACCTCTGATCAACACTGCTGTAAATCTATGGTCAAATGTGTGTCTTGGGGACCAAGTAGTATCTCAATGGTTCAGATCTGTTTTACCATTGGAAGACTGTTTATCTTTGCTTCCCTGAGGCTTTCGGTCAAGCAAGAGAAAGGCAGATGAAAACTTCCAATTTGGGGATTAGCTGGAAAAAGTGATATGGTAAGTTGGTAGCACACAGCTCAAGGAGTTGACCTAGGAGAGAGAAACCCAGCAACATGCAAAGAGATACAAAAGAAGACTTTTCATCATTCTGAAGCTAAGGAGAGATAACCAGTGTTTTGAGGTTCATGTTCTGAGAAGAGTTTTCTAAAGAAGTTCATCAACTTGGACAATGCTTCCTAGTCAAAGGAGCATTCCACCAGAATGAGGAAATAAATTAGAGGCAAGCAAATCTAGTTCATCACATAGCAAAGAGGCTGTTGAAGCATTAATCTCCTTCATATTTTATAGATTGTAATTTTCTTTTTAATGTTTATCTTTCTGTAATTTCTTGAGGTAAAAGGCAGAATGAGAGAGCTCAGGTAAAAGCCTAAGAGTGAAAAGAGGCAGAGTGATACACTTGAGTGAAAAGCCTAGAGTGATTTCAGATTTCTTTAGGTTGATTCTGTGTCTTGTATCTTGTACCAGTGAGGTATCTCTTTCTTAGTTGGGTTAGCACTAAGAGTGAAGAGTTAGGTATTAGTATAACCAAATCAAGTTAGGTTAGAACTTGAGTGTAAAAGGATTGTGTCAATCCTGTGGAATTGGTGTATGTAATACTTTAACAATAGTGAAAATTTCACCATTGTTGTGGTGGAGACTGGATGTAGGTTGCATTGCACAAGGCAACTGAACCAGGATACATGATGGTGTCAGCTTCTCTCTTCCCTGCTCTGTTCCGTTTTCTGATATTTATGAGACAAAATGAAATTGTCTCATAAATTTTTCGTTGTTGAGTTCAAACAGATTCAGATTGAAAATTTGTTTTAAGGGGTTAATATATTAAAGTTAAAAGAAGGCCATAGATTCAACCCCCTTTCTCTAAGCCTTCTACAACCTTCAATTGGTATCAAGAGACAAGGTCTCAAGAATCAAGCTTCACCGCTTGGAGAAAAGGTCCAATGGCGAACAACTTGGGCACAACCACACTTGCCTATACTCTATTGAAGGCCAGTCAAACAACAGGCCTCCCTTCTTCAACGGGAAGAACTATGCCTACTGGAAAGAGAGGATAAGGATCTTCATTCAATCCATTGATTACAACATCTGGAAGATTGTTGTCAACGGTCCCAAGTTTCCAATAAAAATAAGTGCTGATGGAGTGGTGACTCCAAAAGAAGAAGCTGAATGGAATGATGACGACAAGAAGAAAATGGAGCTGAATGCTAAATCCATCAACCTTCTTCACTGTGCTATCAGCTTTGAAGAGTACTAAAAGGTGTCTAAATGCAAGACAGCCAAAGAAATCTGGGAGAAACTCCAGGTTACAAACGAAGGCACTAAACAAGTAAAAGAAACGAGGATTGATATGCTACGAAAAAAGTACGAGATATTTAATATGAAGGATGGAAAAAGCATTAATGAAGTATTTGAGAGATTCTCAATCATAATATTGATGCTATGGGAACAACCTACTCAGAACAAACCCTAGTAAGAAAACTCCTTAGAAGCCTCACAAAGGAATGGAAAACTACTGCCATTGTCCTAGCCGAGAGCAATAACCTAAGTCCTATAACCTATGATGAGTTGAGAGGAAAACTCCTTGCCTATGAAGCCACACACAAACCCGGACTCAAAAAAAAAAAAAAGGGAATAGCTCTCAAGTCAAAAATAGAATCAAAAGAGAGTGAGTCTAGTAATGATATTTCAGATGATGAACTTATATTTTTTGTTAGGAGACTTAGAAGGATAATGAAGAACAAAGGCAAATACAAGGGTTCAAGCTCAAAGGATTACAAGAAGGACTTGAGTAAGGTGACTTGTCATCATTGCAAGGAGGCTGGACATTTTAAGTTCAACTGTCTAAAGCTCAAGAAGGAGGACAAAGGAAAGAAAGAAAAGAAGAGAGTGCTCATGGCATTTTGGAAGAATCTTGAGAATGACTCGAATGAGGAAGAAGATTCTGAAGGTGAAGATAAAATCTGCTTCATGGCTGGTAATGATCATCTTGATGAGGTAAATTACTATGACTTGTCTATAGATGATTTACATGCTATAATAGATGATCTTACACTAAATTCCTCGAAACTGTTGGAAAAATACACTAAATGCAAATCTGAAAAAGAAATTTTGAAAGCTGAAAATAATTTTTTGAGAGAAAAGGTGAAGAAAACTGAATGTGCTTTGGAAATTATTGAAGAAAACAGATTTCTAAAATCTGAACTTGAAAAACTAAAAGGAAAGCACATTGTGGATCCTTCTCAAGAGCTTATTGCTAAAAATGAAAGACTAAATGAAATGATTAAAAAGCTGAATGGTGATTTAGCAAAATTTGCTTAAAGTTCTAGTAACTTAGAAAAATTACTTGCAAGTCAAAGACCATTGTTTGAAAAATCTGGTTTAGGTTATGTAACCAAGGAAAGTGCAGTTTTTAATGATTCTTCTATGAAATTTGTGGCTTCTTCATCAAAAACTAAATCCACATCCAAAAAATCTGGTATTGGATATGTTCCCACACATGAGCAGAAATTTGATGAAATTTACACTAGTGAAACTGAGCCATCACCAAGAACCGAACCTACATCAAATAGGTCAGGTCTGGGATACTGACGTTGAGATTTTTGCCAGTAAAGAATTTCATAAAAACAGTCGCGTTGTAGATATAGTCTCTAAACCGACAGAAATCCCTTCGTACAAAGTTTTGGTTGTCACAAGTAACAAATCCCTTTTTAAAATTGATAACCGAGTATTTAAACCTCGGGTCGTCTTCTCAAGGAATTGCAGGGAGGTGTATTTATTATTGGTTATGAGTTTTCTGGGGAATGTTGAGTTTGGGCAATGGGCACAGGTGTATTTAAATGACAAGTAAAATAAATTAACAATAATAAAATCTCTTGGCAAGGTATGAAGATCTGGAAGTCCTATCCTAGTTATCCTTATCAATTGTAATGAGAATTGGATTTTTCTCCCACTTTGTTAACCTCTAACTATGAAGGTAAGTTAAGTGGATGAATTAATTCTGATTCCTCAAGTCCTAGTCTTTCCTTGGAAAAGTTAGAGTTAGTGGAACTCGAATTAATTCTTGAAGAATTCCAATTTTCAATCAACAATGAGTTTGATAACTCAAGCGTCACCAATTAATTAACCAAAGCCAAAAGGGAAAATATCTAAATTAAATTAAAGCATTTATAAATGAAGCAAAGCAAAATTAAATCTGAAAATCCCTCGAATTGCATTCACAAAAGAACTTAAATCTGACATAGACATTCATAAATTAAATTGGAGAAATAAATAAAAAGAACATTGAACCTAGATTGAGAGTCACTCCTAAAACTAAGAGAAGTCCTAAATCCTAATCCTAAGAGAGAGGAGAGAACCTCTCTCTCTAAAATCTACATCTACTCCTAAAACTGTGAATGTGAAAAGCTTCCTATGAATGGATGCATTCTCCCACTTTATAGCCTCTAATCTGTGTTTTATGGGCCGCAAACTGGGTCGAAAACAGCCCAGAATTCGCTGGTCTCGAATTCAATCACGCTGGATTTCCATCACTGCGACGTAGCCGCATGGAGCACGCGGTCGCGTCACCTAACTTCAGGGAAACTATAGCATATTATATATCAAATCGAAGCCCCAGACGTTAGCTTTCCAACACAATTGGAACCGCATCGTTTGGACCTCTGTAGCTAAAGTTATAGTCGTTTGAGTACGAAGAGGCCAGGCTGGACAGCTTAGCAATTTCTTCAACTTCTTGTATTCCTTCCACTTTTGCATGCTTCCTTTCCATCCTCTAAACCATTCCTGCCCTGTAATCTCTGAAATCACTTAATACACATATCAAGGCATCTAATGGTAATAAGAGAGGATTAATAATAAGCAAATATAAGATCAAAGAAGCATGTTTTCAATCATAGCACAAAATCAGGAAGGAAAACGTAAAACATGCAAATAGTATGAATAAGTGGGTAAAGAGTTGATAAAAACCACTCAATTGAGTACAAGATAAATCATAAAATAGTGGTTTATCAACCTCCCCACACTTAAACAATAGCATGTCCTCATGCTAAGCTCAAGAGAAGCTATAAAGATGAAGAAGAATGGTAGGATGTATGAAATGCAATCCTATCTATATGAATGCAACTACATGCAAAATGTTTCTAACTACTTGGTTAAAAATAAATAAGTTCTCCAAGACAAACATAAATCAGATTTCACTCATTCAAATTATACAATAAAGGACAAGTAAACTTGTAAGAAGATAGCTAATGAAAGCAAGGAACATAGAATCAAGCATTGAACCCTCACTGGTAGTGTATATCACTCTTACTCTAAGGTGTCTAGGGTCAATCACTCTACTCTTCTCTAGTCATGCTTTCTAAACCTTGTTCTTCATCTAACCAATCAACAATATTTAATATACCAATGCAAACATCATGAGGTCTTTTTCAAGGTTGTAATGGGGCTAAGGTAAGGATAAAGGTATATATATGGCTAAGTGAGCTTTATAAATTGAATCTTTAATTAACCTAAGCTCTCACCTAATATACATATACTCTATATACTTTTAAATTCATGCCTAGCTACCCATAATTCTCATTTTTGTATAATTCCCATACTCATGTACCAAATTTTTCTTTAATTTTTATCACATGTGCATTGATCTTTTATTAAACTTAATATTGGGGTAATTTTGTCCCCTTATTTACTTATTTATTGAGTATTTTTGGATTTTTCTCTTTTTTCTCTCTCTCTCTTTTTTTTTTTGTAGAGAAACAAACATAACTTATCAATGCACATAGATTTTCTATTATTTTTCTATTTTGGTTTTTCATGAGTAGGTTCCCAAATTCCTGATATTCAAATAAATTAGAAACATTATACTTTTCCTTTATTAACCCATGTTCCCACAGTTTCTCCACACTTAATTAACACACTATCTTAAGCTAACCAAAGATTCAATTGGGATAATTAATTTGTTTTCCGCTTAAGGCTAGTGATGTGGTAAGATATAGAACAAATGGGGATTTCAAGGCTCAAAGTGGCTGACAAGGGTGATTTAAAGGGTAGGCTTATTTGGGATAAGTGAGCTAAAATCAAATAATGGCCTCAATCATATGCAAGCATGTAAATACACTAAATATTGGACATATAGACTGAAACAAAGTAAAGATCACAATTATAGAGAAGTAAACACACAAGAATAAAATATTTATGGTTAAATAATGTAACCATGTAAATAAGCTCAAAATCTCATAGGTTGTGTGTTCTTTGGCTCAAAACCATGTTCCAAATACAACTTCAAACAAATTTAACAAAAAATTTTTCAATTTAAATTAGTGAAAATTTTCAAAAATAGGGTCTTTAGAAGAATTTTATTACTTTAACCAAGTAGTAACTAGATGCATAAAATCAAACAAATATGCAAATGCAACAACTAATTTAACAAAGAAAATTAAACATTGGTGCTAAAATATGAAGTGACTAACCCATGGAAGTCGGTATCGACCTCTCCACACTTAAAGATTGCACCGTCCTCGGTGCATGCTGAGATGTGCAGGTGGAGGGCTGTTCCAACTGATGCTTTTCTTCAAGGATTGTGCTGATGGACTTGTTTGTCTCCCCATGTAAAACGTCTTTCGCTTCCCTTCCAGGTGGCCATCCTGAAAGAAAAAGGGAAGAAAAGTAACCCAATAATAGAGATAAGAAAATAAATGAAGTATGGTTGGGTTAATGCCAAATGATAAGGGTCTCATTTACATGGAAGCGTCAACATGTACGTGAGAAAACAAGAGAAACCATGGCATACCAGTGGTGCAGAATTTGCAACAAAGGAGGGGAGAGTGTGGGTAATGCAAGATAAGATAAGTTCATATCAATGCAAGAGAAGTACAAGTATCTTAAAAGATTAGCATTGATTTAAATAATGTTACCCAATCAGAATAAAACAAGTCATAAGCACCAAGATAATACCAGAAAAGATATAATAGTTGAATAAGAGCATTTGAACACCAATGGTAAAATAATAAATTTAGAAAAAATAAAAAAATATGCAATGAATGAAAGTATGCAAATAAATTAAATAAAATGGAATGAGAGTGAAAAGGGATGAGAAGAAGAAAAAGAAAGTGAGAAAGGAGAGAGAAGGAAGAAATTAGGAGTGGAAAAGAAAGGATAAGAAAATTGGCACTAATCTGGATAGGTTGTGCGATGCTGGCGACGCGGTCGCGTGGGTGACGCGGTCGCGTGGTGCGCAAATAAGGTTAGGTGACGCGGACGCGTGGGGCACGCGATCGCGTGACTTGATTTGTGCTAGTGGCGCGAGTGCAGCCTCGCGGTCGTACAACTCTCTGTTCAAAACTCAGTATTGCCAAAATCCAGGGTGACGCGGTCGCGTGGTCGACGCGATTGCGCGGGTGGCCTTATTTCCAATATGACGCGGACGCACGGGTGACGCGTTCGCGTGGTGAGGCTTGGGCTTCCAGCACGAGTCCAGCCCAACTCCAGCTCAACTTTCGGCCATGCACCTGGTTGACGTTGATTTTCATGGCACGCGGCCGCGTGGGTGATGCGGTCGCGTGGGAGGCCAAAGTTCCCATGTGACGCGGTCGCGTGGGTCGATTTGTGCCACTGGCACGCCTCCAGCCACGCTCCAGCGTGACTCTCTATTCATTTTTATTTTCTCTCCTCTCCTTGCGACGCGGACGCGTCGCTGATGCGGTCGCGTCGCGTGGCATTTTTTTTTTGAAAAGAAAATGCAGAATGCAGTGTTAATATGAATGTGATGCAAAACTCCAGGTTAAATATAATAAAATAAAATGAAACTCAAAAACAAATAAAACTAAATAAAAATGAAAAAGGACGATCATACCATGGTGGGTTGTCTCCCACCTAGCACTTTTAGTTAGAGTCCTTAAGTTGGACATTTGGTGAGCTTCCTGTTATGGTGCCTTGTGCTTGAATTCATCCAGGAATCTCCACCAATGTTTGTATCTCCAGTAACCTCCGGGATCCCAAACTAGGCGCAAAAAGCCTTCAAGTAAGTTAAAGCAAGTGACCAGGCCCCAAGAGTGGTTATTGATAGAATGGATTCCGGGGTCCCAGACCTTGCCCTTGCACCCGTCTTTTGGTTGAGCAATATTGTTCCATCCGGGTGGCAAGCAGTCTGAATTCTCACGTAAGCGGCCAAACAACTTCCTAGACCCATTCAGTTGAACTTTACACCAACCTTTGCATTTAAACTTAAAGCTTCCAACCATGATGAACCTTGCAGGACAATTCTTACCACGGGCCATCTTCCTCTTACTCTTAATGTTACAAAGAGCTCTAAGTTGACCATCCATCTCCAGTAGCCCATATTCAAGTGGAATTAAAAAGCTAAGGGATATGAATTTTACCCACTTGAATGTTGTGAAGGATGATGGCAACTTAGGGGGAGGTATTTTTAATGAAATTGCAAGCTCCACTCCCTTGTGCTCTTCTCTGATAATTACCACCTCTTTGCAAGCTTCTTCAATTTCAACCTCTTTCTCTTGGTAGCTTTCTTCCAATTCAATCTCCTCTTCATTACTTTCCAAGGGCATGGGAGGTTGTGCTTCTTCTTCTTGAATCTCTATCTCTTGATCAACCTCTTCCAAGTCCTTAACTGTGATATGCTTTGGAGGTTGTACACCCTCCTCAGCATTAATTTCAAACGTCTTGGAAGGGAGTTCTATGACTGGACTTTCCCATGGAGGTTCTGCATCTCCTAAGTCTTCAACCAATTCTTCTTCTTCAATAATTCCGGCTTCCTCTACTTGTTCCAGTACAAAGTCATGCTCCGTACTGTTCACTGGAGTTTCTAGTATCTCCTTCATACTACGTTCTTCATTAGATTGTCCACATGAAGCCATGGGGTTCCTTGAGTGTCCGAACGTCGGGAAGCTAATTGACTCATTATTGCTTGCCCCAATTGATGAATGGTTGCATGACATCGATCCACTGTTTCCTTGAAATGATCCTTTGTCTCTTGATGCACTCGACTTTCATAAATAGGATCATAGTGCTCTTGGATTGATGGATATGGAGATGGTGAATATTGAAGTGGTGGTTCTTGTGAGTAATTGGATTGAAATTGGGGTGGTTCTATATATGGTTCATATGGCTCATAAGGTGGTTGGTATGGTGGTTGAGGGTTAGGGTCATATGGAGGTGAATGGCAAAAAAGGGCTTGTGAGTTTGGTGGTCCAAAGTTATGTTGAGGAGAGGGTTCATAGGCATATGGTGGTGGTTGTTGATAGTCCATTGGAGGTGGTTGTTGCCATGAGGGTTGATCAAATCCTTGTGGCTCCTCCCATCTTTGATTGTTCCAACCTTTATGCCTGTTCTCATTGTAATTTCTTCTTCCTGCAACATTATTGTAACCAGACACATAACCAAAGGGGTGAGAGTTCATAGTAGCAAATAAAAATTAAAAATAAAAATAAAAATAAATTTAAATTAAAAAGTTATTTAAATTTTGAATTTGAAAATTAAATTTTAAAATTTGAAATTTGAAATTTTGAAATTTGAATTTTAAATTTTTGAAATTTGAATTTTTGAAATTTGAAATTTGAAATTTGATTTTTGAAATAAGATAAGATAAGATAAAAATTTTAAAAATAAAAATCAGAAAATATATATATTTTTTTTTCGAAAAAAAATTAATAAAAAATATTTTTGAATTTAATGAGGAGAGAGAAAAACAATAAAATGACACCAAATTTCAAATTTTTAGATCAAAACGAAGAAAACAACTAAGAACAGCTTGAAGGTCAAGATGAACGCGAAGAACAACTTGAAGATCAAGATGAACACTAAGAACAAATTTTTGAAATTTTTTTTAACAACTAAATAAAAACCAATAACCTCTTAATTTATGAAAAAGCAATAATAAAAACAAAAATAGAAACAAATAAACAAGTAAAAAGCAAATATTTACAATAACCAATAATAAGGCACACGTTTACAATTTCCCGGCAACGTCGCCATTTTGACGTTGGGATTTTTGCCAGTAAAGAATTTCATAAAAACAGTCGCGTTGTAGATATAGTCTCTAAACCGACAGAAATCCCTTCGTACAAAGTTTTGGTTGTCACAAGTAACAAACCCCTTTTTAAAATTGATAACCGAGTATTTAAACCTCGGGTCGTCTTCTCAAGGAATTGCAGGGAGGTGTATTTATTATTGGTTATGAGTTTTCTGGGGAATGTTGAGTTTGGGCAATGGGCACAGGTATATTTAAATGACAAGTAAAATAAATTAACAATAATAAAATCTCTTGGCAAGGTATGAAGATCTGGAAGTCCAATCCTCGTTATCCTTATCAATTGTAATGAGAATTGGATTTTTCTCCCACTTTGTTAACCTCTAACTATGAAGGTAAGTTAAGTGGATGAATTAATTCTGATTCCTCAAGTCCTAGTCTTTCCTTGGAAAAGTTAGTTAGTGGAACTCGAATTAATTCTTGAAGAATTCCAATTTTCAATCAACAATGAGTTTGATAACTCAAGCGTCACCAATTAATTAACCAAAGCCAAAAGGAAAAATATCTAAATTAAATTAAAAGCATTTATAAATGAAGCAAAGCAAAATTAAATCTGAATATCCCTCGAATTGCATTCACAAAAGAACTTAAATCTGACATAGACATTCATAAATTAAATTGGAGAAATAAATAAAAAGAACATTGAACCTGGATTGAGAGTCACTCCTAAAACTAAGAGAAGTCCTAAATCCTAATCCTAAGAGAGAGGAGAGAACCTCTCTCTCTAAAAACTACATCTACTCCTAAAACTGTGAATGTGAAAAGCTTCCTATGAATGGATGCATTCTCCCACTTTATAGCCTCTAATCTGTGTTTTCTGGGCCGCAAACTGGGTCGAAAACAGCCCAGAATTCGCTGGTCTCGAATTCAATCACGTTGGATTTCTGTCAATGCGACGCGGCCGCATGGAGCACGCGGTCGCATCGTCTGGCGTCAGGGAAACTATAGCATATTATATATCAAATCGAAGCCCTGGACGTTAGCTTTCTAACGCAACTAAAACCGCGTCGTTTGGACCTCTGTAGCTAAAGTTATAGCCATTTGAGTGCGAAGAGGTCAGGCTGGACAGCTTAGCAATTTCTCCAGCTTCTTGTATTCCTTCCACTTTTGCATGCTTCCTTTTCATCCTCTAAATCATTCCTGCCCTGTAATCTCTGAAATCACTTAACACACATATCAAGGCATCTAATGGTAATAAGAGAGGATTAATAATAAGCAAATATAAGATCAAAGAAGCATGTTTTCAATCATAGCACAAAATCAGGAAGGAAAACGTAAAACATGCAAATAGTATGAATAAGTGGGTAAAGAGTTGATAAAAACCACTCAATTGAGTACAAGATAAACCATAAAATAGTGGTTTATCAGATACATTTTGAATAATGAGGTTGCTTTCAAAAAATCACCATTTTACAACAAAACCTCATATTCGAAGAGTCCTAAAGTTTTCAAAAATTATGGGGAGAATGCTTTTGCAAAGAGGAAAAATTATAACAAAAATCAGTTTGTCAAAAGAAATACACCTCTTCCAAAAACTAGAAAATTTCAGTCCTTTAATCATTTCCAGCATAATAACTCACCTCAATTTCAGCAATATACATCAGAAAATCATTGTTTTAACTATAAGGAATTGTAGGAAACCAAATTTACAATGTTGTTTGTGATTTCAATGCACTTGGGCAACCAAGATGGATTAACTTCAAAGGATCCAAATTAATTTGGATACCTAAGGTTACTTGAAGTTTTTAATGCAGATTTGCCTAGCATCCAAGAACAAAAGGGATATGTGGTACTTGGATAGTGGATGCTCAAGGCACATGACTGGAAGGTCAACTTTTTTATCAAATTAAACAAGTATGATGGAGGTTTTGTGACATTTGGAGATGATGGAAAAGGTAAAAAAGTTGCTGTTAGAAAAGTAGGTAATAATCACTCTACTTTCATTGATGATGTCTTTTTGGTAAATGGCTTGAGGCACAATCTTTTGAGTATAAGTCAATTGTGTGACTTAGGATATTTAGTGACTTTCGAAAGACTTGAATGCTGTGTTGTAAATGAAAAGACCAAAGAAGTGCTTTTTATTGCTAAGTGATCATGAGAATCTTGCATCTCTACAAAATCTCCTTCGGCAAGTATACCGAATTGTCGTCAAGTAATAACTCACAAGAGTGAGGTCGAATCCCACAGAGATTAACGGATTAAGCAAGCAATAGTTGATTAATTAGCCTAGTTAGACAAGCACAATTTGATGATAAGTAACAAGGAAATGTAAATGACATGAAAGTAAAGGAAAGCAATAAAGTACAAGAAAGTAAATGGCAAGAAAAATAAAGTGCAAGAAAGTAAATAGTTAGAACTAAAAAGGAAAAGGGGCATTGGGATCAAGAGGTATTGCATTCTCCAGATCAATCATATTCTCATCTCTTCCTCAATCATGCAACTCATTGACCTCTTGGTAATCATGAGTGATTGAACCCCAATTCCTTGGTGATTCAATCTCTCAATTCTTGATCAATAGCCAATTCCTTGGTCTAGTTGTTCATGAAGAGAGATATAGCTTGGTCCTTGATTATACCACACACTTTCCTAGATCCAATTAATGGGTAGATTAAATGTCACAATATCCAACCCAAAATCCAAATCTACTCAAGTGTGAGAAAAGATTTCAAGCATGGTTTTATGATTCCTCTTCCAAGGTTCACATAAAACCCAATTACATTCAATCTCTTTTCCAAGATAATTGAATGCTATAATGAAGAACGAAATCTTTCTAGTAAATCAAAGAGAGATGAATAAAAGAAGAAGAATAAAACAATCAATCGAGCAGATTGCAATAGAGCTCTCTTTCCTAATGGAAAGAATTAGTAATTCATAACTACAATATTTACAAGTAAGAAAGTGGAAGAGGAGAAGAGAATGGTGGGAAGGAAGGGTCCGAAGACTCCCCCTAGCTGAATTTTCTCCTCGCTCTATGAAACTAAAGCTTATTTATAAGCTAGCTTAAATTACAAATTAAAATGAAATTGAAAACAAATTACAATCAAATGAAAATTAACTATTCTAGATGATTATTGTGGCCTTGATTGGTTTACAATTATGGGCTTGCTTGCTTGAATTTAGAGTGGACTTGGAATGAATTTGATTGAGCAAAAGCGAGGCTTCCAAGCTGGCGTAGCACTTTTCAAGAAAGCGTAGCGCTCATGCACCCATGCGTACGTGTCCCCCACGCGTGCGCGTCATCCATGTTTTTGGCCCTTGTCACGCGTACGCGTCATCCACGTGTACGTGTGGTCTTCAGCGTTGGTACCACAGGCGTAGCGTTAGTGTCAAAGGCGCTCTTCCACGCGTACACTTCGTCCATGCGCCCGCGTGGTCTATCAAAAATAGTACTTTCACGCATACGCGTCACCCACGCACACGCGTCAACAGCTAAATTTTCACTCTCACGCGTACGCGTCACCCATGCGTACACGTCGCTAGCTAAATTTTCCCAACTTCGCAGGCGCTCTTGGAACAAACGTTGCGCCAAAGGCGCTGTTGCTTGGTGCTGTGACTTTTGAAGAAAGTGTAGCGCCAAAGGCGCTCTCCCCTGATTCTTCTCTGCTTCAGCTTTTATGCTCCTTTCTTCTTTCATGCTTGTTTTGTGCTTTTTACTTCTTTTTCCACCATTTTCTACAAAATAAATCAAAATCAAAGGGATGAAAGTAATCTATGATTTAAGCACAAAAACACTCAATAATTAAGCATCATTAATTAAATTATAGTATGAAAAAGCATAGAAAAATATAACATGATGCGCAGTCATCACTAAGCATTGTAATAATGTGTATGGACTTACTTTTGATGAACTAAAGGATCAAAATGTAGCTTGTTTTCATTCTAAAGAATCTGAAAAGTGGCTATGGCACAAGAGATTGGGTCATGCAAGTATGTTTCAAATAAACAAACTTGTCAAGAAAGGTTTAGTAAGAGGTCTTCCTTTGATAAGGTTTGACAGAGACATCACTTATGATGCTTGCCAATTGGAAAAACAAACAAAAAGTTCATTTAAATCAAAGGAAGACATCTCTACTAAAAGACCACTTGAATTGCTACATATTGACTTATTTGGTCCAACAAGAACTCAAAGCTTAGGTGGTAAACATTATTGTTTAGTGATTGTGGATGACTATTCTAGGTTTGGTTGGATTTTATTTCTTGCACACAAAAGTGAAGCATTTTCGGCCTTTGAAGCTTTTAGCAAGAAAATTCAAAATGAAAAGGATTTAAAGATCTCTTCTATAAGAAATGATCATGGAACTGAATTTGAAAACCAATTATTTGAATCCTTTTATGAGGAATTTAGAATATCTCACAACTTCTCTTGTCCAAGAACACCACAACAAAATGGTGTTGTGGAAAGAAGAAATAGAAGCATTCAAGAAATTACAAGAGCTATGCTTTGTGAGAGCAATGTTCCAAAATTCCTTTGGGATGAAGCGGTTAACACAGCTTGCCACATTTTGAATAGAATTATCATAAGGAATTTTTGAAGAAAACCCCTTATGAACTTTGGAAAGGTCACCTTCCAAACTTGGACTACTTACACATCTTTGGATGCAAATGTTTTGTTCTTAATAACAAAGATAATTTGAAAAATTTGATCCAAAGGCGTATGAATGTTTATTTGTAGGATATTCCACAACTAGTAAAGCATATAGAGTTTATCATCAAGATGCTAGGATAATTGAGGAGTCCATACATGTTACATTTTGTGATACTAACTTGGTTCAAAGTATTTTAGAAAAATGTGATGCAGAAAATCAAGTTCAAAAGGAAGATGGAATAGCACAAAATCATGAAATTGAAAATTCTGGACAAACTTAACCAGAAACTGCAGCTGCTGAAAATCCAAGAAGAGACAATTCTGTTTTGTCTCATGAATCTGAAGGAAATCCTGAAAGCAACGGTTCCCTGAATCCCTTGGTGACTGAATCTGCCTCCAAGTCCACCAGACCTCGTGAATGGAGATTCTTGAAGAATTATCCTGAGGAATTTGTCATTGGGAACGTCTCTCATGGTGTTAAGACTCGGTCTTCAACTAGAAAGGCAAATGAAGAATCAAACATTGCTCTTCTCTCTCAAATGGAGCCTCAGAATGTCAAGGAAGCCATTGATGACCCTTCTTGGGTAAAAGCAATGGAGGATGAACTTCATGAGTTTGAGAAGAACCAAGTTTGGACATTGGTTCCAAGGCCGAATGGAAAGAAAGTGACCGACACCAAGTGGATATTTCGGAACAAGCTAGGAGAGAATGGTAGCATTGCAAGAAACAAAGCAAGGCTAGTGGCACAAGGATATGACCAAGAAGAAGGGATAGACTTTGATGAATCCTTTGCCCCTATTGCCCGAATGGAAGCCATAAGACTTCTCTTAGCTTATGCTGCTTTTTGTGGTTTTAAATTATATCAAATGGATGTTAAATGTGCATTCTTAAATGGTGTGATAGATAGAGAAGTGTATGTAGAGCAACCACCAGGTTTTGAAAATAAAGAATTTTCCAACCATATTTTCAAATTATCAAAAGCTCTCTATGGTTTGAGACAAGCTCCTAGAGCTTGGTATGAGAGACTTAGCTCTTTTCTTTTGAAAAATGATTTTAAAGAGACACCACAGACACAACTCTATTTATCAAGAACTCTAATGATTCTTTCATTCTAGTTTAAGTTTATGTTGATGACATTATTTTTGGATCAGCCAATAAATTCTTTTGTACTGAATTTGAAAAACTCATGACAAGTGAATTTGACATGAGTATGATGGGTGAACTTAATTTTTTTCGTGGGCTACAAATTAAACAAACTGAAAATGGTATTTTCATTCATCAAGAGAAGTATGCCAAGGAACTAGTTAAGAAATTTGGTATAGAAAATACCAAACCCATGGGAACTCTCATGCACCCCAATTCAAAATTAGACAAGGGATAACTGAGAAATATGTAGATGAGACTAGGTATAGAGGAATGATTGGCTCTCTTATGTACTTAACTTTCTCTAGACATGATATTTTGCAAAGTGTTGGAATGTGTTCAAGATTCCAATCTAAACCAAAAGAGTCTCATCTTTCTACAGTTAAGAGGATCATTAGATATGTTTATGGCACGTCCAATTTTTGTCTTTGGTATCCTAAGATTGATGATTTTTCTGCAGTGGGTTATTGTGATACAGATTTTGCTGGTGATAGAGTTGATAGAAGGAGCACATCAGGCTTATGTTGCTTCCTTGGAAAGTCTTTGAATGTTTGGTCAAGTAAGAAGCAGTCAACAGTGGCTTTATCCACAGAGACTGAGTATATAGTTGCTTCTTCTTGTTGCTCTCAGCTTATGTGGTTAAAAACATAGCTTGCTGATTACAAATTAAATGCTGAAAATATTCCCTTGTTGTGTGATAATATGAGTGGCATTAATATTTCTCAAAATCCAGTTTTGCACTCTATGACTAAACATATTGAAGTGAGATTTCACTCAATAAGAGAACATATTCAAAAGAGGGATATTAGCATTCAATTTGTTAAATCAGAGGAGCAATTAGCTGATATTTTCACTAAACCACTAGCTGAAGACAAATTTTGCATGCTTAGGACTAGTTTAGGAATTTTAAGCTATGATTTATTATTTGAAAGTTGTTGATGTGTTTGTTGGAGTTTTTGTCTCATAAACAGGTATGAGACAATCTGGGCAAATGAAGAACCTTCTCTCTAAACAGCATTCTCTGGCCTTGTTGCACGTGCAGAATCATCTGGTCCAACCTCAAAAATCAGAACCTGGGTAGTCCAATGTGTTTCCTTAAACCAAACCACCTCTGGGCCCAATATGATTGTTACATAATCCATTTATTTGTTTTATCTTAGTTTATTTTAGTTTTATTTAATTCTTTTTTGTCCTTCAGTTAAAAGGTTTCAAATTTAAAATTACTTTCCATTTTCTTTAATAAAATCAAATCTTTCTTTTTGTGATGTCAAGTCCTTTCAAAGTCAAATCAGAGGTGATGCAGTTGCATCTTTTAAGAAAATTTTTTGGTACGGTTACGAACACTTCTTCTTCTCCCTTCATAACCACTCCTTAAACTCTTCGGTTTCTCCCACTACCTTTATTGCTTCTTTTTGTTTGAAACCAAAAACTAACCAAATGAGGAAGAAAATTGTTTCACAAAAGCCTCCTTGTGAAAAGATCTTCAAGCTTCCTGCAAAACAAAAACTTTCCACTCGCTCTCAAGACCGAACTTTTACTCCTTCTCCTTCTCCTCCTACCTCACCTCCTCGCTCGGATCCCATGGCTCGCACTAAGAACCCCTCAAGGTTTCGACCCTCAGCCAAGCAGACTCCACCACCAAAGGAACCTCCTTCTAAACCTGGTTTGTCGAAGCCAAGCTCTTCGAAAGGGAAACGCCCAGCTGCTACCGAACCTACATCTAAGCCCACTCAACCTAATACAACGTCTGTTCCCTTGCGTTCTCAGAGAGGTAAACCTCGACTCCCTCTTAAATCTATTAGAGAACCAGACATTGATCCCTTTGTACGCAAATCCCACTTCATGACATTACACTCCAACTATAACCCTTACAGATTTAAGTCTGCCGTGAATAATAATTTTTATGAAGGAGTTATTAAGTACCGTACCTGGTGCGCGTGTACGCAAAATCCACACTATTTCGTACAACAGCAGCAGTACCAGCAAGTGCACTGGGTCGTCCAAATAATATCTGAGCGAGTCAGGGTCGATCCCACGAGGATTGTGGCTTGAAGCAAGCTTATGGTTGTCTTGCGGGTCTTTGTCAGGCGGAATCAGAAGTTCATTGGGTGAAACTTTGTATAAGTACTTGTTATATCAAATATTTGGATGTTAAATTGAAATAAGGATAGGAATAGAGTTGAGAGTTAGAGTTACTTTGTCTTTCTAAACTAACTCTGGTACTACTGTCTTCTTTGCTTGTGAATGATCTTCTTCTATGGCAGGCTGTATGTAATTGACACTGGTTTGAGCGGCTGCCAATATTCCTCCAGATCTGAACCCCATGTTTAGTGTGGATCCATCTCTACTTGAGGGTGAAATTCCTGCAGGCTATTCTCCTTAATGATCCTACTCAAAATGCCACAGACAAAGTCGAATCTTCCGGATCAGAGAACGCTGCTTCTTTGGATTCTATCCTGTACCACGGAGACCCTAATCTCCTCGAAAATCAGCTGAACTGGTGTCTTGAGAAGTCCCCAACGAAGTCATGGATTAACCGTCTAAGAGATGTATAAACATAGTTATTGGCTCGTGCTTTTCCTTCCGAGTATTCACACGAACCCAAGTAGACGCGGGTGTTTATCAGGCACGTTCGTCTTAATGTGATGAACAGAGCTAATTTTTCAGATCATCCTGTTCATCACGATGAAGATCGGATATACATCTTAGAGATAGATCAGAAACGGATCGAAGAAGAAACAATAGTACCTTTATTAATTCATAGGACTCAGCATGGCTCCTTCCCTCAACTTAGGAGGTTTAGAAACTCATACTGAGGTAGAAGACAATAATAAACGTGTATATTGAGAAAAAGTGATGTAGGTTACATAGATTTAATCCCTTAAATACTAAACAGATGACTAGTAAGGGTGAAACAGTCTATTTAGTACTAAAATCCACTTTTTGGGCCCACTTGGTGAGCTTTGATGAGATCCACGTGCTATGAGACTCATTGGGCATGGAATGCCAGCTAAGGGTTCCTCTCTGGACCTTTGGATGTTGGGCTCTACTCTTTGGGCACTGGACGCCTGAAAAGGGACAGGAAGCTGGCGCTAGATGCCAATTTTGGGCCTTCTAATCTGAAGCAAAGTATAGACTATTATATATTTCTGGAAAGCTCTGAAAGTCAGCTTTCTATAGCCATTGAGATCGCTCCATTTGGACTTTTGTAGCTCCAGAAAAGCTCATCCAAATGCAGGCAGGTCAGATTTGGACAGCATCTGCAGTGCTTTCCCTGTCTCTGAATCAGACTTCTGCTCCAGTTCCCCAATTTCAGCCATAAAATACCTGAAATTGTACAAAAATACAAAAACTCATAGTAGAATCCAAAAAATGTGATTTTAACATTAAAACCTATAAAAACTTAATAAAAACTATTAAAAACTATATGAAAGTGATGTCAACAAGCGTATAAAATATCCACTCATCAGTACCCTGTGTCCCTCTTGTCTTGTTGATTTACCAAATCTGAAAAAGAAAGATTTTTCTTTTGTTGAAAATTTAGAATTTCTAGATTGGAATCACCTTTTTAACATAAAAAAACCAGTGTACCCTCTTTTAGTCAAAGAGTTTTATGCTAACATAACATATCATGAGGGCAGTGTTCATTCTTATGTCAAGGGCCGAGACATTTTGCTAAACAATGAAACAATCAGTGATTCATTGAAATACACTGATGTTGGGGCTTGTTCATATACCCCTCTTAAGTGGGATAAAGGAGTTGGTATCTCTTTCAATGATGCTTTGGCTCATATTTGTGAATATGTTTCTCTGATTGATGGCATCACCCCTACTCATAAAGCCATGGGTTATAAACGTGCTCATTTGCACCGTATTGTAAATCACATCATACTTCCTCAGAGTGGTTCATATCAAAGGGGTATCTTATACTGAAACTCTTGTTTTATATGCCCTGCTCACTAAAACAGAAATTTCTTTTGCTTATTTGATGGTAAGATACATGTTTGACTCTGTTAGAAGTGAGAAAGACAAAGCCCTTCCTTATAGCATGTTTCTAACTTGTAGTTTTGAGAATTTTGGTGTTGACTTGTCCAATGAAAATTATGAAAATAGACATTCCTATCTAAAGGGAGGTGGTTCAGTGAAACAGTAAAAAGGACCTACTCGCTCTGAAAGGGTGGTTCTAAATGATGAAGATGATGAGTTCATTCCTGAGGATTCTCCTCCTCTTTCCACTGAGGGAACTTCCATCTCCACTGGACAAAAATCTGCTCTGTTTAATGTTGTTAGAGATGTAGTTTAAGAATTTGTCTCCCAATCCAATCATATGATTTCCATGAGTAAGGAACAAAGGAAGCTAGCAAGCAAGCATGAGAATTTCCTCCGAAAATCAAGAGATCAAGTGGCTGTCTTCATGAAATTCATTGACAATCTCCAACAAGATGAGGATGCTGCCACTGATGCTGAAGAGAAAGCTGATTCTGAGGAAAATGTTTCAGATGCCTAGATTTGTCTCATGAAGCTATTACTGTCTGCTCACTTTTGTCTCATGAAAACTATTTCTCTTGTTACTTCTGAACTTCTTTTTGTCATTTCAGATGACTATAATACTTTAACTACTACTGCACTTACTTTCAATTAATTTGGTGTTTAGACTGTGCATTAACACTTTCTTGCAGGTTTTAAGGTGTGGTTTTTACTTGATCTTGCCTATTTTTCACCCTTGATGACAAAAGGGGAGTAATAGCATGAGTAGCATGTATGTGAATTTTTAGGGTAAATTTGATGACTGCTGCTAAATTTAATTGTGCATTTAGTTGCTGCTGTTGTGGTCATTTTTTGGGATTAATTCTGATACTTGCTTCTTTGAAAGCTTGATAATGCTGTAATCAGGCTAATTTGACTTTACCTATTTTGTCATGCCATGTCAGTCTTGATGCTCTGTTTCGGTTAAAGCATGATCAGTTTCTGAAATGGATTTGTGTTAAAAGAGCTGACATGATATGTTTAATATTGGGTTGGATTTGTGTTGCTGGTTGTATAAACTCCCTTAGTCAAGTTGAATTATGTGTAGCTCTTTATTGTGCTCTCTATAAGTATAATGTAAATAGGAACGAAAAGAAGAGCATAAATATAGGGGGAGAAACCCTTGAAAAAGAAAGGGGGAGCAACACTAAAGCAAGTAACATAAATCAAATGAAAGTTTCTTAACTCTATTCAAATTTAATTCCTTTAGTTAATGTTTTAATTATGTTTGTCATCAAGGAGGAGATTGTTGAGTTAAGAAATTAACTAAATTAATTAATGATGACAAACATTATTTTATTGGACAAATTAACCAATTAGTGTTGATTATGTCTAATTAAATGTTGCAGGCCGAAATTTCTTGTTGCAGTAGCCCAGTAAGATAGATAAGAAAACCAAAGCTGGTGGGCTACAAAACAATAACGGCCCAAAGGAATCAAAGAAATGAAATCAGATGGGCTAAAGAAATCAAACAGGCTAAAAGAATCATAACCGACCTAAGCCCGAATTTATCTCTCAAGCCAATCCCTCCAATCTGCTTCCAATAAAGCAACATTCACTTTTTCCTCTTCGGTCAGAACTCAGAGAAAGAGAGAGAAAGCTTAGCCTCTAAGCTGTTCACCAAAGAAGAAAGAAAGAGAAAGATTAAGCAAGAAAGGCAGAGGTCTAATCACCCAAATCAAACCAAATCAAGCTAAGGCAGAAGTTAAAGGTAACTTATTTCCTCTTGCATGCATCGTGATTTCTTCTCCTCTTTCCCAACTCTCTACCAGTTTAAATTGGGATACATGGGAAAGATGACCTCTGATCAATACTGCTGTGAATCTATGGTCAAATGTGTGTCTTGGGGACCAAGTAGTATCTCAATGGTTCAGATCTGTTTTACCATTGGAAGACTGTTTATCTTTGCTTCCCTGAGGCTTTCGGTCAAGCAAGAGAAAGGCAGATGAAAACTTCCAATTTGGGGATTAGCTGGAAAAAGTGATATGGTAAGTTGGTAGCACACAGCTCAAGGAGTTGACCTAGGAGAGAGAAACTCAGCAACATGCAAAGAGATACAAAAGAAGACTTTTCATCATTCTGAAGCTAAGGAGAGATAACTAGTGTTTTGAGGTTCATGTTCTGAGAAGAGTTTTCTAAAGAAGTTCATCAACTTGGACAGTGCTTCCTAGTCAAAGGAGCATTCCACCAGAATGAGGAAATAAATTAGAGGCAAGCAAATCTAGTTCATCACATAGCAAAGAGGCTGTTGAAGCATTAATCTCCTTCATGTTTTACAGATTGTAATTTTCTTTTTAATGTTTATCTTTCTGTAATTTCTTGAGGTAAAAGGTAGAATGAGAGAGCTCAGGTAAAAGCCTAAGAGTGGAAAGAGGCAGAGTGATATACTTGAGTGAAAAGTCTAGAGTGATTTCAGATTTCTTTAGGTTGATTCTATGTCTTGTATCTTGTACCAGTGAGGTATCCCTTTCTTAGTTGGGTTAGCACTAAGAGTGAAGAGTTAGGTATTAGCATAACCAAGTCAAGTTAGGTTAGAACTTGAGTGTGAAAGGATTGTGTCAATCATGTGAAATTGGTGTATGTAATACTTTAATAATAGTTGAAATTCCACCACTGTTGTGGTGGAGACTGGATGTAGGTTGCATTGCACAAGGAAACCGAACCAGGATACATGATGGTGTCATCTTCTCTCTTCCCTGCTCTGTTCTATTTTCTGGTATTCATGAGACAAAATAAAAATTGTCTCATAAATTTTTTGCTGCTGAGTTCAAACAGATTCAGATTGAAAGTTTGTTTTAAGGGGTTAATATATTAAAGTTAAAAGAAGGCCATAAATTCAACCCCCCTTCTCTAAGCCTTCTACAACCTTCAAAGGAGGAAACAAAGGTGCGAGTAATTGATCAAGGAGACTATTTCTAATTGATCAAGGAGACTATTTCATCTACTTCTCGTGGAAAGATCAGCAATTGATGAAAAAGTATAAGGTAATTGTAGTCCATTTACACACTAGTGAAGGTATCCGAGACCTTCAATTTTTCAATATTCTCCAAATTATTGGTGATTGTGAAGAGCTCGTAATGGTGGTAGGGAATTTTAATGCTATTTCGACTTATCATGAGAAAGAGGGGACATGGGGCAGGTTTAAAACATCATCCGCAATTAAAAGTTTCAACAATTTTATCAATGAAGGTAGAATGATGGACCTTGGTTTTGAAGAAAAGAATTTCACATAGAGTAATAGAAAATTTGGAGGAGTATTGATAGAAAAAAGTTGGATCAGGTCTTATTTTCAGTTGCATTCAGGTCAGAGTACCCAAGGGGCACGGTGACACATTTAGAAGACCCAGGATTAGACCACTGCCCTCTATTAATCAACTCAGATGTGATGAGCAAAATTAAATTTGCTCACGGATACCGGCAAGTGCACCAGATCGCATCAAGTAATACCACAGTGAGTGAATATCGTTCTCACGAGGATTAACGGATTGAGGCAAGCAACGTCCAATTGAATCTCAAATTAGATCAATCAAACTTTGACAAGAGAATTGTGGATCTTGAAGATAAGAAGAACAGATAAGATGAGAGATTCAGGATTGCAGAAGTAATTGAAAAAGGGCTCTTAGAATTAGGAAAGAATTTAGGAATAGGCAATGTTAAGGAGTTTCAGAGATGTTTATTTTCCAGAAATATTAAGATCTTTTCACAACAAATCATAAATAATTGAATCCCAAAAGTCTATGCTAAGTTGAAGACGCTATCCAAAACATGCTCATAACTGTCCGTAGTCAATCATCACTATTAGAAGACGAGATTTCTATCACCTTCACATCTCCCTCTGGGTACTCGGATATATATAAGGATGGTCTAACTCATAGAAGATCACTCCCGTTTCCATCTGAAGGGAAAAAGGAAAGGGTAAAAATTGGGGAGTCCTTAATAGGGTCAGGATAGTTAGTTAGGTTCCTGTTATTATATCACCAGCCAACAACATTAACCAACAGAATACAATTCAATTTTAATAAACACAGAAGTCAAACACACAGCACACACACAATCACAGAGATACAACTCATAGAGAACTATACGCAACCAACTATGATGCATGTCTTTCCCAGTGCAGGTGATGAGCTCATCTATGAGTTTCTACCTACCCCCGACGTAATCCAACACCTTGGTCAGATATGGCTTTTCCAGAGCTTAGTCCCAGACTAAGCACGTTATGAATAACCTCTGTAAGAAACTCTTGTCTTACAGGTGCAGTACTTCTTGTTCTCATGTAAGTCCGTCATAAATCTCTGTAAGTAAACTTCGACTCACAGGCGCAACCCTCGCGGTACTCATGTATGTCTGGAAAAGCAATGTAACCTATGGGTGTTCTTGCGTTACGTTTGGCACTAAGACCCAAACAGGGTTGCATATACTCGCAAGTAACATACAATTTTTTAAAGTCTTTTTATCTTTTTCTTCTACTCTCTTGTGGCAGAGATTTGCTCTTGTGTGGAAAATATCCCTTTAGTTAATACATTCTTTTCTTTTCTATTCTCAACTCTCCTGTGGCAGAGGTTCGTTAGATTCTTTTAGTCTTTGATCTCTGCTCTTCTGTGGCAGAGATCTCCGTAATCATTTGCTTTTCTTTTTTCATTCTTTTACTTTCTTGCTTTCAATATCTCAAATTATTTTCACACCCTTCTCTCGTCTTTCCCTAAATGTCTTATGAAAGGAGAATCATAAGATTCTTAACTTAACTTTGTCTTTTTAAAGCTGTTAGGGATTATAATTATTTTACCTCTCTTTTCTTATTTAATAAAATAATATCTTTAATAAAATAAATAATAATTAAATTAGTATGAGTATAATAATAATAATAAAAGAGTATTAATATTAATATTTTTATTTTGATATAAAAAACTAGTTTATTAAAGAGTTATCTTTAAACTTTCAGAAATGATGTTTTAACGGCAAGCTTTTAATTATTTTTATTTTTAACCCAAAATTTTTATAAAATTACTAAATTAACTTTACATAATTTAATATTTACAAAAATAGCCTCAAAATTTTATAAAATATCCTGTTTATCCTAGAATTTTTACTTATTATCCAAAATACTCCAAAATATATATAATTACTATTTTTAATCTCGATCTTTTATCAAGTTACATTTTCATACTCAAAAATAATTTTATATTGGTAAAAAATACTCCTTTTCAAAACCAAAACCCTTTCTTGTGATCTTTTAAAATGTATACTTGATTTTTAATCCGTTTTCGAACTTTTTAATTACCGATTATTTACAGAGTTTACTTTAACCTTCCAACCACCAAATATTATCAAAATTTTCATTAAATCGTACTTGATATCAGCCCCAAATTCATCAATAATAACTCAGTCGTGGGCTTTTCTTTGTGACCGAACCATAAAGCTCATTAATCATCAAAATTTTAACAAAAATCAAGCATAAACTCATTCAATTTCAATCAATAATCATCAAACCAACAATCACCAATCCAGAACACATTTAATTATTATAGAATTACCAAACCCTACTTCTGTACGAAAACTACGACAACCGAAACTCCAGAGAAGGCTTCTAAATGAGAAATTGAAGAAGAAAATGTCGAAAATCGACTACTCTACCAAATTCCACTTGGTCAGACCTTGCATGAAAGATTAGCGGCTTCACTTTTGTTTTCCTCCCATGAAAAGTGGCGTCATTGAGAAGAGGAAGAAAAAATGAACACTTTAATTGGATTAAATTTTTTATTAGAGTTACAAAACTCATGAAATCGGAGCTTGAAGGTCACGGTTCCATGGGGTTCTTTCTTCCCTCACTCACGGTCTCTCTCTCTTTTCTTTTCCAAATGGTTC
This sequence comes from Arachis hypogaea, assembly GCF_003086295.3. Taxonomy (NCBI): domain Eukaryota; kingdom Viridiplantae; phylum Streptophyta; class Magnoliopsida; order Fabales; family Fabaceae; genus Arachis; species Arachis hypogaea. The sequence goes on along the minus strand of NC_092047.1, from coordinate 30,464,230 downwards.
AGTCATGCATGAGGATAGAACGATTATAAGTGTTAAATGATGATTATGTGTCAAGGGTGGGGTTAGGTGTCAGACATTAAGATTGTTGAGTCAACGATTCAAGTTATAAATATCTTAAACGGATAATTACCAAAAGCTAGATGTATTAAAATATAAGTAATAATATAGATGGGGATAAATATATATAAGCTACTAATAAGACATTAGTAACATAATGATTATGAGAAATAAAAATATATGACGAAGCATTAGCAACTCTAACACTACAAGAAATTACCGGATTAGCGACCAATTTAGCGACCGATTTGGGTGGTCGCTAAAACCATGGTCGGTAATCAGAAAATAGTGACCAACTTCGGTCGCTAAACGTTAGCGACCGATTTTAGTGACCAATTTGTTAACAAGGTCACCAACCCCCTAACCAAATAATATCGGTCGCTAAATCGGTCGCTGATGTCTGACATGAAAATCTAAAATCGGTCACTAAATCGGTCACTGTTACTAATTTTTTAATTATAGATTTTTACTAGTTATTCACAATATCTATATCGAAATATAGAAATTAAAAGAGACAAAATTCATAAATATCCACAATATCTATATTGAAATATAGAAATTAAAAGAGACAAAATTCATAAATACATCAAATTTTATAATCCACAATCCAAATATACATTGATGGCTTACAATCCACAATCCAAATTCATGGTTCATGGTACATTTATTACTCATATCTTACAACACTAAGCCTGTAAATCTACATTGATCTTCTGACTTTGGAAGCTTGACGTTGCTACACCATATATATCTAATTTCACTTCAACTAGTTCTCTTTGTCAACACTTTTTTCTTCTTCTTTCCTAAAAAAGATAGAGAAGAAGCTAAGAAGTAAAAACAGAAAATTGTATCTTGGGTTGGTTCCAAAACTAAACAATGAAGTAGCTATAATAATAGCAAGCTAACCATCCAAGTTTAATTATATTATATTTCATAAACAAACATTTTTCTAATCAAGACTTAGTTGTAGTTTTTAATTTGCAAGTTAGTAGAATTTTGGTGAACAATGCTATTGCTAAATGCTTAAATCATTTATATATATTTTTTAAATGCTAAATGCTTAAAAATTATATTGATTTGCCAAACCTGAAATTACACAACAATGTTTTTTGATATTGATTAAATTATGCCAACTTATATTATTTTCTGATATTAATTAAATTAAGCCAAGATACCAATTAAAAACCATCTATTAATTCACCTCCAACTTTCCACTTCCTCCAAGCAAAGGTGAAATTTCCTCATTTACTGGGGCACTTTTTGTCATTCCTTTGACACCGATTCCTTGTTACTTCAAAAGAAACAATGTCCACCTGCAACTTTTTCTCTTCCATCCTCAGCACCAGTATTAGAGGATCCTGATAGCCAAGAGTCAAAATTAGACTTAAATGAATGTGGTTCATAACTTTAAATGACCCTGATTATCCTTGTAGATTTTGGTCGTTTCTGTCTTGTAAGAAAATCCTGAAAATATTAGTAGCTTAATATATTAATCCACTTTAAACCAACATAAAAAATAAAAATAAAATAAAAAGATTCTATAATGGCATTATCTTAGCTGCAAGACAAGCTGCTTTTCGCTCTTCAACTTGTGTGATCCGGCCAACCCAGACACAGGGGAATTGAAGAATATGCCATTATCACATTCCGCACGCTAAAGGCAACTTTCCTCATTTCTTTTTATATTGTCTAGTTTCTAGATATTTAAAGAAATCCTTGCATATACAATTATTTTTAGAGAAACTATTAACCCAACTTACTTTGTTTGAATTAGTTCTGAAAATATAAAGCAATATCAAACCTTGTAATCATCTCCATATTTATCAACTAGCTGGCTGATATGAACGCGTTGAATCACAGTCAAAGGTTGAGGAAGAGCACTCCTACCATCTCTCCTCTTCTTTCCTAAGTGAAAATTAAACTACATGCACCTTGCTAAAAGAAATTTAGACTAATATAAATGCCCTGGATATTATTGGAACAAAACTATCAATTACAAGAACTAGCTAAACTAATTATAATTTCATAATTTATTAGAGAAGAAAGCCAATTAATTAAAGCACATCAGAGCTAAAAAATCAGAAGAAAATTCAAAGATAGAAAGCGAGTGGGTTATCGTCTTCTTCGAGGTCACTGCCGGAATTGTCAAGGGCGGAGTAGTCGTCGGCGGGGGGAGGTGGATCCTGAAGCGACTCGGTTTCGACGATTTGTGAAATGCAAGAAGGTTCCACAATTTGTGTCCGAAAACCTAATCGGAAGACTTTTACGATGGTATTAGAGAGAGAGGTTCATATGATAGAACAGGGTGTGTGTGGAGTACTCGATTTCTCTCTCTTGGAAGGGTTGTAAGATCAGATCAAAGAACGAAGAATCAAAAACAGAGAACAAAAAAAAAACCTGAAAACAAATCTGATTTGCTTCTTCCTCCGTGAGCTGGCAAACCTGGCCGGAGCGGGTGGAGGAAGCAGGAGATGAGGCGGCGGTTTCCGTGGGAGGAAGAAGACGACGAGTAGAAGATTGGAGATGAGAATGGTGGGGAGTGGGGTGGCTTAGGGTTAGGCTGGGTAATTAGATACTATCTTTTTTTTTTCAACTTAACGACCTCTTTTGTGACGGATTAATTTATAAAATCGGTCGCTACTTTAAAAATTAGCAACCGATTTAGTGACCACAACTTTAGCGACCGAATTAGCAACCAATCACGTTATTCTATTTACTTATATATCGGTTGCAAAATCGGTCGCTAAATTAAAAATTAGCGACCGATTTTGTGACCAAGAGTCACAAAGACATTCCTTCCTTTGTTTTGGTTGCTAATTCGGTCGCTAAATTAAAAAATAGCGACCGACTTTAGCGACCATATATTCTAGTTGTATAAAACTAGTCGGTTGCTAATTCAGTGGCTATTAGTGACTGATTATGTTAGTCACTAAAATCAGTCGCTAAATTAACACTTAGTAATCGATTTAGCGACCAGTAATTTAGCGACTGAATTAGTGACCAAACAGTTGTTCGCCCTATTTCACTATCAGTTGCAAAATCGGTCGCTAAAACAAAAATAGCGACCGCTTTTGTGACCAACAATTCCAAAGACATTATTTCCGTTTTGGTTGCTAAATCGGTCGCTAAATAAAAAAATAGCGACCGATTTTAGTGACCGATTTCATTTTGGTTATATTTAAAACTTATCGGTTGCTAATTCGGTTGCTATTAGCGACCGAATTTATTGGTTGCTAAAATCGGTCGCTGAATGTGATTTAGCGACTAATATTGATTTGGTCCTGGAAATTTTATATCGGTCGCTATTAGCAACCGATCTTTTCGGTCGCTAAAATCGGTCACTATTCTGATACTTTCTTGTAGTGAACCTTTGTTCCTTTGATCTTTCCTTTATTTATAGAAATTTTTGTCCAATTAGATTCAAATGTAATTTCCACGTGCGTCAATTCTTGAATAATTGTTCCCGCTCTTTTTGTATAACCTGTGTAACTGCTAAAGTACACTCCAAAGAATTTCATTCTTCGACTGAGCACCTCGACCATCTCGTCGACTAAGTGCGTCGATTGGTTCTTATTTCTTGTTCCTTGACAAAAGCCCTTCTCCATACAAGCTTTATTCTTTGAAATACAAACTCATTAGATTTCGAATATAATATTTCTCGAAATTCACTATTTTCGATCAATAATATGTAATATATGCGGTTCGGTTCAGTTGTACAAAGTAAAATTGCAAATCAAACCGAATCTCAATAAAACCGATCCAAAATCTAAAAATTATACAAAATTGGGCGGCTTGTTTCAATTTTCGGTTTGGATCGGTGCAGTTTTGCAGTTTTTTGGACCGATTTGGATCTGAACACCCCTACTATCAATCAATTGAATTCATTATTTTTGACTAATTCATTCTTCTTGACTTCTTGTCATTGGGTTGCTATTTGATCTTAGATTATGTATTTGAGAATTTTGATGATTGATGGCAAATTTTGATGTTGGTATTTTATATTTGATTTTTTTTTATTTGACTTTTAAGTTTATATTTAAATGATATTATAAGTTTATTACACATAATGTTTTTAATACTTAAAAATTAATTGAAATCTTATAAAAAAATAATACAAGTCTACAATCGTTTTTCTTTTTATTTCTAAATCCAAAATTTAAAGACATCTTGCTACGCGATTATTATACTCTTTTTATTTTTATCAAAGTTGGTAAATTAAAAAACTCTTACCTAGCACTTCTCAGATAATTTTCATTTATGTTATTTGAAAAATCTAAAATATCTTATCAAAATTCTTCTTATATTCTATAGATGATTTCTCTAATTTAATGACTAATTTAGTTGTTTAGTGAATTACAAAGTTACTATTCAAATACCATAATAAATTATCATGCAAGACAATAAATATTAAATACTCAACATAAATTTGCTAAAAATGATGATATATATATATATACACACGAACGATAAAGTTACAATAATATACTAGTATTTGTTCTATATTACAACTCAACAAATGTATCTCTCATCAGAAAATTAATTGAGTAAAATTTAGGAAGTTTAATTTTCTTTACAATTTTTATTATTTTATCTGAGATAGTTATTATATTCGTCGTAATATCACTTATTTCAAAAATTTAAATTGATAAAAAATATAACATGAATAGTTATATCTCTAACATCTATATTAAAATCGAAGTCTGACCGAACAGAATAAACAACTACAAGAAGAGAGAATGCATCGTAGCAAACTTGATGTATAGATTATGAGATACATTACATGTATACATTGCATTAGAACAATACATGTTCAAGGGCGAAAAAGACATTTTCATTATCATGGATAATAGCTCTCAGAATCGATATCACTATCGTTCAAATGCACATCCACAGTAGAGTGCAAATAAATTAATCACTCAGCTTGTAGACATCAATGAACTTCTGTATTGCATTGTGGTATTGAGTTCCCTGTATAAAGGACAAAGCACATACTATTCAACTTAGGAAGGTGGCTCACTATATCATCATATAAATACACATATCTAGAAGAAACATGCTAAGTACACATTAACCTTATAGATATGTGTATTTTCGAATAGAGTTTAATTTAAAAACTCAGAAATTTAAAAATAGAGTTTAATTTTACATGATCATCAAATCAAATTTATATATTTAGATGACTTTTTAAGTAGTGATTTTGAGAACTAATTACTTTTGATGATGTGACAACGATTAAATGTTTGTGTAAAACTATTTTCCATTATTGATGTATGAAAATTAAAATAAAAAATAAATAAATAATTAGCCGGTGCCACATTGTTCTATTCTAATGGCATAATAATAAGAAGTTGGTGACAGTCCATGCACTGCCAGAACTCTACATTCTTGTTAAATAAGTAATTTGGAATTTTTTGAGAACCCTTTGCAGCTTCAATACCCTCTTTTGTATGAATCTCCCATTGCAATTTGTACACCTTGGCATCAGCTAATCCTCACTAATTTTTAGCTGAAAGGCTTCAATGACCTGAAACAAACTTCGATTTTAGCGTGCTCCACAGCATACAATCATTTTCTCCAGGAATATATAGGGAAAATTTCTATCTTATTATAAGCAATAATGTTGAGCTAAAGATACAACTTCAAAATATGTGGTATAACCTCGTTCCTAAAATGAGCATTCTTGCATATCATAACGCTAAAAGTTCACGTACTAAAATTAATAATTAATATAGTTTATTCTACGTTAAAATATGTATAATATCAAAATCTTTAAGACTTCGTATTTAAAGTACACATACCTCAAGTAGCTGTTCATTTTTTAGAAGACTCGTCACTTTATATATTTGGTTATTTATTAGATATTCATATCTTAGCAACTTGGCATCTCGTGTTAAAAGTACTCTCCTCTCTGCGCGCTTGCTCTATTAACTCCCTGAATATAATTGAAGTTTCATCAGTAAAAATGATATAGGATCAGACCAACTGTCAGAACTCCTAAGGTAAAATCAACAACTAAAGAATAGAGAGGGTAAAGCGTACTGTATTTACAACCTTTGTTCATGCTTCTTTGAATAAGGAATTGCATCATCCATCCCAACACATCGTAAATGTTTAGCCAAGCCTTCAACTTGAGTAGTTTTCCTTCCCAGAATTATATTCAATTTATAAATACTAATAATTAATTCTAAAATTACAACAGCAACCCATTTTTTTCCGGGTAAAAGATTACAATAAAACACCAAAAGACAAATAATACAAGACAAGAGATAAACCTCATCATATGTTCTTTATTCCACAAGCAATTGGAATTTTATTATATCCATATTGAAGGAGGCATCAAATATTTAAAGTTAAAATGCTTGCCATAACATCACAAAGGAACTTTGGATATCCATCCCCTCCTACTGATGGATCCCAAGGTGGGATACCTTTCCAGTCATCAAAATTTTTCAAATGCTTTACATTGCTAATGCCATTAGTTGATGACCACTTTTTTGCTTTCTTTTTTGAGGTTTTGGGTCTTCTGTCAGACTCCTTTAACAAAATTCTATCACCATATTTTTTCACAATCTTCAAAAATTCATCTGAAGGTACAATAACCGAACATGGTGACTTTTGAATTGTTTTTTCAGTTGAAGGTATCACCTGACCAGCATCAGAACCAGTAGTAGCTCGAACAATTGATAAGGCTTCTCAAAATTACATTCCCAGGACATTATCATTCAAATCATGCTTTGCAAAAAGCTCTTTTAGCCCAACATTTTCATTTGAATTAGACAATGTGGTTGTCTTGAGAAGAAAATCTCCTGCAGTGACAATTTAAAAAACGTGATAAAAAAATTATATGTATAAGCCTCATGGATGGAGAACAGTTCATATTTCTAGAATAAGATTATAAATGAATGTATCCATAGCAATATAATGAAAAAAGTTTCTATACATATAAAGTGGATGGATGTAAGAAACAGTCATATGAACGGTCCATATTTGAGCAAAATATATGTTGCCAAATTAGAATATTAATTTGATTTCTGTTAAGTACTTAAGGAAAGTGAGAACTCACATCTTAAAAGTCAGCTGTTAAGCGAAAAAAATCACTTTTTTTTAATACAACATCAAGCATCCCATAATATATAATGTGGGACTTTGGGCACCTTATAATACTGATGCGTGAGTATCTTATACCCTTTTTCCACTTATTTTCTAGTTGTTTTCAGTTAGAATTTACTACGTTTTATATTATTTTAGTGCAAAAATCTTCTTTAGATGCTATTTTGAGTTATTTTAGTGCTTTTTATGATTTCAGATGAAATTCGAAACAATTTGACAAAGTTTAGAGCGAAAATGAGAAGATTTGGAGCTACCCCATTGGGCGCTAAACACCAAGCTGTCGTTTAGCGCCAGCAAGCCTTACAAAGCAGCAACACTCCTACCCTCTTTGGGCGCTATAGGAAGTCTAAAGTGAAGCCCATCAAGGAAGCATTTTCCAGTAAATTTAGCTTTTATTAGTTATCTTATCTTTTATTTTTGTAATTTTTATTTACAAATAATATCTTTTAGTTTTAGAATTTATTATTTTATTTTATTTTCAAATCAAATTAGGTTAGATATAAAAGGGAGGAGATTCACCCTTTAGTGAGATCTTCTCACTCCTGCACTTTGACACCTTTCAGAATCCTTGTTTTCTCTGTAAGTCATGAGCCACTAAACCTCCTTAGTTAAGGTTAGGAGCTCTGTTTATTTTTATGGATTAAAACTATTACTTTTATATTTTAATTAATGTACTGATTCAGTTTCAAGGATTACTTTCGTTCTTAATTTTATGAATCTGGGTAGAATGGGAGTATGACCCTTACTCTAGATGCATTCTTGTGACCCTTGGGAGAGGTTTTTCACTTGAGCACAGCTTGAAAGTAAATTCCTCCTAAATTGCTAATTACTTGAACTAATCTGGATATGTGACATATAATCCATTTTGTCTTGGGTAATTAGGGTTTTTGTGGCCATAAACTAGATTTGAACTTAATCCTATAATCGGAATCAAGTGACTAAGGGATTGGCGGTTGATGAAGGTTAGAGGAGACTAAATCACTAAGAGATTAGGGTTTAGTCAATTACAGTTTGCCATGAAATGAATCTTGCATGATTAAAATAGTTGGTAAGAGACCTTAATCCAAAAAAGTAAATATCTCCAATACCTTAACTGTTTCTCTCATTGATTTCTACACCAAACTCATTATTTGCTTTCTTTACTCTTGTTTTATTGTTTAATGCTTTTAAAACCCACAAAACTAATTTTTTCCATTCACCTGACTAAGCTAATCAGTTGACCATTGTTGCTCAGTTCCTCATTCCTCATCGGATCGACCATCACTTACCTGAAGTATTACTTGGACGATCCGGTGCACTTGCCGGTTTAGTTGTGGATATTCTCAAAATCCGCACCAAATACCAAGTCCCTACCAATTTTTTATTAGTATCCATGATTTGAAAATTAATTGTGGTTTTCAAAAATAGGTGAGAGAGAAAGTAGTTAGAAAGTTTTCAAAAAAAAAAGAAGAAAGAAAAAGGAAATAAAAAGAGAATAAGGTAAAACAAGTAACTAACTAATAAACAAGAATTAAAAACAAATTAAAAGATTTGATTTTTGAAATTTAATTTTAAAAGAAAGTAAAGACTTGGAATTTAAAAGTTTTAAATTTAGAAAGAAGATAAGATAGGAAGGACTTAAAGTAAGAAGATGTGATAAAGAATTGAAAAAGAATTGAAAAGATAAGATTTGAAATTTGATTTTGGAAAAAGATTTGATTTTGATATTTGAAATTTAAATTTTAAATTTTGAATTTTGAAATTGAATTTTAAGATTTGAAATTAAAGTAAGATAAGATAGGATTTTTGAAATTTAAAGAAAGATAAAAAAATAAGATAAAGATTTGAAAAAATAAAATTTAAAATTTAAACTTTACTAATAAGAAAAAACCAAACTTTAAAATTTTAAATTAAGATAAAAAAAGATAACAAGATTTTCGAAAATTTAAACAAAGATAAAAGAAAAAAAAATTGGATTTTCAAGTTTTAAGGAAAAAGAAAAACAACTAAGAGATACCAAACTTAAAAATTTAAGATCCAAGGACACCAATTTTCGAAAATTTAAAAGAAAACACAAAAAGACACCAAACTTAAAATTTTTAAAATCAAACAAGAAAAATAACCAAGAACAATTCGAACACAATGAAAAACACTCAGGAACAATTTTCGAAATTTTTATGAATACAAGGGGGACACCAAACTTAAAAACTGACACAATACTCAAATAAAAGACAAAAATTACTAAAGAAAGGAAAAGAGTTTTGAAAAATTTTTGCAAAAGAAAACAAAAGACACAATTAAAAGAGTAACTAAAACTTGAAGAATACCTAATCTAAGCAACAAGATAGTCTGGTAGTTTGTCAAACTCGAACAATCTCCGACAACAGTGCCAAAAACTTGGTGCGCAAAATTGAACCCGCACAACTGAACTGGCAAATGCACCGGGTCGTCCAAGTAATACCTCAGCTGAGTGAGGGTCGAATCCCACGGAGATTGTCGAATTGAGCAAACAATGGCTATATTGTCAATCTTAGTCAGGCGATTAGAAAAGATGGTTATTTGTTTAAGAAGCATAAACAAAATAGTAAAGGAAACGAGATACCGAATTAGTGTAAAAGTAATGATAGATATTCAGTTAAGGCTTTGGAGATGAGTATTCTTTCCGAATTAACTTTTCTTACTATCTACTTCGATAACGAATGATTCATTCAACGGCAGCCGTAATTGACTAACTCATGTAGCATCCTCATCAAGTTAGTCTCTTCTAAACCATAGCAGTTCACCATATCCGAGCAACTCATGTAGCATCCTTATCAAGTTAACTCATGGCTTCCCACTATAGTCGAAGGTGAAGACCTAAGCAAACCACTCTCCTTCGCGATCTGATAAACCCATATTTCATGAGTTCTTTTGTGCTTAATTAGAGTGATTTATTCAACTCTTCACCTACTTAGTCACATTAATTGCATGGTTTTACTTTCCCTTCCTTATTATGTCATATTGTGAAAAACATGTTTCCTAAGCTTTAAAATTAATTAATTTAATTACCTTTATTTCCAATCGATGCCGTGATTAGTGTGTTGAGTAGTTTCAGATTTTCTAAGGCAGAATGACTTAAAGGATGGAAAAGGAAACATACAACAATGGAAGGAGAAAGCAAAACGAGCTTTAAAGGAACTGGTATCCACGCGATCGCATGGATGACGTGATCGCGTGCCAAGCACGAATCAGCAGCGATGCGGCCGCATGACTGACGCGACCGCGTGGCAAGGAAAAGCTCCGAATGACGCGACCGCGTGACCCACGCGGACGCGTGACAGAGGCCACGCACCAGAAATTACAGAATACGCCCCCAGCGAATTCTGAAGCCTTTTTTGGCCCAAATCCAAGTACAGACAGCATAGACCAGAGGTTATAAAGTGTGGGAATGCTTCCATTCAAAGCAGAGCTCGCATATTTTTACCTTTCAATGATTTAGATTTAGTTGAGAGGGAGATCTTCTCTCTCTCTCTTTTAGGATTTAGGATTTCTTCTTGTTTTAAGAGTAACTCTGGATCCCAGGTTTAATGTTCTTTTAGTATTACTTCTATTTATTTATTCCAACATTTGAATTGATTATTATAATTTGATTTATGAATTCTCCCATGTTACAGACTATTATTTGAATTAATGATAATTGAGGTATTTTCAGTTTATGATTGTTTTCTTTGATTTAAGTTACCATTGCTTCCCATCTAAGGACCTCTTTATTATTCCAGCAATTTTACTTTTTCCCCTTTTGGTTCTGGTTAAGAATTTAGTAACTCAACAGTTATTAAACTCAACACAATTGATAATCGTGATCTTGCTAATTGAGCTGAACTTGAGTAATCCCAACCTTTTCTTAGGAGATAAATAGGATTCAAAGGTCAATTTAATTAGTCCCTTGACTTTCCCTTGCCCTGGTAAAGGTTGACCAAGTGGAGTTTAGATTCAACTTTCATTATTGTTGAGAGAGATAAATAAGTTGGACCTCTAATTTCTCTTATCTTGCCAAAAGTTGTTTTACAGTTATTATTTATTTTTAATTACCGTTTAATTCACTCGTCATTTAAATTACTTGTTTCTCACCTTCTAAACCCCGATTACAACTTTTATAACCAATAATAAGAACATACTTCCTCGCAGTTCCTTGAGAAGACGACCCGAGGTTTGAATACTCGGTTAACAATTTCTAAAGGGGTTTGTTACTTGTGACACCCAAAACGTTTGTATGAAGGGACTTTTGAAGGTTTAGAAACTATACTTGCAACGAGGATTTATCCGCAATTTTTTAGATCATGCAAAAGTTCTCTCGTCAAAATGGCGCCGTTGCCGGGGAACTGCTAACGTGTGCCTTATTATTGGTTATTGTAAATATTTTTCTTTTGCTTGTTTATTTACTTTTGTTTTTTCTTTTTTATCTTTATTTGCTATTATGAACTCTCACCCCTCTCGCTTTGAGTTTGGTTCTAATATTATTAAAGGAAATAGAAGTTACAGCAGGAATGTGCATCAAGGTCAGACCAATCAAGGATGGATGGAACCAAGAGGATCTAATCAACCCTTTTGGCAGCAACACCCTCCGAGATATCATGGACAAAGACCATTCCACCGTGCATACCCAGCTGAAAGGCATGGTGGACAACCTTGTAACTACCAACAAGTCCCACCCCGTGCATATGAACCATCTTTTCAACATAACCTCGAACCACCACACTCACAAGCTTTTCTTCACCATTCGCCATCATATGATCCTTCCTTACCCCAATACCAATCCAATCGTTCCCAATCATCACCACTTTCGTTTGTATCATGTCCAAGTCTGGAAAACCGCGAAGCAAAGGATCGCCTAAAAGAAACAGTAATTAAATTTCAAACAACCGTTCAACAACTGGAGCAAGCACTAATTCAATGGGCCACCAGGCGCTCAAATATACAAGGATCAACCACAGCTCCATGTGGACAACCCAATGAAGAGCGTAGCATGAAAGAAATACTAGAGACTCCAGTGAACAAGACAGAAAATGAATTCGTACTAGAACAAGTGGAAGAAGCTGTCATTGTTCAAGAAGAAGAATTGGTTGAAGATCTAGGCGATGCTGAACTTCCTTGGGAATCCAGAATTGAGGAAAACTCCGTCCAAGATGCCAAAGTTAATGCTAAGGAGGATACCGTACAATCTCCAAGGCAAGTCGTTTACGAAGAATCAGACGGAATAATCCAAGAAGCAAATTTCCTTGATGATGATAGTCACAAGTCTAGTTCTCCTAGTGATGAACTTGCGTCCGCAAGTGAATTCTCTGAGATCGAAGAATCTCCCCCAAGTGAATATGAAGATGATGCGGAGGTAGATTTCTCTCAACCTCCAATCTATGACTCGAGTGATGAGGAAGACATAGAAGACTTTGACCAGGATACAGATACAATTGAAGATCTTTGCAAGGAAGTGGAAGAATTCACAGAAGAACACAAGGAAACGGAACTTGCAGAACCACCAAAAACACCTATCCCAAGGCCATTACCACCCAATACAAGCTTCAAGTGGGTACAATCCTTAACTTATAATTTTACTTATTCACTTGAATATGGTTTGCTTGAAACAGATGGCCAACTTAGAGCTCTCTACGGCTTTAAGAGTAAGAGGGAATTGGCTCGTATTCAGAGCTGGTGCACCAGGTTCAATAAGGTTCCACGCTTCACCTCGAAGTACACGGATTGGTATCATGCTCAATTGCACGGATCACAGAGAACGTTTGGTCACCACGGTGAGATTCTACTTTTTAAACCGCCCGGATGGAGACATGTAGACCAAGATGGAGGCGGATTTAAACGCAAGGCTTGGAATCCTGAGGTTTATTCTGACATTTGTTACCCCAGGAGCCTAAAAATTTATTTGAAGCTGCTCAGAAGCTTTACATGCCTAGTTTGGGACCCCGGAGGCTATTGGCATTCCAAGCACTGGTGGAAATTTTTGGACGAATTTAAACACAAACCACCATAACAGGATACTCTTCCAATGTCCAACTTAAGGACTTTAACTAAAAGTGCTAGGTGGAAGACAACCCACCATGGTATGGTTGCTTCTTTTTCAACTTATTTCTTGTTAATTGCTTTCATTTTTCCTTTTTCATTTTAATTTATTAAACCTGGAATCATGCATAAGCATTCATGACAGTCATTGCATTCTGCATTTTTCATGCATATAAAAAAAAGGGTTGCACGACGCGACCGCATGCCCCATGCGATCGCGTCGTATCACGCAAAACACCACCCATGCGACCGCGTGAACCACGCGGCCGCGTGATATATATATCGGCGTAAGGATCCAACGAACAGAAAGTTAGGCTGGAATCGTGCGGCCCTTGTGCGTTTCGCACAAATTAGCCCACGCGATCGCATACCCCATGCGATCGCGTCACTTACCCAATACCAATCCCATGCGACCGCGTGAGCGACGCGATCGCGTCGCATGGATTGCACATCACCCCAAAAAGGGGACAGAGAGTTGCGCTAAGACGGCGCTGGAGTCGTGCATTTAGCACAACTTCCAGCGACGCGATCGCGCGGCCCACGCGATCGCGTCACCCTTCTTACCCCCCTCTCATGCGATCGCGCACCCCACGCGATCGCGTCACTCCCATTTTCGTCCCAACCACGTGACCGCGTGCCCCACGCAGCCGCGTGGATTCGAAAATATAACCCCCCCAACCCGCGAACCCTATCAGTCGCGAGCCCCCCCACCCCCAACCCTCTTCTCCCTCTCTGCTCCCTCTCCCTCCAACACCACCCAGCACCACCCAGCCGCTACCGCCGGCCACCCAGACGCCGCCGCCACCCCATACGCCGCCGCCCTAACCCCCTCCCCTCCCCTCCCTTCTTCTCCCTTCCTCTTCTCCCCTTCCCTCTCCGCCACTGCCTCCGCGACCACCGCCCCGCACCCCCGCCACCCAGCCGCGCCCCCTCTCTCTCCGCCACCCAACCGCACCCCCTTCTTCTATCACCAATCCAAAACCCTCGCTGCCACTGCCCCGTCAGCCGCCACCGCGTCGCCGTGCACCACCACCACGCCGGACGCCGCCGCATCCACTTTCTTCCCTGTTCCACTCCTTCCGCTTACCAGGTTCCGCAACACGCAACCCTTTTTATCCGTTCGTCACTTTTTTTTTATTCCATTTATGTTCATGATTAGGATAGCTAGACTTGCATGTTGTAGTGGATTTTTAGGTTGTTAGGTAGCTTAGGCTGTGGTTAGTGGATCTAGGTCTGTTTACTTGCACTGTTCTTACTTCTGTTTTATCCTATGTGCAAATCTGTTGCTGCTATAATCATGATTCATATGCTGCCTTCTTGTATGTTGCTACTGTTTACATTGAGTTTTTATGTTTATTTTATATCTATGTACATGCAGCTTGCTTTCTTTTAATTCATATGACCTGATCTGATTGTTGTTTATTTTCCGGGATAATCCATTTTTAGCCGGAATGCTGCCCAAATTTAAAAAAAAAATTGTTTTCATTCTTGTTTTGGTTTGGCAACTCTATTTTATTCTGCTTTCCCCAAACCATTTCATGAATGCTAGGGCCACTTTCTTATCCTCTTTTGATTTCCTGGTTCATAACATGCATTTGTGATTCACTGATTCCAATTTCTGATTTCTTTATTTCTATTCGAATCAGCATCACCCTGTTTTCTTTATTCGATTATGAGTACTTCTATTCTTACTTGTGAATCCTTGTTATATGGAATTTTCTATGCCACTTACTTTCCTAACTCACTGATTTTAATTTACTAATTTCTTTTTCAACTCTTAACCATTCTAACCCTTTTGATCCCTTTTCTAATTATTTTCACTTTCCTCTAACTTTCTAACCATGGCATATTGCTTATTTTCTTTCCATTTAACATTAATTCAATCCCATTCCAATTACTCATTTTCCTTATTTTATTTCTCCCTTACCGCTTTGAGTTTCCTTTGTTTAATTGCCTATTTGCTTTCCTATTTTTTTTATCCATTCCTGGTTTTCTGTTTTTCAGGATGTCTGCCTCACAAAGGAAAGGCAAAGGCAAGGCCACTGGCAAGCGCAAGAGAGGAGATTCCTCCCAGTCCATCATTTCTCTAATGCACGATTCATCATGGCGGGAGAAGAACTTCACACAGCAAGAAAAAGCTGACCAGCTGCTCCCTTCGACTGATCTTATAAAATTTGCAAACCGGTACTGTGAGCTGAAGTACCCGACTTTTGCAAACTCCAGAAATCTATACCTGGAACGTACCTTGAAGATTCCAGAAGCCCTCCAGCAATACACTACTGAGCAAATTAAGCAAAGGGGCTAGTTCTTTCTGGAGAGACAACTGACAGAGGTCAATGCATCTTGGGTCAGGGAATTCTATTGCAACTACTACCTTACTACCCTTGATGCAGTGAACCTGAGGGGAAAGCAAATTCTGGTCACTGAGGAGGCCATAGAGACCATTCTCCAGCTCCCAGCCAAATCCGATCAGCCAGATGGTTATGCACAGGCTGAGGAGGACATGGGCCAGATGCAGTTTGATTGGGATGCTGTGAAGGCACGGATTGCTCTCGACCCTGCTGTTCCTTGGGAGATGGGTCAGAACACCACTATGCCTCGAGGGATCAAGAGAGTGTACTTGAATGATGAGGCTCGACTATGGCATCAGATCTTGAGCAATTATGTGATGCCGAGTACTCATGAGACTGAGATCCCGGTTGCCATGATCACCCTCCTCTGGTGTGTTCTGGAGGGTAAGGACCTGTACTTGCCTCGTTTTATCCGGCATTATATGGCCAGGGCCCACGTCCGAGGCACCCTCCCCTTTTCTTATCTGGTTACACGGCTATGCCGTCAGGCTGATGTGGGAGGATGCCGATGAGTGACCACCAGCAGCGGACTGCAGGAGGATCATTCCTCATAGTAGAAACTTGCTTTGGGCTACAGACCACCACCTGTCACTGCTCCTGATGAGACAGCCCCTCCGTCTGCTGGACCTTCTTCATCCACAGCTGCCCCAGCTGCCCCTGCTGCCACTACTGCACCTCCACCCGCCTCTGAGCCAGTTTATCGCCTCGTGCACCATCTTTTCCGCCAGCTTGATCAGATGGAGCACCGTAACAGGCGCCGGTATGAGAGATTGGAGCGCCGCAGCAGGCGACGCTATTCCCATCTGAAGCTGATGATCAGACAGGGCGCCGACATCCCCTCCGAGCCCGACACCCCTTCAGAGCCATCAGAGGAGGAGGAGGATGAGCACGAGGAGGAGACTCATTCCCAGGCGGAGACTCATCAGCAGGCAGCCACAGAGCAGACTGCCCCGCATCAGGAGGTTATGCCCCAGTTTGAGGCTGCAGATCCGGAGATCCCGATCCAGTCAGTCTCCCCTCTACAGCAGCCAGACTCTCAGCCCACCACCGCCACAGAGACCCCAGCTACCATCCCTACCAGTGATGACACTCCTTCACACCCGGCTTGATTGAGCATCGAGGACGATGCTTCATTTTAAGTGTGGGGAGGTCGCCATCTCTGGCGTTTATTTTGGTGAACTACTACATACTTTTTCTTTTATTTTGGATATTTTTCTGTATTTTTCTCTTTTTCTTTTATTGTTATTTTCCGAGTACTTATACATTGCTACTTGTGTATTTTACTCTATTTTTTGCATTTTGCATTTTTTTTGTTCATATTTTAGTTATTTAGCTCATTTTAGTCATTTAGTTTAGTTTGCAATTCTGATTTATTAGTGGATTAATTAGTATAGTTTACCCTTTTTTTAGCATAAAGATAATATAGTTTAAATAGAAAAATATAAAAAGGAAGTAAACTAGAAACTTTAACAGAATCAAAACAACCCACACCTTGTATATATAGCATTACATGTTAGTTGACAACATTTCATCAAGGAGGAACATTAAAACTTTAAAAGCTACCCTAAATAATTTTTTTCAAGAGAATAATGGGAATTTTTAACTAAACCTGCATACAATATATAAATGATATATGATGCTTGAGTTAGAGAACACACAGCCTGTGAGTCTTGAGCTTAAATTGTATGGTTGCATTCAAACCATAATTTCATTTCTGTGTGTTATATTTCTTTTTATTCTGATGTTCTTTCCTTTGCTTTAATCTATATGTCCAATTATAGAATATAGAATAGATACATACCAAGAGAATGATTGAGGCCATCAGTTGATTTTAGCTCACTCACCCCCAAATTAGCCTGCCTTTTACATCACTTTTGTTAGCCCCCTTGAGCCTATTAAAACCCCTTTATTCTATTTAGCCAAATTACTAGCCTTAAGCAGAAAAACAAAAGAAAATCCCAAGTGAATCCTTGGCTAGCTTAAGATAGAAAATCATGAATAGAGTTAAATGTGGGAAACCTTTTGGGAACATGGATGATAGAACCAAAAAGGTAGAAAAAGTAAAAAGGAATAAAATAAAATTTGGGAAGCATGCTCATGAGAAAATCTAAGTAATTTAATTATCATGTGCATTAAAAAAAAGTTATTTTTCAGCATCTAAATAAGAGGGAATACAAAAAGGAAATTCCCCAATGAAAATAATGCACATGGAATAAAAAAATAAATTAAAAAGTGAAACATGAGCATGTAACAATAAGTGGGAAATATGGGAAAATAGGTAAAGAAATTTTATTTTACTAAATATGTATGTTAGGTGAGATCTTAGTCTAATTAAGGATTCACTTATTAGCTCACTTAGCCTTATACATATATCCTTACCCTTTGCCTTGACCCCATTACAACCTTAATTAAAGACCTCATGAGTTTTGGTATGACTATATTCTATAATTGTTGATTGGTTAGATGAAGAACAAAGTTATAGAAAGTAAGAATAAAAAGAAAAAAATAGAGTGAATAAACCCAATAAACACTGAGTGACTAGAGAGTAAACACAAAATCCAGTGAGGGTTCAATAACTCATCAACATATATATGTACTTAAATTACTAATTGTTTTGCAAGTTTGTACAAAGTTTTCTTTCCCATCTCATTTGCTAAAATGCTTTATTATTTAAGGGTTAGCTATATATATATATATATATATATATATATATATATATATATATATATATATATATATCCTTGAGAATGTGAATTAACTTAGCTACATGTAAGCTTTATATATGAGTAGATGAACTAGAATTGCATGACCCATTAGGTAGATGCATTTAGCATAGGTTGCATTTCATAACATTTCATCACTTTAACCTTAATTATTTACCTTGGATTTAGCATGAGGACATGCTAGTGTTTAAGTGTGGGGAGGTTGATAAACCCATATTTCATGAGTTCTTTTGTGCTTAATTAGAGTGATTTATTCAACTCTTCACCTACTTATTCACATTAATTGCATGGTTTTACTTTCCCTTCCTTATTATGTCATATTGTTAAAAACATGTTTCCTAAGCTTTAAAATTAATTAATTTAATTACCTTTATTTTCATTCGATGCCGTGATTAGTGTGTTGAATAGTTTCAGATTTTCTAAGGCAGAATGACTTAAAGGATGGAAAAGGAAACATACAACAATGGAGGAGAAAGCAAAACGAGCTTTAAAGGAACTGGTATCCACGCGATCGCATGGATGACGCGATCGCGTGCCAAGCACGAATCAGCAGCGACGCGGCCGCATGACTGACGCGACTGCGTGGCAAGGAAAAGCTCCGAATGACGCAACCGCGTGACCCACGCGGATGCATGACAGAGGCCACGCACTAGAAATTACAGAATACGCCCCCAGCAAATTCTGAAGCCCTTTTTGGCTCAAATCCAAGTACAGATAGCATAGACCAGAGGTTATAAAGTGTGGGAATGCTTCCATTCAAAGCAGAGCTCGCATATTTTTACCTTTCAATGATTTAGATTTAGTTGAGAGGGAGATCTTCTCTCTCTCTTTTAGGATTTAGGATTTCTTCTTGTTTTAAGAGTAACTCTGGATCCCAAGTTTAATGTTCTTTTAGTATTACTTCTATTTATTTATTCCAACATTTGAATTGATTATTATAATTTGATTTATGAATTCTCCCATGTTACAGACTATTATTTGAATTAATGATAATTGAGGTATTTTCAGTTTATGATTGTTTTCTTTGATTTAAGTTACCATTGCTTCCCATCTAAGGACCTCTTTATTATTCCAACAATTTTACTTTTTCCCCTTTTGGTTCTGGTTAAGAATTTAGTAACTCAACAGTTATTAAACTCAACACAATTGATAATCGTGATCTTGCTAATTGAGCTGAACTTGAGTAATCCCAACCTTTTCTTAGGAGATAAATAGGATTCAAAGGTCAATTTAATTAGTCCCTTGACTTTCCCTTGCCCTGGTAAAGGTTGACCAAGTGGAGTTTAGATTCAACTTTCATTATTGTTGAGAGAGATAACTAAGTTGGACCTCTAATTTCTCTTATCTTGCCAAAAGTTGTTTTACAGTTATTATTTATTTTTAATTGCCATTTAATTCACTCGTCATTTAAATTACTTGCTTCTCACCTTCTAAACCCCGATTACAACCTTTATAACCAATAATAAGAACATACTTCCTCGCAGTTCCTTGAGAAGACGACCCGAGGTTTGAATACTCAGTTAACAATTTCTAAAGGGGTTTGTTACTTGTGACACCCAAAACGTTTGTATGAAGGGACTTTTGAAGGTTTAGAAACTATACTTGCAACGAGGATTTATCCGCAATTTTCTAGACCACGCAAAAGTTCTCTCGTCACGATCCTACTCAAAATACCACAGACAATGTCAGATCTTTTGGATCAGGGAACGCTGCTTCTCAGACTCTAGCCTTAACACCACAGAAACCTCAGTAACCCATGGTCAACAGGATTATATGTCACGTATCCAAAGTCGCCCAAGCACGCTCTTGGAATCCGCAGTGCACTCTCTCACTGTGGTTCAATGCTATCCGGGTCAGGACTCACATGGAACCCATGTAAAACAAGGATGATTGTCATGGGTCATCCTCAATTCACGAGATGAAGAACGAAAATGCACAAGAGAATGGAATCAAACATGCATTAAAATAGAAACAGCAATATTATTAATCCATGAGAATCAGCAGAGCTCCTAACCCTAACTTAGGAGGTTTAGTTGCTCATGCTTTACAGAAGTTATGTAAATCATGAAGTATGACTAGACTAGAGGTATGAAAATCCATCCTAAACATGGGTGATCTTTCCCTTTAAATACTAATCTAATAACTAAGAAGTACAAAAAGTATGACTAGAATAGAGGTGCGAAAATCCATCCTTGGGCCCACTTTGGTTGAGTTCTTGGATTGAGTTTGGCATCCAACTTTGAGGAATGGGCATTGAACGCCCATTAGGGGGTGATTGGTGCTGCCTTTTTTTCTTGGTCGGCGTTGAATGCCCCAAAGGGGGTGGTTCTTGGGCGTTCAATGCTGGCTTGTCTCCTTAGAGCGTTGAACGCCAGGCAGGGGGTAGCTCCAAAAATGTTCATTTGAGTGCATGAAGGTCAGAATCTGACAGCATCTGCTACGCTTTTCTTGCCTCTGAATTAGACTTTGCCAAAGCTCCTCAATTTCAGCCAGAAATTACCTGAAATCTTCAAAAAACACAACAACTAAAACAATATGAAAATGATGCCAAAAAGTGTATAAAATATCCACTCATCAGTAGAGAACCAAAATTCTCTCACTTTCCCCCTCCTCCAACAAAGCAAGCTTCATTGGCGGCAACTACGACTACTACTTATCCCATAACACCTTCACACACCGAGCACAACAACATTTGGCATCTTAGATTAGGACACATACCCATGCATAAATTGAGTTTACTGAAGAAATATTATCTTTTCATAGATTATATTGCCTCAAAACTTCCTTGTGACTCATGCCATTTTGCAAAATAAAAGAAATTATCTTTTGACTGTGGTGGATGGCAAGAGCAGATTCACTTAAATTTTTTATTTATGAAAACCAAATCTGAGGCATCACAAATTGGTTATTAATTTTGTGAATTTTATCAGAGTATAATTTGAAAAACAAGTTAAGTGTATAAGGATTGACAATGGGCCAGAATTCACTCTAAAATCTTTTTTTTGCATCAACTGACATTTTACACCAAACTCCTTGTGTAGAAACACCAGAGCAAAATGGAATTGTAGAGCGAAAATACTAGCACATTTTAGGTGTTGCTAGAGCACTGTTATTTCAATAAGGAATGCCACATTATTTTTAGTAATACGCAGTTACTCACGCTATTCACCAAATTAATAGGATGCCCAGCACTAAACTGGATAATGCTAGTCCTTATAAGCTTTTGTATGCTAACTTACCTGACCTTTCATATTTAAGAGTATTTGGTTTTCTTGCATATGCCTCCACATTAACAAATTCAAGAACAAAATTAGACCCAAGAACCAGGAAAATAACTTTTCTTGGTTTTAAATTAGGAGCAAAGGGTTTTTCGACTTATTGATTTAAAATCAAAAGAAATTTTCATATCTAGAAATGTAACTTTCTATGAAACTCATGTTCCATTTTCACATTCCACTAGCACTAATATTCTTGTGGTACCCACTCGTACTCCACAATGCATTGATCTTTTTCAATATGATATACCATCCACATATCATTTGCAATCAACTACACATACCAAACTCACAGATTTAAATGAACATTTCTCAAGTTCAATGTACTCACCAAATTTTTCACACACCATTGTACCAATTACCACACCATACATTAAAAATGCACCTGCATCACAAAACTATGACATCACACATGACTGCATCACTAGAAAATATGAAAGAGTTAAAAAATCACCTGCTTATTTGAAGGACTACCATTGTATGATAACCCATGCAGCTCACTCTAGCAACTTTGTCAACTCTAACTCTTTATATCCTATCTCATAACATTTGTCATGTGATAAACTAACCCCAAAATATAAGTCCCTTTCTCTAGCCATCATCTTAAATATAGAACCTAGTACTTATGAGGAAGTGGTGGAAGAAAAGCAATACAAGCTGAAATGATAGCTCTAGATCAGAACAGAACTTGGTGTCTCACTGAACTTCCAAAAGGCAAGAAGGCTATGGGTTGTAAATGGATTTTTTGGGTAAAATTCAATCTCGATGGCACCATAGAAAGGCACAAAGCAAGGCTAGTTGCAAAAGGATTCACTCAAGTACAAGGAGTGGATTACGGTGATACTTTTAGTCCAGTTGTCAAAATGACTACTCTATGAGTAATGTTAGCATTAGCAGCTGTAAGTATAATATCCACACTTAATTGGCTCCAAGATCACTCATTCTCATAAGTAATAGGGATAAGTATTGTTTTGGTCCCTTACGTTAAGGGTCGGAATCGAAATCGTCCCTCTTCTAATTTTGGATTTAAAATCATCCTTAACGTATTTTTTTGGTATTAAAATCGTCCTTTTTGTTAAAATTTTTAATTTAATTCCTAAACTACCCCTATTCCTATTTTAATAATAAAATATATTAAATTAAAAAAAAAAACAAAACGCGTGTTTGGGGAGGGGAGGGGGAAGAAAACGCGTGGGTGGGGGGGTATACGAAGGTGCAGGGGAGGGGAGGGGAGGGGAAGGGAAGGGAAGGGGGGAGGGGGATGGAGCCGGGGAGGGAGCAGCTCGCTGCTGGATTGCGAGTGAGGGGGTCACGGGCTTGGAGCCGCCGCGTCTTCATCACCACCGCGTCCTCGCCGCGCTGCCGCCGTCGTCCTCACCACGCTACCGGGGGTGAAGAGAGAAAGAAGGGGGGAGAAACAGGGAGGTCGCCGCCGTGACCTCCTCGTCGTCGTTGGCTTCCGCTCCGCTGCTGGTCGCCGCCTCGCCGCTGCTGCTCGCCGCTGCTGCTCGCCGCCTCTGCTTCTTGCTTCGCTGCTTCGTCTTCTGCTTTTTCTGCTTCTTGATTTGTTGAATCATTGTTGGTTTTGAGTTGTTGATTTTCTTGATTTCTGAATTTCTTGATTTCTGAATTATTTGCTGTTGATGGAAGAATTGTTGCTGTTGATTTCTGAATTGTTACTTTCTGTTTATGATTTGTTGATTTTCTGTTTTTGCTTCTCTGTGTGGAGGTGGAGGTGGGGGGAAGGGCAGACGGGGAGGGGGCGGGTGGGGACGCTGGGTGGGGGAAGGGGAGGGTGGGGGTGGGGGTGGGGGGAAGGGGAGGGGGAGGGGAAGGGGAAAGGGGAAAGGGGAGACTGGAGGGTTGGGGAGGGGGGAAGGGGAGACCGGGGGTGGGGGTGGCGGGAAGGGGAGACGGGGAGGGGGAGACCGGGGTGGGGTGGGGTGGGGGTGGGGTAGGGGTGGATGGTGAGGGGAAGGGGAGACCGGAGGGGTGGGGGAGGGGGAAGGGGAAAGGGGAAAGGGGAAACCGGAGGGTGGGGGAGGGGGGAAGGGGAGACGGGGGGTGGGGGGTGGGGGTGGATGGTGGGGGGAAGGGGAGACCGGAGGGGTGGGGGAGAGGGAGACCGAAGGGTGGGGAAGGGGAGACTGTGTTTTATTTTTTTAATTTTTTTAATTTTATTAAAATGAAGGGTAGTTTAGGAATAAAAATTAAAAAGGACAATTTTAATACGAAAAAAAAACGTTAAGGACGATTCTAAATCGAAAATTAGATCGGGGACGGATTCGATTCCGACCCTCAACGTGAGGGACCAAAACAATACTTATCCCTAAGTAATACTATCATATTTTCAATCTCTCAAACTCACCAACACTCATAATAATAAGGAGTGAATTTCTAATATTTCAAAGAAACTTATTCATTTCATTTATAGACCATACACAATACACAAGGCATATGTGCCTTTATATAGGCAACGCTTCCTACTAAAATAATAATTTATGAACCACAAATCAATTTTGTAATGACCACCATTTCTTGAGTTGGCTTCATGAATCTTCCTTCATCTTGTGCTAGAAACACAACTTGCATTCATGTAGTTTCCATAATCTTCTAATTTAGGTTGCTTGGTTTTCAATTTCAATTCAATTTGATTTTGAATTTCTTCAATGTTGTAGCATGTTGTAGTTGTACTACTCTCTTGAATATTCTTGAAAAATCTTCAAACTTTTCAATATGTTAGCTTCTAGCAAAATCTAGCAAATTGATGATTATTGTATTCAACTCAAACTTTGCTTTTTTAACTCTTTGATCATTTTGACTTCAACACTCTTCATGAAGATTCTAATGATGCAAATTGATTTATAATGAATAACATTGTCTCTCTTAAATCAAGCTTGCAGAATTAATTATTCCAAGCATCTTTTTTAACTTGTAAAATAACTCTGTCTTCAACAGTTTTGTAAAGATATCTGCAACTTGGTCCTCTGTAGGACAATAGTCGATGTCAACTTTTTTCTCATTTACCAACTCTCTGATTTTATGAACCTGAATATCAATATGCTTTGATCTTCCATGGAATACTGGATTTTTGCAAAATGCAATAGCAGACTTGTTATCGCAAAATATTGTTGATGGAGTACTTTGTTTCTCATTCAATTCCTCAAGAATTCTTCTTAGTCAAACTGCTTTTGTTGCACAACTTACTGCTGTATTATATTCTGCTTTTGCTGTAGAAAATGCTACTACTGGTTGTTTCTTTGATGACCATGAAATTGTACTAGAACCAAGATGAAATGCAAATTTCGAAGTACTTTTTCTTGTTTCTATATCTCCAGCCCAATCACTGTTAGTGTAACCAACAAGATTCACTTCATTAGTATTTTTATAATAAATACCATCATTTAAAGTACCTTTGATATATCGAAGAATCCGTTTTGCTACTTGCAAATGGTTGGTACAAGGTTCCTCTATGAATTTGCTAAGCAAACCAACTCTAAACACAATATCTTGTCTGGTTGCAGTTAAGTACCTCAGACTTCCAATCAAGCTTTTGTAATATGTAGAATTTACTGTTCTTCCTTTATCTTTTCTCAACAACTTGAACTTCTCTTTGACTGGAGTAGGAACTGGCTTTGAATGTTCCATCTGAAATTTCTTCAAAATATCATTTTCATATTTTCTTTGAGAAATGAAAATTCCATCATCTTTTTGAAGAACTTCGATGCCAAGAAAATAAGACATCAAGTCCATATCCGTCATTTCAAAGTGCTTTATCATAGCCTCCCTAAATTCTGCAATTATCTTCAAATTGTTTCCAGTAAAGATTAAATCATCAACATAAACACACACGATCAAGATATCTCCAGGTTCAACGAGCTTGATATAAAGCGTATGCTCAAATGGACATCTTTTGAAACATTCTGTGTGAAATAAGAATCAATCTTCTTGTACCATGCTCTTGGTACTTGCTTTAACCCGTACAAAGCTTTCTTCAACTTGTAAACTTTATCTTCTTCTCCAAGAACTTCATATCCTGCAGGTTTCTCAACATACACTTCTTCTTCTAAAGTGCCATTTAGAAATGCAAACTTAACATCCATTTGATGTATCTTCCACTTATTTTGAGCCGAGAGTGAAATAATCATACGAATACTATCTAATCTAGCAACAGAAGCAAATACTTCAAAATAATCGATGCTTGGCTTTTGTTTGTATCCCTTAGCAACTAATTTTGCTTTGAAACGATCAACTTCACCAAATTTGTTAGCAAATCTGTCAGCTCCCATGTGTCATTCTTCTCAATGGCATGAATCTCCTCATTCATTGCTTTCTTCTAATTGTTGTCTTTAGAGGCTTCTTCAAAGTTCAATGGCTCACAATTTGAAAATAGAGCAAAATTTATGATTTATTCATCGGACGGATCGTTGTCATTGCTAACTTCATAATCTGCTAATCTATAAGGTAGTCTCCACTATCTTTGAGGTCTTCTGGATGATTCTGGTTGTTCAGTTGTGTCCAGTTGTCTTTCTTCTTCTTCATCACATGTATTTGAAATTACAATTGGCTGCTTTTCTGTCTTTGTATCCCAGTCCCACATGCCTTTCTCGTCAAACGTCACGTCTCTGCTGATGATTACTTTCTTTGTTTTTGGATTATATAGCTTATATGCTTTTGAGTCTGTGCCATATCCGATAAAGATACACTTCTCGCCTTTGTCATTTAACTTTTTCCTTTATTGATCTGGTATGTGGGCATAAGCTATACACCCAAAGACTCTGAAATGATGGATGGAAGGATGCTTTCCATTCCAAGCTTCCTTTGGAGTTTTATCTTGAACACTCTTTGTTGGACACCTGTTTAAATATGAACTGCTATTGCGATTGCTTCTGCCCAAAATTCTTTAGGCATTTGTTTTGACGTGAGCATGCATCTGGCATATCCATGATGGTTCTATTCTTTCTTTCTGCAACTCCATTTTGTTGAGGAGTATATTTAGTTGTTAGTTGGTGCTGAATTGTGTGTTGCTTAAAGTAATTTAAACAAGCAAGATATTCCGTTCCTCTGTCTGTTTTGAGAATTTTGATTTTACAACCACTTTATTTTTCGACAAACGCCTTGAATGTCTTAAAGACGTCACATGCTTCTGATTTTTTCTTCAGAAAGTATACCCATATATATCTACTAAAATCATTAATAAAAGTGATAAAGTACATACTACCACCGTTGCTTGAAACTTCTACAGAACAGAGATCTGAATACACAATTTCAAGTAATCTTCTAGCTCTCCATGAATTTCTTGTAGGGAATGGATCTCTGTGCTTCTTTTCCATTTGACAAATCTCACAAACACAATTGGGAATATGAACCCATGGTAGACCAGAAACAAGTCCTTTTCTTGACAGGTAGTTCAGGCCAGAAAAATGAAAATGTTCAAACCGCATATGTCACAGCCAGTTTTCATCAAGTATCACAGAACTCATGCAAGAGGGATTAACATGTTGAATTTTTAACGGAAACATTCTGTTTGAAGTCATCTTTGATTTATCTATGAACCTTCCATTGTTGTCAAATACAGTGCAATATCCACGATAAGTTATCATCTTATATCCCTTCTCAGATAATTGCCTTATACTTAATAAATTGTAATCAAGTTGAGGAGCATAGAAAACATTAGAAATATAACTCAGAGAACCATCCTTCAATCTAATTGGTATGTGCCATTTTTCTTTAATAGGGATCTTTGTAATATTACCAAACTTCAATAATAGTTTGACTGAATCATCTAATGAAGAAAATAGCTCATTTCTACTAGACATATGATTACTGCAAGCATTATCCAAGTACCATATATTTTCATCTTCAGCACATGAATTACTTGTAAAAAATAAAGTCTTAGTACCCGAATTATCATTAGTATTTTGATGCTAATTTTCTGCAACGTGTGCTTGATTGTTATTCACCATTTTGAATATGCAATCTACTGCTTTGTGTCCATACTTTCCATAATGAAAGAATTTGAAATTGGTTGTTTCTTGATAAAAATTGCCTCGATCTCTTCCTCGGTTGACAGGCCTGAAATTCGTTCCACCTCTTCCTTGATTAGGTGGTGTAAAATTATTGCAACTTTCTTAGTTGTAATTGCCACGACCTCTTCCTCTGAAACTTCCTCTGCCTCTACTTTGAAAATTAAAACCACGACCTCGTCCTTCTTGTTTACGGCTTGATTCTACAACATTGTTTAAATTCACTCGACTTTTCAGGGCTTCCTCGGTTGATTTTTCTGACTTCTCTAGTATTCTGCTGATGTGGCTTTCCATGGTTTCCTGCAACTCTGCAATCTTCATGGTGTCCATATCGTGGGACTCTAGTATCGTAGTCACCACATGGTCATACTTCATCGACATGGTGTGAAGAATTTTCTCTACCACTTTCCTATCGGGCATATCTTCTCCACAGACTCTCATCTTATTGACAAGATCTATAACACGAGTAAAATATTTCTCAACAGTTTCTGAGCTAGACATCTCGTACCTTTCGTATTCTCTTCTCAAAGACTGTAACTTTGCTTTCTAAGCTTTATCTATGCCTTTCTATGACAGCTTCAACATGTTCCATGCTTCTTTTGCACTTTTGGCATTTGCTATTTTGCCAAACACAGTATAATCTACACCTTGATGAATTTGAGATAGCGCCAATTGATCTCTCCTCTGTTGGGCAGCATCTGCTCCTTCTTGCAAACCCAGTTCAATGAAATTCCACAGGTTCTGAGCCTTCAAATGGGTAGATGTCAAAGTGTCCCAATAACTATAATCAATTTCCCATCTAACTTAGGACCAGACCACACAATATTAAAAGTGTTTGCCATACCGACTCTATGAATCAACAGCTATGTGAGAACTCTTCCACACCTCACAAATTCTTAAACACCAGGCACTGGATTAACCAGCTCTGATACCAAATATAAGTATAATACCCACACTTAATTGGCCCCAAGATCACTCATTCTCATAAGTAACACTATCATATTTTCAATCTATCAAACTCACCAACACTCATAATAATAAGGGGAGAATTTCTAATATTTCAAAGAAACATATTCATTTCATTTATGGAATACACACAATACACAAGGCATATATGTCTTTATATAGGCAATGCTTCCTACTAAAATAATAATTTATGAACCACAAATCAATTTTGTAATGACCACCATTTCATGAGTTGACTTCATGAATCTTCCTTCAACTTGTGTTAGAAACACAACTTGCATTCATGTAGTTTCCATAATCTTCTAATTTAGATTGCTTGGTTTCTAATTTCAATTCAATTTTATTTTGAATTTCTTCAATGTTAGCATGTTGTAGTTGTACTACTCTCTTGAATATTCTTGAAAAATCTTCAAACTTCCAATATATTAGCTTTTAGCAAAATCTAGCAAATTGATGATTATTGTATTCAACTCAAACTTTGCTTCTTTAACTCTTTGACCATTTTGACTTCAACACTCTTCATGAAGATTCTAATGATGTAAATTGATTTATAATGAGTAACAGCAGCTGCAAAGAAATGACATTTTCAAACAGCTGGATGTCAATACTGCCTTCCTTCATGGAGATTTGGACAAAGAAGTTTATATGAAGATACTACCCAATTTGGCTGTGTCACAACCAGATTTGGTTTGTAAATTGCAAAAGTCTCTATATGGGCTTAAGCAAGCAAGCAAACAATAGAACATAAAGCTCACTCAGACTCTTGTTGATGCTGGTTATAAGCAATTTTTTTATGATCATTCCCTCTTCATCAAGAAACAATCCGAAAGCTTCACTATCATTCTAATATATATTGATGACTTGGTTTTAACCAGGAATGACATTGGCAAAATCAATTCCATCAAGCAATTTTTGGATGACAAATTCAAAATAAAGGATCTTGGTGATCTCAAGTACTTCTTGGGAATGGAAGTAGAACGCTCTAACTCTGAAATTCACATTTATCAGCGGAAGTACGCCATGGACCTTCTCAAGAATTTTAGTTATCTAGATTGCAAGTCTCTCTGCACCCCATTTGATTATTGTCAGAAACTCTCGAAAGAATCAGGTACTATTTTAATGGACATTACTTATAGACAGCTCATTGGCTGACTCCTTTACCTCACAAACACTAGACCCGATATCTCTTATGTTGTGGGACGTTTGAGCCAGTTTTAAGACTGTGCAACCACTTCTCACCTACAGGCTGCTTTCTGTGTACTCCGATATTTAAAAGGAAGGCCTGCAACTGATATATTCTTCTCCTCTACTTCTAATCTGTATCTCACGGGATTTGTCGACAATGATTGGGCTACCTGTGCCGATACTCGTCGTTCCATTTTCGATTATTGCTTCATGCTTGGGAACTCTCTCATTAGCTGGAAGAGTAAGAAGAAAACCACTGTTTCCAAGTCCTTTGTAGAAGCTGAACATAGGTCTTTTGTTGTTGCCACTTATGAAGCTAGTTAGTTATCTTTCTTAATGAATTTTATTAGTTTGTGGCTTCAAAAGTCTATCAGTCTATTCTGTGACAACTAGTCAGCCATTCACATTGTCAATAATCCCATCTTTCATGAAAGAACCAAACACATTGAAATGGATTGCCACATTACTCGTGAAAAGTATTTGTCTAGTCTCATTCATCTTATGTCAGTTCATTCCGGGAGAAACTATGCATTTTTGGGATCTACGTGCTCCCTGGTTAGAACCTCTAAGAGGTCCCAATGGTTTGGACTTGAGTAGACTTAAAAAAGACATACAGCCTGAAGATCAACTTACTGATTTTCTTACTAAAGCTCTGCCACCGGGCCCTTTTCTTACTAATGTTTCCAAGCTAGGATTGTTAGATTTATACAATTCTAGCTTGTGTGAGGGTATTACCTAGATTATTTTTTAATCAATAGTAGATGTAGGCTTACTTCTTGTGTTTTTTTTTTGTGGGAGTACATAGTATATAAGGTGTAATAACTCAACAAATATTTTTTAAGAAATTTTTCATTTTTTTCAAAATGAGAAGAACTTATTTTTTTCTCTCTCTTAATCCCTTCTGGTTCATCAAACTATCAACATCACAGCTTGAACAATTTAGGGCATGAGATTTTTTTTCAATCATCAAAATATACTTTTCGCATTAGTATCGACTTGTAACAACTCTTGAAAGTAAAATGAATTAAAAAAAACTCCCCTACCTCGAATAGTCAAACCTATAACCAAACGTGTCAAAGCCCCTTTTTCCTCGCGGCTCGCCACAACCACAGCTTCGGACCATTTCTGAGGCAACAACAGTGGCCTCAAACACGACATACAAGCATCGATACTCGACCCTATGTCAAATAACGCTGCAAAACCTCAGGCACAACCAATTCATATGCAATTTTCAAACATTCATATATTAGAAACTGTAATTTTTTAAAATAAATTCATTACCTTACTTTTGACGTAATTAGTAGGAATTGGACTCAATGACAAAGTGAAAACAGTGGCCATGGATGTTAGGTAGAACGGATTGCAAGCAGGGAGAGGTTGGCTCAGACTTCAATGACAGCAGCTTTGGAAGACAGAAAAGCACCAGAAATTGCCACAAAACAGAGGGCAAAAGAGAGCAGCACAGAGCAAGAGCAGTAGCAGTTGCGAGTTTTTACCAGGAAAAATAGTGCTGGCACTAGTCTCTTTTTTTCCGGGACGAGCTCCAGCCAGCTCCAGCAATGACGGCAGCGGCTCCAGAAGCTTCGACAAGGCACGACAGATGTAGCAATGGAGTAGAAGAATGACAAAACCCAGCCTTCATCCCTTCTCACTCATCGAGCGCTCTTTCCTCTCCGTCTCAGGCTCGATGACGGTGACAGTTCTGCGGCGGATCTTCGGCAACGAGGCACGACAGCGCAGGACGCAACTTCTTCTCTGGCGCGCCTTCTTCCGTCGGTCGCTCTTTCTCTCTTCGCGAGCTCGTCTCTCTCATGTGCGTATCTCTCCCTCAGTGATAGTTCGACGGTTACAGCAGCATTCCTCCTCGCCGGTGCCGCCTCTCCTTCCACTCTTCTCTTCTCGGCTCTCCCCTTCTGTCCGATCTCCCAATTCTCTCTTTCCCTTTCCCTTTTTCTTTCTCTTCTCCGCAGTGTATGTGTTTTGTGTCAAAAGTGTGTGTTTCTATATGTAGGGTGTGGGGGGTAAGAGAGGTGAGTAGTGGTGAGGCGGTAGCTAGGTTAGGTTAGGGTTTTGCGTAGTTGGGTTTTGGGTAATTTGGTAATTTCAATAAAATTAGGGGAAGTGGAGTAATAATTTGAAACCAAATTTAATCAAATAATAATATTTATAAAAATAAAATTTAATTATCAATTTACAACTTATTTTCAAATAAATACTCTAATTGAATAACTAGAAATAACCAAATTAATTTTCGTTAAAATCATAAGATAAAGTTAAAAATATAATTATTCCAATTAAAGCATATAACATCCTCATTATTTTTTTTCGATTATTAAAACTTTTAAATCGATAATAAGAAAGTACTCAATTAATATAAAATTTCTGAAAAAATATTCTTGAATAAATGAAATAAATCCTTAAATAATTTATTATTTAATTTTCGAAAATTCGGAGTCTTACATTTTTTGAGCGGCTATTCATGCAATCCAAAAACCTTTTAGGATGAAGATTCTTAAAAAAAAAACTTAAATATACATCTTACAAAATGACAAAGAACGAGCCCTCATAATGTTATTCTCTCTTCAAATCAACACATAAAAATCAGACAGAATAGTAAAAATTTTTGGCAATGCAACTTTGTATTTTTTTTTCTTTTATGTTACTTTTTCTTCCTCTTTCTTTCTAGAAGAAGATTGGGAAAGATATAACAGCAACAATCTAAGAGTTAGCTACTATAATAGTAACGTAAATATGACTTTCCAAATACATGTAGAAAATACAATGCAATGAAGAACTTCACACTACGATTCATGTCTTTTATTTTAAGTATCCTGTTCACACAAACAAATGGTAAAACCCCACCGATAAGTGGTAATCTTCTAAATTGACACATTTATATGCAATAAAACTTGAATAGCATATTCAAACAAACCTTTGAGAGAGGAAAACACAGGACTTCCATGCATATATTTGACAAACTTTTAGTCTACATCGATATATTCCGTCCATGCTTCTTATGATACAGAAGATTATACAGATTCGTGATATCCAAATATGGCTCCACCTATCCATAGTTTAACACAACCTATCATAATAAAAAATTAACATAATTTTTTACTCAAGTGAAGCCCCATTTTGGTTATTTTACTACCTGAAGTTGTAAACTATTATTCAAGTAAGTCTTCTAAGTGAGAATTAATACTCATATTGGTCCTGACTCCTGAAGTTACACTTACTCCTCAATTTGGTCCCCAAAATTTTGATTTACTCAATTGGTCCCCCACCTTGGTATTTTTTACTCACATTAATTGAGGTGTCTGTGAGTTCAAGGACCAATTTGAATATTAATTATACAATATAATTCAATTTATTCAATTATAAAACGAATACATATGGCTAGTGCATTAAGTTTAATTTTGATCCATGTTTACGCAATAATTCAATCAAAATTAAATTCTAATAACCTAACTGATAAAATATTATACGAATTGAAAGTAAACTCAAATAATGTTTTACAAAATGAGAATCTAAACAGTTCATTTCAGAATCTCCAGAACTAGATTGAAAAAATATAAATTCAACCAAATTAAA
This sequence comes from Arachis hypogaea, assembly GCF_003086295.3. NCBI lineage: Eukaryota > Viridiplantae > Streptophyta > Magnoliopsida > Fabales > Fabaceae > Arachis > Arachis hypogaea. The sequence continues at coordinate 30,430,916 of NC_092047.1, read as the reverse complement.
GAAACAACGCGATTGTGATCCTCTAACCTTATCGAAACCATGGGAACGGAAAGTAGAAGACAGATATATCAAATCTTGCTTGAATATGAAACCAAGTTTCAAGGTCTCGAGGGATTCCAGCATATTTCTGAGTGGCTTCCATAGCAAGGAGAAAGGGATGGAAAGAAGGTCAAGGAGGAACACTGCCGAGTCAAGTTCTGAGTTGCCACAGAGTGGGCACGCAATTTGGAGCAGCGACACATCGGGGAATGAAGACTGGTGTGTTCTGACGGGCTTCCACTCGGCATCGAGCCCGACGAGTGAGGACTGAGTCAGGGACCGAGTGAGGAGGATGAACTCGGGTGAGTCGGTGCAGGAAACTAGGTGTACTTTGAAAGGCTTTTGGGTTTGGGAGTCCGTGAGTAGAAAATTTTAGCTGTTACTTTTGTGAAATTAATAGTTAATTTATTAATTATTTTTTCTTTCTATTAGGCGGTTGTGTTAGGTGGCCAAAAAATGACATATTATTCCTTATTCCCTGACCTTTTAATTTGTGAATATATTCGTTTCACATAGTTGAAAAAGAGGAGTGCTAGGAGCTAGCAAATTTTGTGATTTGTAGCCATCAATCAGTTATTATTAGTATTTTTAATGGTGTGATATTATATCTAATGGTGTGAAGTTATCCACTTTTTTTTTGCTAGTTACATGCTGGCCAAATTTAAATAAAAGTGGTGGTCCCCTAAATTTTTTCATTAAAAAATGGTTTAATTACTCTACAGGTCCCTATAGTTTCACTGAATTTTCAATTAGGTCCCTATACGTTTTTCTTTTCAATTGGGTCCCTATATATTAGTTTTTTTTTTAATTAAGTCCCTGCCGTCAGTATAACGTTTAAGATAATAGAATATTCTTGGTAAAAAATGAATATTCTTGTCATTTGATTGGAGTGGCTAGTTGAACAAACATGTATTTTTCCAAAATACCAAAAGCACCCCTTGCATTTCATCCCAAAAGAAAAAAAAACCCTAAGTTCTCTCGTCTCCTGCGTCTCCTGCGTCGGTCCGTTGTCAGCGTCCGTCTTTGGCGTCATCTGCAACAGACGCTTGGTGGTGTGCTGTTCGTCGCCTCCTTCCCTCTGCGCTGGTCTGCTCTGCTTTATTCTGTTCGGAGGTCTTCTCTGTTGTTTGTTTGTCCAAGCCATCGCCGTCCCTCGCGGTGAAGCCCCTTGCCTGACATCGCCGCGCCGCACCGTGCCGAGCCTCGTAGCGCCTGGCCTTTTGTCCCCGCGTTGTGCCTCTGCTCCATCTCCCTGTACTCGAACTGTCTGCAAACAGGTGACAAAAAAAGCCTCTTTTTTCAGTTTTAACACTTGATGTTTATGCTAATTTTTTTTTTTAAATATGGCATTGGTTGATTATCTATTTGTTGTATTGATTTCTGAATTGTTTTGATATAATGGTTTATTTAGGGTTTACAATATAGGTATTTATATATAGGAATTTTATTAAAAGAGGAGAATTTTTACTGTCAAGTAGGGCAAATTTTGCTTTTTCCAACAATAAATGGTGTCCTGCTTCTGCAGGCTTCAATACCTCTTGATTTTTCTATTCAATTCTCATGGATGATTTAGGGTTTTGCTATAAATTAGAAGTTTTTTAAGGTCTAACGGAAGCCGAAAGCCATTAGACATAATGTCATTTCATATTGATATTGCAATATATGCCATCTCCTATTTGGCGCCATGGATAGATTCTGGTCATCTGCTCACATATTGAGTTTTATGTTGAGTAAGATTCATTCTTAAGGTGCTTTAAGTTAATTCGATCAGAACCTTGGAACTGGAATGTTTATTTATTTCCTCTGTGGTACTTTGGAGTTATAATTCGATATTTGGTTCTGTTCCCTGCAAGGTCAGCATATTGTTTTTACTATATTTGCTTACATGTGATGTATCATATGGTATTACTAATGAAATATTACTATCTGCCTAGCTAATTTTAGATGATACTTATCCTTATAGAGATATGTTTTGATGCTGACATTATCGAAAAGAAAAAAAAAAGATTTAAAAGGACATGATTTGATCTTCAGTTTTTAAAATTTGATGTAACATGGTTATGCATGTCAATTTTTTTTTTTAAAATATGGCATTGGTTGAATACCTATTTCTTGAATTGATTTTTGAAATTTTTTTTATATAATGGTTTAGGGTTTACAATATGAATATTTATGTATAAGAATTTTGTTAATTAGGGAATTGATATATGATTTAGTTTTGTTGTGAACATCGTTAACTATGTGCATCCAGATCATTTTGTATATACAAGTTGAAACTAAGTTGTTGCAGATTGAATGGACCAAGAATTTTGTACAAGGGTTTTGTTCCTAGAAAGGGCTTTCTCAAACGTGGAGACTTGCAAAGTGCAAGGCTTTATGTTCATGTGAAGCCGGCACTTAGGTGAAACTTTCACAGACATTGCAATGTGGATTTTATGTCCATTCAATGGACCAACCACTCTTAAAATTGGAATGAAAAACATACCTTTTGAGAATTGGCTTTTAATTAAGGTTTGGTGCTATTCATTTGATATTATTTGTTGTTGTTGATTTGGATTTTCATTAAAAATCTTAGTGTGTTTTCTGATGTTACAATTTATCATATCTTTTAGGAAAATATTTTGTCGTGGCAAAGATGGTGTGAGAATGCATTGTATTCCCTGCTCACTTTTAGTGCTCGACAGCCTGTGCATCACTTGGCATCAGTTGCAATGGCAAAGATAATATTCAAGGGAGATGGAATATCTATTTATGCTAGAGCAAGCAGCCTTTAGGGATTTCTTTCTGATGGTTCTTGTTACCACAAGAAAAATTCATTTCTTCAATATACTTGCTTTTGAGTTTTTGTCGGCCAAATTAGTTCTCTTGTTTGAGGAACTATATAGAACTTAGTTTTTGTAAACAATTTTAGTTATTATTCTATCAATGATTCTTGTTACCATATGCCATATGCAAGTTCTTTCATTATGTTGGTCATAATAAATACTTGAGTGATGGAAATTAAATTTTATATTATACTTATTACTACTATTTCTGTTTCATTTTATCTATTATTATTTTTTTGTATATTCTTAAGAGAAGGTATTTTGAAAGTCAAAAAAATAAAGAGACGGTATTTTTGGTACAATTTGTATATAAATAAGAAAAAAATGATAGTGATAAAATAAAAGGATTATAGGAATATTTTTTATGTCGTAGAATCATTAAATAGGAATTATAGGAATATCTTTCATTGAATATTTATAATTTCTCTGAATTTTCAATTAGGTCCTTATACTTTTTTTCTTTTCAATTAGGTCCCTAAGGGTATACAAGTAATTTCATAATTTCCTAACATTTTCTTAACGTTTAACGTTAACAAGGACTAAATTGAAAAAAAAAATGTATAGAAACCAAATTGAAAAGAAAAAAAAGTATAAAGACCTAATTGAAAATTCAGTAAAATTATAAGAACTTGTAGAATAATTAAACCTTAAAAAATATACAACCACGTATATAAAAAAAATAAAATTAACTCGAATTTTTATATTTAATTTATCACTAAATAAAATATAAAAATAATAATTTTTATATTTTTTTATATCTTATTTTTAGTATTCTTTTTATTCCGTTCTCAGAACTAAACAGTGATTATTTTCTACAAAAATCACTTAGAAGGGGGTTATATATCTTTATCATTTGGTGGTGCATAAATTGTCCATATCCTCCTTATTTAATAATAATGTTTCTTGTGTCTAAATCAAGCACAATATCTCATTTTAAAGTTCTTAATAAAGTGTATTCAAACATATGTGGTCCTTAAGAATAACAAAGACTTCGAGGACTTGTACGATTTTTCTATCTCTTACTTTGTGTGATAATTCTACATTGTTTGCCACTTTACCACTACTAATAAGAGTGAGAATTTTGAGAACTTTATTAATCAATCTCACATGGCAAATAATAAAAATTGAGGAATGCTAGGGTCAGCAACTTTTATGATTTGTAGTTATTAAATAACCATCAATAATGATTTTTATGGTATGAGATTTCATCAAATGGCTCACTTTTCTTTGTTGGTTACATACTGGCTAGAATTTAACAAAGTTGTTGCCCCTAGACTTTTCCATAAAAATTTATAAGTAGAATAACTTGAATTTTATAGAAGCAATCATAAAGTACAAATTTTATTTATTTAAGAAATAAATAGTGCTGTAGATAAAATGAAACATGATAACTACTTGCTTATATATTCATATAAATATATACTAGCACCCTTCATTGTTTAATAAAACTAATTAACGAAGCCACAACAACTTTAATTAGTTGTATTTATTTCATATGGACGTCACAATGAAGTGATGAACCTATCTTATGGACTGGAATTAGAGCCACAAATGCAAAATGTCAGCGGACACGCACACTGAAGCAGTTTTCTTCCCAGCAGTGACGCTAATTCATTAAATTCGTTTCCAGAAGATGCTGCTACTGCAATATATATATAAAAATAATTAACAACCACCATATTACCCAGAAATATATAAGTAAAATAAACAGTATATATATATATATATATAGGGATACCAGAGAGAAAAGGGGGACTCAGCAACAGCATAACCACGAAAGAGATAAACATGTTATGTGCCATGTCTGGATCTGTACTGGAATTTCCATATATTGAAATCCAATTTATAGAAGCGTGCTCCTATTTCAGGATTTTAAATAATGCAACTTGCTCATAATTGTAATTTAGAAAATTGAGTTATTCATGTTGACCTTGCTATATACTAATTCAAAAATATTATTTATATATTAAAATTAGTCATTAAAATTAACTATTAATGTGTAATTTTATTTATTTTAATATATATTTATATTTTAATATGTATTTATACTAATAACTAACTTTATAATAATAATAATAATAATAATAATAATAATAATAATAATATATCACTTGACAATAATTGATGAGTTGGTAATGAAGTGTAGGTTGGATAACTCTCAGTTGGACATGCTTGACAACAGGGACGGACCTAGAGGGAGGCGAGTAGTGGCCTTGATCCCTCTAAAATTTTAAAAAACTATACTTATATATGAGATATGTGTTTAAAAAATAAAAAAAATATTATGTAATTTAATAATTTTATATGTATTATTTTTTATTATGTAATGGATTTATGTCTTAATTGTTTAATTCACTAATATTTTTTATTTAACTAATTTAATATTATACCCTCAGGTCTTTGTACTTTTTAAATTAGTTTTTATATAATAATCTCTATATTTATTTAAAAAAAATCATTTATTTTTTTATATTAACATATTTAATATTTATATTATTATATTAATAATGACTTATATAGTTATATTTTACTAATCACATTATGTACTTTAGATATTCTTTTTTTTATAAAAAATACTCATTTTTCTTCTAAATTTACATTGTTAAAAGAAAAAATTATATAAAAATATCTTATATTTTATATTCTATAAAAATACTGTGTCTTTTAAACAATTAATAATTTATAATATATTTTTAATTTTTTAAAATTTTTGAAAGAATTAATTTTAATTAATAAGATATGTGATAATTTTTAACTAAACACGCTATAATTTATTGGTATTTTATAATTTTATAATAATATTAAAATAAAATTATGAAAAAATTTATAATTATATATATATATATATGATAAATTTTTTAAAAAATTAACTCTGATAATTTTATGTTAATCATTTTTATAGAATGAAAAAAATTATCTAAAATTCGGCCCCTCCATGTTAAAATTTCTGGATCTGTCCCTTGACAATATATTATTTGTGAGTTGTGTTTGATTCTAATACATGATTTTGATAATTTTGTGTCTAAAACTTTGTTAATAGAGAAAGACACTATTTATGAGTTGTGTTTGACTCTAAAACTTAATTTTGACAATTTTGTGTGTAAGATCCAAAAATTTTAAAAGAAAAATCTTATTAAAAGCTAATTTTAATTTATTTATTCATTAAGTACTTTAATCTTAGAAATTATTTTATTAAAGATAATTAAAGTAAATTTTGATTAATTAAGTTTAAAATAACTTAAGATTTTATCTGATTTTATAACTATTGAATTATTCTTTATATTTAAATTATAAAGTTTAATAAATGTAAAATAATTAGAATTTTATATGTTTTGGTTTAAATCATTGAGATTTCGGAATTTAATACCTTAATATTTATAAACAAAAAAAATTAATCATATTATGTCTAATTTTTTTTTAATTAGAATATTTATTAGAAAATAATTTATATATTGATGAACAAATGGTACATTCTTTGAAGATAACTTTATTGGATTAAACTTAGTTTTTAATATTATTTTATACCCTAATTATATTATTAATTGTCCTTAAAATGAAACCCTAATTTGCTAAATACTTCCTAAAACTCTAACTGTAATTTCACCATTCCCTTCAGCCGCCACACCCCTTTCAACTTTCCCTTTCTTCCAAAATCAAATACAGACACAGCACATAGCAACAGAAAAAAAAAAAAGAAGAAATCAGCAGAAACAAAGAAAAGAGAGGAGAGGGTGCGAATCAGAAGAGAGGAGAAGAGGGGAGAGTGCGCCGGCGGGAGTCACCGCCGCTCGTCGCACCACCGTCGTCATTCGTCCATGGGTGAAGCAGAGGAGAGAGATCTGCGAGGAAGGGGGGACCGGGACCTGTTCAGCCGCCGTTCGTGGAGTCCGCGCCAGCGTCATCGCAGAGGAACATCCTTGTCATCGCAAGCTGTCGCCATCGCCGACCAGAACTCATCGTCGTCGCCGCCATAACCGTCGCGGAGGAGGAAGCCCAGAGGAGAGAGAGAGAGACCGCGCGACTCTAAGGGAGGAGGACGCGGCTAGTGACGCGAGGAGCGCGACCCACTGCACGGAGCTGCGTCGCCGTGTGCTGTCGCTGTCGCCTCAGATTGCGGCCACCGTCAAGCTTCGAGGAGAGAGAAGGGAACTCGCGGTCACAGTTCAATCACCATCGAGCTTGATGGGAAGCGCCACTGATATCACCCGACAGCAGCTTCCCTTGCGTTCCCAATTCCATTCTTGAAACTGTAACACTCTTGCTCGTGCTTTGCTTCCTGATTTTATTTCTCTATATTTTTATTTTGGATAAAATAGTGTATGTTCCTATTTAGTAATACCGTCGCCGTCGTCAATCTGGATCATAGCTCGCTGCTGTTGATGATGGTAAGCCAAACTGTCATCCTTGATGCTTGAGAAGGACACTGGAGTTGCTATTCTGGTTCTGATGCAATTCGTCCCTGTCCCGGATCACCGTTGTCTTCTGTTCTGCTTCTACTTCTAGTTGCGCCGGTACTGATGCAGTTGCCGCTCCATCGTTCTGTTTTTCCATAATTGTAGTGAGTTCCTAACTAAAATCCTTATTGTTATTGTTGTTATATGCTTGTGATAAACCCCAATTTTGTGGTTTATCTTGTGCTTATTTTAGGGGATTTTATACCTTTTCCCACATTTATTAAATGAAATAGCATGATTTTGTAATTCTCCCTTAAATTGTGATTAAGTGTAAAAATATACTTTTTATGCCCTTAAATTGGTGATTTTAATTCACTTTAATCCCATTCGATGCCTTGACGTGTTTGTTGAGTGATTTCAGGTTCATAAGGCAAGTATTGGATAGAAGAAATGAAGAGAAAAACATGCAAGGAGGAGAATACATGAAGAAATGAGCATTTGGAGAATTGAGGGCCCTGCACGCTTACGCGTGGATAGGAGTTTCTGCCATCGACGCTCGGCACGTGATCCACTTAAAGTGAAATTGCTGGGGGCGATTTCTGAGCTGCCCAGGCCCAAATCCAACTCGTTTCTGAGGGTATTTGATGCAGAATTGAAGATTGAGCAAAGGGGGAGCACTTAGTTAGTCATGATGAGCCTTTAGTTAGTTTTCTAGAGAGAGAAGCTCCCTCTTCTCTCTAGAATTAGGTTAGGATTAGGTTAATTTCTTTTAGGTCTAGAATTGATTACTTGATTTCATCTTGTTTCCTTTACAATTTCTTGTTTCTACATCTTGGTTCTCTTAGTTTGTAGTGTTAATCTCCCTTTTCATGCTCTCTTTTATGTTGATGAACCATTGTTGGATCTTGATTTCTTCTAATGCAATTTTATGCTTCCATGTCTTCTTTTACATTTATCTTCATTGCTATTGTTGATTTCTTGCTCATGATGGCTATGGATCTTGTTAATTCTTGCATTTTATGATGTTTACTTTTATTGTACACTAGGTGTTTGATAGAATGTTTCCTCTATTTTCTGAGTAGTTTCCTTTACTCTTGGCCTAGGCTAAGGGAATTGAGTGACCTTGAGTCATTGGGTCTCATTAAATTAGTGATTTGAGAACCCTTAGTGGTCAATTTGATAACTATTGACTCTAGCCTACTACTAAGTTAATTAATAGCTAGGTTAGGACTTATGGATTGATGTTGATCAAGCCATTTGACGTACTTCAAGCCTAGGAGTAGATATTACGTACTTAAGGCTTTAGTAAGTAGACTTATTGAGCTTGGTTCCTCATAATTTTCAATACATGGTTTGTAGACAAGGATGGTGATCTCAATTACCTATGTCTAGCCAAGAGTTCTTTACCTTGTCTTTATTAATTCTTGATTTACTTTTCTTGTCCATTTAATTTCTTGCCCTTTTATCAATCAAACACCTTGTTCTTCATAGCCAATAATTGACCACTTCATTGCAATTCCTTGTGAGACGACCCGGAGTTTCAATACTTCGGTTAATTCTTATTGGGGTTTGTACATGTGACAACCAAAATTTTTTATGTGAGAATTGTTTGTTGGGTTGGAGCTATGCTTACAACGAAGTTCTTATTTCTATAAGAGAAATTCTAGACCGACACGATAAGTTCTCGTTATCAAAATGGCATCATTACCGGGAAATTGCAATGGTGCTGTGTTATTGGCTATTGTATATATTATGAATAGCTTGATTTTTGGTTTGTTTGTTGGTTTTTGCTAGTTGTTGGACTTTATCTTCTTTATTTCTTGTTAGCTTTCGTTTTTATTTTCTCTTTCAGTATGAATTCTCACCCCTTTGGCTATGAGTTTGGTTCAAACTATGTTGTAGGAATTGGAAGCTTTAATGAGGATATGCATCAAGGATTTGGAAATCAAAGGAGGGAGGAGCCTCAAGATTATGAACAACCTTGTTGGCAACAACCTCCTTCCGAATCAAGTTTGACAAGAGTGCTTGGGAACATGACTACTCTCCTCACGGAGATGCGTAAGGACCAAAAGGCATTGTATTCCATCCAAGCCGTTCAAGCGCCACCCCAACATGACTACTCTCCGAATTCTTATTGGGGTTTGTATATGTGACAACCAAAATTTTTGATGTGAGAATTGTTTGTTGGTTTGGAGCTATGCTTACAACGAAGTTCTTATTTCTAAAAGAGAAATTCTAGACTGACACGATAAGTTCTCATTATCAAAATGTCATTTTGATAATGAAATTTGTCGTGTCGGTCTAGAATTTCTTTCATAGAAAAAAGAACTTCGTTGAAAGCATAGCTCCAAACCAACAAACAATTCTCACATAAAAATATTGGTTGTCAAAAGTACAAACCCCAATAAGAATTAACCGAAGTATTTACACCTCGGGTCGTCTCAAAAGGAATTGCAATGAAGTGGTCAATTATTGGCTATGAAGGAACAAGGGGTTTGGTTTATAAAAGGGCAAGGAAATAAATGACAAGAAAAGTAAATCAATAATTAATAAAGGCAAGGTAAATAACTCTTGGCTAGACATAGGTAATTAAGATCACCATCCTTGTCTACAAACTATGTATTGACAATTATGAGGAACCAAGCTCATTAAGTCTACTTACTAAAGCCTTAAGTACGTAATATCTACTCCTAGGCTTGAAGTACGTCAAATGGCTTGATCAACATCAATCCATAAGTCCTAACCTAGCTACTAATTAACTTAGTAGTAGGCTAGAGTCAATGGTTATCAAATTGACCACTAAAGCTTCTCAAATCACCAATTCAATGAGACCCAATGACTCAAGGTCACTCAATTTCCTTAGCCTAGGCCAAGAGTAAGAAAACTACTCAAAAACTAGAGGAAACATTCTATCAAATACCTAGTGTGCAATAAAAGTAAACATCACAAAATACGAGAATTAACAAGATCCATAACCATCATGAGCAAGAAATCAACAATAGCAATGAAGATAAACGTAAAAGAAGACATGGAAGCATAAAATTGCATTAGAAGAAATCAAGATCCAACAATGGTTCATCAACATAAAAGAGAGCATGAAAAGGGAAATTAACACTACAAACTAAGAGAACCAAGATGTAGAAATAAGAAATTGTAAAGGAAACAAGATGAAATCAAGTAATCAATTCTAGACCTAAAAGAAATTAACCTAATCCTAACCTAATTCTAGAGAGAAGAGGGAGCTTCTCTCTCTAGAGAACTAACTAAAGGCTCATCATGACTAACTAAGTGCTCCCCCTTTGCTCAATCTTCAATTCTGCATCAAATACCCTCAGAAACGAGTTGGATTTGGGCCTGGGCAGCTCAGAAATCGCCCCCAGCGATTTCACTTTAAGTGGGTCACGTGCCGAGCGTCACGCGTACGCGTGGGTGATGCGTGCGCGTCGATGGCAGAAACTCCTATCCACGCGTAAGCGTGCAAGGCGCGTGCGCGTCACTTGCAAATCTCCAATGCACGCGTACGCGTGCTTGACACGTGCGCGTGGCCCTCAATTCTTCAAATGCTCATTTCTTCATGTATTCTCCTCCTTGCATGCTTTTCTCTTCATTTCTTTCATCCAATACTTGCCTTATGAACCCGAAATCACTCAACAAACACATCATGGCATCGAATGGAATTAAAGTGAATTAAAATCATCAATTTAAGGGCCTAAAAAGCATATTTTTACACTTAAGCACAAATTAAGGGAGAATTACAAAACCATGCTATTTCATTGAATAAATGTTGAAAAAGGTGATAAAATTCCCTAAGATAAGCACAAAATAAACCACAAAATTGGGGTTTATCAAACCTCCCCACACTTAAACTAGGCATGTCCTCATGCTAAAATCAAGAAAGAAGCAAAGGGTATCAACATTTATTCAATGCAAACTAACTATATATAACCTATCTATATGCAATCTATCTAAATGCAATCTATCTACATGAATGCATCTACTTGGTCAAAACAATCAATTTTCAAGAATACATATAAGTACAAGGGCTAAAGCATTAACAATCAAATCAACCCACAATTGAATTGAATCATTGAAAGATTTTACAAACTTGCAAGAAAAGATGATCATGGGTGGAAACATGTAATCGAGCAATCGAACCCTCACTTGATGTGTATCCGCTCTAGGCACTCAAGTGTATAGGGTTGATTCACTCAATTCTCCCCTAATCATGCTTTCCAAGATTTTTTTTCATCAAACAATCAACAATTATTCAATGCATGCATACATTCATCATGAGAGCTTGTTCATAGGTTGTAATGGGGCTAGGGTAAAGGTAGGGATGCATATATGGCTAAGTGAGCTTAAAATTTGCATCTTTGATTAGCCTAAACTCTCACCTAACACATATAACAACCTATACAATTCTAATACACAACCTAGCTACCCATGATTCTCTTTTTCACACGCTCATGCATTTTCTTTTTTTATCACCACACATATGCGTTGATTCTTATTGAACTTTGAACTTTGGGGCATTTTGTCCCCCCCCCCCTTTTTTTATTTTGTATATATTATTTTTTTTCTCGCAATAAAGTATATACAAAAGTACCAATGCATATGGTTTTACATTTGATTAACACGTGAGTATGTACCCAATTCCCATGATTTTCAACAAAGATACAAAAATATACTTTTATCTCTACCCAATGTTCCCAACTCTCCCAAAATCAAATAATGAATACTCTCACTAACCTAAGCAAATCAAAGATCCAAATAAGGGACATTTATTATTTTTCACTTAGGTTTGTGATGTGCTACAATTAAGAACAAATGGGTTAAGCATAGGCTCAAAATTGGCTAACAATGGAAGATAAAAGGTAGGCTATTTGGGTAAGTGAGCTAATTGAAACAATGGCCTCAATCATATAAATGCATGTATACACAAAATAATGGATATAAAGAATCAAACAAATCAAGGATTACAATCATAGAAAGAGAATAATGCACACAAGAATGAAAATAAGTGGTTATATATGATGTAACCACACAATTAAGGCTCAAAACTCACATGCTTGTGTTCTTAGCTCAAAAATCATGTTCCACAATATGTAGCTCAAGCAAGTTCTAAAATTTTTTTTCAATCAATTGGGGTGCCCTATAGATATACTATCAAATCACAAATGCAACTACATATATATATATATATATATATATATATATATATATATATATATATATATATGCTATCAACTACAAATGCAAATTCAACTAAAAATCTAAAATAAATAGTATATCTAAACTATGGTGTAAAATGCAATAAACTAAAATAAAAGTATCCAAAATACTAGTATATACAATAATCCAAGAAGTGCGGTAAAGCAAAGTGCAAAATACTAGAAATAACACAAAATAAAAGATAAATGTCCGAACTCATCACCCAAAATAGCAATCCACCGACGGTGACGACGGTGACCTCCCCACACTTAGAATGATGCATCATCCTCGATGCTACTGCTCAGGCTCAGGGTAAGGGTCAATTGTCGCATCTGGCTAGACCTCAGGCTGTGGCTCCTCGAGGGCTACTGAGCCTCTTTGTCCTTCTCATTAAGAGGTTTTTTGGCATAGTCGTGGTAGGGAGAAAGAGTGGAGGATTGAGGTTTCTTTTTCTTTCTTGAAGTAACCTTGGCTTTCCCTCTGTCGGCCATCCTGAAAAATAGATATGACAGGATATAAACACTTAAACCAAGTAGAGGAATAGAAAGCAAGGAATGACATATTTAGAAAATAAGAGGATTGACATGTGATCATGAAGTGAGTTAAGAGAGAAGAATTCTTGGAATGCAAGAAACATAATTCAGAAGTCAAACAAAGTCACAAACCAAGAATTCAAACCATATTTACACAATGCTTGTTTGTTAAAGCCAAGGAACACCATACCCAAAAGAATGGTTAAATGGTTAGTTCGAAAGAAAAAAGAGAAGTTAGTTGGTTAATCAAGTTAGAAGTTAGAAAACGGGTTCAAAGATTAGTGGTATGACGGTTGTTGGCTCAATTAAAAGAAATGCACAAAGTATGGAAAACAAGCACTGATGAGCAGATAATTTATACGCTTTTCGGCATTGTTTTTACATAGTTTTCAGTATGATTTAGTTAGTTTTTAGTATATTTTTATTAGTTTTTAATTAAAATTCACATTTCTGGACTTTACTATGAGTTTGTGTGTTTTTCTGTGATTTCAGATAATTTCTGGCTGAAATTGAGGGATTTGTGCAAAAATCAGATTCAGAGGTTGAAGAAGGACTGCAGATGCTGTTGGATTCTGACCTCCCTACACTCAAAGTGGATTTTCTGGAGTTACAGAACTCCAAATGGCGCGCTCTTAATTGCTTTGGAAAGTAGACATCCAGGGATTTCCAAAAATATATAATAGTCCATACTTTGATTAAGGATAGATGACGTAAACTGGCGTTAAACCTCAGTTCCATGCTGCATTCTGGAGTCAAATGCCAGAAACAGGTTGCAAAGTGGAGTTAAATGCCAGAAACAGGTTACAAACTGGCGTTCAACTCCAAGAAAGACCTCTACACGTGTAAAGCTCAATGCTCAACCCAAGCACACACCAAGTGGGCTCCAGAAGTGGATTTCTGCAAACCCTAGTAACTAGTTTAGTATAAATAGGACTTTTTACTATTGTATTTAGAGACTCTTTGATCAGTTTTATGCTATCTTAGACCTTTATGGGGGTTGGCCATTCACCCATGCCTGAACCTTCATCACTTATGTACTTTCAACGGTAGAGTTTCTACACACCATAGATTAAGGTGTGGAGCTCTGCTGTTCCTCAAAGATTAATGCAAAGTACTACTGTTTTTCTATTCAATTCAACTTATTCCGCTTCTAAGATATTCATTCGCACTTCAATATGATGGATGTGATGATCGTGACAGTCATCATCATTCTCACTCATGAATGCGTGCCTGACAACCACCTCCGTTCTACCTTAGATTGAATGGATATCTCTTGGATATCTAATACAGGGGACCGAGTCCGAGATATTAGAGTCTTCGTGGTATAAGTTAGAACCCATGGATGGCCATTCCTGAGATCCAGAAAGTCTAAACCTTGTCTGTGGTATTCCGAATAGGATCTGGGAAGGGATGGCTGTGACGAGCTTAAAACTCGCGAGTGCTGGGCGTAGTGACAGACGCAAAAGGATCAATGGATCCTATTCCAGTATGATCGAGAACCGACAGATGATTAGTCATGCCGTGACAGAGCATTTGGACCTTTTTCACTGAGAGGATAGGATGTAGCCATTGACAACGGTGATGCCCAACATACAGCTTGCCATGGAAAGGAGTAGGAAAGATTGGATGAAGACAGCAGGAAAGCAGAGGTTCAGAGGGACGAAAGCATCTCTATACGCTTATCTGAAATTCTCACCAATGAATTACATAAGTACCACTATCCTATTTTATATTTTATTTATCTTTTACTCATCAATTCATAAAATTAATTTAATCCGCCTGACTGAGATTTACAAGGTGACCATAGCTTGCTTCAAGCCGACAATCTCTGTGGGATCGACCCTTACTCACGTAAGGTTTATTACTTGGACGACCCAGTGCACTTTCTGGTTAGTTGTACGAAGTTGTGAAACAGAATTAAGAACATGAACGTGCGTATTGAGTTTTTAGCGCCGTTACCAAGGAAGGAATGATCACGATTTTGCACACGAAGTTTTTGGCGCCGTTGCCGGAGATTGTTCGAGTTTGGACAACTGACCGGTTCATCTTGTTGCTCAGATTAGGTAACTTTATTTTAATTTTAAGTTTTTATTTTTATTCTTTTAATTTTCGAAAAAAATTTCCAAAAAAAAAATAATAATATATTTTTCTTCAGAATTTTTAAGAGTGAATTCTAGTGTTTCATGATGATTTGTTGAATCCTGGCTGGCTGTAAAACCATGTCTAAATTCTTCTGGACTGAGGATTCAACTAATCACTTCAATGCATGTAATATACTACTGAAGCTTGGCTGGCCATTGGCCATGTCTAGTGTTTTGGACCGAAGCTTTCACTGAAAGCTTGGCTGGCTAGTAAGCCATGTCTAATTCCTGGACTGGAGCTTTAGACTAACAATGCAAGATTCCTAGAATTCCTATTAAAAATTTAGAAATCCTTATTTTCTTTTTCCAATTAATTTTCGAAAAAAACCAAAAAAAAAATTAACAAAATCATAAAAACCAAAAATTTTTGTTTCTTGTTTGAGTTTAGTGTCAATTTTTAAGTTTGGTGTCAAATTGCATGATGTTATTTTCCTTGCATTTTCGAAAATTCATGCATTGCATTCTTCATGATCTTCAAGTTGTTCTTGGTAAGTCTTCTTGTTTGATCTTCATATTTTCTTGTTTTATGTTTTTTCTTGTTTTTCATATGCATTTTCAATTTGTTAGTGTCTAAATATTAAAAATTTCTAAGTTTGGTGTCTTGCATGTTTTCTTTTCTTGAAAATTTTTCAAAAATAAGTTCTTGGTGTTCATCTTGACATTCAAAGTGTTCTTGGTGTTCATCTTTACCTTCAAAGTATTCTTGCATGCATTTTTATTTTGATCTCAAATTTTTATGTGTTGTTTCATTTTTGTTGTTTAATAGAAAAAGAGAAAAACATCAAAAAGATATTTTTTTTCCTTTTTTTTTCTCTTTCATCATTAAAAATTCAAAAATGAAAAAAAAATATCTTTCTCTTTTTCTTCTCATCAAATTCGAAAATTTGAGTTGACTTTTTCAAAAATTTTTAAAATCTAGTTGTTTTTATGAGTCAAATCAAATTTTAAATTTAAAAATCTTATCTTTTTCAAATCTTTTTCAAAAATCAAATCTTTTAATTTTTCTCTCATAATTTTCGAAAATTCTAAAATGATTTTCAAAAATTTTTTTCTTATTTTGTTTCATAATTTCAAATCTTTACTAACAATTAATGTGATTGATTCAAAAAATTTTTAAGTTGTTACTTGCCTATTAAGAAAGGTTCAATCTTTAGAATTTAAAATCATATCTTTTAGTTTCTTATTAGTCAAGTAATCAACTTTGATTTCAAAAATCAAATCTTTTTAAATTTCTTTTTCAAATCTTTTTCAAAATAAATTTCAATCACATCTTTTTCAAAATCAATTTCAAAATCTTTTCTAACTTATCTTTTCAAATTTGATTTTCAAATCTTTTTCAATCAATCTTATCTTTTTGTTTCAATCATATCTTTTTCAAAAACAAATTTCAAATCTCTTTTAATCAATCATATCTTTTTGTTTCAATCATATCTTTTTCAAAACTGCCTAACTAACTCTCTACATTCAATTTTCAAAAATTTCTTTCCCTCTTTTTCAAAATTTCATTTTAATTAACTAATTGTTTTAATTTTAATTTAATTTAATTATTAATTTTCAAATTTTAAATTTAATTTTAAAATATTTTTATTTTATTTTGTTTAATTTTTGAATTCCTTTCTTATCTCTCATCTCCTTCTATTTATTTATTCATATACTAACACTTCTCCTTACCCAAAAATTTGAACCCCTTCTTCTCCTCTGAGTTCGAATTCTTCATTCTTTTTCTTCTTTTCTTCTACTCACACAAGGAAACCTCTATACTGTGGTAAAAAGGATCCCTATTATTATTTTCTGTTCCCTTCTTTTTCATATGAGCAGGAGCAAGGACAAGAACATTCTTGTTGAAGCTGATCCAGAACCTGAAAGGACTCTGAAGAGGAAACTAAGAGAAGCTAAAATACAACAATCCAGAGACAACCTTACAGAAAATTTCGAAAAGGAAGAGGAGATGGCAGCCGAAAATAATAACAATGCAAGAAGGATGCTTGGTGACTTCACTGCACCTAATTCCAATTTACATGGAAGAAGCATCTCAATCCCTGCCATTGGGGCAAAAAATTTTGAGCTTAAACCTTAATTAGTTTCTCTGATGCAACAGAACTACAAGTTTCATGGACTTCCATCTGAAGATCCTTTTCAGTTCTTAACTGAATTCTTGCAGATCTGTGATACTGTTAAGACCAATGGGGTTGATCCCGAGGTCTACAGGCTTATGCTTTTCCCGTTTGCTGTAAGAGACAGAGCTAGAATATGGTTAGACTCTCAACCTAAGGATAGCCTGAACTCTTGGGATAAGCTGGTCAAGGCTTTCTTAGCCAAGTTCTTTCCTCCTCAAAAGCTTAGTAAGCTTAGAGTGGATGTCCAAACCTTCAGACAGAAGGAAGGTGAATCCCTCTATGAAGCTCGGGAGAGATATAAGCAACTGACCAAAAAGTGTCCTTCTGACATGCTTTCAGAATGGACCATCCTGGATATATTCTATGATGGTCTGTCTGAATTAGCTAAGATGTCGTTGGATACTTCTGCAGGTGGATCCATTCACCTAAAGAAAACGCTTACAGAAGCTCAAGAACTCATTGACATGGTTGCTAATAACCAGTTCATGTACACTTCTGAGAGGAATCCTGTGAGTAATGGGACACCTCAGAAGAATGGAGTTCTTGAAATTGATACTCTGAATGCCATATTGGCTCAGAACAAAATATTGACTCAGCAAGTCAATATGATTTCTCAGAGTCTGAATGGAATGCAAGCTGCATCCAACAGTACTCAAGAGGCATTTTCTGAGGAAGAAGATTATGATCCTGAGAACCCTGCAATAGCAGAGGTAAATTACATGGGTGAACCCTATGGAAACACCTATAATCCCTCATGGAGAAATCACCCAAATGTCTCATGGAAAGATCAACAAAAGCCTCAACAAGGCTTTAATAATGGTGGAAGAAACAGGTTTAGCAATAGCAAGCCTTTTCCATCATCCACTCAACAACAGACAGAGAACCCTGAGCAGAATCCATCTAACTTAGCAAATATAGTCTCTGATCTATCTAAGGCCACTTTAAGTTTCATGAATGAAACAAGGTCCTCCATTAGAAATTTGGAAGCACAAGTGGGCCAGCTGAGTAAAAGGGTCACTGAAACTCCTCCTAGTACTCTCCCAAGCAATACAGAAGAAAACCCAAAAAGAGAGTGCAAGGCCATTGAATTGACCATCATGGCCAAACCTACAAGGGAGGGAGAGGACGTGAATCCCAGTGAGGAAGACCTCCTGGGACGTCCAGTGATCAACAAGGCATTTCCCTCTGAGGAACCAAAGGAATCTGAGATTCATCTAGAGACCATAGAGATTCCATTGAACCTCCTTATGCCATTCATGAGCTCTGATGAGTATTCTTCTTCTGAAGAGAATGAAGATGTTACTGAAGAGTAAGTTGCCAAGTACCTTGGTGCAATCATGAAGCTGAATGCCAAATTATTTGGTAATGAGACTTGGGAAGATGAACCTCCCTTGCTCATCAATGAACTGAATGATCTGGATCAACTGAGATTGCCTCAGAAGAAACAGGATCCTGGAAAGTTCTTAATACCTTGTACCATAGGCACCATGACCTTTGAGAAGGCTCTATGTGACCTTGGGTCAGGGATAAACCTCATGCCCCTCTCTGTAATGGAGAAACTGGGAATCTTTGAGGTGTAAGCTGCCAGAATCTCATTAGAGATGGTAGACAACTCAAGAAAACAGGCTTATGGACTAGTAGAGGACGTGTTAGTAAAGGTTGAAGGCCTTTACATCCCTGCTGATTTCATAATCCTAGACACTGGGAAGGATGAGGATGAATCCATCATCCTTGGAAGACCCTTCCTAGCCACAGCAAGAGCTGTGATTGATGTGGACAGAGGAGAGTTGGTCCTTTAACTGAATGAGGACTACCTTGTGTTTAAAACTCAAGGATCTCCTTCTGTAACCATGGAGAGGAAGCATGAAAAGCTTCTCTCACTGCAGAGTGAACCAAAGCCCCCACAGTCAAACTCTAAGTTTGGTGTTGGGAGGCCACAACCAAACTCTAAGTTTGGTGTTGAACCCTCACAACCAAACTCTAAGTTTGGTGTTGGGAGGTCCCAACCTTGCTATGATTATCTGTGAGGCTCCATGAGAGCCCATTGTCAAGCTATTGACATTAAAGAAGCGCTTGTTGGGAGGCAACCCAATGTTATTTAATCATATCTATTTTATTTTCTCTTTGTTATTTCATGTTTTATTAGGTTGATGATCATGTGGAGTCACAAAAACTACTGAAAAATTGAAAACAGAATGAAAAACAGCATTGAAAATAGAACACCCTGGAGGAAGGGCTTACTGGCGTTTAAACGCCAGTAAGGAGCATCTGGCTGGCGTTTAACGCCAGAACAGAGCATGAAACTGGCGTTAAACGCCAGAAACAAGTATCAGACTGGCGTTTAATGCCAGAAACATGCACCATACTGGCGTTCAACGCCAGAAACATGCTGCAGACTGGCGTTGAACGCCCAAAACAAGCATGGAAGTGGCGTTTAACGCCAGAAACATATTGCAATCTGGCGTTAAACGCCAGGATTGCCTACAAAGGGCATTTTACATGCCTAAATTGGAGCAGAGATGTTGAGTCCTTGGCCCCACTGGATCTGTGGACCCCACAGGATTTCCTCAGGATCTGTGGACCCCACAGGATCCCCACCTACTTCTTCTCTCTTCTTCACACTTTTCATAACTCTCTTTCTCAAATACCCCTCACCAATCAACTCAATCACCCTTCCCCATCACCTCTTCACCAATCACATCCATCCTCTCTTCCCCAAAAACCCCACCTACCTTTAAATTCAAAATAATTTTCCTCCCAAACCCAACCCTAAATGGCCGAACCCTAAACCCCTCCCCACTCCTATATAAACCCCTCATTCCTTCTTCATTTTCACACAACACAACCCTCTCTTCACCCCTTGGCCGAAACCACTTCTCCCTCCATCTCCTCCATTCTCTTCTTCTTCTACTTCTTTCTTTCTTCTTTTGCTCGGGGACGAGCAAACATTTTAAGTTTGGTGTGGTAAAAGCATAGATTTTTGTTTTTCCATAACCATTCATGGCACCTAAGGCCAGAGAAACCTCTAGAAAGAGGAAAGGGAAGGCAATTGCTTCCACCTCTGAGTCATGGGAGATGGAGAGATTCATCTCTAAAGTCCATCAAGACCACTTCTATGAAGTTGTGGCCAAGAAGAAAGTGATCCCTGAGGTTCCTTTCAAACTCAAAAAGAATGAGTATCCAGAGATCCGACTTAAGATTCAAAGAAGAGGTTGGGAAGTTCTCACCAACCCCATTCAACAAGTCGGGATCTTAATGGTTCAAGAGTTCTATGCAAATGCATGGATCACAAGGAACCATGATCAAAGTGTGAACCCGAATCCAAAGAATTGGGTCACCATGGTTCGGGGGAATTACTTAGATTTCAGTCCGAAAAATGTAAGGTTGGCGTTTAACTTATCAATAATGGAAGAAAACGCATGCCCCTACACTAGAAGAGTCAACTTTGATCAAAGGTTGGACCAAGTCCTCATGGACATATGTGTGGAAGGAGCTCAATGGAAAATTGACTCAAAAGGCAAGCCGGTTCAATTAAGAAGGCTTGACCTCAAACCAGTAGCTAGAGGATGGTTGGAGTTCATTCAACGCTCAATCATTCCTACTAGTAACCGGTCTGAAGTTACTGTAGACCGGGCCATCATGATCCATAGTATCATGATTGGGGAGGAGGTGGAAGTTAATGAGATCATACCTCAAGAACTCTATAAGGTGGCTGACAAGTCCTCTAATTTGGCAAGGTTAGCCTTTCCTCACCTCATTTACCACCTCTACAATTCAGCTGGAATTGACATAGAGGGAGATATCCTCATTGAAGAGGATAAGCCCACCACTAAGAAAAATATGGAGCAAACAAGAGATCATGGACCTCAACATGAGCATGAGGAGATTCCTCACCATGAAATCCTTGAGATGCCTCAGGGGATGCACTTTCCTCCACAGAATTATTGGGAGCAAATCAACACTTCCCTAGGAGAATTAAGTTCCAACATGGGACAACTAAGGATGGAGCACTAAGAGCACTCCATCATCCTCCATGAAATTAGAGAAGATCAAAGAGCTATGAGGGAGGAGCAAGAAAGACAAGGAAGAGACATAGAGGAGCTCAAGAGCACCATTGGTTCTTCAAGAAGAGGAAGACGCCACCCTCACTAAGGTGGACTCACTCCTTAATCTCCTTGTTTATTTATTTTCCTATTTTTTGATTTCTGAGCTTTATGTTTTATTTATGTTTGTGTCTTTAGTACATGATCATTAGTATTTAAGTGTCTATGCCTTAAAGTTATGAATATGAATCCATCACCTCTCTTAAATGAAAAATATTTTAATTACAAAAGAACAAGAAGTACATGGTTTCGAATTCATCCTTGAAACTAGTTTAATTATTTTGATGTGGTGGCAACACTTTTTATTTTCTGAATGAATGCTTGAACAGTGCATATGTCTTTTTAAGTTGATGTTTATGAATGTTAAAAATGTTGGCTCTTGAAGAATAAGGAAAAAGGAGACATGTTATTTGATAATCTGAAAAATCATAAAAATGATTCTTGAAGCAAGAAAAAGGAGTGAACACAAAAGCTTGCAGAAAAAAAAAGAGAGAAAGAAAAATAGCGAAAAAAAAGAGAAAAGAAAAAAAAGAAAAGCAAACAGAAAAAGCCAAAAGCTCTTTAAACCAAAAGGCAAGAGCAAAAAGCCAGTAGCCCTTAAAACCAAAAGGCAAGGGTAATAAAAAGGATCCAAGGCTTTGAGCATCAGTGGATAGGAGGGCCTAAAGGAATAAAATTCTGGCCTAAGCGGCTAAACCAAGCTGTCTCTAACCATGTGCTTGTAGCGTGAAGGTGTCAAGTGAAAACTTGAGACTGAGCGGTTAAAGTCAAGGTCCAAAGCAAAAAAAAAAAGAGTGTGCTTAAGAACCCTGGACACCTCTAATTGGGGACTTTAGCAAAGCTGAGTCACAATCTGAAAAGGTTCACCCAATTATGTGTCTGTGGCATTTATGTATCCGGTGGTAATACTGGAAAACAAAGTGCTTAGGGCCACGGCCAAGACTCATAAAGTAGCTGTGTTCAAAAATCAACATACTGAACTAGGAGAATCAATAACACTATCTGAATTTTGAGTTCCTATAGATGCCAATCATTCTGAACCTCAATGGATAAAGCGAGATGCCAAAACTATTCAAGAGGCAAAAAGCTACAAGTCCTGCTCATCTGATTGGAGCTAAGTTTCATTGATATTTTGAAATTTATAGTATATTCTCTTCTTTTTATCCTATTTGATTTTCAGTTGCTTGGGGACAAGCAACAATTTAAGTTTGGTATTGTGATGAGCGGATAATTTATACGTTTTTTGGCATTGTTTTTACATAGTTTTCAGTATGATTTAGTTAGTTTTTAGTATATTTTTATTATTTTTTAATTAAAATTCACATTTCTGGACTTTACTATGAGTTTGTGTGTTTTTCTGTGATTTTAGGTAATTTCTGACTGAAATTGAGGGACTTGAGCAAAAATCAGATTCAGAGGTTGAAGAAGGACTGCAGATGCTGTTGGATTCTGACCTCCCTGCACTCAAAGTGGATTTTCTGGAGCTACAAAACTCCAAATGGCACGCTCTCAATTGTGTTGGAAATTAGACATCCAGGGCTTTCCAGCAATATATAATAGTCCATACTTTGATTAAGGATAGATGACGTAAACTGGCGTTGAACGCCAGTTCCATGCTGCATTCTGGAGTCAAACGCCAGAAACAGGTTGCAAAGTGGAGTTAAATGCCAGAAACAGGTTACAAACTGGCGTTCAACTCCAAGAAAGACCTCTACACGTGTAAATCTCAATGCTCAGCCCAAGCACACACCAAGTGGTTCCCAGAAGTGGATTTCTGCAAACCCTAGTAACTAGTTTAGTATAAATAGGACTTTTTACTATTGTATTTAGAGACTCTTTGATCAGTTTTATGCTATCTTAGACCTTTATGGGGGCTGGCCATTCACCCATGCCTGAATCTTCATCACTTATGTACTTTCAACGGTAGAGTTTCTACACACCATAGATTAAGGTGTGGAGCTCTGTTGTTCCTCAAAGATTAATGCAAAGTACTACTATTTTTCTATTCAATTCAACTTATTCTGCTTCTAAGATATTCATTCGCACTTCAATATGATGGATGTGATGATCGTGACAGTCATCATCATTCTCACTCATGAACGCGTGCCTGACAACCACTTCCGTTCTACCTTAGATTGAATGGATATCTCTTGGATATCTAATACAAGGGACCGAGTCCGAGATATTAGAGTCTTTGTGATATAAGTTAGAACCCATGGATGGCCATTCCTGAGATCCGAAAAGTCTAAACCTTGTCTGTGGTATTCCGAGTAAGATCTAGGAAGGGATGGCTGTGACGAGCTTAAAACTCGCGAGTGCTGGGCGTAGTGACAGACGCAAAAGGATCAATGGATCCTATTCCAGTATGATCGAGAACCGACAGATGATTAGCCATGCCGTGACAGAGCATTTGGACCTTTTTCACTGAGAGGATGGGATGTAG
This sequence comes from Arachis hypogaea, assembly GCF_003086295.3. NCBI lineage: Eukaryota > Viridiplantae > Streptophyta > Magnoliopsida > Fabales > Fabaceae > Arachis > Arachis hypogaea. Next base: position 30,407,110 of record NC_092047.1, on the reverse strand, counting down.
CCATTGACAACAGTGATGCCCAACATACAGCTTGCCATGGGAAGGAGTAGGAAAGATTGGATGAAGACAGCAGGAAAGCAGAGGTTCAGAGGGACGAAAGCATCTCTATACGCTTATCTGAAATTCTCACCAATGAATTACATAAGTACCACTATCCTATTTTATATTTTATTTATCTTTTACTTATCAATTCATAAAATCAGTTTAATCCGCTTGACTGAGATTTACAAGGTGACCATAGCTTGCTTCAAGCCGACAATCTCTGTGGGATCGACCCTTACTCACGTAAGGTTTATTACTTGGACGACCCAGTGCACTTGCTGGTTAGTTGTACGAAGTTGTGAAACAAAATTAAGAACATGAACGTGCATATTGAGTTTTTAGCCCCGTTACCAAGGAAGGAATGATCACGATTTCGCACACTAAGGACACTCACATTCACGAGGAAGATGCAGTCATTGACGATGAAATATGAAATTGCATAAATGCATATAATAGAAACAAGTCATCAACAATGTCATGGTCACAAAGTTTTGCAACAATTGGTGTTGAAAAAGTGAAATATGCACTAGGTGTAATGAAAAGCAAGTTGGAAATAGTTTTGAATCAAAAGGATCACACACTAGTGAGATGTACCAATTATTGCCAATGAATGAACCATATTCAAGGAGTTCGAGTTAAGGTCAATTGGTAAGCTTAGTATGAGTCAAAAGACATTTGATTTAACTTGAATGGTGAAAGCACATGAAGGTTCAAATTGGTGAGTTAGGTAAGGGAATTTTTGACATAGAGATCCGTCGAACAATTCCTTGACTCACTATTTTAATGCATATCACGGGAATCAGAAGAAGCACAGAAATGCCAACCAAAGTAACCTAAGAATTGAACTTGGTGTAAGTTAAGCAACCCTCAAATTCAAAGCTGTCAAGTTCAATTCTAGGTATCAAGTTCAGAAACAAAACAATTCCTTGAAATTTGGACACCATTCCGGTAGTAAATCGGATGTTCCCAGATAGCAAATAGCAGCAAAATGCATGCATATGAATCCAAAAATTGCAACAACATAATCAGAGCAAGGATTGCATATGTTTAGGTAGCATTAAACACAATTACTCAATGAAAGTTTAGCACGGCAGTAATTAAAATCGGCATGATAGCAACATGATCACAGAAAACACCACACCAACATCATTCAACAAACAACAGCATTCAGAGAGTAAACAAGAACGGAGCACTTATCCGGCCTAGAATCCTCTAACCACAACCTAACTACCTAACAGCATATATCTCTATCTATCCTATCAAACAGAATTCAAATAGCTAATCTAATCTAACATTAACAAATAAAATTAATTACAAAGAGAAAAACAGAGCAGCAAGCAGTAAACAGGGGAGTGCTGGGAACCTGGAATGGTAGCAGAAACAGAATTAGAAATGGAAAGGGGAGGAAGGTAGCAGCACCGCCCAACAGTGGTGGCAGCTTGGTGGCCTAGAGAGGTGGCGCAAGGCAAGAGCGCCGAACATGGCTCCGAGCAGAGGAGTGGCGTAGGGTATAGGGCGCGGTGAAGCAGTAAGGGAAAAGGGGTGGAATGGGAGAAGAAGAGAGCAAGAGTTGTGGTGATGGTCGCTGGTGGCTGTGGCGGTGCACGATAGAGCAGAGCGGAAGTAGAAAATGACACGGTGAGATAGAATGGAGGAAAGGGGCAGAGGTGAGGAGAGGGAAGAGAGGAGGGAAGGAGAGAGAAGGGTTATGGTCGACGGCGGCGGGGTGAGTCGCCGGACTGATGGATGGTGGTGGTTGCAGAGTTTGAAGGTTGGTAATGGAGGGTGATAAACCCATATTTTATGATATATTTTGTACTCAATTTAAGTGATTTATTCAATCCTTCACTCACTTATTCATGTTAATTGCATGATTTTACTTTCCCTTCCTTATTATGTGATGTATGTGAAAAACATGTTTCCTATGCTTTAAAAATAATTATTTTAATTATCCTTTTATTACCATCCGATGCCATGATTTGTGTGTTGAGTAGTTTCAGATCTTCTAAGGCAGGAATGACTTAAAGGATGGAAAGGAAACATACAAAAATGGAAGGAAAGAACAAAATGGAGTTTTTTAAGGAAGTTGGCAGCGACGCGAACGCGTAGGCGACGCGGCCGCATGCCCAGCGCAAAGAGAGCGCGACGCGATCGCGTGAATGACGCGAACGCGCGCCACGAGCAAAACGCAGATGACACGGACGCATGACCGAAGCGAACGCGTGATAAGGAAAACTCCAGATGACGCGACCGCGTGACCCACGCGGACGCGTGACAGAGGCCACGCACCAGAAATTACAGAAAACGCTCTCAGCGATTTCTGAAGCCCTTTTTGGCCCAGATCCAAGTCCAGAAAGCACAGATCAGAGGTTATGAAGTGGGGGAATGCATCCATTCAAAGGAGAGTCTCAAAATTAGTTACTTTAGATGATTTAGTTGTAGTTTTGAGAGAGAGGTTCTCTCCTCTCTCTCTCTCTTAGGATTAGGATTTAGGATTTTTCTTGCTTTCATGATTGCCCCTTTTTATCAGGTTCAATTTTCCTTTTTATTATCTTCTCAAATTAATTTATGAACTTTTCTATGTTACAGATAATTCTCTTAATTAATGTTATTTGAGGTATTTCAGTTTATGATTGCTCTCTTTTGTTTATATTACTGTTACTTTCAATCTGAAGATATTTTTATTCGAGTAGATTTACTTTTCCCCTTTTGGTCTTGGTTAAGAAATCAGTAACTCAGGAGTTATCAAACTCAACGTGATTGATAATTGTTATCTTGTTAATTGAATTGAACTTCAATAATTCCAGTATTTTCTTAAGGATTGACCAGAACCTGAAGTTCAGATTAATTAATCCACTTGATCTTCCTTTGCTTTAGTAAAGGCTAACTAAGTGGGATTAAGACTCAATTCTCATCACCAATGATAAGGATAACTAGGATAGGATTTCCAATTTCTCATACCTTACCAAAAGTTTATTTTACAGTCATTTACTTAATTTAATTGCAATTTAAATTCACTATCTCTCCTTACTTTCAAAACCCCAATTTACAATCTTCATAACCAATAATAAGAACATACTTCCCTGCAGTTCCTTGAGAAGACGACCCGAGGTTTAAATACTTCGGTTATTAATTTTAAAGGGGTTTGTTACTTGTGACAACCAAAACGTTTGTAAGAAAGGTTGATTGCATGGTTTAGTAACTATACCTGCAACGAGAGTTTACTACAACTTCTAAACCATCAATCTTCCAGTTCTTCAAAATGGCGCCGTTGCCGGGGAACAGCAATCGTGTGCCTTATTATTGGTTATTGTAAAGATTTCTCTTTTACTTGTTTATTTGTTCTTATTTTCTTCTTTTATTTTTATTAGCTACTATGAATTTTCACCCCTCTCGCTTTGAGTTTGGTTCTAATATTGTTGAAAGGAGTGAAGGCTATAACAGGAATATGCATCAAGGTCAGAGAAATCAAAGATGGATGGAGCCAAGAGGATCTGATCAACCCTTTAGGCAACAGCACCCTCTGAGATATCATGGACAAAGACCATTCTACAATGCATACCAAGCTGATAGACATGGTGGACCACCTTGTAACTACCAACAAGCCCCACCCTATGCTTATAGACCACCCTCTCAACGTAGCCTTGAACCACCACACTCACAAGCTCCTTTTCACCATTCACCATCATATGATCTTTATTTACCCCGATTCCAATCCAATTACTCCCAAACACCACCACTTCCCTATGTACCACGTCCAAATCTATCGCCTCCAGAATCATAGGTTCGCCTCAAAGAAACAGTAGATCAACTTCAAACAACCCTTCATCAACTGGAGCAAGTAATAAGTCAATTATCTTCTAGACGTTCGAATATTCAAGGACCTCCCATAGCCCCATGTGGACAATCTAATGAAGAGCGTAGCATGAAGGAGATACTAGAAACTCCAGTGGACAAGACAGAGCATGACTTCGTACTGGAACAAGTAAAGAAAGCTGTCATTATAGAAGAAGAAGAGTTAGTTGAAGACTTAGAAGACGCTGAACTTCCATGGGAATCCAGAGTTGTGGAGAATTCTGTCAAGGATGTTACAATTGATGCCAAAGAGGATAGTGCACAACCCCCAAGGCAAATCTTTTATGAAGAACTAGACGGAATAATCCAAGAAGCAAGTTTCCTTGATGATGATAATCTCAAGTCAAGTTCTCCTAGTAATGAACTTGCATCCACGAGTGAATTCTTTGAGATCGAAGAATCTTCCCCAAGTGAATACGAAGAAGATGCGGAGGTAGATTTCTCTCAACCTCCAGCTTATGACTTAAGTGATGAGGAAGACATTGAAGACTTTGATCAGGACACAGATGTATGCGAAGAAGTTTGCAAAGAAGTGGAGGAATTCACAGAAGATCACAAGGGAGTAGAGCTTACAGAACCACTGGAAACACCTATCCCAATGCCATTACCACCTAATACAAGCTTCAAGTGGGTACAATCCTTAACCTTTATCTTTACTTTTCCACTTGAATATGGTTTGCTTGAAACAGATGGCCAACTTAGAGCTCTCTGCGGCTTTAAGAGTAAGAGGAAAATGGCTCGTACTCAGAGCTGGTGCACAAGGTTCAATAAGGTTCCACGCTTCAACTCGAAGTGCACGGATTGGCATCATGATCAATCGAATGGATCTCGGAAAACGTTTGGTCATCTTGGTGAGAATACAATTTCTAAGCCGCCCGGATGGAAAAACATAGATCAAGACGGAGGTGGATTTAAAAGCAAAGTTTGGGATCCTGGAATCTATTCTGACATTCGTCACCCCGGGAGCCTGAGAATCTGTTTGAAGCTTCTCAGAAGCTTTACATGCCTAGTTTGGGACCCCGGAGGCCGTTGGCATTCCAAACATTAGTGGAGATTTCTGGACGAGTTTAAGCATAAGCCGCCATAACAGGAAGCTCGCCATATGTCCAACTTAAGGACTTTAACTAAAAGTGCTAGGTGGGAGACAACCCACCATGGTATGGTCGTTTCTTTTTCAGTTTTATTTCGTGTTATTTATTTTTATTCTTTTTCAAATTGAACCTGAATATTATTCATTAGCATTGCATATTGCATAATTGCATGATTGCATTTCAGTTTAAAAAAAAGAGAGTAGGGCGTGCGACGCGACCGTATTGCTCATGCGATCGCGTTAGTTGCGTAAAACACTCCACACGCGTCCGCGTCATTCATGCGGCCGCGTGATCTGGAAATCGGCGTAAAGATCCAACGCCCAGAAAGTTGGGCTGGAATCGTGCGGCTGTTGTGCGTTTAGCACAAAACGACCCATGCGGTCGTGTCCCTGACGCGATCGCGTCATTTGCACAACACCCATCTCGCGTAGCGTGGATATCATAGAACCCCCAGTGGAGACAGTGAGTTGCGCTGAAACGACGCTGGAATTGTGTGTTTTGCACAATTTCTAGCGACGCGGTCACATGTCTCACGCGACCGCGTCATTCACCATTTTCCATTCCATGCGATCGCGCCACCCATGCGATCGCATCAACCCCCATTCCACCCCAGCCACGCAACCGCGTGCCCCACGCGATCGCGTGGATTCATATTCATTAACCCCCCCAGTGACGCAAACCCTACCCTGTCGCGCCCCCCCAACTCCCTTCTCCTTCCTCTCTTCTCTGCACCCCTCCACCACCCAACCACCACCATCACTTCCAGCCACCACCTCCGACCGCCGCACCGCAACCATCGTCGCCCCTCAGACCCCACCGCAACGCCACCTCCCCCCTCATTCTTCCTTCTTCCTCTTCCACCGGCCGCACCACCGTCGCCACCCAGCCACGACCGCGACACCACCACCCCCTTCTTCCTTCCCTCTCCTTCTTCCTCTTCTCTTCTCTTCTTCCTTTCACCGCCGCGCAGGCCCCCATCAGCACAACCCACCCCTCTCTTCCTTCCCCATCTCCACCATTACCCCCATTACCCTACCCAAACCCCTACCTCCGAACAGCCACCACTGCCGCACCATCCCCTCAACCGCCGTGTCAGCAGCCACCACAACCCCCCCAGTCATCTCTCTGCCCTACTTTCATTCATTCGCCTACCAGGTTCCGCCGAACACCACTCTTCTTTCCTTTCGCAGTTATTTGAATTTTTTTTCCCGTTTATGTTCAAAATTAGGCTAGTTAGATATGCATGTTGTAGTGGATTCTAGGTGGTTAGGTAGCATAGGATGTGGTTAGTGGATTTAGGCCTGATTAATTGCGCTGTTCGTGCTAATTGTTTTATAATTTTCGCAATTCTGCTATTGTTGTGATCTAAGTATTGTTCATATGCTGTTCTTATTGTTCATGCTGCTATTGCGACTGCTCTTTCATGTTTAAATTATTTATATCTTTTTGCAATTTCTTTTAATTCATATAAACTATTCTGCTTGCCGTTTATTTTTCGGGACCATCCAATTTTAGCCGGAACGCTGCCCAAATTTCTGTAAACTATTCTGATTTTCATTCATGTTTTGGTTTTGGCAATTTGAATTCTGCTTTACTCAGCTTTTACCAAACCAATTCATGTATGCACGGGCAAGCTTTCTTATTCTTTTCGATTTCCTGGCTAATAAATTGTATTTTGGATGATTCTATTCCACTTTTTGCTATTTACATATCTATATGAATCATCATCAACTTCCCTGCTTGAATGTGAGTTGACTGTAGCTCCTAATTGTAAATTCTTGCTACTTAGAAAATGATCATCAGACCACTTACTCTAACCTTCTTTTTACTAACTCACTGATTTCAACTTCCTAACCTCTTTTTCATTCCTAACCAACCTAACTTTCACAACATCTCTTCTTGGTTTTTCGCTATTCTCTTTAACCTTCTAACCAAGGCATGATGATAATTTTTCCTAATTAACATGAATTCTATTTATCTCACATTTTGGATTGTGAATTTTTCTCAGATTTTTAATTCCGAACCAATCCATAATGCACATTTCTCAACTCATTTCATTATTATACTGCTCCTTTGCCACTATGTGCTTATTTTGTTATTTGCCTACTTGTTTTTCGGTTTTTATTATATCCTAAATTTCTATTTTTCAGGATGTCTGACACTCAAAGAAAAGGAAAAGGAAAGGCAACTACTGGTAAACAGAAAAGAGGAGAATCCTCTATGTCCATCCTGGACATCATGCATGACGACTCCTGGCGGGAGAAATACTTTACCCCGCAGGAGAAGGCTGACTAGCTACTCCCTGCCACTGATCCCATTAAGTTTGCAAACAGATACTGCGAGCTAAAGTATCCGGTGTTTGCAACCTCCAGGAACCTGTACCTGGAGCGGACACTGAAAATTCCGGAAGAACTACAGCAATACACCTCCGATCAGATCAAACATAGAGGCTGGTTCTTCCTAGAGAGAAACCTGACAGAGGTCAATGCTTTTTGGGTAAGACAATTTTACTGCAATTACTTCAAAACTTCCCTAGATGCAGTGAACCTAAGAGGGAAGCAGATACTGGTCACTGAAGAGGCCATTGAGGATATTCTGAAGCTTCCGCCTAAAACCGATCAGCTTGATGGTTACCAAAAGGCTGAGGAGGACATGCGCTTCATGAAGTTTGATTGGGATGCGGTCAAGGCAAGGATAGCCCTTGACCCGACTGTCCCATGGGTCATGGGTTTGAACACCACCATGCCTAAAGGAATCAAGCGGATATACTTGAACGATGAGGCTCGGCTCTGGTACCAGATCCTGAGCAACTTTGTTATGCCGAGTACTCACGAGACTGAGTTACCTGCCGCTATGATCACCCTCCTATGGTGTGTGATGGAGGGTAAGGACCTGTACCTGCCACGATTCATCCGGTACTACATGGCCAGAGTCCACGTCCGAGGCACTCTCCCCTTCCCATATCTGATTACTCAGCTCGGCCGTCGAGCTGACGTGCCTTGGGAGGATGCCGATGAGAAGCCACCTGCTGCAGAATGCAAAAAGATTATCCCTCACAGCAGGAACTTTCTGGCTTTGGGCTACAGACCTCCATTCCTCACTGCTACTGATGAGACAGCCGCACCTTCCGCCAGACCTTCTTCATCTACAGCTACCCCAGCCACTACCACTACACCTCCACCTGCCTCAGAGCCAGTTTATCACCTCGTGCACCGCCTATTTCAGCAGCTTAACCAGATGGAGCGCCACAACCGGCGCCGATATGAGAGATCTGAGCATCGCAGCAAGCGACGCTATGAGCACCTGAAGCTGATGATCCATTCTGGCGGCGACATCTCCTCCGAGCCTGACACACCATCAGAGCCATCTGAGGAGGAGGCGGATGATCATGAGGCAGAGACCCATCCACAGAGAGGGGCTGAGCAGGCAGGCCCGGAGCAGGCTGCATCACAGCAGGAGGCCCCGCATCAGATTCAGGTTGCAGACCCAGAGGTTCCTATTCAGTCAGCACCTCCTCTGCAGCAGACAGATCCTCAGACCACCACTACAGAGACTCCAGCCACCCATCCTTCCAGTGATGACACTCCTTCACACCCTGCTTGAGTGAGCATCGAGGACGATGCTTTATTTTAAGTGTGGGGAGGTCGCCATCTCTGGCGTATTTTTCTTGGTGAACCACTACAGACTCTTTCTATTTTATTTTGTTATTTTTCTGTATTTTGATCTTTATTTTTATTTCTCAGTACTTATACATTACTCTTTTCATGTATATTTACTCTATTTTTGCATTTTGCACTTTAGTTCATATTTTAGCCATTTAGTTTAGCTGCAATTCTAACTTATTAGTTATAGAAAATTTGGATTAATTAGTATAGTTTACCCTTTTTAGCATAAGATAGCTTAGTTCGAATTGAAAATACAAAAAGAAAGTAAACTAGAAACTTGAACAAAACAGAAACAATCCACACACATTGTATATATAGCATTACATGTTAGTTAGTTAACAACATTTCATCAAGGAGAAATAGTAAAACTTTAAAGCCACCCTAAGATTTACATTGAGAATAATGGGAACTCTTAATTTTTACTTGCATGACATGTATAACTGATATATGATTCTTGAGCTAGAGAACACACAGCCTGTGAGTTTTGAGCTTAATTGTATGGTTACATTCAAACCATAATATTTTATTCCTGTGTGTTTCGTCCTTCTTTTTTATTCTGGTGTTCTTTACTTTGTTTTAATCTATATGTCCGACTATAGAATGTAGATACATACCAAGAAAGTGATTGAGGCCATTGTTTGATTCTAGCTCACTTATCCCAAATTAGCCTACCTTTTACATCACTCTTGTTAGCTCCCTTGAGCCTTTAAAACCCCTCTTGTTCTATAAACCACATTACTAGCCTTAAGCAGAAAAACAAAATAAAAACCCCAAGTTGAATCCTTGGTTAGCTTAAGATAGAAATTGTGTAATTGTTTAAGTGTGGAGAACCTTATGGGAACATGGATGATAGAAACAAAGGTAGAAAGTTAAAAAGAATAAAAATATTTCAAATTAAAATTTTGGGAAGCATGTTCATGTGAAATCAAAGCAATTAAATTACCATGTGCATAAAAAAATTTATATTTTATTTCAGTACCCAAATAAAGGGGATACAAAAGAATTCCCCAAATGCAAAATAGAGCAATGCACATGGGATAAAAATTAAAATTAAGGCATGAGCATGTAACATAAAAAGTGGGAAAAATTGGGTAAATAGGTAAAGAAACCTTTGAATTACAAAATATGTATGTTAGATGAGATCTTAGACTAATCAATGATTCACTTATTAGCTCACTTAGCCTTATACATATACCCTTACCTTTACCTTGGCCCCATTACAACCTTGGAAAAGACCTCATAATTTTTGTATGCCCATATTCTATAATTGTTGATTGGTTAGATGAAGAACAAAGTTATAGAAAATAAGGATAAAAAGAAGAATAGAGTGATTAAGCCAATAAACATTGAGTGACTAGAGAGTAAACACAAAATCCAGTGAGGGTTCAATAACTCATCAACATATATCTCTACTTAAATTGTTAATTGTCTTGCAAGTTTATAAAATATTTCTCTTTCCCCTCTCAATTGTAAAGGTTATTTATCATTATCTAAGGTTTGGCTATGCATATATGATTCCTTGAGAATGTGAATTAATTTAACTACATGTAAGTTTTATATACAAGTGAATAACAATTAGAATTGCATGACTCATTTAGGTAGTTGCATTTAGAATAGATTACATTGCATGAGATTCCACCACTTCAACCTTATCTTACTCTTTATCTTAGATTTAGCATGAGGACATGCTATTGTTTAAGTGTGGGGAGGTTGATAAACCCATATTTTATGATATATTTTGTGCTCAATTTAAGTGATTTATTCAATCCTTCACTCACTTATTCATGTTAATTGCATGGTTTTACTTTCCCTTCTTTATTATGTGATGTATGTGAAAAACATGTTTCCTATACTTTAAAAATAATTATTTTAATTATCCTTTATTACCATCCGATGCCATGATTTGTGTGTTGAGTAGTTTCAGATCTTCTAAGGTAGGAATGACTTAAAGGATGGAAAGGAAACATACAAAAATGGAAGGAAAGAACAAAATGGAGTTTTTTGAAGAAGTTGGCAACAACGCGAACGCGTGAGCGATGCGGTCGCATGCCCAGCGCGAAGAGAGCGCGACGCGATCGCGTGAATGACACGAACGCGCGCCACGAGCAAAACGCAGATGACGCAGATGCATGACTGAAGCGAATGCGTGATAAGGAAAACTCCAGATGACGCGACCGCGTGACCCACGTGGACGCGTGACAGAGGCCACGCACCAGAAATTACAGAAAATGCTCCCAGCGATTTCTGAAGCCCTTTTTATCCCATATCCAAGTCCAGAAAGCACAGATCAGAGGTTATGAAGTGGGAGAATGCATCCATTCAAAGGAGAGTCTCAAAATTAGTTACTTTAGATGATTTAGATGTAGTTTTGAGAGAGAGATTCTCTCCTCTCTCTCTTAGGATTAGGATTTAGGGTTTTTCTTGCTTTCATGATTGCCCCTTTTTATCAGGTTCAATTTTTCTTTTTATTATCTTCTCAAATTAATTTATGAACTTTTCTATGTTACAGATAATTCTCTTAATTAATGTTATTTGAGGTATTTCAGTTTATGATTGCTCTCTTTTGTTTATATTACTGTTACTTTCAATCTGAAGATATTTTTATTCGAGTAGATTTACTTTTTCCGTTTTGGTCTTGGTTAAGAAATCAGTAACTCATGAGTTATCAAACTCAACGTGATTGATAATTGTTATCTTGTTAATTGAATTGAACTTCAATAATTCCAGTATTTTCTTAGGAATTGACCAGAACCTGAAGTTCAGATTAATTAATCCACTTGATCTTCCTTTGCTTTAGTAAAGGCTAACTAAGTGGGATTAAGACTCAATTCTCATCACCATTGATAAGGATAACTAGGATAGGATTTCCGATTTCTCATACCTTACCAAAAGTTTATTTTACAGTCATTTACTTAATTTAATTGCAATTTAAATTCACTATCTCTCCTTACTTTCAAAACCCCAATTTACAATCTTCATAACCAATAATAAGAACATACTTCCCTACAGTTCCTTGAGAAGACGACCCGAGGTTTAAATACTTCAGTTATTAATTTTAAAGGGGTTTGTTACTTGTGACAACCAAAACGTTTGTAAGAAAGGTTGATTGCTTGGTTTAGTAACTATACCTGCAACGAGAGTTTACTACAACTTCTAAACCATCAATCTTCCAGTTCTTCAGAGGGACGAAGAGGGAACGTTAGAGGGAGAAGGGTTAGGGCACGCGAATGGCAAGGGTCCCTCGCGTGGATGGGGTATTGGTGATTTTGAATCCACGCATACGCATCTTGTGCGCGTGGGCGTGGGTGGGTGGAAGGATGAGGGGCGTGGGTGGGTGGAAGGATGAGGGGCGTGGGAGCGTCATGTACGCTTAAGCGTGGATGAGGGAGATGCGCGATGATGCTTACGCGTGATGTACGCGTCCGCGTGGGTTGAAACTTGCGCAAGAAGCTCAGTGTACGCGTGGTGTTTGCGTAACTCTCGGGTTCCATGTATGAGGGGCTGCATTCACTTATCGACGCGTACGCATGCAGCGTGTGTACGCGTCACTGCTCCCTCTCTCTCTCTTCTTTTTTTTCCCACACACTAAAAATAGCTCAAAATTCTCCTAACCTTCTCTATGACTCAAAAACCAGCCAAAATACAAAATTAACCATATTTTTGAATTTTTGAGAATTTTTCGAATAATTTGAGGAAACTTGCAATCCAAGCAAAAACTCAAATTCAAAGAACCATCCTTATTTAATGCATAAAATGTATAAACAACCTAGCAAGCAAATCAAAATATACGAAAGAGTAAAGAAGCTACCTACAATGGCAACTCAGTTCATTCATTCATTATATCTACAAGAGAATGGAAAGAGTTTACCATGGTGGGGTGTCTCCCACCAAGCACTTTTAGTTTAAGTCCTTAAGTTGGACATATGGGGGGCTCTTCATCAAGGTGTCTTGTGCTTGAATCCATCCTTGAACATCCACCAGTGCTTGGACTTCCATTGTGTTTCATCATTCAAGGTTAATATCTCCAAGCTTTGATCGAGTTCCTCACAAGCCATGGGCTCCCAAAGTTGATCCTCCTCTTGCAATCCGGGATCCCACACTTTGTTTTCACATCCGTCTTCAAGTTGATCATGGTAATCCGCTCCGGGTGGTAGAGAAGACGAATTCTCATGAAGGCACCAAACGATCCTCCGAAACCCATCCAATTGAGCACCACACCAATCCATGCTCCTCAATTTTGAGCTTCCCACCATAATGAACTTAGAGGGATGTCTCCAACCACTACACAACTCTCTCCTACTCTTAACTCCACAAAGAGCTCTAAGTTGACCATCATTTTCAAGCAAACCATATTGAAATGAGAAAGTAAAGCTTAGGGAGAGGAATTTTACCCACTTGAATGTTGTGTTGGATGATGGTGATTTAGGGAGGGGGACCTCCCCACACTCGGCCAATGCGAGATCCATTCCCTCGTGGTCTTCCTTTGCAACTTTCACCTCTTTGCAAGCTTCTTTAAGTTCAATTCCTTGCTCACCAACTTCTTCTATCTCTTCCCCATCACTCAAATCATAAATAGGAGGTTTAGTGAAGTCTACCTCAACATCAATTCCAAGCATAGCGGGGAAGGACTCATCAAGCTCAAAAGGATCATATGTTGATGCGGAATCATCATATATAGGAGGGCTTGTTGCTTGGAATATTTCTTCCAATTCTTCACTCACAATATGCCTTGGAAGTTGCACATCCTCCTCAACGTTGCTTTCTAATCCAATAGAAGAAGGCTCAACAAGATCATCAAGGGAAGTGATCAATGTGGACAAAAAATCACTAATGATGGAATCCGCTTCTTGATCAATTTCCCTCAACTCTCCATCCACTTCCTTAACATCCCTTCCAAACTCCGTGGAAGAAGGCTCTTTAACTTGAGATTCCTCTATGTACTCAACATATCCTAAGTACCCAACCACTACTTCCTTTCGTTCAATAATCTCTACCTCCTTCTCTTGTTGTATTTCTTGCTCTAACTCCTCTTCCTCACCTTGGAGCTTCAAGTCCACTCCCTTACAAAGCTCCTTGATTGCTCCTCCACATTCAACAATGGGAGTACTTGGGATGTATGAGCTTAGGTGGGAGGTTATGTGACTAACGGCTTCTACTATGATAGCCATCTTGGCTTCTAGCTCCTTAAACTTCTTTTCCGTCCCCTCTTGTTGTCTTAGGATATAATATTCAAGATCTCTTAGTTCTTACGTGAGGGCTTCATTGGGGGCGGTGGTGGAAGAGAGGGTTCATTGTTTGAGGAAAAGGTATTGTAGTTGGAAGGTGGTTCATATTGGTGAAAGTCTTGAGGTGGTGTATATGGAATTTGTGGTTCTTGGGAGTATTGGTGTTGGAATGGTGGTGGCTTTAGATATGGTTCATATAGTGGTTGGTATGGTGGGTAAGAGTTAGGATCATATGGAGGTGAATGGTGGTATGGGGCTTGTGAGTATGGTTGTTGAGGGCTATGTTGAGGGAAGGGATCATATGTATGTGGTGGTTGTGGTTGACAATCACAATAAGGGTCATTACACATATTAGATTGGTATGCATTAGGAATTGGATTATACCCATAAAAATTCGGAGAGTAGTCATGTTGGGGTGGCACTTGAACGGCTTGGATGGAATACAATGCCTTTTGGTCCTTGCGCATCTCCGTGAGGAGAGTAGTCATGTTCCCAAGCACTCTTGTCAAACTTGATTCGGAAGGAGGTTGTTGCCAAAAAGGTTGTTCATAAGCTTGAGGCTCCTCCTTCCTTTGATTTCCAAATCCTTGATGCACATCCTCATTAAAGCTTCCAATTCCTACAACATAGTTTGAACCAAACTCATAGCCAAAGGGGTGAAAATCCATAGTGAAAGAGAAAATAAAAATAAAAGCTAACAAGAAATAAAGAAGATAAAGTCCTACAACTAGCAAAAACCAAGAAACAAACCAAAAATCAAGCTATTCACAATATATACAATAGCCAATAACATAGCACCATTGCAATTTCCCGGCAACGACGCCATTTTGATAACGAGAACTTATCGTGTCAGTCTAGAATTTCTCTTATAGAAATAAGAACTTCATTGTAAGCATAGCTCCAAACCAACAAACAATTCTCACATCAAAAATTTTGGTTGTCACATGTACAAACCCCAATAAGAATTAACCAAAGTATTGAAACTCTGGGTCGTCTCACAAGGAATTGCAATGAAGTGGTCAATTATTGGCTATGAAGAACAAAGCGTTTGATTGATAAAAGGGCAAGAAATTAAATGGACAAGAAAAGTAAATCAAGAATTAATAAAGGCAAGGTAAAGAACTCTTGGCTAGACATAGGTAATTGAGATCACCATCCTTGTCTACAAACCATGTATTGAAAATTATGAGGAACCAAGCTCAATAAGTCTACTTACTAAAGCCTTAAGTACGTAATATCTACTCCTAGGCTTGAAGTACGTCAAATGGCTTGATCAACATCAATTTATAAGTCCTAACCTAGCTATTAATTAACTTAGTAGTAGGCTAGAGTCAATAGTTATCAAATTGACCACTAAGGGTTCTCAAATCACTAATTCAATGAGACCCAATGACTCAAGGTCACTCAATTCCCTTAGCCTAGGCCAAGAGTAAAGGAAACTACTCAGAAAATAGAGGAAACATTCTATCAAACACCTAGTGTACAATAAAAGTAAACATCACAAAATGCAAGAATTAACAAGATCCATAACCATCATGAGCAAGAAATCAACAATAGCAATGAAGATAAATGTAAAAGAAGACATGGAAGCATAAAATTGCATTAGAAGAAATCAAGATCCAACAATGGTTCATCAACATAAAAGAGAGCATGAAAAGGGAGATTAACACTACAAACTAAGAGAACCAAGATGTAGAAACAAGAAATTGTAAAGGAAACAAGATAAAATCAAGTAATCAAATCTAGATCTAAGAGAAATTAACATAATCCTAACCTAATTCTAGAGAGAAGAGGGAGCTTCTCTCTCTAGAAAACTAACTAAAGGCTTATCATGACTAACTAAGAGCTCCCCCCCCCCCTTTGCTCAATCTTCAATTCTGCATCAAATACCCTCAAAAACGAGTTGGATTTGGGCCTGGGCAGCTCAGAAATTGCCCCTAGCGATTTCACTTTAAGTGGGTCACGTGCCGAGCGTCACGCGTACGCGTGGGTGATGCGTGCGCGTCGATGGCACAAACTCCTATCCACGCGTAAGCGTGCAGGGTGCGTGCGCGTCGCTTGCAAATCTTCAATGCACGCGTACGCGTGCTTGACGCGTGCGCGTGGCCCTCAATTCTCCAAATGCTCATTTCTTAATGTATTCTCCTCCTTGCATGCTTTTCTCTTTATTTCTTCCATCCAATACTTGCCTTATGAACCTGAAATCACTCAACAAACAGGTCAAGGCATCGAATGGGATTAAAGTGAATTAAAATCACCAATTTAAGGGCCTAAAAAGCATGTTTTTACACTTAATCAGAATTTAAGAGAGAATTACAAAACCATGCTATTTCATTGAATAAATGTGGGAAAAGGTGATAAAATCCCCTAAAATAAGCACAAGATAAACCACAAAATTGGGGTTTATCAGCTTGTTAAGGGTTTTGGGCATTCATGTCTCAAGGTTGAACCATTGTAACTATGGAGTTGTGTTTGATGGTGTTGTTGCGGAGAGTTTTCAGTGTAGGTAATGCCACTGCCGTTTCAATTCGCGTCTATTTCTGCGACTGAGTTAAAACAAGAGGGATTTGCTGCTTGTAATTATTGTATTTCGACACTCTGAGGTAGGGGCGCTTTTCTTAAACTTGTTTTACCTTCCAGAGTTGTTATAAATCGATATTAATGCATAAAATAAATTTTTTGTGATTTCGTAAGTCTTATGAATTGAATTGAATTGCTTTGGATGAATGAGATTATTAGTTCTTATGAATTGAATTGAGTTGCTTTGGTTAAATGAGGTTATTAGTTCGATTGATTGATTGATTGAGAAAGTTGAATATTCTGATTAGTTTACTGATGTTGTTAAAGTGGTTTTCCTTGAATTATTGGAAGAGATTTAATATTAGAATTTAGTTTAATTTTGGAAATGTTTTGATATTAGAAAAGTTTTAATATTGAAATTTGATTTGATGTTGAATCCGATTTGATATCGGAATTTGATTTTAAAACAAATTTGGAAAGGACTTGAAATTTGAAAATGGTTTGTGTATTGAGAATGATTTGCTATTTTGGAAATAATTCGAAAAGGG
Source organism: Arachis hypogaea (assembly GCF_003086295.3). Classification (NCBI taxonomy): domain Eukaryota; kingdom Viridiplantae; phylum Streptophyta; class Magnoliopsida; order Fabales; family Fabaceae; genus Arachis; species Arachis hypogaea. Next base: position 30,390,164 of record NC_092047.1, on the reverse strand, counting down.
ATTGAGGAATGGTTTGGTTTGAAACTGTTTGAGAAGACTGGGAATTCTTAATTATTGATTGATGTTGTTGATTGAAGTTGGTTTAAAATTGCAAATTATAGGATTGGTTGATTGAATTATGGATTTTGTAATTTCCTTGGGTTGAGTGTTGTTGTTGTGATAATGGTAATTGGAAGTGATTTGAATGATTAACAGGCGTTTGGTTTGGTTTGGTTGGGACCAAAAAAGGGTGGCAGAGTCTGAGTTTTGGAGGAGATGCTGCCGAAATTTTATAAAATTAGAAGTTTCGTTTGAAGTAATTATTTAAAAAGATTTGGTTTTAAACATTATATGTTTTAAAATTGATTTATTTAGAAAAGAAAGAAGTATGTCTTAAATTGGGATTGTTGATGAATAGAATGGAAAGAGGGATGATGAGAATTTACTTTGAAATATGATTTTTGAATGAATATGGAAATGAGATATGGATTGACGAATGAGGATGATATTGAAAATGACTTAGATATTGATGAATGTTGAATGAATTATTCATATGGCTTATGAATTTGAATTATCTGAGAGACGAGTTTCCCTGGGTAGATGCAGTGGCTTGCCACCACTTACTCCAGGTTGAGACTCGATACTCTGTTGACTTTACGACGTAAGGGTGACTGGGCACTTATAAATTCTCGGGAATGATACCCCATTGAGCAATTTGATATATATATATATATATATATATATATATATATATATATATATATATATATATATATATATAATCTATGCATAGACTCATGGGGATGCGCGTCGGGAGACAGTCCAATGGTTTAGAAAACCGGACTCGTCGGGTTGGCTGTATAACCGACAGATGAGCTCAATAGCCATAGGACAGGCATGCATCATATGCATTTGTGTACTTTTCTTAGGTTTGAACTTGTTTTGGTTTGCCTAATTGTTAAACTGTTCTTAACTGCTACCTGAACTATTTGCTGTAACTGCTACCTAAACCTGTGCTTTCCTTGTCTGTTTTGCCTGTGTTTGTCCTGGTGTGCTACTTTCGAGAATGAGCTTTGGTGCTAAATTGATGATTGTGTTGATTGATTATGTGGTTGGTTTCTGATTAGGATTTTCTTATAAGAAAAGAAAAACTTTGGATTCCTGAAAGATTAAACATTATTTCTTTGAAAAGGTTTTTGAATGATTAGCTATTGGCTTTTAAAAGATTCATAAGACATTGATAATCACTGAGGTTGAAAACAGTTTCCTTATTAAATATCTTCTTATGACAATTCTGAAACTCCGTGGTGAGACTGTGTGGTTAGGTTCTCACCCCCCTACAGCTTTACCTTTTTAGGAATAGGATGAAGGAGCATTATGAAGAGTTAAACTGCGTTTTGGTTTATATGATGTTGTATTAGTTAGATTGTTTTTCTTCCCTCGTCTTTGTTATTACAATTTTGTAAGAGGGATAGGAGTTGTGTGTTTTATGTGTATATTATGTTATAAGCTATTATGTAAGAAGTCTTGTATATGAATCTATGCCTGTTTGTTTTTTTTAAGATAAAGTATTTATTTTCGGTTTTCAAAGAAATCAGCGGTACGGTGTCGAGTCACAAGCTCCTATTTTAATATTAAGTATATAAAGTAGTCGTAATACTTCTTGCTATCAGAGTGGCGCAGCCGAAAGCGTGACATTCTGGTAGTGAGGATGTTACATTGTGTCTAAAATTTTGTTAATAGAAAAAGACACTGTCTAACATAGAATTACCTATCTAGTTTACAGTTAGAAATTTAAGACAATGTGACAACCGTGAAACTGTAATAGTAAAATTGAACTATCACTTGATTAATTTAAATTGATATATATCCATTGTTGCATCATATTTTCACTTGTGAAACTAATGTTGATTGTTGAATATGCTAGTGAAGGTTATTGTTATAGTGATAATGTTCAAAGTGCTTTCCATTAATTTAAAATGCTATTTGAACATTACGTATACCATATTTCAATTGAATTCCTAAGGTGAGAAATTATTGCATAATAGAGTTAACATTCTTTGGTTAAAACCCTATTGATATCTTACTGGATTTTAATTCAAATAGGCCCTTTATTTCTCTAGTAACATCAAAGTAATTCCTGTGTCTTAGCAATGGTGGCACCATTTTTCTCAACACCTTTTCAGCCCTATGTTTATTAGCTAGTACTTCAATATTCTTGCCATTGACAATAAAAAATATATATATTCTTTTATTCATATGATTGCTTATGATCAGACTCCAACAAAATTTTAGTTTTGCAGGTTGTTTTGTAGTGCATCTTGATGGCCTTCAACTTATTATGGGATAGTATTCATTTTTCTTCTCCTAAAAAAGAAAGGAGAAGACATGTTCAACATCATATTGCTTGTATTGTCCTATGAAATATTCTTCAGTCTGATGATAAATTTTTCTTCATTGTGGTTTAGAGTTTGCAAGATGCAATCACACCTTTTTAGATTTTAAGGGGTGAAGCTCAGGTGGTCTAGGTATTTGAACCACCCTCCTTGGTGTAAAAATTAAAGTCAGATTTTCTCCCACATATTTCTTTAAATGGTATTCGTAAAATTAACTTTGACTTTGTTGTTGCAATACAGATAATATTGAAGCTCCAAGAAAAAATTATTGCAAAGCCTGGTAAGTTGTTTAGGGACTTCTATTTGTGACTCTAGATTTATTTTATTTTATTTTTCTTGATTGCTTTTTCTCTGTACACTTAGGAAGAAACTTTTTGCCCTGATCAATGCATATATGATATACTAAATGATATCCATGTACTATAATTAATATTGCATATTGTCAAGCATATGCAACAAACAATATGGTTGTGGTGTAGTGGTTTGACGGAATTATTATATATATGTATAATCATTGATGAGTTGGTATGAAGTGTTGGTATTTTAGGTAATGAGCTGGTAATGAAGTGTTGGTATTTTAGGTAACTAAATTATTTATGAGTAATTGGTTGGTTTTTGATGAGTTATGATCATGTTTGAAATAGTTTTGTTTGGGATTGGGTTGAATTTGGTCTGGGAAACTTGAGTTTTGAAGTTTTGGTGAAAACCTAATTTTTAACCATTTTTTACATGCTGTAACTTGGCCCTCGAAACTTAAATGAAAACTGGGTCTGAGAAGTTTATGACGTACGAAGAACAAACGAAAAATGATTTTTAACAAAAAACTTATATGCGCTTAAAATTTGGGCTCAAAAATTGAATTCTGCAAAAAACCAAACCCTAGTATGCATGTGTACGCACGCTGTCGTGCACACGCACGGACCAGAGCGTGTGGAGAAGCTCGTGCGTATGCAAGAGGGAGTCTGCGTACGCACATCCTGAAAATTTACAAGTTGTGCGTACACACACTACAATGCATACGCACACATTGAGAAAGTTGTGTGGTGCGTGTGCACGCATGCATGATGGGTATGCACGATGCCCTATTTTATACAAAAAGCTTAGTTTTTACTGTTTGACCTTCCCGACAAGCTCGTAAACCTCCGAAAATACTATTTTGATGAATTTCATAATTTTTGAACTATCAACCATTCCTCCAATATTTTCAAACCTTTGAAAACTCTGTTTAAGGTCCGATGGCTAGGTTTTTGACTATAGAATATGAGTAAATGTGTTGATGGAGCTAGTTGTGATGTCGAAGAAGATTTGAGAAGTGAATAATTGACGTGATAAGGTATTGGAAAGGATGAATGAGACATAATTGAGAATGATATCGACATTGATGAATTATGATTGAATATTCATATGACTTATGTATTTGAAATTATCTGAGACACGAGTTTTCTTGGGCAAAAGTAGTGGCTTGTCAATACTTGCTCCAAGTTTAGACTCGATACTTTGTTACTCTCTGTCACAAGATGTAACCAGGTACTTTAACTCCCCGGGATTTTTCATGGGCATGCATATATATATTTGAGCTTGGGGTTTTACCTCATTGATAATTTTATATTTTGTTTATGTTTTGGGATATCTTTGGGTATGTTTATATATGTATGTATAATCTGGCCAGCCTTAGTTTCGCAAGTCGAGCTCGGACCTTTTTATTTGTATTTTGGAACTCTGTTCTGTGTGTGTGTGTGTGTGTGTGTGTGTGTGTGTGTGTGTGTGTGTGTGTGTGTGTGTGTGTGTGTGTGTGTGTGTGTGTGTGTGTATACGTTTTTAGTCTTCTTCCGATATTGGTTATCCGTTTACGTGTATCTTTGCGAGTGTGACATGATTCTTTGTTTTCACTTTTGTTTAACTCCTTCTTCAAGGCTCCTAGATATGAATTCCTTCAATTATATTTGTATACGTTTCTTTCTTTTAGAGAGCCTAATACCACACCACCTCTGCTTTACGACTTAAGCATAAGGCTCTGTGTGGTAAGGTGTTACATTATGGTATCAGAACAATTTGTTCCTGTAGAGCCTAAGAGACGGACTGACTATGCTTCTAGGCATACTCTGGGTATGTATATGTGCTAATTAGGATATCTAACTGATATATGTAGCATATATGTTCAAGAGCATGCATTTGAAATTTTGAAGCACTAGATTTGAGATATTGAGACTGATCACCTTGATATCGATTATTTGATGTGAACAGGAATCAAATGCCGACTCGTGGACGTGGACGCGATCGCGGAGAGGTCAGAATAATAATGTGGAACCTAAAATGACTGCGAATAACCCTGTGAAATTGATGAATGCCTTGGAGAATATGGATACTGCTATGCAGGCAATGGTAGAGGTCCTTGGTCAGCAGGCTAATAGAAATAGGGGTAACGATGGAAACGAGCCGACGATATTAGCAACTTTTCTGAAGATAAACCCACCAGTATTTAGAGTAACCACAAATCCTACGGAAGCTGAAAATTGGTTTTAGGTGATGGAACGAGCCTTAAAAGCGCAATAATTACCTGAAGATCAATGTGTCGAGTTCGCTACTTATCAGCTAATGGGAGAAGCGCAGTATTGGTGGTAGAGAACATGACGCCTTCTGCAACGAGATAATGTTACAATACCTTGTGATGCATTTCAATCCGAGTTTTAAAAAAATATTTTCCTAATTCAGTTAGGACGGTGAAGGAGCTTGAGTTCTTATAGCTGAAGCAGGGTTCAATGTCAGTGTTAGAGTACACCAACCGATTTGAGGAACTGTGTCAGTTTTCAAGGATTTGTCGTGGTGCTCCTGGGGATTTTGAAGAGTCAAAATGCATAAAGTATAAAGGTGGTCTTCGAAGTGATATTCTGAGTACAGTGGGCCCGATAGAGATCAAAATTTTCTCCAAACTGGTAAACTAGAACAGAGTTACTGAGGATTGTGCAAGAAAGTTAGCATTAAACAAGGGTGATTACCGAGCATTTGCTGAGAGGGATCAAGAAAGGAACTTTGCGCCTAGAGGTCGGAACTTCAAGTGAGGAGGCTATGTTCCACAACTATCTCAGGGACAAAATAATTTTTGAAGGTTCAACAATAACAACAACCAAGGAAGAGGCAAGGAAAAGTAAGCTCAGATTCCTTCCAATAACTTGACATGTAAGAGATGTGGGGCATATCATCCTAACATCCCGTGCAAAGCTGGATTGGGTGTATGTTACTACTATGGTGGAGCCAGGTATTTGTCGTGGAATTGTCCAGAGAAGAAGAGACAGGAAGTTGGGAGAGTTCAGTAGCAGGTACGTGTATTTACTATGTCGGTCGATTGTGCTAAGAGGTCAGACACTCTTATTAGTGGTATTTGTGAAATCGGCAACAAAATCTTAATTGCTTTGTTTGATACTTGAACATCACATTCATTTATATCATTTGAGAAAGCTAGTGAGTTAGGATTGAAGATATCCATGTTAGCCTATGATTTACATAAGTATACTCCTGCCACTGAGGCTGTCGTGACTAGATTAGGTTGTCAACAAGTCCCATTCCAAATTAAACACCTAACCTTTTTCCATGATTTTATGTGCTTGTCGATGACCGGACTTGATCTAATTCTTAGCTTGGATTAGCTATCAATACTGCTAGATTGTTTTGAACGGTCAGTGCAATTTATGTCTGAAGGGTCAGAAGAACCGACGGTGGTAAAGGGATATTACTTGAATTCTCTTTTGGTGAATTGTAGTGGGAGTGAGTGTTAGGGTTTCATGCTTTTAGTTGCAAGCGTATTGGGCGATGAATAGAGTTTGAATCAAATTCTAGTTGTAAATGAATTTCCTAAGGTATTTCCTGAAGACATACCTGGATTTTCTCTTTCTCGAGAAATCGAGTTTGCGATTGAGCTGATGTTTGGAGCAGGACCAATTTCAATTGTGCCCTACCAAATGTTGCCTTTAGAGCTGGCTGAACTTAAGGATCAGGTGGTGGAGTTAATAAGTAAGAACTTCATTCGTCCAAGTGTTTCTTCGTGGGGAGCACTGGTGTTGTTGGTGAAAAATAAGGATGGAAGTATGCAGTTGTGCATAGATTACAAACAACTGAATGAAGTAACCGTGAAGAATAAATATCTGTTGCCAAACCCAAAGCTAAAATCTAAAATGAGCTCTCCAAAAATGAAAAATGTAATAATCTCCCAAAGCTGAAAAAAGTTTTTTTCTAACTCAAACTAACTTCTATTTATACACTTCTTATTTTTGGATTTTAGAATTTGGTGTGGGCTTTTTAATTTTGTGAAGAATTCAATTTAAGTGGAATTTTGGTTGAATTTTGACCATGGGCCACACTCCCAGTAGAGTGCTCGGTTGGGTACAAGAGCGCTGCATTTCCCTTTGCTGGCCTTCCAATTTTGTGTGACACGCTTCTTTGGGTAGCATCAGGGTAGCGCTCGGTGAGTGGGGAGAGCGCAGCATCCAACCTTGCCAAGTCTTGCACACCAAACTCCTTGGCCATATCAAATTTTGTTGTGCTCCAAGCCTTGGCCAAGCAATAGCGCTCGGTGAACACCAAAAGCGCAGCATCCATGTTGCCTTGGTGAGGTCCCAGCTTCGAATCTCGCTGGATGCACTTCAGCTAATTTCCTTGTGAAATAAACAAAGGCAGCGCCTCCCCCTTGAGTGCAAGTCCCTGGTTCGAATCCTTTCTGAGCCCTTTTGCCTATTTTCCTTGAAAAGGAGTGTAGCACTCCTTCCTTGCTCTTCATGAAGTTCCCTGGTTCGAACCTTTGCCAAACCATTTTGGCTCATTTCTTTTTGCAAGTAGCGCTTCTCTTGGTCCCTTGGCTCATAGGTTCGATCCTTGGTGGCTTTATTAGCAAATATTTCACCTTGAATTAAATTGGAATGGAGCCCGATAAAGTCATTTGTATTAACCGAGCATTGTGATTTTTTCCTTGTTTCTTTGGTGCTCGGTTAACAAGGAGAGCACAACATTCCTTGCTTTGCTTCCTTGGCCTTGAGTAGGGCTCTCATAGAGAGCGCTGAGCTCTTGGAGAGAGCGATATTGCTTCTCCTTTGATGCACCACGCTTTCCTTCTTCCATAGGCCACGCTTTTCTTCTTCCTTAGGCCACGCTTTCCTTGTTTCTTTCTCTTCTTCACCTACAAGTAATCAAAACAACCAATCAAAGTATCACCAAATTTACAAGGTTTATAAATCATTCAAAAACTAATTAATTTTAGCTTAAACCTCATGATTTTGTGTCAATTAAAGGATGGTGGATTAATTCAACAAAACCATGCAATTCCACTCCAAACCACTTACTTACAATGCAAGAAAGTGCATAAAACCTAATGAAACAAGTGAAAAATGCTTGAAAATCTAGCATAAGATGACTTGTCATCAGTTTATCAGAGGAAGTAGAAAAAGAATTAGGGCTTTAATCATGGTTACAACTTACAAGGGTTCCTGATAATGTGAATAGTTTTTTATCCTGGTTTGGTTGAACCGAAGAAAAGAAAATGGTTTAATATATGTTGGTTCACGGTTAACTAAACCTAATGATATATCTATACTTTTCACTTATCAAGTCTAAGTCTGCCTTATTATTTTATGATGAGGTGATTCTCAGATATTTATCAGAGTTCTCATCATAGAATTTTTGAAAATAACTTCGTGGTGAATTGGGTTGTTATAGTAACTTGGCCTTCGTACCCTTAAATTTGGTGACACTTGTTTTAAATAAAAATTAGGTCTGAGAAGTTTATGACGTTTGAAGAACGAATGAAAAATGAATTTTAAGGAAAAAGATATGCACGTTTGAAGTTTGGGCTAAAAAACTAAATTCTGTAGAAAACCAAACTCTGGTATGCGTGTGTACGAAAATTATCGTGCACATGCACATACTAGAGCGTGTGGGGAAGCTCATGTGCACACACGATGGGATGTGTGTACACACACCCTGAGAATTTACAAGTTGTGCGTACGCACACTACGATGCGTACGCATAGGCTGGGAAGTTCTCTTTGGTGTGTGTGTGCATATGCACGGTATGATGCATACACACACATTGTGAAAGTTGTGTGGTGCGTGCGCATGCATGCATGATGCGTATGCACGATGCCCTATTTTACACAAAAGCTCTGTTTTTACTGTTTTGATGAATTTCACAATTTTTGAACTATCAACCATTCTTCCAACTTTTTCAAACCTCTGAAAACTCCATTTAAGGTTCGATGGCTAGGTTTTAGGCTACAAAATATGAGTAAGTGTGTTGATGCAGCTAGTTTTGGGTTCAAAGGAGATTTAAGACGTGAATCATTGACGTGATGAGGTATTGGAAACGATGAATAAGACATAATTGAGAATGATATTGAAATTGATGAATTATGATTGAATATTCACATGACTTATGTATTTGAAATTATCTGAGACACAAGTTTTCCTGGGCAAAAGCAGTGGCTTGTCACCACTTGCTCCAAGTTGAGACTGGATACTCTGTTACTCTTTGTCGCAAGATGTGATCGGGCACTTTAACTCCCCGGGTTCCCCCATGGGAATGTTATATATATATATATATATATATATATATATATATATATATATATATTTGAGCTTGGATTTTTACCCCAGGAATAATTTTGAGCTTGGGGATGCACGCATAGAGAGACTATCCAGGGCTAGTTATTGGACATGTTGGTTTTGACTTTATAACCAACAGATGAGACTCATCAGTCATAGGACAGGCATACATCATGTGCATTTGTATATTTTTCTTGAGTGTGTATTATTTTGGTTTGCTTAACTCCTTAATTCTGCTTACCTACTGCTTGTTTTACTTGTTGTAATTTTACCTCTATTTGTGCTTTTCTTGTTTGATTTGTATATGCTTCTGAGAGATCCTCTATTGGCGGAGGAGTGATGGGGGTTGTTCCACTAGTGTTTCGGAAGTTAGGAGGAGATAGAAGGTGCAGAGTTAGTCTAGGATTTGAATTCCTTAGTTAGATTACCGATATTATTGGTTTAGAATAACTTTTAAGATTAATCTGAGTGTCAAAGTTCTAGGATTGCCTATGTCTTTTCTGGAATCTTATATATTAATTATGTGGGCACTATTACCATGCTTAGAACCCCCAGTTCTCATTTCATACATATTTCTGTTATTTTTCAGATGCAGGTCGAGAGACACCTCGTTGAGCGTCTGGAGACCCTCCATACAAGCGAAGAACTCTATTTTGGGATGTCATATTTTGTTTTAGGCTACGTTTATATATGTATATATATATATATATATATATATATGTATATAGATTCTCTGCATGTATATTTTTGTATTTGGCCCTCTTAAAGGTTGCTTTTAGAGAAACATGTGTTTTGTTTATGTTTTGGGATATCTTTAGTATATGTATATATATATGTATGTATACTCTGGTCACCCTTAGCTTCGCAAGTCAAGCTCGGAGCTTGATATCTGTATTTTGAAACTTTGTTCTGTGTGTGTGTCTATGTGTATATATATATATATATACGTTTTTAGTCTTCTTCCGATCTTGGTTATCCATTTATGTGTGTGTCACACAATTTTTTGTTTTCACTTTTGTTTAACTCCTTCTTCAAGGTTCCTAGATATAAATTCCTTCAGTTATATTTATATACGTTTCTTTCTTTTAGAGGTCGTAATACCACACCACCTCTGCTTTACGACTTAAGCGTAAAGCTCTGTGTGCATATCGGCTTTGTAAGGCAAGCTGCTTCTTTTTTTCTTGGTAGCTGATTGTTTAAATTGTGATGACTTTCTTACTTTTTTTTAATTGGGAAGCACGTACGTCAGTTTGAAAATTTGATCATGCAATTGATTATGTGTTGTGTATACTCCGAGTAATTAATGAATAATTAGATAATAAATTAATTATTATTCAAAAAAATTAGAAAATTAAATTTTATAATTAGAAGAAGTATAAATAATCAAAATACAAAGATGATGAGAGTATTATTGACTTTTTAAAGTTTGATGTGTTTTATGTATGTTCTTTGCCAAACATAAAACATGTATACATGTATTTTGTGTCTATGTCTATATAGTTCATGTCTCTATGACCATGTCTCATACTATACACTAAACAAACGGAGCCTGAGCTCTGCCCATGGGTCTCTCATATGTGGACATGTCATGCGTTCGCATGACCAGCCAACTTTGGACAAGTTGCATTTTTTAGTTCTAAACTATTTCTCTAGCTTTTTAAGCCTCTTTAACCCCCTACTTAGGGTTCGTTAGAGAGTTTTTAAGCCTTAGAATGAGAGTGAATTTGTTGAATAAGTTAACGGGATATTGGAGGAGATGCGAAGAGATAACTAAATTAATGAAGTGTTGGCGATGTTAAATAGTGATTGATAAAAATGATGATAATGATGAATTGCAAATTGAATGAGAGATGGATTGATAATGATTGAATTTGAATGAAGGATGAGGAAGATTGATATTAAAATATGATATTTGAATGAATTGAATGATATTGAGATATATGTGACCAAATAAGATGTAGGGAAGTTTTCCACCTGCTCCGAATATGAGTTGAGACTCCGGATAAGATGCAGTGGTGTTATATTGAGTAAAGAATTGATTTAGTAAGTTGAAATGATTATGAATTGATTGAGAAAAGTGAGAATGTATATTGAGAATTAATGTTGATTTTGGTGATGATTATAAGTAGAAATTGTGAATTTTTATTTATGAATTAGGTGCTATTGTGTTTGTGAAGTGATTGAGAAACTTGTGATAAAGGTTAAGAGTAATTGCTATGGTTGTGGTTGGGGTTTGATTTATTTTGAAAGTTAAGCATTTTGGGAAAAAACTAGAGGATTTGATGAATTCAATGAAAAAGTTGAGTTTAATGGGAATTGTTGAATAAAATCAATGAATTTATATGTTGGAAGGTTATGGAATGGTTGGGAAGCATTTGAACATGATTTAGGAATATTGGGACTGATTTGGTTGTAAAACAATTGGTTTTTAATTGAGAGATTGGAAATTTTTGAGGTTTTAGGGTTTTTGCCGAAAACAGATTTTTGACCAATTTCAGAGGGCTATAACTTGGCTCCGGACTCCCAAATTTTATGAAACTTATTTTGAATAAAAATTAGGTCTGTAAAGTTTACAGCATTCAAAGAATGGACTAAAAACGATTTCTAACAAAAGAGTTATGTGCATTCGATTTGGGTGTGTAAAATTAGTTTTCTACAACTTAATAGTTTTTTTAAGGATTTTGGACCCATGTACGCGACATGCCATGCAACGTGAGCATTGGGCTCTATCCATGAGTCTCGCATACGCAGACATGTCATGCATGCGCATGACCAGCCAACTTTGCACAAGTTGTGTTTTTGAGTTCTAAATCATTTCTCTAGCTTTTCAAGCCTTTTTAGCCCCTACTTAGGGTCCGTTAGCGAGTTTTTAAGTCTCAAAATGAGGGTGAATATATTGAATAAGTTAAGGGGATATTGAGGCAGATGCGAAGAGATAAATGAATTAATGAAGTATTGGTGATGTTAAATAAGTGATTGATAAAAATGATGATGATAATGATGAATTGCAAATTTAATGAGAGATGGATTGATGATGATTAAATTTGAATGAAGGATGGGGAGGATTGATATTAAAGTAAAATATTTGAATGAATTGAATGATATAGAGGTATATGTGACCGGATAAGATGCAAGGGCATATATAGTCCATTTGCTCCGGGTATAAGTTTAGACTCCGGGTAAGATGCAGTGGTGCTATCCACTTGCTCCGGGTAAGAGTCAAGATTCTGGATAAGATGCAATGGCATTGTCCACTTGCTCCGAGTAAGTGTTTGAGACTCCAGGTAAGAGGCAAGGGTTGAGTTCTGCCGCCGTTTGCTCCAGGTTGAGAATTATAACACTGCTTGGGTAAGAGGCAAGGGTGAGGTTGTCCCTTTACTCTGGGTAGGCGGGCAAGATGCAAGGGTTGCGGTTTGGTCCCACTTACTCCATGTTTGATGTTCTATCTAAGGTTCGCTACCGGGCATGTCGGGTTTGGCTCTATAACCGACAGATAAGACTCATCGGCCATAGGACAGACATGCATCATGTGTATTTGTATATTTTATTTGAGTTCGCATTTGTTTTGGCTTGCCTAATTGCTTAACTGATATTATCTGCTATCTGATCTATTTGATGTAACTGCTATCTATACTTATGCTTTCCATGTATGTTTTATATGTGTTTGCACCGGAGAGATCTCTCATGCTGGCGGAGGTAATGCTGAGGGTTGTTCCACCGGTGTTTCAGAGGGTTGGAGGAGACAAAAAGTGAAATGTTAGGTTAAAGTTAGATTAGAACTTGAATACCTTAGAGAGTTTTACCAAATTTCTGGTTTAGTTGGATCTTAAGTTTGAATCTAAATGTCGAAGTTCTAGGATTGCCTCTGCCTTTTATATTAACTATGCAGTCACCTTTACCATGCTGAGAACCCCTGGTTCTCATTCCATACATATTATGTTATATTCAAATGCAGTTCGAGAGACACCTCGTTGAGCATTCTGGATACTCTTGGAAGCGAAGAACTAGTTCTAGGACTTAGTGTTTGTAGCTTGTTTATGTATATCTGTATATAGATTCTCTACCTTGTATATTTGTACTTTGTCCTTCCTAGAGGTTGACTTGGAGAAACAGGATTTATATTCTGTACTTTGGTAAATACTTTTGGGTTATAGTATGTATGTATTTATACTCTGACCAGCCTTAGCTTCGCAGGTCGAGCCTGGAGCTTGTTGTTTGTATCTTTGGAACTATAATCATATATATATTATCATTTTTGTTTGATCTTATCTACCTTTATGCATTAACCTAATCGAGAGTGATGCGCTTTTCTGTTGGTGTTTCGTTTAACTTTTTCTTTCAAGGCTCCTAGCTAAACTTCCTTTCATACATATATCTATGTACGTATTTTATTTTTAGAGGTCGTAGAGCCTCCCCACCTCTGATTTACGTCCTAAGCGTAAAGCTCTGTGCAGTAAGGTGTTACATGTTGGGAGTGCTATGTTTTGAATGATTATGCCAATTGATAAATATGGAGTAATGTGTTATACAGCTCATGTTGTTGTGACACAATTTTTCATTTTTGTTCAAATTATATGGCTTAAACTTGAATAGTCAATGGAATTGAACTTTTAGAGCATTTGATAAGTATGAAAGGATCGAAAATACATGTTAACTAACTTTTCAGATTTTGGTTTTTTGTTTTTAAAGTAATTCATATATTATTACGCTAACAAGGGTCTTATTTTGATTATTAGTTTTGAATTTCATATTTTGACAGTAAATGAAGTTCTTGGCAAAGGAGCTTCCAAGACAATGTATGCACCATATTCTTTATTATTTTTAGCATAGCTATCTCGTAAAGTTTGCAAAACAAAATCTTCAATTGTTTTATATTTTCTTCTTTTTGCAAGTTGAAATTATGGGATGTCACCAAAATGTGATTTTTGTTTTTAATATGAGGTCATATTCATTTGTTGCAGTTATAGAGCATTTGGTGAGTATGAAGGGATAGAAGTTGCATGGAACCAAGTGAAGCTTTACGACTTTCTGTAAAATCTAGGAAACCTTGAGAGATTATATTGTCAAATTCATCTTCTCAAGACATTGAGAGACAACATCATGAAGTTCTACCCTTCCTGGTTGATACTATCAATAGACACATTAATTTTTTCATTGAGATATTCACTTTTGGGACTTTTAAGACAATATGTCTTATCTATTTTGTGTTATATCTTACCTTCAATGGTTAGTTTTATTTTCACGTCATTTCAGCTTCTTGATCTTGGGTTTTACATGCTGCAGGTACAGACCAAACATAAAAGATTTAACATCAAAGATGTTAGATTGATCCAAGCAAGTTTTGTAAGGTGTGGAAAATGATCCAACACAAAACTCACCGGCAAGTGTACCGGATCGCATCAAGTAATAATTACTCACATGAGTGAGGTCGATCCCACAGGGATTGAAGGATTGAGCAATTTTAGTTAGATGGTTGATTTAGTTAAGCAAACAGTTGATGAGTTGAGTGAATTATGATAAACAAATGCTAAATTGCATGAAAATAAAAGGGAGAGGGAGAATCGACAGAAAACTAAAGTGCAGAAGATTAAATTTCTTGAAACTTAATGTGCAAGTAATGTAAATGACTGAAACTTAGATTGCAAGAAATGTAAATAGCTTAAACTTAGAGTGCAAGAATTGTAAATTGCTTGAATAGTAAAGGGATGTGGGGTGCTGGGATTTAGAATTCAACAGGTACATGTAAAATGTAATCAATCAGGGAAGGAGGAGTTGAAATAAATTGCAGAAGATCTAAACAGAATAGCAAAATTGCTTGAAGAACAAAACAGAAAGTAAATTCAACTCAATTGTAAAAGCTAGGAAAAAATTCAAGATCTCAGGTGATTAATGAGACTAGAAAGTAGATCTAGATCTCAATTCCTTCCTTGATCAAACAGAAAACAATTTGCAGAGGAATTGTAAATGAAAGCAGTAAAGAAAACTCAGATTTAATCCTCAATTCTCTGAATTATGTAGAAGAAGAACAAAAATGGATTTCAGATCAAGATTTGAAACAGAATTCCTTCAATCTTAATCCAAAATTCCAAAACAGAAAATAGAAAGGCAGAAGTAAGAACAAGGATGAAAAGAACTCAGCTCTCAATCCCAATTCCCCAATTAAAAATGTAAAAGTGAGCTCAAAATAAAACTAAAAATAAAAGAAGGTTCAAAGGTGAAAGTAAAGGTTTTTCTACAAATCAAACTAACTCCTATTTATACACTTTCTAATTTTGATCTTCAGAATTTGGAGTGGGCTTTTCAAATTTGGTGAAGAATTGAATTTAATTGATTTTGCACTTGGAATTGTGAACCAAGGCCCCTCCCAGGGAAGTGCTCAGTTAAAAGAGAAAGCGCAGCGCTCAATCCTTGGCCCAAGCTCTTCAATTTGTCTCGTGCATGGCTCCTTGGATGCAGCAAAGTAGCGCTCAGTTAAGTAAGTTAACTTAGCGCTTCTAGCTTGTACAAGGTCCCTTCTTCGAGCCTTGCTCCTCCCATTTTGTGCCAATTTCATTATATACTAGCGCTCAGTGAAGGGACTTCACGCAGCGCCCTTTTGCTTGCATAAGGCTCCAAATTCGAGCCTTGCTGAGGCCAATGTTGCCCAATTTCCTTGGTGAAACACACTAGCGCTTAGTTTGTTGTTTTCACGCAGCGCTTCTCTTGCTTGCATAAGGTGCAAGGTTCGAACCTTGGCCATTTCTTTTTGGCCAATTTCCTTGCTTGTAGCGCTTCTTCTATGCCCTTATGTGCTTGGTTTCGAAACTTGGTGGCTTCACTCATTGATGTTGCACCTCGTTTTTCTTTTATGAGCCCCACGATAAAGTTAACTAAGTTAACTGAGCACTATGAGTTTTGCCTTGTGAATATTGGTTCCTTGGACGCTCAGTTAAGATAGTTCACTTAGCGCCAAGCCTTTGCTCCCTTGGCCTTTGCTCTAGCGCTCAAATAGAGAGCGCTACGCTCAATTAGTGAGCGCCATGGCCTTGCCTTGGTTGATGTGCCACGCTTTTGTTTCCTTAGGTCACGCTTTCTAAAGTGTGGCCTAAGATCCAAAGCGTGCTTTAACTTCAAAAGCGTGCCAAAAATTCCTTTTTTCACCATTTCTTCACCTACAAGTAATCAAAATAAACAATCAAAGTATCACCAAATTCACAAGGTTTATAAATCATTCAAAAACCAACTAATTTTAGCTTAAACCTCATGATTTAGTGTCAAATAAAGGGTGATTGATTAATTCAACAAAACTATGCAAATCCACTCCAAATTACTCACTTACAATGCAAGAAAGTGCATAAAACCTAATAAAACAAGTGAAAAATACTTGAAAAGCTAGCATAAGATGACTTGTCATCAGGTCTCTTCTATCTATGCAACCATGATTCTCCTATAATACATAGAGATTTCAAGTGTGTTAACATTTTCATTAATGGCAACCAAGGCAAATTAAAATTAAAGAACGTTATTTTTTTATGTCACAATTATCAAATACACATTATGCCTTCTTCCATAATTAACTATACAGATGAATTTTATGATCTTCTCAACATGTTTTTTGAGTTTGATAGTATTACTTATTTTTCACAATTAACTATTTAGATGAATTTTATGATCTTCTCATCATGTTGTTTTGAGCTTGTTAGCATTTTTTTTTTTGGTACCTGTGCATTTGTGTAGTACAACAATATGGAGAAGAAAGATCAAATAATACTAATACTAGCCATTGGTGTGCAATAATAAATGTATGAAATGCGTAATGGAATAATGGAATGAAATAGAATAGTTATGCATTGACAATTACTATTCTCATTACTTAGATACTTTAATATTTTCTTAAATATTATTATTCAGTTGGAGTTACTATTTTACTTTTATATAATTCATTTCCCTTCTTAGATTATCTGATTATTCTAGTTTTTAAGTTTGATTTTTATAATTAGCATCCTTCTATACTAGCTAGGTATACATACATGTGTGGCAAGTTTTTTTTTCATATATTTTTATGAGGTCGTTATCCTGAAGGCAAACTATTTTATGGAGCTATATTCATGGATTTGTCATAAATAATAGCACCATTCTTCCTCTTTTAGCATGCTCCGAATTACCACTTGCTTAACCTTAGTGAATTAGTTTGCGTAATCTTAGTGAATTACCAAATGTGTTTTGTCAATGTTTAGGGTGATTTTACAAGATTAATTCAATTTTTTTAGGATATTTAATTAGTTTATATTTTCATAAAGTTTTAAACAGCACTTTTATAGTTAGAAAATACATGCATGTTGTGGTCCATTGCTTGATCAATAAAGAATTTGTCACGACCAACAAATTTCACTTTAAGCCAACTACCATGTGGAGATGATCTCTCTCCAAGAGTTGTTTATAACCTTGAACTATGAAGGCAGTATGATCCCCTTTCTGAATTGTTATTTGCATGTTATTGCCATTAGCATCTATGAATACCAAATAGTTGAATATAATGTCCCTAAAGTTCCGATAGAACAATGCAGGGGTCTCTCCAATCTCCTGAATTTGTAGGATGAAATGCATAAAATATAATAATGTTAAAAGTAAATCACCATGACACAAAATAGATTGAAAGATAAATTAAAAAATAGAAAAAAATTAAAAGCATTATGTGATATGAAATGAAGGAGAGTATATAACCATATCAAGATTAATTTCCAAAAAGAAAGATGGATTCTCAAAGTACTTGTTATACATTCTTGACAGATATGATAAAACAAAATAAACAAATGGGGAAAGAAAAGAATTAGAAAGGGTGATAGGGTTATGGTAGATGATGGTCTTATTAAGGAATGCCTACATATTTATTATTAAGAGTACTTGCATGAGACTATGAAAGCAGAAAACACAGTAGCAACGACTAAAATAGAGCTGTGAGATCTAACTGGCGTTCAAAGTATACTTACATGATTATTATTTTTTGTGTTTTAATTAATTAATTAGATAAATTATATAAATGATTATTATTTTTTTAATCTGCAAATTTTAGTGTTTCAATATTTAAATTTTGAATTGAAAATTGATTTCAAAAAATTCATTTGTATATGTTCATTTTTATTATCCTCATAGATCATGTTTTTCAATTTTTTTCTTCTTATCACTCTTGTTCTCGCTCTCTAATACCGGAGCAGCAATACTCGACGGCAAAATCAAATTGGCTACTGTTTGTGAAACACGATTCGGTATCTCCTTTTTAAGTTTTGGTCATGGAATTTGGTAAATGTCTTGATTTTACTCTCAGGTAAAATTACTTATAAGTAATTCTTTTTTCTTTTTTTTTTGGAACTTTAATTATTTTTAACGTCAGTGCTTAATATGTTATTTTTATTTACTGTGCATCTGTTGTACTAAGTTACATATTTTTTAACACACCTATATTTGAACAATCACTCAACAACCTTTAATTATTTCATTATTTGATCACACATAATATGCTCAACCACCTGTATCCTTGATAAAAGAGTGTTGAAGTTCGTGATATTTTTATGATAGGTTGATCTAAGTAGAGTAGGGGTACATTTATTTGAGATAGTTTTTGAGCCTAAAATCAAAACCAATATTGAAGCAGTAGAGTATGCAGTAGAAATACAGAGATTGGTTTGGTATTTGGGAGTGAGCAATGGCAATATGCAAGAAGGAGCTCTTCATTGTGATGTTAATGTCTCAATTCAACTTGTTAGTCAATGAAAATTTGGGACAAAGGTATATGGCTATTGCTTTTTACAGACCTGTTACTGAATTTAAAGATGTTCGTTATAGTTTTATCTTTTGTCTCAAACTTTTATGTGGTGTTTCTATCTGACTCTTCTATATTGATTTTAAAATCTTATTTAACATTTATATACACTCTTAAAGTTTATACTTTTTTTATCAAGTAGATATCTAAATTAGTTTAGTGGTTATTTTATTATTAAGATGGTATACTTTTTGTATGATCCCATTTTTTATGAGCTAAGATTCTCATATTAGATATTGTCTCCTTCTAATTAGATTGTGAAAAAATAGATCTTCAAGTGGTTTTGAAAAAGAATGTTCAAAGCAAGACTTTATTTTCATAGAATGCTATATGTTTTAGACTTTGTTATGTATATGTCTTCTCAATTTGGATAAAGACCTACGATCTTATATATTCTCCACAGTTTAGACTTTGTTATGTTATTAGTTGATGCAGACCCTTTCTAATATATTAGGCTTTTCTTTTTTTAATAGGTTGTGATTATATGGATACGAAAAATGCTGAATGGTAAAAGTAGACATTATTATCCTTGCATTCTTAACAAAAGGCCATTTGCACTGATGATAGAGTTTGGGTGTGGAACTGCAACACTGGCCGCTTAAATCTGAAGTTACCTCTTTGAAAGCTCATACTTCATTTATACAGTATCCCGATGATGAGGATGCTGAGGTTGCTGGTAGCGCTGTTGTTGGAGGCAGTGCTCCTACTGCAGTCATGGTGGTAAAGGAAGGAGGGGATGGCGAGCGATAATCAAGTCGGTTCCACATGAACATAAAGAAAAGGTGTTGAATTTGTTCGTTTTTTTAGTTGATTTTTATTTTGTTTTTGTGAATGATTGCAATTGATTAATTTTTTTTATTGAACCTTCTATTTAGTTTATGCTAATGATTTTTTATTGAACCTTCTATTTAGTTTATGCTAATGATTTGAAGTGTGCATATTGAGTTTTAGTATGATCTAAAAAAGACATGGCTTGATCATAAGCTCATAACTAAGAAGTTGCTTTTGGCTTAGAGCATGCTATTCAGGTTTTATTTATTTGTTCGCAAACTTAAACTATGAACCAAACTAACCCTAAGTTATGGGTGTTTTTAATCTTGGATTTGGTTGTGCAATTTGTTGTTGATTTTGTGAATTGTAGGTATAATTGCAGTGGCTTGAGAATTTAAATGTTTTTCTTTCTAGTTTATAACATATTGTTGTTCGCTATTTTTTATAAATAAAAAATTAATTTTCTTTATTTATGAAAAAAATTGTCAGATGTAATATTTTAAATTTTTTATGAAAAATATGATAAATTACTGTAAAAGTTTAGTTTAACTTGTCTTTAAGCAAACACAGCCCCATTATTTTCATAGTTTCTCTGTCCAAACATGTATTCTTCATTCTATGATTATTTAATATATTTTAATATCTATATCTCGATGTATGGTGATTTTGTTACCATTAACAAAAACAAGGTCCTACAACTTCCTGGATCAACCGGATGTTGCTCTCTATTATTCTCATAGAATAACAAAAGGTGGCTTTTGTTTGAGAAAGCATCAAGGGTATTAGAAACTGCATAAGGATAATCTTTCATCCCTCCTACTAATTACAAATTCTTTATATATACCTCATTTTTTATGTTTGGTTGTGTGATAAAAAAAAAGGTCGAATAGAAAGTTTTATCCTATTTATAATTTCAGTTAAGACATTCTTAGTGTTTGTTATCTTGTTTAGATAATTTTAAATATTTTTTATTCATAATAATTTCTTCACATTTCTATTATGAATAAAATAATATCAAAATGGTGTCTTTATTTTATATCAGAAATGTTTGGTAACCAAAGAAAATCAGCCAAAAACAGCAATAACTTGCCTTATTTAGCATTCATTAATTGTTGCGACAATTAATTAATGAATGCTAAATAAGGCAAGTTCTGGCTGTTTTTTTTTTCCCTAGCATTAATTAACATGAATTTTTTTTTTCTAAATATGAACATCAAATGCATGTCCATTGTCTCCTCCATTCAAAAGAAATTAATCATTGATAAAATTAAAATGCTATTTTGATATTTTATGTTTGTTTTTTCTGCTTTGAAATATTTCTATTTCAGAGTTCAATTTGGCACTTAAGACTCAAGTTTGAGTTTCTCAACCATTCTCGGACATGCTATTATTTGATTGAAAGTGAAACTTTATTTATACTTGATTTCTTTGCTTATGTGCTTTCTTAGTGTATAGCCATTGGAGCGGATTTTTTAACGTAGAAGGTGCCATTTGAAAATAGACTTTACACTTTACAGGTTTGTGATCATATTCAATTGTGCTTCTTTTTGTTTCTTTTTCGTTTTCTTTTTCTTTTATGCATGTGTGTATGCTTGACGACCATATCCATATGCATAAGTTGGATAATTAGGTAAATTTTGGGGATATATCTAACCAATCGATAGAAAAATGCCATGTGTTAGACTATTATCTATTTGATATAACTCTGATTTTTCTATATTTTATATGTTTTGTTCCATAATTACGTACTAATCTATATAAAAGTACTTAGGCTTTCACTCTCTTAAGTGATTTTAGGTAAAGAACTATTAGCTATTTGGAGTTATTATCAGTTTAGTGCATCTTTGTTTTTTTTTCATAATTTTCTTGATATATTATGGTGTTATAAAAACAATCTGATTATGTTTCTTTGTATCTCCCATATACTTTGCCTAATTTAATACCTAAAATTACAGAACAAAAAATCAAGGGAAGAGGTTGCTCTTATATATGTAGCTGCACTTGAAAGCCCTTATGCTCTTGATAAAACATTTGAGGTCAGTCTTTTCATTCTTCCCTCAGTTCTCATCATGTATAAATAGCACATAGTTTAAAATGTGATTTTTTCTTAGGCGAGACTATATTTTGTGGCGAATTTTATGGTAAAGGAGGAGAGATTTTTTTACATCTATATACATGTGTTGTCAATAATAGAAGTTACCAAGTGTCTAAAGAGAAAAAACGTGAAAATAATGTCTGCCATTGTATGAATAAGTCAGAATTCTTTTACTTTTATGGTTAAATGTGGTAAATATTTATTTAAATTAGTGATTATAAAAATGATGTGGGCCGTCATTTGGAGAGATTTTTTTGTTTTTGTAAAATTCTATTCATGTTGGGCCAGACCATATTTATTAATGGAAATTAAAAATAGACTGATCTAAAATTTTTAGATTATAAAACTTGTAGGAAAAGGTCATTAACTTTTTACATGATTAAAGCACGTACTAAGTATGGTGTATCAATTGTAATTTTTTTCTTTCTGTAAATAATAGTTATAATAAATAATATAAAATTTGTGATATACGTAAATATAATTTTTAATTAATATGTGTGATTTGAATATTGATTTAAATTTAAATTTATTTATTTTAAAATATTAAACAATATTCATATTATATTTTTATTTTTAGGTTGATAGGTGAATAATGAATTATTTTTAGCTTACTATGTACTTGACGTGTACCCCGTTATCTTCGGAACAGAATCGCAACTGGAACCGAGCTTAAGGCTCGAAAACAAACAAAGAAGATCAGAAAAACCTCCAAACTAAGTCATTCTTATCTCATCCACAATAACAGAACTTATCACTAAAACTGAATCACAAACCATGTACAAGTCAAAGATACTGGAAACGGTACTTACCAAATATCTCGGAACAAACAGAACTATCACCAACGTGCCACTTGCCTATAAAAACTAGGCTACACTACTCACGAAGGCTCAGGTCACAGAACTCATTCTCATTTATTATTCTTCACTCTCTTATCACTCAGATACTGACTTGACTTGAGCGTCGGAGTGCTTTGTGCAGGTGCTCCTCCCGTCGTGTTTCAGAGGACCGAGGTTAACTTGAGACGTTATTGTCGGACGACGTATAGCTCGGCTGAAGACCCGAGCGTCCTCCCGGAGACCACATACCTCGGTGCACTCAGGACGGAACATTTGGCGCCCACCGTGGGGCCCGAAGAGTTATATCGAACCCCTTTTCTTTTTTTTTTATTTAGGAAAGACTGCAACTTAATAGGATCTAACAAAAGAACTCGGCCACCTACAAAAAACCATCAATATCAGAAAACACAACAAACACCAACACAAACAACATACAACCAAGACATTACCTATATAAGCTTTCAAACCCTTAACATCACCCGAATCACACAAACGCAAAATATCAGAAATAGACATACACTCCCCAGCAGCTACACTTTCAACAAGAATCCAACACAAATTCCTCCTCCTCACTTCGCTCAGAAGCCTCAAGGATCTGGCTCGGCTCAGAACACCAGTAAAAGAGAAATTTCTCGCTAAACTCATCATCCAGATAAAATGGGTACTCAGACTCAACCGAACGAACCTTAACAAAGAGAGACTTAAAGTTCTTAAAGGAAGATTTATAGAGAAGGAAGAGAGAACGACCAGGGAAACTACTAAGGCAGACCCACAAACCCTTCCAAACACCCTTCGCTTGAAAAAGTGAGAAGAACAACGACAATGAACAAGGAAACGAAAGGTAATCCATTAGACATTGGAAGGCCCGAAGGAATGCCCAGGAGTTGGAGTGCAGCTGCGACGGTGCACAGTTCAGTTGAGTAAGGACGTCACACTCGAAGGGAGAAAAGGAAAATTTCACACCAAGTTCAATCATGCACGGGGTATACATGTAAAAATACCCCCAATCGCCTCTCCTCTCACAAACCCTATCACTACTGGAACAGGGTTGAAGTTCAACAGCAACACCAGAACCACCCCTAACAAAGTCCAAACCCCTCAACTCAGAAAGGGACTCGACACTGGTAAAAGAAGAGGAACAGGTTCTAACATCATCGTGAACCCAGTGATATGGATCATCCTCCCTAACCTCAACAGCTTTCAATTTTTCTTTCAACCTTTCGCCCGCCATGAATAGAAAACAACAGTGACAGTAAAAGAAAAGCTAACCTTTGGAAGACATAGCAAGGATAAAACGGTAAGAAGATAAAGCAGTGAAGCGTAAGTTCCAAAACAGAGAAGAGAACTATTATTGCAAGCCCACTACTTTAGTGGGTAAATTGATTCACACCCACTAAAAACGTGAAAAACCCAAACGGCAATAAAGCACAATAAACGCGACACGACTTACGGAGACACATGAGAAAGTCTATTCAAAACCCTTTCAACATTCTTCAAAATGAAGCCCAAAAAACATTAGCCACGTAGGAAAGACAAAAAACATCACTAAAGCTCGCCTACCGTTACTACACAACACTAGACGAGCTTGGGGGCTATGACGTGTACCCCGTTATCTTCGGAACAGAATCGCAACTGGAACCGAGCTTAAGGTTCGGAAACAAACAAAGAAGATCAGAAAAACCTTCAAACTAAGTCATTCTTATCTCATCCACAATAACAGAACTTATCACTAAAACTGAATCACAAACCATGTACAAGTCAAAGATACTGGAAACGGCACTTACCAAATATCTCGGAACAAACAGAACTATCACCAACGTGCCACTTGTCTATAAAAACTAGGCTACACTACTCACGAAGGCTCAAGTCACAGAACTCATTCTCATTTATTATTCTTCACTCTCTTATCACTCAGATACGGACTTGAGCGTCGGAGTACTTTGTGCAAATGCTCCTCCCGCCGTGTTTCAGAGGACCGGTCGGACGACATGTAACTCGGCTAAAGACCCGAGCGTCCTCCCGGAGACCACATACCTCGGTGCACTCAGGACGGAACAGTACTAATTTTTAATTGTAAAATAAATTTGGTTATTTTACATAACAAGTATTTAATCTAATCCATAAAGAATAATATATATACCCAAATCACTAATAAAAATTATTATATGAACCGAACTTTAACTGCTTTTAGTTCTCAACTGAGTCGATCCACCGATCTAATTCAATTTTTAGAATCATGAGAATTATTCAGGGGAATAATAAAGGCAACGATAGCACTCACTCATGTTCATGTATCCGAAATGTGAAAGACAAGCACCCACTTGGTGCAATTCATTGCATATATTTGTTAGACTAAGCTATATTACTACTACTTCTATCAATAAGCTTAGTTTCATTTACTCTAAAATAAAATCTATCAATAATTCCAAAAAATCTAAAAAACTGTCTAGTTAATTTTTACCATCATTAATAATACTAAGCACAATGATCACCTATTAAGATTACGTAATCTTTTACATGAGGGGATCACCGTCAAAAGTTACTGAATTTTTAAATCCAACCAGAAATTGTCTCTTGGAGAGACACTTGTCGCACTGATATTGTCGCGCTGACACTAGTCTATCATCTACACCCAAAACTTTGCCATGTTTTGTATCTCCTAATAATCTCCTAATAATGTCAGATTGGCTCTTAAGTAAATGAGTTATCTAGTATTTACAAATGAATGTCTCCTAAGTCCTAATAATTAATATATCAAAGAGTGGCTTTGAATTTTCATGCTAATATCAATTGTTTGTATTAATATATGTAGATTAACAAAGCAAAAAATGTAAATGTTTAACAGTTTTTGATGGTATTATTCGAAATTTGTGGAAGCTTTTTTCTTATTCCTTGTTGGCTAGGTATTTATTTAATTCTTTTCATGTTAACTCTACATATTTACCTTGAAGAAGCATTTAAAAAATAATAGTGATGATTTAATTTGTATCCTCCCTTTTATTTTTTTATTTTTTTTGGAGTTCTTCATTATTTATTATTTTTTTTCTCTTAATTTCTAGGATACAGAGTTTGATGCAGTTGAAAAGTTTAAGCAATTCGGACTAAATTTAAATCCAAAACATAATTTAGTATTGGAAAAGACAATAATGTATACTTCTTTTTTAAGTCTATAATTATATTTCTCTTATTATCATCCAAATTTTATTTTGGTTGCCACTTTGTTAATATATATTTATAATTTTATATGACTTTATGGTAGGATTAAATACGACTTTAGTCCCTAAGGTAGGGGTTAAAAATTTATTTTGCCTCCGGCCTTTTTTTTGCTAAAAAATGGTCCCAAAAGTTTAATTTAATTTTAAAATCATCCTTTTTTATCAAAATTTTAATTTTTATTATGAAATTATCCCTAACTAAACAAATTTTAAAATGAAAAAAGAAAAAAAAAGAAAGAAAACGAAGGAGAAGGGGAAGGGGAGAATCACACGAAGGGTGGGGGGCAGGGAAGAAGAAGGGGAAGGAGAAGGGGGGAATCACTCGCCGCTATACTTCGCATCACCACCGAAACTACCGTCCACCACCGTTGTTGCTCCTCTTCGTCGTCGCACCAGTACAACCACAGTTCGTTGGCGTCACTGCTGGCTTGGATTCGCGTCACTGTCATTGCCGTTTGAGGTCATGCCAGCGCTCGCCATTTCTGCTGCTCCTCCTCACTCAGTCGCCGGTCGCGCTGCTCTTCGCTGGTCGTTTCTTCTCCTCGGCCGTTTCTGCTCCTCGCCATTTTGCTACTCGCTGTTTCTGTTATTTATGTTATTGAATTTGTTTGATTTGTGGATTTGTTGATTTTGTTAATTACATTGATTTCTGATTATGCTCCTTGCCGTTTGTTGATTTTGTTAATTTCTGCTGATTATGTTTCTAATTTCATTCTACTTCTGGTTGCTTTGCTTCTGGTTCTGCTTCTGGTTGCTTGTGCTTCTGGTTCTGGTTGCTTGTGCTTCTAGTTCTGATTTTGCTTCTAATTCAATTTCATTCTGCTTCTGTTTCTGGTTGTTTGTGCTTCTGGTTTTGGTTTTGCTTCTAATTCCATTGTTTCTGCTTCTGCTTCTGGTTGCTTTTTTTAAATGTTTATTACATTGTTGCATTGTTATTGTTACTGATGCTTCGATGAAGATGATGGTGGTGGGTTCTGGTTCAGCTTCACGTTCTGTTATATTTCTGGTTGATTTTGGGGAAGAAAGAGAAGGGTATTTTCGTCCGAAAGACGATTTTAAAACTAAGTTAAGCCTTTGGGACTATTTTGTAGCAAAAAGAAGGCCAAAGACAAAAAAAAATTTCAACTCCTACCTTAGAGACCAAAATCGTTATATAACATGTGAAGTTGAGATGACTTTAATCATAGAAAAAAGCTCTTTTTTTTGGAATATGCTTGTTATCTATGACTACTAACAAGTGTTAAGATTAAATTTGTAGGACTATATTTGTCAAAATTTGTTTTTACACACGAATAATTTTAGTTACTTTTTTGGATGAATTACTTCTAAATACTTATTTACTTTAGTTTACAATTTTTTTATAATGTGTTTATTGTAACTAAATGACAATCTTAATCTTCACGTATATGTTTTTGTAATTTTCTTAAAAAAAAATCAGATAATAAAAAATTCATATTTAATTAGTTATTCAAAAAATAATTTAATATTAATTAATTTTTATTAAATTTACCTTACCCGTATAATTACGGGGCACTTCGTTAGTTATTAAACAAAAGAAAGAAGGAAAGAAGTATGTCATACGAAACGAATGATTTGGACAAAAGGTTGATTTTATGGCAAATGGAAGCACATCAACGAACTCAACAACCCCTTGAAAATGGAAAGTCATCATTGTGTTTATAGATCATGACTTTTTCTTAATTCTTCTTCTCTTCTTTTTTCTTTTTATATTTTTATTTTTTATTTTAAATGAGATATTTAGAATATATTCAACCAATCACGTACCAAACGCTTTAGATTTAGTCCAGGTCCAAATTTTTCAAACATATTTTACGTTATTCTTCCAATATATATATATATATGAACACGCATGTATCAAATTAAATTAAATAAAGCAATATTATATATATGTGTATATGCGCGCACGAAATTTAGGTGAGCTTAATATATGTTGATATGAGAATAATTTCGATATATTTATTATTCTGAAAATTACCTGAAATTAGGAGTGATAAAACGAGCCGAATCCGTCGAGTCGATCCGCCGAACTTGCTAAAAAGATGGGTCGGGCTAAATTTTGAAATCCACCAAATTCGCACTGCTAAATTTATGGATTTTGGCAGGGCAAGGCGGGCTAGCCCACCGGGAAAAGGATTTTTATTTTTTTTTATTAAATAAAAGAATGATTACTACTATAAAATTAATAATTATATAATTTTTAAATATTTTTTTATCTTTGTTTTTATTCTTCTTTTAGTTATTAACTTTATTTATTTTATTTTACAATTTCGTATATATGCTTAAATTATGTGACATATTTTTTAAAATAAAGATGGTTCTATTGATAAATATTTTGTTGAAGTTAAAACTTAAAAAAAGATAGTAAAAAAAATTTATATTATAATTTGACTATTTTTATTTGTATTTAATTTTTTAATTATTATTTTTTGATAAATTTGAATAAATTTTATTTTTCAAAAAAAAAAAAGAGTCAAGCGGGCTAGTCCGCTGGGCTTGCCAATCCGCCATAAAGTAGGGGGTTAGCATTTTGAACCCACTTTAGTTGGTGGGGCGGGTTGGCTCGTTCCATTTATGGTCCAGGCCTAGGCGGGGCGGGATGGGCCGGCCCGCTTTGCCACCCCTACCTGAAACTAGGTTGTTTTTGGCTTGGACGTGAGGTTCAGACTCCTTTTAAGACAGCGTCCGACTTGTATTGGTACCAAGATGCCACCGTCCGAGTTCCTCGCCAGGAGGTGCGGGATGGTGCCTGTAAGGAATTTCAATACTTAAGTTAACAAGGGTTTTAAGCAAGTTTTTTCAGTAGATTGGATTCTGAATATACCTAAAGTTGTCAGTGTATTTATAGTATAAGAGATAACCACCTTTTAGAATAGTTCCACCTTAGATGATGGATGGCCATTCCCCTTTTCTAGGGAAGTTATTTAGATCTCCCTTCTAGATGGATAGGAGATATCATAGGAGTTAGTTACTTAGTCAAAAAAGTAAGGTTGAGTAGTTGCCGTTGCGCCCGACCTCTATGAGGTCAGATAGGAGTAGATGAGGCCACCTTTACATGGTGAGCTTTTATTCATTTTGGGTCTGACTATGTTTTCTGGGACAGGATATGAACAGTGTCCCTACTTTAGTCCGAGCTAGGCTCAGAATCAAGCATTTATAGATTCGATTTGCTTCTGTAGAGTAAGATATCAGGTCGGGCAGACCGCCTTTCCTGGAGGTTAAGTTGGGTGCTCAACATGATTTAGAATTGTGAGGCGTTACGTATTTTCGTAACTCTGCACGTTACTCAACAGTTATCTTGGTAACCGTGCCCCATTAATGAAGGAGTGTAAATTTACTTTTTTGCCCCTAATATCTTATAAATACAAAAACTCTTTCTCTTTCTTCTTTTTCATTTTTCCTTCTAAATTGCTTCATCTTCATTTCGTCTTACAATTTCTTTGTAACCCCTTGTTCTCCTTTCAAGATTTCTTTATCTTGAATTCTTATTTAGATGCTCATATATTTGAGGTTTTGGATCGTCCGTGTTCTTGCTGTTATTGTGTATTGACTCCACTTCGTATTTCCACCAGGTTGGTTCCTTTGATTTTTTGAACTTCTTTACGATTTGGATGATGCCCCTCTGCTTGTTTTTTTATTTTCTTTGTCGATAATTATTTGTATGCTTGAAAAATTAATTGTGAAAGTTGCTTCTTTCTTTGTTGTTGCTGTGATTATTGGTGTGAATCTGAGTGCGAAATTTTTATTCTATGTTGTCCAAAATGGTGCCATTTTTCTCATCGAAGATAATGTCATTTTCCCAAATGAAAATGTAGTGTATTTGTTGTGTGTACGAAGGATTGCAAGAACTGTGACGTTCTTGGTTGATGACGAACCGACCTCTTTTTGACTGTGTGCATGCTTATGTTGTTATCCTTGTCCTGCCGACTTGTAATGATGATCTTCTTTCCTTGTATTGTAGGTATAGCTTTTATGTCTCGATCAATAATTCATAACATGTCTTCTAAAGTCCCGTCCGACCTGATTTGGGTGGATATATCTGTTATAACTCCTATCCTGGTTATTGATAACAATTATGCTGAAACCTTCCGTAGGCATCATAGGTTATGTCTAAATCGGGAGGATGAGAGAAATTATAAGATTGTAGTTGCCGACCATGAGGAGAGGGTGTACTTTTTCCAACTTGATAGGTTGGAGCTTCACTTTATTTACATGTATGATTGTTTCTTTTTACAAAGTTAGATGTTAGTCTTCCCTTTTTTTTACTTTGAATACGAAGTCCTTAAAGTCTGTAACGTCACCCCTTTCCAACTTTATCCTAATTCCTGGAGTTTCTTAAAAATTTACCACCTTCTTTGTCAGGAACTTGACGTCCCTCCTTTCCTGAAGGTCTTCTTTTATCTTTTTTTTTTCTTACCAAACTTTTTAGCTCTAAAAAATAAGGCTAGATCTCCTTTCGAACTGTTCAACGGAGGAAGATCTTTGCCATTTTTTGACGATTAATTTCATGATTTTAAAAATTATTTCTTCAAGATTTGTGCTGTCGAGGGTGTCCGGCCTTTCTTTCTGAGTGATAGAGATGGGATAGGGGTTTAGTGGGCTGGGAGAGTAATTGATTGTGCTTGGGCATGGTTTTTGTGTGACAAAAGTGGGATATATTGAGCTGGTGGATTCAAAATTGTGCCTCCATCTCAACTTCACCCTTCTTCTCAACTATGCTATCTTTCCTCTTTTCTAGATTGACAACTTCTACAAAAACAACATCATCTTCACTCTGTTTTACATCTTCTTCAACCAAAATAGGTAAATCAATTAGATGATCAGTAAA
The DNA here is from genome assembly GCF_003086295.3 of Arachis hypogaea. Classification (NCBI taxonomy): domain Eukaryota; kingdom Viridiplantae; phylum Streptophyta; class Magnoliopsida; order Fabales; family Fabaceae; genus Arachis; species Arachis hypogaea. Next base: position 30,359,640 of record NC_092047.1, on the reverse strand, counting down.
AACATTCACATTCCTACCATTAATAATGGCAGCTTCATGCATACAAACAATATTACTATCGGACCTCAGTAACCTTAACATATCCTGAAGTTGCTTGCCAGGTTTAAACTAATAAAACTTACTAAAGAGTGTACTCAACGTTGATGAAGAAACCGTTAAGTGTATCAACGTTGACCCTTCTATCTTCTTTAGTCTCACTTCCTACATACTCAACCTTTTCATCATTTGATTTATTAAACTTTTCTCTATAATGAATGCCTAGAATAATATGAGTAGTTTTCATCTACACAAAAATTAAACTAAATAGTTACTCAAAATAGAAGAAAATGAAAAAAAATTATATTAAATTCACAAATAGAATAATTAATAAGAGTATATAAATTTTAATTTTTCTCCAAGTCCATAATCTTTTAAAATAATGTAGTCCAAATATTGAATAATTTTTCAAATTTTCTAATCAATGAGCCAAAGTCAATAAACAGTGTTTATGACTTTTTTTGGTTCATGAACACTGCTGAGTACTAACTACTTAGAACTTAATACTAACTACTTAAAAATTAGTACTTAGATTTTCATAACAGACCATAAAAATGCAGCTTTTACTTTTGGATATGGCTTAATTTATATTCAACGCAAATAGAAACAGAAAGAAATAAAAAAAATATAACAGAATCTCAACGAAAACTATTAAAAGAAAAAATTAAAACACAATGACAATATAAAAAAGGGAAAAAATTGGTTTAAGAACTATCAAAAGAATGGCAAACAATGAGAACACAAATCCTAACCCTATAATCTCAAAGCAACAATGAACCAGCACATCCAATGAATCAGACTATAATATTCAACTATCCAAGTATTGTGAGAATGCTTACTTTTAGAATCGAATCACTAATGTCAAAAACTGGGTCTTTCTCCTTCGTAATGATGCTATCGCAGTTTAAGATGAACTTGTGACGGCGAATAACGTCCAAATGCGCACACGATGAACAATTTTGAGACACTAATAAAAAACTGTGAACGCTACTGTCTTTATCACTTTTTTTTTCGTGCGAAACTCACACTCACTCTCACTCTTCTAACGTTTTGAAAGAAAGTAAGAGAGTTAGGGATAACTAAATGTTTATCTAAAACTATTTTATATTTTATTTTTTAAGATAAAAATAATTATTGCCATGTAGGAGAATAAAAATAACGTAGAATTGAAGACTAACAATGTATTTCACATACTAAACTTTGGTTAGAAATGTCAAACGAATAGAATTTTTTATGTTTATAAATTTATTTAAATTAGTCATCTGATCAATGTTAGAGAATCATTTGAGAATCATTAGAATCATTTTAGATCAGTTAGTATCGTTTATATTTATATATCATATCTGTATATTAATTGTAGGATTCTATGCTTTTATTACTTTGATTCTTCTGGCACCTATATATACCCCTTGTACATTGTACTTTTATCAGACTGAATAATACACAAAACACTTTCTTTAGTTTGGTCTCTTGTTTCTAACATGGTATCAGAGCCATGGTATCCTCTTTGAAGAGGATAGGTTGTTTTTCTTGTGGTGAAATCACCGTAGTTTTTTGTATTTTTTTATGCCTTTCTTCTTTCCCTTTTGTCACTCCTTTGATACTTTTTTCACCTCACCGACTAGCCTATTTTCTCTGTCTTGTGTTTTTTTCAAGTCGAATGATCAAACACCATTGTCATCTACTGCTTACCTATTCTCATAAAGGAATCATATAGTTTTCGCTCTCTTTCGGCAGTTCCGTCTGCGTTCTCTCGTGGTAGTTCCATCTGCGTTTTCTCGTGGCAGTTCCGTTTGCGTTTTGTCTGTGTTTCCTTGTGATAATTTCATCTACGTTTCTTTCCGGCAGTTCCGTCTGCACTTCCTTCAAATAGCGGCAGTTCTGTCTGTACTTCCTTCAGACAAGCGGCAGTTCCGTCTGTGCTTCCTTCAGACTAGCGGCAGTTCCGTCTGCGCTTCCTTTCAGCAGTTCCGTTTGCACCCGTTTTATCAGTTTATGCAGTTTTTTATTTCGTTGTTTTAAATAAGTTTCAAACTCAAGTTGTCACTTGAGTTTGAGGGGGATGTTAGAATATAATTAGGATTGATTAGGATCAATTAGAATTATTTAGTATATATGAATATTTATTATAGAATATTACGTCTTTATTATTACGATTTTCTTAGACCCTATAAATACCCTTATATATTGTATCATTCTACACAACACACTGAATAATACACAAAACACTTTCTTTAGTTTGGTCTCTTGTTTCTAACATGGTATTAAGAGCTTAGTTTATTTTTTTTCAGAAACAATTGGTTTCTAGTCCTTTTATTTTATTTCCTCTGGCAGTACTTTGTGCTCACTTTTCGACTTCTTCCCGACGCTTTGATTCGTCACCGCCGCCACCCTAGCCTTCTCCTCGTTGCGACGTTTCCAACGCCACCAGAATCACCACCGTACGCCGCCGGACGCGCCGCCACACGCCGATCAAAGTTGGCTGTTCGGTTGAAGCAGCCCTCCCTCCAGACGCCTCCAGCGCCGTTGGATCAGCGCCTAGATCAACGACTCCAGACATGCCACGTGTCACCAAGCAGCCAGGCAAATCCCGCTTCACCCGCGTGCCTGACTCGCGTGCCCGATCTGAACCACTCTTCAACCCGCGTGTTCGCCCGCCCAGTCTACCGTCATGCCTCCTCCTTCCACTCGCTGTTCCAGGGTGAGAAGTCCACCTCCTCATCTTATTGATTATCATTGTTTTTCTACTATTCTTCATCAACATGAACCTAAGTCATTCAAAGAAGCCTCCACAAATCCAAATTGGCAACAAGCAGTGCAGAAAGAAATACAGGCACTTGAAAAAGCACACACTTGGGACTTGGTTGATTCTCCTTCTAATCAGGAAGTTGTGGAAAGTAGATGGGTATAAAAGATCAAGACTCGCTCTGATGGTTCTATTGACCGTTATAAGGTACGATTGGTTGCTCAGGGTTGTACGCAAGAGTATGGTATTGACTATGAAGAGACTTTTGCTCCTGTTGCTCGTCTCACATCTGTTCGAGCTCTTCTTACCATTGCTGCGCTCAAAAAATGATCTCTCAGTCAGATGGATGTGAAGAATGCATTTCTTAATGGAGATTTGAAATAGAAGGTCTATATGAAACCCCCTCCAGGTTATCCTTGTCCTTCTGGCAAAGTTTGTCTCCTTCGCAAGGCACTCTATGGGCTTAAGCAAGCTCCTCGTGAATGGTTTGACAAGTTCAACACTACCATATGCAGTCTTGGTTTCACTTGCAGTCCTCATGAGAATGCTCTCTTTATTCGTAAAAGTGAACGTGGAGTTGTTCTTCTACTTCTGTATGTTGATGACATGATCATTACTGGAAATGATGCTGATGGTATCTCTGATCTCAAGGCATCCCTTCAGCGTACTTTTGAGATGAAAGATCTTGGTTCTCTCAGCTATTTTCTTGGTCTAGAAGTCATATCCACTGATGATGGTATCTATCTCTCTCAAGCTAAATATGCTTCAGATCTTCTTGCTCGAGCCGGAATTACAGATAGTCGCACTGAGTCTACTCCTCTTGAGCCTAATGTTCGATTTACTCCTATGGATGGCACTGTTTTGGATAATCCTACTCTCTATCGACAGCTAGTTGGAGGACTCGTCTACTTAACTGTCACCCGACCAGACATCGCCTATCCAGTTCATGTACTTAGCCAGTTCTTGTCAGCTCCTCGTACTAATCACTATGCGGCAGTTCTTCACATTCTTCGCTACATCAAAGGCACTCTATTTCATGGCCTTTATTTTTCTGTCCATTCCTCTTTGTCCCTTCAGGCATACTCTGATGCTGATTGGGCTGGTAATCCCACTGATCGTCGTTCTACTACTGGTTAATGTTTGTTTCTTGGCGACGCTCTCATTTCTTGGCGTGCTAAGAAGCAAACGTTCACTGCTCGATCAAGCACAGAAGCTGAGTATCGTGCCCTCGCTGACACCACTGCTGAGGTTATCTCGATTCGTTGGCTTCTCGAAGATTTGGGTGCTCCTCAGTCGTCCCCTACTGATGTTTTTTGTGACAACCGCAGTGCCATTCAAATTGCACATAATGATGTCTTTCACGAACGCACTAAACATATAGAGATTGATTGTCACTTTGTTCGGCAACGTATCCTTATTGATGCTGTTCGTCTCATTGCTGTTGGAACACTGGATCAGACTACTGATATCTTCACGAAAGCTCATCACCGGACTCGTTTCCGGACTTTGTTATCCAAACTCAAGATGGTATCCTTAGCTCCCACTTGAGTTTGAGGGGGGATGTTAGAGAATCATTAGAATCATTTTAGATCAGTTAGTATCATTTATATTTATATATCATATCTGTATATTAATTGTAGGATTCTATACTTTTATTACTTTGATTCTTCTGGCACCTATATATACCCCTTGTACATTGTACTTTTATTAGACTGAATAATACACAGAACACTTTCTTTAGTTTGGTCTCTTGTTTCTAACAATCAATTTTGTTAGCACTTTAATTTTTTTTAATCAGAAATGACTATTTATTTATAAACATAAAAAAAATAAAAAAAATAAAAAAATAAAAAGAACAAAGAGAAGAGAAGAATAAAGAGGTTAAAAAAATGAATTGAATCAATTAGCAAGCTAATCGAATTTGGTTAGTACAAGTCACTTTATATACAATAAGGTCCAGTTTGGGTAAATAATTTAAATAAGTTTTTTTGAAAAAAGAGTTTAAAACATAAGGACTTTTATTAATAACCGCTTATAAATAAGTTATTTTGTGTTTGGATTTTGAGTTATAAAAGTACTTATTTTAAAGTTGTAACGTTTGGATAAATAACTCAAAAACTAATTTTTTTTTACAGAAGAAAATGAATATTAAAATAACGATGATAACAAATACTTTCCAATATTGAATGTTGATTTTACATAACTTAATCACTAATATTGTGTATCATATGGTAGGTGAAAATAAAAAATAAATATAAAATGTGTGTCAATGTATATTTTGTTGCTGTTTTTTATTTTTTATTTTTTTACTCCTATTAGAACTCCCTTCTCCTTTATTAAAGTCATGAACTTGCTATAATTAACTATGAAAATAATAGCAAGTTATAAAATCACATGTGAAAAAAATAAAATTAAAACTGAAATTTCATACCATAATTAAATACAAATTTAATAATAAAACATAAAGTGATAAAATGATAAAAAAAAATACTTAGAAGGAATATATACAGTAGGTTGTTCAGATGCAATATTGTCTGAAAATGGATCAATACTTCCATAAGATGAATCATTACGTGAAAATGGTAAGATTTGGAACATTGCGTGAGAATGATGGTGGAAGGCTAGTGCTTCTAGCAGACCTTGCGTGAAAATAGGGATGAAGGGTCAGTATTTTTAAAATGGTGCCAAACACGCAGATTATGACTTTTCATAATCCAAAAATAAAAAAAAGTAGTTTCTGCTACTTTCCAAACGGGTCCGTTTGGAAAACTTTAGAAGTAACTTTTTTTAACTTTTGACTTATGAAAAGTAGTAATATTAATGTCTGGTGCAATTTTCAAAATCAAATTGCAACCTTTTAAGAAGCTATTTAGGAGTTTATAGAAAAGTTAAAAAAAATGACTTCTCTCATAATACTTCTACTTTTCATCACATTTTTATAAAATAAGCACTTTTAGAGTTAAAAATCCAAACACAAAATAACTTATTTATAAGTTACTTTTAACAGAGTCATTTATTGTTTAAGTTATTTTATCAAAAAAAATTTAATTAAGTTGGTTATCCAAACTGGATCTAAGTCCATCAATAAATAACTTATAGATACTGTTAGACTAAAAAATGTTTTATGGATACTAACATTTTTAGTTTTTTACAAATAAAAGCTTACCAATAAAGCTTACTAACATTTTTACAATTAACTTACCGATAAAGCTTTATTTGCTTTGCTGAATCAGAAATGAAGTGGCGCTGATGAGATGAAAATAGACACACAGTGGCATAGTTGGTTGGAAACAAATTAAACAGACACAGTAGAGCAAGTGGGAGACAGTGAGATGCCAGCAGCCTCTATATTCGTAAAAATCAAGCCTAGGTAATAAATAATTTTATTTTCAAGTTTTTTTTTTTCTTTTCAAAAAAGAGAGAGAATATGTTTGAAATATTTTTTTTTATTAATTACATGTACGTATGCATAAAACTGTCAACTTATTTATAATTTCGTCCTTATTTACAAAAGAAGATTCGGTACCACACCACAGCTATATATGGTTGCTTCTACGCCACTTCCTGTGAGGATCCATCCATAGAGGGTGGTGGAGGCGGGAATGGATCTTCTCAATTATTAAAAAAAATTAAAAGTAAATAGTATAATTTTTTATTAATTTTTTATATTTATTTTTAATTTTACTTATAAAATTAATAATAAAAGATTATATTTTACTCCTTCAATTGTAAAAAAAAATTAAGAGGATCCATGGCTGCATCCTTTATGAAAAGTTTCACGGTGTGTTAAATGCTTTCTAACATTAGGTTTTTTAATTATTATTTATTATTTTTCTGACTTAGAGATGTTTCCAACAAAGTAACTAGTTTGAAATTTGCTACATTTCATATTTGTAAATCGTAATTGCACTTTTTTTGGTTTTCATGTTCTTGACTTTGTCTCATTCCCAACTTTTATGGGCTTGATACTTTGATGAGTTGTTTAATCATTTAGCTAAAAGAAATATATTTATAATATCAATTATATATTTTGGTCTTATTAATAATATTTAAAATATTTAATTTTAATTTCTACAAAGATTTTATTTTAATGTGAATAAGAAAGTTATTAAATATTAATATTTAGTTTCAGTATCTAAAAATTATTATGACAATTTAATTAATTTTTCTGAAAACCTATAATTTTATCTTTGAATCGATCCATAATACTCTCAAACAATATAATAGAGATGCCTCTAAGAATTATGTCTCCGGAATTTTATTTTTAGCAATGGCAGCATAGTTTGCAAATCAAGATTTTTTTTTTATTTTAATAAATAAATTAATTATAATAATTATCGAAATAAATAATTTAAAAAATATTTATCGAAATAAATATTTATCTCTTATATCATTTACACTATAAACGAGATAATTTTGTATGTATCTCGTTTGCAGTGTAAACGAAATATGGGATATCTCGTTTGTAAACGAAATATGCGGAGTTTTTCGATTTTCATATATCTTGTTTACAGTATAAACGAGATATATGTTATCTCGTTTATACTGTAAACGAGATATATGTAGTTATAAATAATTAAATATAATTTTTGAAAATAATAAAAAATATTAATGATTTAAATTTGACCAAACTCTTACAAATGGAACGTTTCAAATAATAGAAAAGATAAACGATTTTAAATAATAAGCAGTCTATTTTAAAAAATAGGGAAGATGGACCGTCCATTTAAGATAAGTACGTTAACACGTTTACTTTCCCAACTATTGAGTGAAAGTGTAACACCATAATTACCCTAAGCCTTACCTCGCGTCGTAAAGTAAAGGTTAATCAAAGGTTATGATAATTCTAAAGCTTATACATATTTATATAGAAGAAAATATTATTCTAGAAATCCGATGAAGGATTAAGCTCAAAAACAGAATTTGAAAAGCACAAAACGTTCACACGAAACTACAACTTAAGGCACAATATATACATACCGATATCAAGACATATATAGATATATAAGAGCATAATAGTATAAAGATCTAGCCGCAGCTCACGGAGTTTAAGCCGTCTAGTTATATATACAGACAATATAGAGTTTTTTTAAAAGTAAAACAGGGTTCTACAATGTTTCTCTCAAGTAAGCCTCTAGGCAAAACAAAATACAAAAGTGAGAGAAATAATACAAAATAATCAAAAAGACTTCAAAAGAGGATAAAGGTTCTCCGCTCTGTCACCATCAAAATAACTCACCGAGGTGGATTGCGACCTACATCTGAAAAACAATAAGAGAGTATGGAATGAGAACCGGAGGTTCTCAGTATGGTAACAGTGCCCAGTGATGTAAGATATAAGACTCCAGGATGCTAGAGGCAATCCTAGAACTTCATATCAACATAAGATTCAACTTAAAACATAACTATAATTTAAAACCATAACTTAAAACCACAATAAAAAGGGATAAACTAACTTAAGGGATTTCTAACTATCATTTCACCGCTGTCCCACAGCCTTCACCAGCCTAACCGCCATGTAATCCCATCGCCAACCTAACCCTAAACTAACTTAAGGAATTTCTAACTATCATTTCTTTTTGGGATCTTTTTGCACTTGGTGGCCTAACTGAAGGAGACATAATTGGATCAGGAACAGGTTGTGTAATTGTTGGAACTTCCTGCAACAATTGGTACATATTAATGTCATTTAAAAATAAATTATAGAATTAAGTAGTTAAGCACATTACTGGATGGACTTCTGGGGGTTGAGCTGCTACTGTTTCAGCTGCTTCAACAACTTCCATTGTTTTTTCCCAAAAAATCTCTTCTAGTCTTGCTACCTCCTCTTCATCATCCACAATAACTCCATCAGCAGAAGGTTGTTGAGTTAAACCTTGTCCTCTAACACTCCCAACCATTGCTTCCTTCTTTTTGGGATAGCTACGACTGTTGTGATCAGTCTGCAATACAGATTTGGTGAGCATAAAAATAGCATCAATTATGAAATTAATGTAAGTAGGGATGAATTTGTATACCTTTAAGTAATACTTGCAGGTGATGGGGTCATATTTTTGGGGAGCCCTATGAAAATTCTGGTTGGGATCTTTTGGTCCATCATTCTTGATGGCTCTTGGAAGGTTATTTTTGTTAATTGGGTGGATACATTTGGTGGCTCTGTGGTCATTTCTGGTTGATGTGTGTTTTTTATAGTAGGTTGGAGATCTTTGTCTAGTATCTCACTCCTGTTTGGGCCTCCAGTCCAGGCATGTCAGTATCTTGGTCGTGAGTATTACTTGCTTCTGTCTCACTCAGTTTTAACAGTCTCTTTGCTCTATTCTTCTTCTTTGGGGTTGGGGGTTCTCCTAACACATGATTTAGGTCTGTGCTTAATTGGGATCCTAGTAACATTTAAAATCTCAACTTCTAGTTCAGAAGTTTTGTTTTCTTCTACGAACTCAGAAAAGTTAACTGGATGCTCAGTGAACAACTCAACTCTCCTCCCATTAGCAATGGCTGCTTCGTACATGGTCACAACATCCATGTCAAATCTCAGCAATTTTAACCCACCATCCAACTCCTTTCTAGGTTGCATCCAGTAGAATTTGCTCACATCAGTGTACCCCATATCTTTTACTAACTCAGTTATGAAGAACCTATTTAAAGTATCCACATTCACTCTTTCAATCTCTATTTTCTCACTGCCAACGTATGCCAATTTTCTATCATCACCCTTTTCAATTTTTTTTTCTGTGACTAATAACCAACGTAATGTGGATGGTAGCCATCTGTAAAGAGACATACACAGACAAGAAAACCATTTCGAAACCACATCAAAACTAGTACAAATAAACCCTAATCAAAATTCTATATCGACAACTATACATCCAAAACCGAGAAATTGATATCAGAGGGATGACAGGTTACTACTTACCTATGGATGACACCACGCACTTTCAACAGGTAAGACGTTCCACACCAACAAGCACTCTCTCTTCAATACGATGATTATCGTCTGCAGCTAACCCACACAGAAATGGGATGGGATGTAATGTTTGAGTGAAGAAGAAGAACAGTTTGCCTCTCCTAAGACTCTGACCTCTATTTTGTGAAACGCGCGAATATGAAAGTCTTCTTAACTCATGATTTCTAATTTCCATTTTCTTAAATAAATTTTTAACTACCATATATATTTTAAAACAAAATAAATTACAATTTCCACGTATGAAGACCCTCAGGCCACGTAACGCCGTAATGTGCCACGTAGAGAGCGTCACTAACGGAGTCAACGCCGGAGTAACGATTAGTTAGTTTCGTCCCATGGATGTCATTATTGATGGGTACATTTGGTAATTTCTTTTTTTTTGGATAAATGATAAACCCATATTTTATGATATATTTTGTGCTTAGTTTGAGTGATTTATTCAATCCTTCACCCACTTATTCATATTAATTGCATGGTTTTACTTCTCCTTCCTTGTTATGTGATGTATGTGAAAAACATGTTTTCTATGCTTTAAAATTAATTATTTTAATTACCTTTATTTCCATTCGATATCGTGATTAGTGTGTTGAGTAGTTTCATATCCTCTAAGGCAGGAATGACTTAAAGGATGGAAAGGAAACATATAAAAATGGAAGGAAAGTGCAAAACGGAGTTCTGAAGAAACTGGCATCCACGCGATCGCATGGACGACGCGATCGCGTGCCAAGCGCGAATCAACAGCGACGCGGCCGCATGACTAACGCGACCACGCGCCTTAAGCAGAACGAATATGACGCGGTCGCATGACTAACGCGATCGCGTGGCAAGAAAAAGCTCCGAACGACGTGACCGCGTGACCCACGCGGACCCGTGACAGAGGCCACGCACCAGAAATTGCAGAAAACGCTCATAGCAAATTCTGAAGCCCTTTTTGGCCCAAATCCAAGTCCAGAAGGCATAGACCAGAGGTTATGAAGTGAGGGAATGCATCCATTCAAGGAGGGCTCGCCAATTTTCACTTTCCATGAATTAGATTTAGTTTGGAGAGAGGTTCTCTCCTCTCTCTTTAGGATTAGGATTTAGAATTAGGATTTTTATTCACTTTCAGGATTATCTCTTTTGATTACTTTTGCAAGCGACTTTATGAATCCTTTCATGTTACAGATTACTCTTTTATTAATGTTAATTGAGGTATTTCAGTTTAATATTGATTTCTTTTATTTATGCTATTGTTTCTTTTACTCTGAAGACATCTTTATTCCAAGTAGATTTATTTTTCTCCTTTTGGTCTTGGTTAAGAAATCAGTAACTCAGGAGTTATCAAACTCAAACGTGATTGATAATTGTTATCTTTGTTAATTGAATTGAACTTCCATAATCCATTGACCTTCCTTTATCTTAGTAAAAGTTAACAAAGTGGAATTAAGATTCAACCATCATCATCATTGATAAGGATAGCTAGGATAGGACCTCCAATTTCTCATACCTTGCCAAAAGTTTATTTTACAGTTATTTATTTATTTTAATTACTATTTAAATTATTTGTCATATTTGCTCCTCATTCTCAAAACTCCAAATTTACAATCTCCATAACCAATAATAAGAACATACTTCCCTGCAGTTCCTTGAGAAGACGACCCGAGGTTTGAATACTCGGTTATCAATTTCAAGGGGTTTGTTACTTGTGACAACCAAAACGTTTGTACGAAGGGATTTTTGTTGCTTTAGGAACTATATCTACAATGCGACTGTTTTATTAAAATTCTTTACTGGCAAAAATCCTAACGTCAAAATGGCGCCGTTGCCGGGGAACTGCTAACGTGTGCCTTATTATTGGTTATTGTAAATATTTTTCTTTTGCTTGTTTATTTATTTCTGTTTTTCCTTTTTAATTTTATTTGCTACTATGAACTCTCACCCCTCTCGCTTTGAGTTTGGTTCTAACTTTGTTGAAGGAAATAGAAGTTACAGCAGGAATATGCATCAAGGTCAGACCAATCAAGGATGGATGGAGCCAAGAGGATCTAATCAACCTTTTAGGCATCAACACCCTCCAAGATATCATGGACAACAACCATTCTACAATGCATACCCAGCTGATAGATATGGTGGACAACCTTGTAACTACCAACAAGCCCCACCCCGTGCCTATAGACCAACCTCTCAACATAACCTCGAACCACCACACTCAGAAGCTTCTCTTCACCATTCGCCACCGTATGATCCTTTCCTACCCCAGTTCCAATCCAATCACTCCCAAGCACCACCACTTCCCTATGTTTCATGTCCAAATCCATCACCCAGAGAATCAGAGGTTCGCCTCAAGGCAACAGTAAATAAACTTCAAACAACCATTCGACAACTGGAGCAAGCAGTAATTCAATTAGCTTCTAGACGCGCGAACATTCAAGGACCGACCACAGCCCCATGTGGACAATCTAATGAAGAGCGTAGCAAGAAGGAGACACTAGAAATTCCAGTGGACAAGACAGAGCATGAATTCGTACTAGAACAAGTAGAAGAAGCTGTCATTGTACAAGAAGAAGAGTTGGTTGAAGATCTAGGAGACGCTGAACCTCCATGGGAATCCAGAGTTGAGGAGAACTCCGTCAAGGACGTTACAGTTGATGCTAAGGAGGATATTGCACAATCCCCAAGGCAAGTCGTTTATGAAGAACTAGACGGAATAACCCAGGACACAAATTCCCTTGATGATGATAGTCACAAGTCAAGCTCTCTTAGTAATGAACTTGCATCCGCAAGTGAATTCTCTGAGATCGAAGAATCTTCCCCAAGTGAATATAAAGATGACACGGAGGTAGATTTCTCTCAACCTCCAATCTATGACTCAAGTGATGAGGAAGACACAGAAGACTTTGACCAGGACACAGATGCATTTGAAGAACCTTGCAAAGAAGTGGAGGAATTCACAGAAGAGCACAAGGGAGTAGAACTTACAGAACCACCGAAAACACCTTCCCCAAGGCCACTACCACCCAATACAAGCTTCAAGTGGGTACAATTCTTAACTTTTAACTTTACTTTTTCACTTGAATACGGTTTGCTTGAAACAGATGGCCAGCTTAGAGCTCTCTGCGGCTTTAAGAGTAAGAGGGAAATGGCTCGTGCTCAGAGCTGGGGCACAAGGTTCAATAAGGTTCCACGCTTCAACTTGAAGCGCACGGATTGGTATCATGTTCAATTGAATGGATCTCGGAAAACGTTTGGTCACCATGGTGAGAATCTACTTTCTAAACCGCCCGGATAGAAAAATATAGATCAAGACGGAGGCGGATTTAGAACCAAAGTTTGGGATCCTGGAAAATATTCTGATATTCATCACCCCGGGAACCTAAAAATATGTTTGGAGCTGCTCAGAAGCTTCACATGCCTAGTTTGGGACCCCAGAGGCTGTTGGCATTCCAAACATTGGTGGAGATTTCTGGATGAATTTAAACACAAGCCACCATAACAGGAAGCTCATCTAATGTCCAACTTAAGGACTTTAACTAAAAGTGCTAGGTGGGAGACAACCCACCATGGTATGATCGTTCCTTTTGCAATTTTAATTTTATTTAGTTTTGTTTGTTTTTGAATTTTATTTTATTTTATTGAACCTGGAATCATGCATAGCATTCACCTTAAGCACTGCATTCTGCATATTGCATTCCACATTCTGCATAAAAAAAAAATTTCGCAGGTATTGGGAGAGAATAATGAACAGAAAGTTACGCAGGAGCAGCGCTGGAGGCGTGCCAATGGCACAAATCGTCCCACGCGACCGCATCATATGGGAATAATGGCCTCCCATGCGACCGCGTGCCCCACACGGCCGCGTGACCTGGATTTCGACGTAACAAGGGTGCACAGCCGAAAGTTGTGCTAGAGTGGTGCTGGACTGGCGCTGGACGCGCAGTCCATCTCACGCGACCGCGTGCCCCACGCAGCCGCGTCACATCCTACTAAGTGGCCACTCGCATGATCGCATGCCCCATGCGATCGCGTCACCCAATATTTGGCAATTAATGATTTTTGAACAGAGAGTTGTGCGAGAGCGAGGCTGCCCTCGCGCTAGTAGCATAAAATGGGTCACGCGACCGCGTGACCGACGCGACCGCGTCAATCAATTTAAGCGCAAGCCGAGCGACCGCGTGCCCCACGCGACCGCGTCGCTTGCGCCGCACAGCTTATCCTAATTTGCCAAATATCTTATCTTTTCTCCCCCAATCCTAATTTTTTCTCCCTCCTTTCTTACTTACTTCTTCTTCCTTTCTTTCCCTTCTCATTCTTCTTATCTTTCATTTTATTTTCTTTAATTTATTTGCATATTTCATTCATTGTATTTTAATTTTGTGCATATTTTTCTTTTCTTTTCTAAATTTATTATTTTTCCATTGGTGTCCCTAATTCATATTCAACTGTTGTGTCTTTTCTGGTATTATTTTGGTGCTCAGTGACTTGTTTTACACTGTTGGGTAATATTATTTAAGTCAATGCTAATCTTTTATGATATTTGTATTAATTTTTGCATTGACATGAATTTATCTCTCTTTACCCACACTCTCTTCCCCATTGTTGCAAATTGTTGCACTATTGATTTGCCATGTACTTCTATTATTTTCTCACTTGCATGTTGTAGCTACCATGTAATTGAGACCCTTATCATTTGGCATTAACCCAATCATACTTCTTTTATTTTCTTATCTCTATTTCTGGGTTACCTTTCTTCCCTTTTTTCTTTCAGGATGGCCACCCGGAAGGGAACCGGAAGACGTTTACATGGGGAGACAGACAAGTCCATCTGCACAATCTTTAGAGAAAAGCAAACAGTTGAAACAACCCATCCACCTGCACATCTCAGCATGCACCGAGGACGGTGCAATCTTTAAGTGTGGGGAGGTCGATACCGATCTCCATGGGTTAGTATTTCCTTCTCAAACACCAATATTTTATTTTTCTTGCTAGTTGTTGCATTTGCATGTTTGTTTGATTTTTGTGCATATTTTACCACTTGGTTGAAGTAATATTTTCTTTTTCAAGAAATTTTTATAGTATTTCACTAATTTAAATTGAAAAAAAAATTATGTTAAAATTTGTTTGAAGTTGTAATTGGAACATGATTTTTGAGCCAAAGAACACACAACCTCTGAGATTTTGAGCTTATTTACATGGTTACATTATTTAACCATAAATATTTTATTCTTGTGTGTTTACTTCTCTATGATTGCAATCTTAGCTTTGTTCCATTCTATATGTCCAATATTTAGTGTATTTACATGCTTGCATATGATTGAGGCCATTGTTTGATTTTAGCTCACTTATCCCAAATAAGCCTACCCTTTAAATCACCCTTGTCAGCCACTTTGAGCCTTTTTATCCTCATTTGTTCTATATTTTACCACATCACTAGCCTTAAGCAGAAAAACAAATTAAAAACCCCAATTGAATCTTTGGTTAGATTAAGATAGAGATTGTGCATCAACTAAGTGTGGGGAAACTGTGGGAACATGGGTTAATAAGGGAATGTGTTATGTTTTTACCTTGATAAAATATTGGAAATTTGGGTACCTACTCATGTGAGACTAGAAAAATCAAAAATCCATGTGCATTGATAAGTTATGTTTATTTTTTTCTATTTAAAAATATATATATATATATATTCAATAAGTAAATAAATAAGGGGACAAAATTACCCCAATGTTAAGTTAATGAAAAATCAATGCATATGTGATAAAATTAAAGAAAATTTGATACATGAGTATGTGATGCAAAAGTGGGAATTATGGGTAGCTAAGCATGAATTTAAAGTTATATAGAGTGTATGTATGTTAGGTGAGAGCATGGTTAGTCAAAGATTCAATTTATAGCTCACTTAGCCATATATATACCTTTACCCTTACCTTAGTCCCATTACAACCTTGAGAAAGATCTCATGATGTTCGCATTGGTACATTAAATATTTGTTATTGGTTAGATGAAGAACAAAGTTTAGAAAGTATGACTAGGGAAGAGTAGAGTGATTGACCCTAGACACTTGAGAGTTAGAGTGATATACACTACCAGTAAGGGTTCAGTGTTCAATTCTATGTTCCCTGCTTTCATGAGCTATCTTCTTACAAGTTTATTTGATTTTTACTGTATGATTTGAATTAGTGAAATCTGATTTGTGTTTGTCTTGAAGAGCTTATTTACTTTTCACCAAGTAGGTAGAAACATTTTTTGCATGTAGTTGCATTCATATACATAGGTTGCATTTCATACATTTTACCACTTCTCTTCACTTTTATAGTTCTCTTGAACTTAGCATGAGACATGCTAATGTTTAAGTGTGGGGAGGTTGATAAACCCATATTTTATGATATATTTTGTGCTTAGTTTGAGTGATTTATTCAATCCTTCACCCACTTATTCATATTAATTGCATGGTTTTACTTCTCCTTCCTTATTATGTGATGTATGTGAAAAACATGTTTCCTATGCTTTAAAATTAATTATTTTAATTACCTTTATTTCCATTCGATGCCGTGATTAGTGTGTTGAGTAGTTTCAGATCCTCTAAGGCAGGAATGACTTAAAGGATGGAAAGGAAACATATAAAAACGGAAGGAAAGTGCAAAACGGAGTTCTGAAAAAACTGGCATCAACGCGATCGCATGGACGACGCGATCGCGTGCCAAGCGCGAATCAACAGCGACGCGGCCGCATGACTAACGCGACCGCGCTCCTTAAGTAGAACGAATATGACGCGGTCGTATGACTGATGCGACCGCGTGGCAAGGAAAAGCTCCGAACGACGCGACCGCGTGACCCACGCGGACGCGTGACAGAGGCCACGCACCAAAAATTGCAGAAAACGCTCATAGCAAATTCTGAAGCCCTTTTTGGCCCAAATCCAAGTCCAGAAGGCATAGACCAGAGGTTATGAAGTGAGGGAATGCATCCATTCAGGGAGGGCTCGCCAATTTTCACTTTCCATGAATTAGATTTAGTTTGGAGAGAGGTTCTCTCCTCTCTTTTTAGGATTAGGATTTAGAATTATGATTTTTATTCACTTTCAGGATTATCTCTTTTGATCAGGTTCAATATTCCTTTTATTTACTTTTGCAAGCGACTTTATGGATCCTTTCATGTTACAGATTACTCTTTTATTAATATTAATTGAGGTATTTCAGTTTAATATTGATTTCTTTTATTTATGCTATTGTTGCTTTTACTCTGAAGACATCTTTATTCCAAGTAGATTTATTTTTCTCCTTTTGGTCTTGGTTAAGAAATCAGTAACTCAGGAGTTATCAAACTCAAATGTGATTGATAATTGTTATCTTTGTTAATTGAATTGAACTTCCATAATCCCAATCTTTTCTTAGGAAATAAATAGGATTCGAAGATCAAACCAATTAATCCCTTGACCTTCCTTTATCTTAGTAAAGGTTAACAAAGTTGAATTAAGATTCAACCATCATCATCATTGATAAGGATAGCTAGGATAGGACCTCCAATTTCTCATACCTTGCCAAAAGTTTATTTTACAGTTATTTATTTATTTTAATTGCTATTTAAATTATTTGTCATATTTGCTCCTCATTCTCAAAACCCCAAATTTACAATCTCCATAACCAATAATAAGAACATACTTCCATGCAGTTCCTTGAGAAGACGACCCGAGGTTTGAATACTCGGTTACCAATTTCAAGGGGTTTGTTACTTGTGAGAACCAAAACGTTTGTACGAAGGGATTTTTGTTGGTTTAGGAACTATATCTACAACGCGACTGTTTTATTAAAATTCTTTATTGGCAAAAATCCTAACGTCAATAAATTCGTCAGCGTTTTTAACTTTAGTATATGGTGATTTTGTGAACCGATCTCTCTATTTTTTATTAATTTTTTATTACTTGATCTTTTAAGATCTAGAAGATACTTTTTTCACGAGTTAAACCTATTTTGGTTTTTGAGATTGGCGAGTTGCACTGATTTAGTCTCTGACTTTTCAATTGCCACAATTTGGTCCCCCGGATTCAAAAAAGTGCACCAATATAGTCTCTCATGTATTTTTCATCGCCGGAACTCAATACCGTTAGTGGCGTAACTCAAGCCTTGTCACGCTAGACATATTAAAACGACGTGGTATGTATTTTGGTGCTAAAAAAGGCATTAAATGACATCGTTTGAGGGTTTAAACATAGTTAACGTTATACCCCTCTCTTTTAATATTATTCAAACTCTGAAATGATATTATTTAATACTTTTTTAGCGTCAAAATATATAAAATATCATTTTAATATGTTCAATATAACAAAATTTAAACTATCTCATTAACAGTATTAAAGAGAGATTATATTGATACAATTTGTTAAATTTAAAAAATTAAATTGTGACAATCAAAAAATCAAAAACTAAATCAATATAATTCGTGAATTTCAAAAACTAAAATACGGCTTAACTCTTTTTTTTCACGGAAGAAAGCTCCCGTTATTAATCCATTATAAATCTACATCTACGTATAATATATGTATAAACAAAATATATGAATATGAAATATCTTTTTCTTTTTTTTTAAACGAGAAATAAAAAATGAATAACGTAGGTAGAGGGTACATATTGCACCACACGACCGTTAGGAATGGCATATCCGTCAACGCTGGGTCCCATCTCCCAAATAACGGAGACAGAATCAGAACAGTTCACAGGACGCGTTAAGGTTAAGCACCGCTTCCGACACGATGTTTTCGCGTCTCCCGAATATGCGGATAAGACACCAAACAGATGCTGATTCATGCTGATTACGCACAAATGCACAATTATCAAACTCACTTTGTTATGATGAGATAATTTCTTTTATTTTTTCTTATTCTTATTTCTTCCCCCGATTATGCCTCACTTTGCGACTATACATAATACATGGGAGCCTTATTCCTTTTATCTTTTAGTTACATATTAAAAATAATGAAATTTGAACCTCAGATTTATTCTATTCTATTTGACCATACCATTGTAATGGCTTTCATTCTATTCATGTTGGGTAATTAATTAAGGACTTTTATTTTATTTATCAGATCGAATTTATTCTTTTTCTTACTATTTTATAACTCTATATTATTTAACTATTTTCACATATTTAAAAACATTTGATAAAATCACGGTATATTATGTTGGGTAATTAGTTGTGGTGTTTCCATGTTTTCTAAAATTATAATATACGTAATTATAAAATATTATGATAGATATATCAAATCGATTCTAAAATTTTAAAATCCTTTTTAGACTAATTTATATAGTAATAAAATATTAGAATTTAATAATGAAATTGTTAAAATTTATCGTGCATACAAAATTTTTCAAAAATATAAATCAGCAAAACTTATATTATATTACCGAATATATATTAGAAATTTATTATTTTTAAAAAATAAATAAAATCACCTCGAATCCCCAAAGAAAAATTGAGATTGCTTAACAAGTGAAACATTGCATACCCATATTTTTGTATGAATGTATGATAGGATGGAGAAGCATTATTCCTTTATGCTTCCGTTCCGTAGTTCCATTCCATCTTATACTCTTTTAATTTATTTAATTTCTAATTTTATTGTCAAGAGTAAAGAAAAGGAAATGCCTCTGGCTTTAAAATGACAAGAAGCAACAAAGCCAGAGCGGGAACGAACACACACACACACAAGAGAACTCCTCTTCTCTTCTTTTGTGCATAAATATAAAGCTCTCTCTTTAACCTCTTTGCTCACACAACAAGCAAAGCATTTTAGCATTCAACACCTTATTAACCCGCTTTTCTAGAGATCCGTCCTTATAACTCCTTGGTTCCAACCCTTTCATTCCATTCCGTTAAAGCTTCTTCCTTATTTCGGTGAGTTCTTTTCTCATTTTCGTTACTCTGGAGCCTTCTTTGTTCTTGCTTCCTTCCTTTTCTTAGCTATTTACTTGAAATCTCTAGCGTTTTTTTCTTCTTTTTTTTTATGCCGTTTAAAACACTATTTTCGCAACAATAAAAGAAAACTCTGTTTTGCGGTTTTTCTTTTTTTTTTTTTAATTTGGTGTATGCGCATTCGATTGGCTCAGATCTGATGCCATTTTGAGATTCCAGCTGTCGTTTCTTTCGATTTTATCATTTTATATTTTCCGTTTTCCGTTTGGTGATCGTTAATGTTATGGCCTAACTCCTAACCGCCGCCGCCGCCGCCGGCGTCTCTGGTCAAAAACGACTTCTGAATCGGAAATATAGCTTACGCGTCAAACGGCGTTAATATGTTAATTGACCTTTTTTTTTAACTTTCCTTTTCCTTTTTATGTTATAGAAAAGTCTAATTTTACGCTATTAAGTGTTATTTAGTTATCTGTGTTAAAATTTGTAGCTATGGTAAGAAAATAATTTATTAATGTGTAATGAAGGATATGATGGAAATTATTTTGCGTTTCATTTTTTATTATTTTAATATTTTGAGAGTGTTGCAGATATGTCTCCACCAATTGAGTCCCCAGCCAAGGTTGCCATAACTCAGCATTCTAAACCTCCACCACTTAATGAGAGGATCATTTCATCCATGACAAGGAGATCCGTTGCTGCACACCCTTGGCATGATCTTGAAATAGGTCACCACTAACTTCTATTTTTCTCTTTGAAAGAAAAGATGATTTTGATCAAAATGTGCTTCTTGTGTTTTCTTACTTTGTTTGGCATTCTAATTGGTGATTTCACTACAATGCAGGACCTGAAGCTCCAAAGATCTTTAATTGTGTAAGTATGCTTATAATGCTGAACTTAAATTTTGCAAATTGTTGTAGTTTTGGATGACCATTTACACTGTAAAGGGTAGTTATTTTTTTGACATCGCGATACACGTGTGAAACTCCTTTGCCCTCACAAAATGCATCAAAATTTAAATTCTTGTTGTAGAAGTCTTAAGCATCAATGCATCATAAACATTTTTTAATTGATGGCATGAATTGTGATGTAGAAATACAAAAAAGCAGAGAGATGGAAATGGATATTTTCTATTGACACATTTAGGAAGAATAGAAAATACAAAAAATTTTGTCTTTTAGCAGAAAGATTTTGCATGTCCCAACGAGTTTCTGTATCTACTATCTATGTCTTTCTCTCTCGGCATTTTTATGTCAATGACAGTAGCCAAACATAGCCTTCAGGGATCATTATTTGATTGATGCCACGCATTATAAGTATACAATAGAATGCTATCTTCAATTACAATCTCTACTAATTGTACAACTTGATATGCAGTTATGGATACAAGCTGCATATCAAGTTGTGAGCTGAAATTGTTATCTGAAAAGGAAATTAAATAAGATCTTTATGGCGAAAAAGAGAATTTGACATTTTGGTTGCAATGAATATTTCAGGTGGTTGAAATTGGAAAAGGAAGCAAGGTGAAATATGAACTTGACAAGAAAACTGGACTTATCAAGGTGATCAATCATAGCCTGTTGTACTGTTTAGCATGTTAATCTTGTTTCTGTATGATATTCCTGAACATGCATTCATTTGCAGGTTGATCGTGTGCTTTACTCATCAGTTGTATATCCTCACAACTATGGGTTTATCCCACGTACCATTTGCGAGGATAGTGACCCCATGGACGTCTTGGTTATTATGCAGGTACTTTCATTTTGCTCTTTGTCAAGCATCAACTTCTTTCAAATAATTCCCTGTGTGATGATTCCTTGGGATCTAAGCACATGTGAATGCAGGACTTTTGTCAAATCAGGATTTGGTTGCAAATTGTAATGTGAATTGCATGTATTTGGCATTTGTAGAAATGTTGTCCTTCTTGTGGATGGTAGCCTGTCAAGTTTTTGCACAAGAGCAGGCAAATTTGATATATTGTTATTAATTATAAAATAGATTTTTATTGTGATCGTCAACAATAAGTATTTACTAATGTATTATATCAGATGCAACAAGTTGGTGATTCTGGTACACGGCGCAACATTTTAAGCAAGCTTTTCAATATAGCTTCTATAGTATTTTCATGATTCTACCATCATATGCAGAGTAATCATTTTCTATTTAAAAATGATGTAGACATTGGGCCATATCTTTCTTATTACTAGGCTATGATCTGTCAATTCAAAATTCATTATTAAGTTACCAATAAATGTTTGCTAACAAATAGTCTTCTGGTTCAATCTTTATTTTTATTATTTTTTTATTTTTTGTATTAAAGATTTGTGAGCCATCTTATATTGCATGATTTTTAGTATAAGATGTGTCATGATTTAAGGTTTTGCTACTTTTTTAGATTCTAAACTTTATTCATACTTCAACAGGAGCCAGTTCTTCCCGGTTGCTTCCTTAGGGCCAAAGCTATTGGACTTATGCCTATGATTGATCAGGTATAAATATTAAATACACAGTTCCTAATACCACATGACAAGAACACTTCTTTTTTTTGTATTATTAATCATACACTAACTGACAATTTTCAGGGTGAGAAAGATGACAAGATCATCGCCGTGTGCGCCGATGATCCCGAATATCGCCATTATAATGACATCAAGGAGCTTCCACCACATCGTCTGGCTGAAATCCGTCGCTTTTTCGAAGACTGTATCCTTAAAAATTTTTAATGCTCTTATACTATAGTTTGGTCAGAACTTCCTTATTGTTAGGATCTGCTTAAACACTCGATTACATTATTCTTCTTTTTGCTTTTTGTTTTGGCACAATGTTTTTCCTTCATAAAATAAATAGACAAGAAGAATGAGAACAAGGAAGTTGCGGTAAACGACTTTCTTCCTGCCACAACTGCTTATGAAGCAATCAAGCACTCCATGTAAGCTACAATTTATGTGGTTCATGCACATTACTAATGTTTCTCCTCAGTTTATTAAACTCGAAGATTTTTATACCTTAAGATTAATGAGTTTACATAAATTGATATCATAAAATTTGACCCACAAACTCTTATTTGTTTATTGGAGGATCTAAACTGGCAGACCCTTAAAACCCATACGAGTCAACTCGAGTTTTGGATAACCTTGTTAAGAAAAGTTTAGGGTCTATTTGCCATTTCGTTTAAGGAAATGTATTTGTTTACATTTTCAGTATTCTGTATTTTAAAAGAGTTGTAAAAAAAAGTAAAAAATAATAAAGAAAATTTTTCTGAACAGGTCCTTATATTTTTTTGCCCTAATAGTGCCTTTTCTCAAATATTCTAAGAATTCAGTTTTAATATTTACAAACGTATAACTATTTTTGTTTGTTCTGAAGGACCCTTTATGCGGACTACATTGTGGAGAGCTTGAGGCGGTAGTGTTGATGCGTGGGAATTTCTTTGATCCTGAAGAATTGAAGACATACTTATTATGATTAAAGGATGCAAGTTTTTACGAATATACTATATATTATGACGAAAAAGAAAAGGCTATATATACATGCATATTATTTTATTATTGAAGAGTGTGAATTCATATCTTCATTGTTTTTTTTTTTTTTTTTTGGTTAAGTAACGGGGCTAACGCCCTCATATATTTCATTATTAATACCAAAATTACATGTTCGTTCTCGCCTTACTTTTGTAGTCCAAGATGGCTCAAACATGCATTTTCTTTTTATATTATATTCACCATTACCCTTGTCTTTATGTGCTTATGGACTGTATATTTGCCGTATGAAAACTATCGATTCGGATATAATTTTGTGAAAATAGATTAAGTAAAAAAAATTAAGAATAAGTAAATTGTGAAGCAAATATTTTTATTAATGACAAATAAATAATACAAGAACTAAAAATAAGAAATAGTAATGGAGAACATGTATTAAGAATTTCACTAATGTCACAAGAGAATGATTGAATTTTTTTAAAGTGGAATATTTAATTTTATGAATTTTTGTTTGTATTTGATGAACAAAGTCAAGAATAATTAGAAAAATTAAAAGAGAGCAAAGAATAGAGATTATTTTTCCAATTTTTAGAAAAATCTTTTTATAGAAGTGAGTTGAGGTTTTTGATAGTCTCAAGCTATTTTAAAGGGAAATTATATTATTCAATGGTTACAATGTCATATTCAATTTATCTTTTTTATTACAAGACTTGTTATTAAATATAGTTGGTTGAAGATATTTTTGGGTGTTCTCGTAAGTCTCTTTCACTGAAAATAGGTGTAAGAAAAAAGTTGATTTCCATAGAATACGGTAGTAATTCTCATATTGTTCTGGATATTCGTGATAAAGAGATATTTGGATAAAAGAGTGCTCATGATGTGATATTATTAGTGATGAGACATTTAGTTTGATTCACTCTTAACTAAATGATGTTTTCTACACTTCAAATTTAAATAATCAGTTTTTACTAATTTAATTCACTTAAAAAGATTTAATTTTTTTGAATGTTCTTTTTGAATTTTATCCTTTTGGTCTAACACTTATAAGAGGAGGTTTACTTTTTTTTTTTTGGCTATGTTTGAACTATCTAAAAATTATTCATATACAATAAAATTAAATTTTTAGTGTACAACAACTATCATTGACTTCTTTTATATTTTACAAGTGTCATGTTTATCTTACGGCCACAATCTCCGTCTCTACCAACTATATTTGTTCCAGCTTTTCAGAATTTTTGATGTGGAGGCTGTTTTTCAATACTGTATTAAAAGGTAAAACAAAAAATTAAAGAAAGATATTAGATGCCATGAACAATTTATATGCAGAAAAAAGATAAGGATGCAGAAAAAAAAAAGGATAAAAGAATGTGGACAATTTATATGAATGAATAAATATGAAATGCCTAGTTCAGATGAACTTGTGAATGGGTCAATTTAGATTAACTTTTTGAGATTAATCTAAACATGTATATTTATTAAAATAAAAATTCATGATATATTCAGATACATATCTTAATATATTCGAATTTAATCAAATTCTTAGGATCATTGTTGTGTTCTTGTTTCTTTTCTTCAATGCTCTTGCAGCAGTAAGTTAAATAAGTCTATGAAAAATGATTATCAATCAGTCTAGCGACTATAACAAATATGAGGAATGATAGGGGCCAGCAATTTTGGTATTTTGTAACTATCAATTGGCCATCAATAGTGTTTTTAATGGTGTGATATTATATCTACCGGTGAGAAATCACTCATTTTTATTTTGATGGTTAAGTGCTGGCCAAAAAACACAAAAGTTGCTGGCCCCTAGACTTTTCTAACAAATATTATTGTGTAATAAAAGTCAATTATAAACAATAAGTATTCTTAGGAAGCTAAAAACATATTCAAGAGAACTTTACACATGCAACAATAATTCTACATTGGGAAACAAGATAGAGAACATACGCAGACTCCACTTATAAACAATAAATACTCACTAAATATTAACAAGACTTGTTAGCTTTCACTCTATAGCTATTTAGATATGCCCTATACTTATTTTGTTTAAGAGAAAGTATAAAAATAGAAGCAAATGTAAGCAAGACTTCCGAGGAATGGAAAGAAAATTATCGAGAGAACAACAAATTAAGATTATGAGAGAAGCATTGGTGAAAGAAAATGAAGACTTCTGAGGAATGGCAACGTTTTATGGTAATGATAGCAAAACCTCAGTCCGAGAATTCTGAACTTCCATCATCATGGGTCATTAAAACCTAAAATATATTTTAGCATTATATATATAGACTGACTAGACTAATTAAGTATTGTTAATAATGATTAAAATAGAGTAAAGTATCGTTTTTGTCCTCAACGTTTGGGATAAATTCTATTTGTGTCTCTAATGTTTAAATCGTCCTATTTATATCCCTAACGTTTGTAAAAGTGATTCAACGTTATCCTGCCGTCAATTACACATCATGAGCGCTTTAGTTTGAGTTTTAAAAATCTTTTCTTGAAGTTAGAATACAAATGTCTGGGATAAAATCGATAATCTACTCCGAAAAATAGCTCATCAAATGTTGAAACTAATTCCTACAACATTTACATAATTCACTTTTCTAGAGACATAATTGAATCTAAACACAAATAGTGGGTATAATATTAAATCGAACACATCCAAGTGAGACTTAATTGAGAATGAATACATCAAAGTGAGAATAATTGAAAAATATAATCTGATTTGTTAGTATAATTGATAATAGGATAACATTGAATCACTTTTATAAACGTTAAAAATACAAATAGGACGATTTAAACGTTAGAAACACAAATAGGACTTACCCCAAATGTTAGAGAAAAAAAGGATACTTTACTCATTAAAATACGAAGAACATATGTTAAATGAATATAACTTCAGAAGCATTTTTATTATTAAAAAGGGCTGGTGACAGAAAAAATGAGATACTAACAGCAATGTAAAAATATAGAACATGGATATGAATAATAAAATATAGATCTTTTTTTATGTGAAAATGGGCCGATGCAATGTAAAAACTCACATTGTAATATTATTATATCACAACACATGAACATGAATTGTATTTGAAGGAATAAGGCCACCATGCTTCATTAGTTCAGTTGGTTGAATACTTCATTTTTGTTTTAGAAGTCAGTCTGAATGTATTTCTTAACCTTTCAAATAGCTTTGGTTGTTGATAAAAACTTAACCAACAATAATGAGTAATCTCTTCCTCCAAATTTAAATGATAAAGACTAGACTAGATTAGAATAAAGATTGATTGCCCTAAACTTAGAAAAATGGTAGTCAAGTTGAATAGTGATGAATGTGTTCAAAGAGCCATAGTGAGAGTTAGTAGCAGCAGCATCAAAGCAACTTCCGTAGACGTTAATACTATATAGTTTTGAATGAAGACTAAGCTAAGCTTCAGTGCTTCTTCTTAGTTCTTACTTACCAACCCAAATGAGTAATTAATCAAACCCACATAGATATTGGTCATAATATGAGAATCAAATTTGTCCAACGTGAAATTCAAGTAAGATTGGACAATTACCACAGCACCAGTGACTAGTATGTAGAAATCAGTTGGAGCTTCATTCTGTAAGATTACATCTTCTTTAGGAGGAAAATACTCTGCTTTCATCTCTGAAACCTTTAAAGATTGAATAAATAAATCAAAATATAAGTCTCCAATGCAAATTTTATAAGTAACTGATGTAATTATCAATACTAGCCATGAAGAACATTTTTTCATTACCAATTGAAAGAGTAAATAATTTGAAACGCCTCGAGATAAATAGACTTCATCCACCAGAGAATAGAAGAGAAAATGTGAAATGCTTGATCTGATGGTTTTAGGAAGAGAATCAAGTGTCTCTTGTTGTTGTAACCCTTTGGAGTCTGTTCTAAACTTCAAACACAAATGAACAAGCATTTGGTCTTGCAAACGAACAGTTAATTGATTCTTTTGAGCAAAATTTGAGGCAGCTTGTATGGTGTCTCTCTAAAAATTAATAATAAATAATCACAGTTATACTCAAATCATTCAAATTAGTGAATTCATTCATGTATTTAAATAATTTACTTACAAATTTTCAGGTTCGGCTTGTTCCATGGACAACTAAGTTAGTCATGTTACCAATCAAATATGCAGTAAGTCCCAAATTAAAAAGCATGTAAAAGATGTCAAAGATCATCTCTCTTGAATTAACTGGATGCAGATCTCCATAGCCAACAGTTGTTAAGGTAGTAATTGACCAATAAATAAATGTAACATATCTTGTCCACAAGCTTTGCCGAAGAAAATTTTCCATTGTTGCTCCAATCCATATCCTTCTGGGATCACGATAACGAGCCGCGATAAGATAATAAAAGCATGCAGCACAATGTACAGCAAATAGGGTAACCTGAATAAATCACACAAATATTTATCTTCTTGTTCCTATATACAAATCCAAATCATCTTCATTAAGCAACAAAGTATGAATTACTATAAAACTTACACAGATAAGTTTGGCACATCGAACCCAAAAATAGTTATAGCTTTTGTCCTTTTCCAACCTGAGAAAAAGCATAATATCTATTATTAACCAAATATACATTGCATTTTAATGTAAAGCTCTTCTTCTTACCTTGAAAACAATGCACTAACTCTTCGAAGACGCCATAGACGGAGCATGTTGAACAGGCCATAAGTCTGCAGAGGTGCAGGTGACAGCTTTCTAACAAGCTCTGAAGGAATGATAGAGATCAAATCAAATGCAAGCCGAAGATCAAATGCACCTCTTTCGATACAGTGGTACCTGCTTCATTTATTTATTTGATGTTAAATTTAATTGAATGACGACATGCACGGGAGCAGCGTAGCGACGAGCGGGGGCAGCGGAGCGACGACCGGCGCTACGGCAGCGGAACGACGACGGGCGCAGAGGTAGTGGATCCACGAAGGTGCAGTGGCAGCGGAGCGAAGATAGCGAGGCGGCAGCGGAGAGGGAAGTGGGTGAAATGGACAAGTAAAACACATTTCTTTTGAGGTAAAATTTATGAAACGATGGACGCGGTAAGTAAAAACTGTTGCAATTTCTTTGATAAAAATCGACTGTAGTATCCCTATTTTATATAAGATTTAGTTATTCTTTTAGTCTTTGTGAAATTTTTAATTAGATCTTTATATATATATTTTTTTAATTAGATTCTTGCATTAAAATTTTATTTTAATTAGGTCTCTCTTAATAATAATTGACTTAATTGTATAGGAACTCAACTAAAAAAAATTGGTGTAGGAACTCAAATAGATAGAAAAAAAGTATAAGGACTCAATTGAAAAAAAAATTGGTACAGGAACCCAATTAAAAGAAAAAAAAAGTATAAGGATCTAATTGAAAATTTCTCGGAACTATAGGGACCAATAGAGTAATTAAACCTTTATATAATAAATCTACATAGTTCGTTTAATTTTAAAAAGAGATCTTCATTGTCTAAATTGATCGACGACAAAAGTGATCGATATTATAATTATTAAAATAGACGACCTTTCTGTCAATTCTTTTAAAGAATAATTTTCACCCACCACTCTGTCAATAGTATGACGATAAAAAAAAGGTGTTAGAATATTACAAAAATAATAGAGGATGTTGTCATCGATTTTAATATTTTATTACTAATAATTTCTTTTTCATTTTATCGACGATAAACTGTCGAAAAATATCGACAAAAAATTTGACCGTCGATAATTATACTGTTTTTTGTAATAATAAAAGTTAATTATATATTTGTATATATTTGTATTATTTTATATATTTTTAATATTTATTTTATATTTAAATATGTATTTTATATACGTAATATACTTGTACTTATTTAAATAAATATTTTTAACAAAAAAATTAATTAAAATATATACATACGTTATATTAAACAATTTAATTAAATTATCTAATATGATTTTCAGACATAATTTTCAAACATCTTTCATGTAAATAGACATCATTGATTTATCTCTAGAGATTTATAATACAAAAAGAGATAAACACAGTGCGAAAATGACGGAAACTTTGGCATCTTGATAAACTGTTAATTATGTGTTCAAAATAATCACCAATGGTGCATATCCTTCGTCTAGAGTTTCGTATAAGAACGTTTCACATTTTTATCTTATTAGTTGAGAGAATTTAATTTAACTAGATTTTGATCAGGGCAATGTGCGGAGAATTTGAATTATGATTTTTATATATATTTATATTATCTTTTGTTATTTGTGGTTGTTAAAGTGATTATTATAATTATCGTTGTAATATTTAATTATATAATTAATTTTTTTATTATTATAATTGTATGATGTGTTGTTAACAAAAAAATGAAAGAATAAATTCTAACGATTTAAATTTTATTTATAAATTTTATAATTTTTTTTTATAAAAAATAGAGAAACTCAAATCTGTGATCTCTTAAGTGAATATGAGAAAATTATGCCATTTGATTTGTGTAATTTCACTAAGTTCTGAAACTTTATCGCTCCTATTACGGAACCGGAAATAGCAACTTTCAAGATTTCATTTTGAGATTTCATATTTTTTGCTCTTAGCATATTTTTTTTATTTGATATGATTATTATTGCATGCTATGCTTCCTTCAGCTGTTTTATCTTGTTTGGAACTACTTCAACTAATCAATGGATTGATTCATCTTAATGAAGAATTTCATTCTTTTGCTAATGTTTGAATTGGAGTGTTATTTTGTGCACACATTTGTACATATTTGTTCAACTTGATAAAATAAGAAAAATAGAATTAGTAAGGATATTGAAAGTGTGATTTTTGTCAATTGAAGGAACTATTATTGCTTTCAGGAACATACTCCTTTGAAATAGATGGCCGCATAGTAATCTTCAATCTGAATGGAGTCATTGACAACCCCCCAGAAGATCATTCTATCTTTCAGTGTGATGTCATAGATGAAAGTGTAGCTAAAGTTCACAAGAAAGAGTTAGAAGAGAGGCACACTGGACAAGGCCCAAGTGTGGGGACCCTCTTAACTGACAATGAGGGCACTTCGTCATTTACACAAGCTCTAGATAATCCAGAGCCCTGAGTTTCTGGCATAGTTCTTACAAATTGCTGACACAGTACATGATAAGGAAATAGATCAGGATGTCTACAGATCATTACTGTTTCCATTTGCTGTAAAAGATCAAGCTAAGAGGTGGTTAAATAACCAACCCACAGCAAGCATAAGAACATGAAAACAGTTATCAGACAAATTCTTGAATCAATATTTTCCTCCAAAAAGGATGACACAGCTGAGGCTAGACATCCAAGGCTATAAACAAGAGGATAATGAATCTCTTTATAATGCCTGGGAAAGGTACAGAGAGATACTAAGGAAATGACCCTCTGAAATGTTTTTAGAATGGGTGCAGTTAGACATCTTCTACTACGGGCTTACAGAAAAGGCCCAGATGTCTCTAGACCACTCAGCTGGTGGATCTATACACATGAGGAAGACAATTGAAGAGGCTCAAGAGCTCATTGATACAGTTGCTAGAAATCAGCACATGTACTTAAGTAGTGAGTCCTTCATGAAAGAAGAGGCTAAAGCAGTATCCACTGAACTTAGTCCTCCAGAACAAGTTGCTGAACTCAATTAGCAATTGCTTTCTATAACAAAACAGTTAGCAGAATTTAAAGAGATGCTACAAGACACTAAAAAGGCTAACAAGAATATGGAAGCACAATTGAATCAGACAAGACAGCAGTTATCTAAACAGATAACAGAAGAGTGCCAAGCTGTTCATTTAAGGAGTAGGAAGAAATTGAATGTTACAACTCAAGGCAGCAGAAAGCCAAGAAAGGAATAGCTGATAGAGGATGACCAAACCACTGCCCAAAATCCCTCTGAAAAGTGTGGCAATATGGCGTTAAACGCCCATACAGCACCCAATTCTGGCGTTCAAACGCCAATGGAGGATCAGACATCTGCAAGTGCTGATAACAACCCCCTTAGGCAGGCCTCTCCAACCATTTCTGTAGGAAGAAAACCTACAGCAACTAAGGTTGAAGAATATAAAGCCAAGATGCCTTATCCTCAGAAACGCTGCCAAGCGGAATAGGATAAACAATTTTCCCACTTTGCAGACTATCTCAGGACTCTTGAAATAAAGATTCCGTTTGCAGAGGCACTTGAACAAATACCCTCTTATGCTAAGTTCATGAAAGATATCTTAAGTCATAAGGGAATAGCCTGAGTCTAGAGTTAAACAACAGGACCTTCTGTCCTGGTTCAAAGATTCTAGATGACAGCTTTCTGTCATGCCATTTTTTTTATTTTTCTTTATAAAGCTTGGCATTTTCGAAAGCTGTGAATCTGAATTCCTCTAGCTCATTTAGCTGGAGCAATCGTTTTTCTCCTGCTAATTTGGCATCAAAGTTTAGGAACCTGGTTGCCCAATAGGCTTTATGTTCCAGTTCCACGGGCAGGTGACATGCCTTACCATAAACAAGTTGGAATGGAGAGGTCCCTATAGGGGTCTTGAATGCTGTTCTGTAAGCCCACAGAGCATCATCCAAGCTCCGTGCCCAATCCTTTCTACGGGTACTTACTGTCCGTTCCAGAATTCTCTTTAATTCTCTATTAGAGACTTCAGCTTGCCCATTGGTTTGTGGATGATATGGGGTGGCTATCTTGTGGCGAATTCCATACCGAACCATGGCAGAGTAAAGCTGTTTATTGCAGAAGTGAGTGCCCCCATCACTGATTAGTACTCTAGGGACACCAAACCTGCTAAAGATATATTTCTGGAGGAACTTCAGCACTGTTTTAGTATCATTGTTGGGTGTGGCAATAGCCTCAACCCATTTTGATACATAGTCAACTGCCACCAGAATATAAGTGTTTGAGTATGATGGTGGGAAAGGTCCCATGAAGTCAATTCCCCATACATCAAACAACTCTATTTCCAAGATTCCTTGTTGAGGCATGGCGTAACCATGAGGCAGATTACCAGCTCTTTGGCAACTGTCACAATTACGTACAAACTCTCGGGAATCTTTATAGAGTGTGGGCCAATAGAAGCCACATTGGAGGACCTTGGTGGCTGTTCGCTCACCTCCGAAATGGCCTCCATATTGAGATCCATGGCAATGCCATAGGATTCTCTGTGCTTCCTCTCTGGGGACACACCTACGGATAATTCCGTCTGCACATCTCTTAAAGAGATAGGGCTCATCCCACAAGTAGTACTTTGCATCAGTAACTAATTTTTTCTTTTGTATTCTATTGTACTCCTTGGGTATGAACCTTGCAGCTTTATAGTTTGCAATATCGGCAAACCATGGTGCTTCCTGAATGGCAAATAGATGCTCATCAGGGAACGTCTCAGAGATCTCAAGAAAGGGGAGGGACGTCCCTTCCACTGGCTCTATCCGGGACAGATGATCAGCTACTTGGTTCTCTGTCCCTTTTCTGTCTCTTATTTCTATATCAAACTCTTGCAGAAGCAATACCCATCTGATGAGCCTGGGTTTTGAATCCTGCTTTGTGAGTAGATACTTAAGAGCAGCATGGTCAGTGTACACAATCACCTTTGATCCCACTAAGTAGGATCTGAACTTGTCAATGGCGTAAACCACTGCAAGTAATTCCTTTTCTGTGGTTGTGTAATTTTTCTGGGCATCATTTAAAACGCGACTGGCATAATAAATGACATGCAGAAGCTTGTCATGCCTCTGTCCCAATACTGCACCAATGGCATGATCACTGGCATCACACATTAGCTCAAATGGTAATGTCCAATCTGGTGCAGAAATAACTGGTGCTGTGACCAGCTTTGCTTTCAGTGTTTCAAACGCCTGCAGGCATGCTGTGTCAAACACAAATGGCGTGTCAGCAGCTAGCAGATTGCTTAGAGGTTTTGCGATTTTTGAAAAATCATTTATAAACCTCCTATAGAATCCTGCATGTCCTAGAAAGCTTCTGATTGCCTTAACATTGGCAGGTGGTGGTAATTTCTCAATTACCTCTATCTTTGCTTGATCCACCTCTATTCCCTTGTTTGAGATTTTATGCCCAAGAACAATTCCTTCAGTCACCATGAAGTGACACTTTTCCCAGTTTAAAACTAGGTTGGTTTCTTGGCATCTTTTCAGAACAAGTTTCAGGTGATCAAGACAGGAGCTGAATGAGTCTCCATATACTGAGAAGTCATCCATGAAGACTTCCAGAAATTTTTCCACCATGTCAGAGAAAATAGAGAGCATGCATCTCTGGAAGGTTGCAGGCGCATTACATAGCCCAAAGGGCATCCTTCTATAAGCAAACACTCCAGATGGACATGTGAATGCTGTTTTCTCTTGATCCTGGAGATCCACTGCAATCTGGTTGTAGCCTGAATAGCCATCCAAAAAGCAGTAATAATCATGACCTGCTAGTCTCTCTAGCATCTGGTCTATGAATGGTAAAGGAAAATGATCCTTTCTGGTGGCTGTATTAAGCCTTCTGTAGTCAATACACATGCGCCACCCTGTAACTGTTCTTGTAGGAACCAGTTCATTTTTTTCATTATGAATCACTGTCATGCCTCCCTTTTTTGGGACGACTTGAACAGGGCTCACCCAGGGGCTATCAGAAATGGGATAAATAATCCCAGCCTCTAGTAATTTGGTGACCTCTTTCTGCACCACTTCCTTCATGGCTGGATTTAGCCGCCTCTGTGGTTGAACCACTGGTTTGGCATTGTCCTCCAATAGGATTTTGTGCATGCATCTAGCTGGGCTTATGCCCTTAAGGTCACCTATGGACCACCCAAGAGCTGTCTTGTGTGTCCTTAGCACTTGAATAAGTGCTTCCTCTTCCTGTGAATTTAAAGCAGAGCTTATGATCACTGGAAAAGTGTCACCTTCTCCCAGAAATGCATATTTCAGGGATGGTGGTAGTGGCTTGAGCTCGGGTTTAGGGGGTTTTTCCTCTTTCAGAAGAAAGTTCAGAGGCTCTTTCATGTCCCCTGAATCCTCCAAATCAGGATGAACATCTTTAAAGATGTCTTCCAACTCTGATTCGAGACTCTAAGCCATGTTGATCTCTTCTACCAAAGAGTCAATGAGATCAACTTTCATGCAGTCTGTTGATGTGTCTGGATTCTGCATGGCTTTGACAGCGTTCAACTTAAACTCATCATCATTGACTCTCAGGGTTATTTCCCCCTGTTGGACGTCAATGAGGGATCGTCCAGTTGCTAGGAAGGGTCTTCCTAGAATGAGAGTAGCACTCTTGTGCTCCTCCATTTCCAGCACAACAAAGTCAGTGGGAAAGGCGAATGGCCCAACTCTGACAATCATGTCTTCAATCACTCCTGATGGGTATTTAGTGGAACCATCAGCAAGTTGGAGACATATACGGGTTGGTTTAACTTCTTCAGTTAAGCCAAGCTTCCTGATAGTGGATGCAGGTATTAGGTTGATGCTTGCCCCAAGATCGCATAAGGCTGTCTTGGTGCAATCACCTTCTAATATGCATGGTATCAGAAAACTCCCAGGGTCTTTAAGCTTTTCAGGAAAGCTTTTCAGAATGACTGCACTGCATTCTTCAGTGAGGAGAACTCTTTCTGTTTCTCTCCACTCCTTTTTATGACTCAAGATTTCTTTCATGGACTTGGCATAAGAAGGTATTTGCTCAAGTGCCTCTGCAAATGGAATCTTTATTTCAAGAGTCCTTAGATAATCTGCAAAGCGAGCAAATTGCTTATCCTGCTCCTCTTTCCGGAGTTTTTGAGGATAAGGTATCTTGGCTTTATATTCTTCAACCTTAGTGGTTAAAGAAGCCTTTTTAGAGGGGTTGTTGTCAGCACTTGTGTGTGTCTGATCCTCACTGGCAATTGAGTGCCAGAGTCAGAAGCTGGAGTGACGTTAGACGCCAGCTCACTGTCTGTTCCTGGCGCCTGAACGCCAGAAGTGTACCCATTTTGGGCGTTCAACGCTGGATTCTGCCCCATTTGGGCGTTCAACGCCAGATTCTTGCCCATTTCTGGCGTTGAACGCTAATCCTGCCTTGTTTCTGGCGCTGAACGCCAGTTTTGGGCATGGTCTGGGCGTTCAGCGCTAGCCTTCCACCCATTTTCTGGCGTTTTAGTGCCAGAATTATTTTTCCCTGGGCTCTTACTGTCCTCAGGTGAATCTTTGGTGGGTTGCTCATTTCTTGAATTTTTGATGCCTTGAGGTGGGGTATTTAATGTTTTCCCACTTCTTAATTGAACTGCTTGGCATTCTTCTGCTATTTGCCTTGATAGCTGCTGCTTTGTTTGCTTAAACTGTTCGTCCATATGTATATTAGCTATCCTTGTCTCCTGTAGCCTGTCCTTGAATTCAACTAGCTGCTTTGTTAGAAAATCCAATTGCTGATTGAATTCAGCAGCTTGTTTTACAGTACTGAATTCAGCAGTTACTGTTTTAACCTCTTCATTCATGGAAGGGTTGCTGCTTAGATACAGATGCTGATTCCTGGCAACTGTATCAATGAGCTCTTGAGCCTCTTCAATTGTCTTTCTCATATGGATAGATCCACCAGCTGAGTAATCTAGAGACCTCTGAGCTCCTTCTGCAAGCCCATAGTAGAAGATGTCTAACTGAACCCACTCTGAAAACATTTCAGAGGGGCATTTTCGTAGCATCTCTCTGTATCTCTCCCAGGCATCATAAAGAGATTTGTTATCTCCTTGTTTAAAGCCTTGGATGTCCAGCCTTAGCTGTGTCATCCTTTTTGGAGGAAAATACTGATTCAGGAATTTTTCTGTCAGCTGTTTCCATGTTCTTATGCTGGCCTTAGGTTGGTTATTTAACCACCTCTTAGCTTGATCTTTTACAGCAAATGGAAACAGTAATAGTCTGTAGACATCCTGATCTATTTCCTTATCATGTACTGTGTCAGCAATTTGTAGAAATTGTGCCAGAAACTCTGTAGGTTCTTCCTGTGGAAGACCGGAATACTGGTAACTTTGCTGCACCATGATAATGAGCTGAGGATTCAACTCAAAGCTACTAACTCCAATGGAGGGTATGCATATGCTACTCCCATATGAAGCAGTAGAGGGGTTAGAATATGACCCCAGAGTCCTCCTAGACTGTTCATTTCCACTTATGTCCATGATGGATATATGGATATAACTTGGACTGATTTACCTTTTTATTTATTTTATTTTATAAGAAGTAAATACTTAAATAAAATAAAATAACTAAAAAGAATTTGAATTTTGAAATTAAATTTTTTTTTTATAATTCTCGAAAATTTGTTTTAAAAATGGAGAGAAAAGATAATTTTGAATTTAGTGAGGAGAGAGAAAAACAATAAGATAGCACAAGATTTAAAAGTTTTTAGATCTAATGCTCCTTGTTTTTTTTTTTTTTTGAAATTTTTGGAGGGAAAACACCAAGGAACACCAAACTTCAAATTTTTAGAAAACCACCAAAATTTTCGAAAACCCAAGGGAAATCAGCAAGAAAACACCAAACTTAAAGTTTGGCACAGGATTTAATAGAAAAATTATTTTCGAAAAAGGTTTTTTTAAAAAATATGATAGCCAATTACCATGAACATAAACACCACGTTCTAACTAACTGAGCTATAAATTTAAAGTGTTTTAACAAGGGATAAATAATAAAAGACTCTAAACCAAAAAAAAAGAAAGATTTTTCCTAATCTAAGCAACAAAATAAACCGTTAGTTGTCCAAACACGAACAATCCCCGGCAACGGCGCCAAAAACTTGGTGCACGAATTGTGAATCACACTTTTCACAACGCGTACCACTAACCAGCAAGTGCACTGGGTCGTCCAAGTAATACCTCACGTGAGTAAGGGTCGAATCCCACGGAGATTATTGGTTTGAAGCAATCTATGGCTATCTTGTAAATCTTAGTCAGGAAGTCAATTATGTTTATCAGTTGAATTGTGAATAACCAAGAGAGCATAAATTAAAGGTTACTTGTTGTGCAATAATGGTGAATATGTTGGAGTTTTGGAGATGCTTTGTCTTCTGAATCTCTGCTTTCCTCTGTCTTCTGATTCACGCACGCACGTCCTCCTATGGCAAGCTGTGTGTTGGTGGATCACCGTTGTCAATGGCTACCTTCCATCCTTCCAGTGAAAACTACGCTCACGCGCTCTGTCACAGCACGGCTAATCACCGGTTGGTTCTCGATCCGGTTGGAATAGGATTTACTATCCTTTTGCATCTGTCACTAACGCCCAGCCTTCAGGAGTTTGAAGCTCGTCACAGTCATTCAATCCTTGAATCCTACTCAGAATACCACAGACAAGGTTTAGACTTTCCAGATTCTCATGAATGCCGCCATCAAGTCTAGCTTATACCACGGAGATTCTGATTAAGAGATCTCAGAGATACTCATTCAGTCGGATGTAGAACGGAGGTGGTTGTCAGGCACACGTTCTTGGTTTGAGGAAGGTGATGAATGTCACTGATCATCACCTTCATCACAGTTAAGCGCGAATGAACATCTTAGATAGGAACAAGCGTGTTTAAATAGAAAAACAGAAATACTTGCATTAATTCGTCGAGACACAGCAGAGCTCCTCACCCCCCAACAATGGGGTTTAGAGACTCATGCCGTCAGAGAATACAAAGTTTAGATCTGAAATGTCATGAGATACAAAATAAGTCTCTAAAAGTTGTTTAAATACTAAACTAGTAGCCTAGGTTTACACTTCAGAGCGGTTGCTGGTGGGCAACAGAGAATGCCCAATGAAGTCCAGCCATCCTCTTGCAACTGGTTTGAGATCCTCTCTCTTGAGTTGATTTGGGATGCCCTTTGTGTTGGTGGTCCACCTGGCTCCAGGGATACATATGTCCTCTAGAATCTTATCCAGGCCAATGTCTGCTCTCATCATCCTCCTGTTGAAGGAATCTGGATCATCCTTTAGCTGAGGTAGCTTTAATACCTCTCTGATCTTGTCAGGGGTGGTGTGAACAATCTTTCCCCTGACCATGGTCCGAAATTCATAGTGGGCAGTTCCAGATAGTCTTTGCTTGTCAGTCTGCCACATATTAGCATAGAACTCCTGGACCATGTTCCTTCCTATTTTCGTTTCAGGATTAGCTAGGACTTCCCAGTTCCTGATTCGAATTTGCTCCTGGATCTCCGGATATTCATCTTCTTTCAGATCGAATCTCACTTCCGGGATCACTGATCTCAGACCCATTACTTTAAGATAATGGTCTGCATGTTCTTTAGATAAGAACTTCCCTTGATTCCAAAGTGATTTTGGAACGCTCTCTTTCTTGCCTCTTGGAGTGGATTGTTTTCCTTTGGGAGCCATGATCTTAGTGATCTCGGATAAACACACCAAACTTAGAGGTTTGCTTGTCCTCAAGCAAAAGAAAAGAAAGGAGAGGGATAGAAGGAGATCGAGGTGCACTTGTTGATGGAGGAGGGGGGAGGCCGAATCCAATTTTAAAGGGGTGGGGGGGTGGGTTTTCGAAAAATTGGAAGAGATAAGATAAAAAGATTGAGTTGAAAAAGATAAGATAGAAGATATAGTTTCATTTTGAAAAGATAGGATAGATTTTTGAAAAAGATAAGTCTGGATTTTGAAAAAGATAATATGAAAAAAAAAAGATATTGAAAAGATTTTAGAGTGAAAAAGATAGATTTGTTTTTGGAAAAGATTTGAAAAGAGTTGGATTGAATTTGCAAAGAGGGTGTGTGCTTATGAA
This sequence comes from Arachis hypogaea, assembly GCF_003086295.3. NCBI lineage: Eukaryota > Viridiplantae > Streptophyta > Magnoliopsida > Fabales > Fabaceae > Arachis > Arachis hypogaea. The sequence continues at coordinate 30,320,818 of NC_092047.1, read as the reverse complement.
TTAAGATACATTTGATATTTTGAAAGTAGGATTTTTAGAAATCAGGGTTCTTGACATGTTTATGTAAATAAAATCATGTATTGAATCATAAAATTTTAAATTAGAATGGAAAAACGTGTGGAAAAATGAATTTGGCTCCTCCCTGCCTTCCTGGCGTTTGAACGCCCAAACACTGCTTGTTTTGGGCGTTCAGCGCCCAAATGCTGATCTCCTGGCCGTTCAGCACCCAGTTGCTGCCATTCCTGGCGTTCAACGCCCAGTGGGTGGCCATTTCTGGCGTTGAACGCCCCGATTGCTACCATTACTGGCGTTCAGCGCCCAGTGGATGCCCATTTTGGGCGCTGAACGCCCAAAATGCCCCTTTACTGGCGTTTTCTTGCCATTGAGCTCTTTTTCTCTGTTTTGTGTGCCGAGGTCTTCTGTAAATGATTATTTACCTTGTTGTCAATGAACTCTATATAAACAAATAAAAATAAAAATAGAAATAGGGCAAAATGCTTAGAGGATTGTTGCCCCATGGCTGGGTTGCCTCCCAGCAAGCGCTTCTTTATTGTCTTTAGCTGGACCTTGCTGAGCTTTTAATCTAGCTTCAGCCTTGAGCATTCTTGCTCGATGTTGCCTTCAAGATAGTGCTTGATTCTCTGTCCATTGACAATGAACTTCTTATCAGAATCAATATCTTGAAGCTCCACATACCCATATGGTGACACACTTGTAATCACGTATGGTCCCTTCCACCGGGATTTCAGTTTCCCGGGGAATAGCCTGAGTCTAGAGTTAAACAACAGGACCTTTTGTCCTGGTTCAAAGATTCTAGATGACAGCTTTCTGTCATGCCATTTTTTTTATTTTTCTTTATAAAGCTTGGCATTTTCGAAAGCTGTGAATCTGAATTCCTCTAGCTCATTTAGCTGGAGCAATCTTTTTTCTCCTGCTAATTTGGCATCAAAGTTTAGGAATCTGGTTGCCCAGTAGGCCTTATGTTCCAGTTCCACGGGCAGGTGACATGCCTTACCATACACCAGTTGGTATGGAAAGGTCCCTATAGGGGTCTTGAATGCTGTTCTGTAAGCCCACAGAGCATCATCCAAGCTCCGTGCCCAATCCTTTCTACGGGTATTTACTGTCCGTTCCAGGATTCTCTTTAATTCTCTTTTAGAGACTTCAGCTTGCCCATTGGTTTGTGGATGATATGGAGTGGCCACCTTGTGGCGAATTCCATACCGAACCATGGCAGAGTAAAGCTGTTTATTGCAGAAGTGAGTGCCCCCATCAATGATTAGTACTCTAGGGACACCAAATCTGCTAAAGATATGTTTCTGGAGGAACTTCAGCACTGTTTTAGTATCATTGGTGGGTGTGGCAATAGCCTCAACCCATTTTGATACATAATCAACTGCCACCAGAATATAAGTGTTTGAGTATGATGGTGGGAAAGGTCCCATGAAGTCAATTCCCCATACGTCAAACAACTCAATTTCCAAGATTCCTTGTTGAGGCATGGCGTAACCATGAGGCAGATTACCAGCTCTTTGGCAACTGTCACAATTACGTACAAACTCTCGGGAATCTTTATAGAGTGTGGGCCAATAGAAGCCACATTGGAGGACCTTGGTGGCTGTTCGCTCACCTCCGAAATGGCCTCCATATTGAGATCCATGACAATGCCATAGGATCCTCTGTGCCTCTTCTCTAGGCACACACCTACGGATTATTCCGTCTGCACATCTCTTAAAGAGATAAGGTTCATCCCACAAGTAGTACTTTGCATCAGTAATTAATTTCTTCTTTTGTATCCTGTTGTACTCCTTGGGTATGAACCTTGCAGCTTTATAGTTTGCAATATCGGCAAACCATGGTGCTTCCTGAATGGCGAATAAATGCTCATCAGGAAACGTCTCAGAGATCTCAAAAGAGGGGAGGGACGTCCCTTCCACTGGCTCTATCCGGGACAGATGATTAGCCACTTGGTTCTCTGTTCCTTTTCTGTCTCTTATTTCTATATTAAACTCTTGCAGAAGCAACACCCATCTGATGAGCCTGGGTTTTGAATCCTGCTTTGTGAGTAGATATTTAAGAGCAGCATGGTCAGTATACACAATCACTTTTGATCCTACTAAGTATGATCTGAACTTGTCAATGGCGTAAACCACTGCAAGTAGTTCTTTTTCTGTGGTTGTGTAATTTTTCTGGGTATCATTTAGAACGCGACTGGCATAATAAATGACATGCAGAAGCTTGTCATGCCTCTGTCCCAATACTGCACCAATGGCATGATCACTGGCATCACACATCAGCTCAAATGGTAATGTCCAGTCTGGTGCAGAAATGACTGGTGCTGTGACCAGCTTAGCTTTCAGCGTTTCAAACGCCTGTAGGCACTTTGTGTCAAACACAAATGGCGTGTCAGCAGCTAATAGATTGCTTAGAGGTTTTGCGATTTTTGAAAAATCCTTTATAAACCTCCTATAGAATCCTGCATGCCCCAGAAAGCTTCTGATTGCCTTAACATTGGCAGGTGGTGGTAATTTTTCAATTACCTCTATCTTTGCTTGATCCACCTCTATTCCCTTGTTTGAGATTTTATGCCCAAGAACAATTCCTTCAGTCACCATGAAGTGACACTTTTCCCAGTTTAAAACTAGGTTGGTTTCTTGGCATCTTTTCAGAACAAGTTTCAGGTGATCAAGACAGGAGCTGAATGAGTCTCCATATACTGAGAAGTCATCCATGAAGACTTCCAGAAATTTTTCCACCATGTCAGAGAAAATAGAGAGCATGCATCTCTGGAAGGTTGCAGGTGCATTACATAGCCCAAAGGGCATCCTTCTATAAGCAAACACTCTAGATGGACTTGTGAATGCTGTTTTCTCTTGATCCTTGGGATCCACTGCAATCTGGTTATAGCCTGAATAGCCATCCAAAAAGCAGTAATAATCATGACCTGCTAGTCTCTCTAGCATCTGGTCTATGAATGGTAAAGGAAAATGATCCTTTCTGGTGGCTGTATTGAGCCTTCTGTAGTCAATACACATGCGCCACCCTGTAACTGTTCTTGTAGGAACCAGTTCATTTTTTTCATTATGAATCACTGTCATGCCTCCTTTTTTTGGGACGACTTGAACAGGGCTCACCCAGGGGCTATCAGAAATGGGATAAATAATCCCAGCCTCTAGTAATTTGGTGACCTCATTCTGCACCACTTCCTTCATGGCTGGATTTAGCCGCCTCTGTGGTTGAACCACTGGTTTGGCATTATCTCCCAATAGGATTTTGTGCATGCATCTAGCTGGGCTTATGCCCTTAAGGTCACCTATGGACCACCCAAGAGCTGTCTTGTGTGTCCTTAGCACTTGAATAAGTGCTTCCTCTTCCTGTGAATTTAAAGCAGAGCTTATGATCATTGGAAAAGTGTCACCTTCTCCCAGAAATGCATATTTCAAGGATGGTGGTAGTGGCTTGAGCTCGGGTTTAGGAGGTTTTTCCTCTTTCAGAAGAAAGTTCAGAGGCTCTTTCATGTCCCCTGAATCCTCCAAATCAGGCTGAACATCTTTAAAGATGTCTTCCAACTCTGATTCGAGACTCTCAGCCATGTTGATCTCTTCTACCAAAGAGTCAATAAGATCAACTTTCATGCAGTCTGTTGATGTGTCTGGATGCTGCATGGCTTTGACAGCGTTCAACTTGAACTCATCATCGTTGACTCTCAGGGTTATTTCCCCCTGTTGGACGTCAATGAGGGATCGTCCAGTTGCTAGGAAGGGTCTTCCTAGAATGAGAGTAGCACTCTTGTGCTCCTCCATCTCCAGCACAACAAAGTCAGTGGGAAAGGCGAATGGCCCAACTCTGACAATCATGTCCTCAATCACGCCTGATGGGTATTTAGTGGAACCATCAGCAAGTTGGAGACATATCCGGGTTGGTTTAACTTCTTCAGTTAAGCCAAGCTTCCTGATAGTGGATGCAGGTATCAGGTTGATGCTTGCCCCAAGATCGCACAAAGCTGTCTTGGTGCAATCACCTTCTAATATGCATGGTATCAGAAAACTCCCAGGGTCTTTAAGCTTTTCATGAAAGCTTTTCAGAATGACTGCACTGCATTCTTCAGTGAGGAGAACTCTTTCTGTTTCTCTCCACTCCTTTTTATGACTCAAGATCTCTTTCATGAACTTGGCATAAGAAGGTATTTGCTCAAGTGCCTCTGCAAATGGAATCTTTATTTCAAGAGTCCTTAGATAATCTGCAAAGTGAGCAAATTGCTTATCCTGCTCCTCTTTCCGGAGTTTTTGAGGATAAGGTATCTTGGCTTTATATTCCTCAACCTTAGTGGTTAAAGAAACCTTTTTAGAGGGGTTGTTATCAGCACTTGTGTGTATCTGATCTCTCACTGGCAATTGAGTGCCAGAGTCAGAGGCTGGAGTGACGTTAGACGCCAGCTTACTGTCTGTTCCTGGCGCCTGAACGCCAGAAATGTTCCCATTTTGGGCGTTCAACGCTGGATTCTGCCCCATTTGGGCGTTCAACGCCAGATTCTTGCCCATTTCTGGCGTTGAACGCCAATCCTGCCTTGTTTCTGGCGCTGAACGCCAGTTTTGGGCATGGTCTGGGCGTTCAGCGCCAGCCTTCCACCCCTTTTCTGGCGTTTTAGTACCAGAATTATTTTTCCCTGGGCTCTTACTGTCCTCAGGTGAATCTTTAGTGGGTTGCTCATTTCTTGAATTTTTGATGCCTTGAGGTGGGGTATTTAATATTTTCCCACTTCTTAATTGAACTGCTTGGCATTCTTCTGCTATTTGCCTTGATAGCTGCTGCTTTGTTTGCTTAAACTGTTCGTCCATATGTATATTAGCTATCATTGTCTCTTGTAGCCTGTCCTTGAATTCAGCTAGCTGCTTTGTTAGAAAATCCAATTGCTGATTGAATTCAGCAGCTTGTTTTACAGTACTGAATTCAGCAGTTACTGTTTTAACCTCTTCATTCATGGAAGGGTTGCTGCTTAGGTACAGATGCTGATTCCTGGCAACTGTATCAATGAGCTCTTGAGCCTCTTCAATTTTCTTTCTCATGTGGATAGATCCACCAGCTGAGTAATCTAGAGACATCTGAGCTCCTTCTGCAAGCCCATAGTAGAAGATGTCTAACTGAACCCACTCTGAAAAAATTTCAGAGGGGCATTTTCGTAGCATCTCTCTGTATCTCTCCCAGGCATCATAAAGAGATTCATTATCTCCTTGTTTAAAGCCTTGGATGTCCAGCCTTAGCTGTGTCATCCTTTTTGGAGGAAAATACTGATTCAGGAATTTTTCTGTCAGCTGTTTCCATGTTCTTATGCTGGCCTTAGGTTGGTTATTTAACCACCTCTTAGCTTGATCTTTTACAGCAAATGGAAACAGTAATAGTCTGTAGACATCCTGATCTATTTCCTTATCATGTACTGTGTCAGCAATTTGTAGAAATTGTGCCAGAAACTCTGTAGGTTCTTCCTGTGGAAGACCGGAATACTGGTAACTTTGCTGCACCATGATAATGAGCTGAGGATTCAACTCAAAGCTACTAACTCCAATGGAGGGTATGCATATGCTACTCCCATATGAAGCAGTAGAGGGGTTAGAATATGACCCCAGAGTCCTCCTGGACTGTTCATTTCCACTTATGTCCATGATGGACAAAGGGATATAACTTGGATTGATTTACCTTTTTAATTATTTTATTTTATAGACAGAGGACAAGTTAACCAAAAGTAAAAATAACAAAAACTATGATTTTCGAAAAAGTGAGGAGAGAGAAAGTGTTTAGGAAGTTTTGAAAAGGATATGATGATTAAAAAAAAAAATTTTAAATTTTGAAATAAAAAAAAATCTGAATTTTATAAATATATTTCGAAAATTATTTTTAAAATAGAGAGAAAAGATATTTTTGAATTTAAAGAGGAGAGAGAAAAATAATAAGATAGCACAAGATTTAAAATTTTTAGATCTAATGTTCCCTATTTTCGAAAATTTTAAGGGAAATCAATCAAGAAAACACCAAACTTAAAGTTGGCACAGGATCTAATAGAGAAATTATTTTTTGAAAACTATTTTTAAAAAGAAAATACGGATTCTAAAATTTTAACACGACAATAATAAGAGACTCTAAACAAAAAAAAAAGAAATTTTTCCTAATCTAAGCAACAAAATAATCCGTCAGTTGTTCAAACACGAACAATCCCCGGCAACGGCGCCAAAAACTTGGTGCACGAATTGTGAATCACACTTTTCACAACTCGTACCACTGACCAGCAAGTGCACTGGGTCGTCCAAGCGCCTATGCACCGCAAGTGGGTTCGGAAGAATAACACAAGATAAGGTTTTGGGAGGATCTTGAGAGTTTGGTCCAAGACATACCTTCGAGAGATAAGATTTTCTTAGGAGAAGATTTTTAAATGGCCATGTTGGAAAAGAAGTGATTGGATATGAAAGTATTCACGGAGGTCATAGTTTTGGGGTGGTCAATACTGATGGTAAAACTATTTTGGACTTTTTCTTAACTTTTGATCTCCTCATTGCAAATACATATTTTAAAAAGAGAGACGAACATCTTATAACCTATAGGAGTGGCATGACAAGCTCTCAAATCAACTTCTTCTTGTTGAGGAGAGCCGACTGAAAATTTTGCATTAATTATAAAATTATTCTGGGAAAGAGTTTAACAACACAACATAGGATGCTTGTCATGGATTTTTAAGTTGAGCAAAAATTAAGAAAAAGACATCATATGAAGAATCCAAGGACGAAGTGGTGGCGGATGAAAGGTGAAGAACAAAGAAGATTCCTAAGACGGGTAGAAGAAGAGGCAAGGTAGGATGGGAACGGAAGCGCGGAGGAGATATGGAGAGAGATTGCAGAAGTTATTAGAAGAATAGCAAAAGAAAGTTTTGGTGAATCTAAAAGGATAGAACCGAGAGATAAGGAGTCTTGGTGGTGGAATGTGAGGGTACAAGAAAAGATAAAGGCAAAAAGGGTGTGTTTTAAAGAGTGGTCTTTGTGCCGCAATGCAAATAATTGGAAAAAAATATAAGGCGGCTAAGAAAGAAACAAAAGTGGCTGTAAGTGAAGCAAGAACAAGAGCATATGAGAGTCTCTACCAGTCCTTAAGCCCGAAAGAAGGAGAAAAAGGTATATATAGAATCGCAAAGAGCCGTGAAAGAAAAATGAGAGACTTGGATCAGGTTAAGCGTATAAAGGATAAAGGCGGGGAGGTGTTGGCTCAAGAGGAGAAGATCAATGAAAGGTGGAAGAGCTACTTCTACGAGTTATTTAATGAAGGACAGAAGACTCTTCCAAGCCTTGGTCGGTTATGCATGAGGGAGGAAGATCAAAATTTTGACTACTATCGAAGGATTCGAGACTTCGAAGTAAAAGAGGCTCTAAAGCGGATGGAAAATGGCAGGACAGTAGGACCCGATAATATCCTGATTGAAGTTTAGAAGGGTCTTAGAGAGAAAGGCGTTAGTTAGTTAACCAAGCTTTTTAATGAGATTTTAAGGTCTAAGAAGATGCCAGATAAGTGGAGAAAGAACACCTTGGTACCTATCTGCAAGAATAAAGGGGATATACAAAGTTGTCAAAACTATAGAGGGATTAAGCTCATGAGTCATACCATGAAGTTATGAGAAAGGGTGATAGAACGGAGGCTGAGACAAGAGACATAAGTAACAAAGAACCAATTTGGTTTTATGCCAAGAAGATCCACCACTGAAGCGATATACTTGTTAAGAAGGATGATGGAGATGTATCATAGTAATAAAAAGGATCTACATATGGTATTTATTGCTTTGGAAAAAGCGTATGATAGGGTGCCAAGGGAGGTCTTATGGAAGATTTTAGAAAAGAAGAGAGTAAGGATAGCATATATTCATGCAATTAAAGACATGTATAATGGGGTTACAACTAGTGTGAAGACTCAAGGTGGTGTGACACAGAAATTTCCTATTGGTATAGGATTACACCAGGGATCATCCTTAAGTGCATACCTTTTCACATTAGTCTTGGAAGTACTCATAGAGCATATCTAAGAGTTTGTACCATGGTGCATACTTTTTTTCGATGATATTGTTCTTATGAAAGAGTCAAGGGAAGACCTAAACAAGAAGTTGGAGTTTTGGAGAGAAGCTCTAGAAGTGTATGGTTTGCTTATAAGCTGTAGTAAGACAGAATATATGGAATGTAAGTTTGGCCTGCGAAGGGAAAACCCTAATATAGAGGTGAAGATTAGAGATAACAACCTATAAAAGTTAAGAGTTTTAAGTATCTTGGGTGCATCATACATGATAATGGAGAGATTGAGCATGATGTAAATCATAGGATCCAAACAGATTGGTCAAAATGGTGGAGTGCGTCTGGTCTTATATGTGACAAAAAAGTGCCTTTAAAACTTAAAGGTAAATTCTATTGCACTGCTATCAGATCGGCTATACTTTATGGTACAGAGTGTTGGGTGGCCAAAGAGGAGCATGAACATAAGCTAAGTGTGGTAGAGATGAAGATGTTGAGATGGATGAGTGGTCATACGCGATTTGATATAATAAGGAATGAAGATATAAGAGAGAGAGTTGGAGTAGCATCTATTGTGGAAAAGATGGTAGAATAGTGTCTCGGGTGGTTCGGACATGTGAGAAGAAGACCGACAGAATACTCAGTCAGGAGGGTGGATGAGATGGAAGATGGACAAGGGGTGAAAGGCAGAGGAAGACCTAAGAAGACCATCCATGAGGTGGTCAAACGAGATCTACATGTAAACGACCTCTCTATAGACATGATACATGATAGAGTTTAATGGCATTATTTGATTCATATAGCCAACCCCATCTAGTACGACAAGGCTTTGTTGTTGTTGTTGTTATTGTTGTTGTTGTTGTTATTGTTGTTGTTGTTGTTGTTGTTGTTGTTGTTGTTGTTGTTGTTGTTGTTGTTGTTGTTGTTGTTGTTTTATTTTAAGAAATATTTTATTGGCTTGAGCGTTATAGTCCTTCTTGTAGGTTCAACGTCCAAGTTAGAGTTCTGAGAACCGCTCATCCGTGCTGAAAGGAATACTTGAAGTATCTTCGGAAGTGCAGTGGCGATGTAGCTCAGAAGGGTATCCTTGACAGAATATTTGGCGCCCACCGTGGAGCCAATTTCTAGTACTAACCCACTCTCTTCTTTCATTCTTAGGATTATCTCCTTTTTTGCAGGATTCTAGATATGGCTGACGACTCATTACCGCCATCTCCTCCTACTCATGCCAAATTAGTGGCCATGAACACTGCCCTCCAAGCAGAAGTGAAAAAAATGTCCGAACTGAAGACGAGCAGCATTCTGCAACAAACACGGTAATGGAAGTCACACCCCTCGGAGTCCAATAAGAAAAGAACAAATCCTTTTTCTGACAAAATAATAAACTTTCAAATGCCAAAGAATTTTACACTTCCAACTATATTAAAGCCCTTTGAGGGGTTAATTCATAGGTTAATTAAGAAACAAATTAAAAATGGGCAAAAATAGTTAGAAAATATAATAATTATAATTTGGCAATTTTGATGTGATATTTAGACTCAGTGGATTTTTCTGAATAAAAACGCGAACTGGAAATTTGACCGGTAATACCGGCTGAGATTTGTTTGGTACTGTAGTTGAGAAAACTAATTTTTAGTAAGAAAAATTAAAAAGTTAGAATTTATGATTTAGAGAGTAAAAATATCTAAAGTGCGACTTAAAACGCTACTCTTAAAGGTTTTGTCCTAAAACTCGGCCAATGGGTCATATACATGAACCGGGCCCAAGTGGGACCCATGTCCAAGGTATATAAGCATCATTTATGAACATTGAAACTCATTTAACCCTGAAAATGAGAGGGAGGGGTGGATAGAGAGAAGAGAGAAAGAAAACCTAACTTCTCAAACTTCAAATAACCATAACTTTCTCTCTGGAGCTCTGATCGACGAGCCGTTTGCGGCCACGCATCACTCTCAACAAACTCTTCAAGTTTATCTAGGTATTGTGGTAAGAAATTTCGAAACTCATGTCCAGTTTTTGTTTCTCTCTCCATTTCGTGTTTTTAGGTTGAGTTTTGAGAAAATCTTGTGATTTTGGTTATTTAGGTATGCTCTAGTATGAGTCATTGGTGATATTTGATGAGAAGAACTTTTGCGTGGTCTAGAAATTTGCGGATAAATTCTCGTTGTAAGTATAGTTTCTAAACCTTCAAAAGTCCTTTCATACAAACCTTTTGGTTGTCACAAGTAACAAACCCCTTTGAAATTGATAACCGAGTATTCAAACCTCGGGTCGTCTTCTCAAGGAATTGCAGGGAGGTATGTTCTTATTATTGGTTATGAGTTTGTAAATTGGGGTTTTGGAAGTAAGGTGGGAATATGTTATATGACAAGTAAAATAAAATAATAATAATAAAATCTCTTGGCAAGGTATAAGAATTGGAATTTCTATCCTAGTTATCCTTATCAGGTGTGAAGAGAATTGGGTTTTAATCCCACCTGGTCAGCCTTTATTAAACAAAGGAAGGTTAAGTGGACTGATTAGCTTGAGTCTCAAGTCCTAGTCAACTCATGTGGAGAGACTAGTGTTAGAGCAATCCTAGCTCAAGCAGAATCTGCCAATTTCAATCACTTGCTGAGTTTGATAACTCAAGCACTACCAATCACTTGACCAAAGCCAAAAGGGAGAAAAATATCTAAATTAAATTAAAAGCATCAATATAAATAAAGCAAAGCAATCTTAACTCTGAAAATACCTCGAATTGTATTAACAAAAGAAATTAAATCTGGCATAGACGTTCATAAATTAAATTAGAAAAATAAATAAAAATAAAGAACCTGGGATTGAGAGCCACTCCTAAAACTAAGAGAAATCCTAAATCCTAATCCTAAGAGAGAGGAGAGAACTTCTCTCTCTAAAAACTACATCTACTCTTAAAATTGTGAATGTGAAAGCTTGCTTTTGAATGGATGCATTTCTCCACTTTATAGCCTCTAATCTGTGTTTTCTGGGCCGAGAACTGGGTCAGAAACAGCCCAGAATTCGCTGGTTGCGAATTCAAACACGCTGATTTTCGTCACTACGACGCGGCCGCATGGGGCACGCGGTCGCGTCACCTAGAGTCAGGAAAACTATAGCATATTATATATCAAATCGAAGCCCCGAACGTTAGCTTTCCAATGCAACTGAAACCGCGTCGTTTGGACCTCTGTAGCTAAAGTTATAGCCGTTTGAGTGCGAGAGGGTCAGGCTGACATCTTTGTAGTTCCTTCAGCTTCTTGTATTCCTTCCACTTTTGCATGCTTCTTTTCTATCCTCTTAGCCATTCCTGCCCTGTAATCTCTGAAAACACTTAACACACATATCAAGGCATCTAATGGTAATAAGAGAGGATTAATAATAAGCAAATATAAGATCAAAGAAGCATGTTTTCAATCATAGCACAAAATTAGGAAGGAGTTGTAAAACCATGCAAATAGTATGAATAAGTGGGTAAAGAGTTGATAAAATCCACTCAATTGAGCACAAGATAAACCATAAAATAGTGGTTTATCAACCTCCCACACTTAAACAATAGCATGTCCTCATGCTAAGCTCAAGAGAAGCTATAAAGGAATGAAGAGGAATGGTAGAAAGTATGAAATGCAATCCTATCTATATGAATGCAACTAAATGTGAAATGCTTCTACCTACTTGGTTAAAAATAAATAAGTTCTCCAAGACAAACATAAATCAAATTCCACTAATTCAAATCATACAATAAAAAGCAAATAAACTTGTAAGAAGATAGCTCATGAAAGCAGGGAACATAGAATCAAGCATTGAACCCTCACAGGAAGTGTATATGCACTCTAATCTCTCAAGTGTCTAGGGTCAATCACTCTACTCTTCCCTAGTCATGCTTTCTAAACCTTGTTCTTCATCTAACCAATCAACAAATATTTAGCATACCAATGCAAACATCATGAGGTCTTTTTCAAGGTTGTAATGGGGCTAAGGTAAGGGTAAAGGTATATATATGTATGGCCAAGTGAGCTTTATAAAGTGAATCTTTGAGTAACCTAAGCTATCACCTAACATACATACACTCTATACAACTTTTAAATTCATGCCTAGCTACCCATAATTCCCACTTTTGTATCACGTACTCATGTATCAACTTTTTCTTTTTAATTTATCACATGTGCATTGATTTTTCATTAACTTAACATTGGGGTAATTTTGTCCTCTTATTTATATATATATATATATATATATATTTTTTTTTTCTCTTTTTCTCTCTTTTTTTTTGAATCATAAAAGCAAACATAACTTATCAATGCACATGGATTCTCTATTATTTTTTTTTCTATTTTAGTTTTTCATGAGTAGGTTCCCAAATTTTCAATATTTTATCAAAGTAAAAACATAACACATTCCCTTATTAACCCATGTTCCCACAGTTTTCCCACACTTAATTGTTACACAATCCCTATCTTAAGCTTAACCAAAGATTCAATTGGGATATTTAATTATTTTTCTGCTTTAAGGCTAGTGATGTGGTAAAATACAGAATAAATGGGGATTAAAAAGGCTCAAAGTGGCTGACAAGGGTGATTTAAAGGGTAGGCTTATTTGGGATAAGTGAGCTAAAATCAAACAATGGCCTCAATCATATGCAAGCATGTAAATATACTAAACAAAGGACATATAGACTGGAACAAAATACAGATTACAATCATAGAGAAGGAAACACACATGAATAAAATATTTATGGTTAAATAATGTAACCATATAAATAAGCTCAAATCTCACAGGTTGTGCGTTCTTTAGCTCAAAAAACCATGTTCCAAATACAGTTTCAAACAAATTTACACATAAAAATTTAAATTTTTTTATTTATTTAAATTAGTGAAAATTTTCAAAAATAGGATCTTAAGAAGAAACTTATTATTTTAACCAAGCAGTAACTAAATGCAAAAATCAAATAAACATGCAATTAAACATGCAAATGCAACAACTAATTTAATAAAGAAATTTTAAACATTGGTGTTGACACAGAAAGGTACTAACCCATGGAGATCGGTATCGACCTCCCCACACTTAAAGATTGCACCGTCCTCGGTGTATGCTAAGATGTGCAGGTGGACGGGTTGTTCCAACTGATGCTTTTCTTCAAAGATTGTGCAGATGGACTTGTTTGTCTCCCCATGTAAACGTCTTCCGGTTCCCTTCCGGGTGGCCATCCTGAAAGAAAAAGGGGAGAAAAGTAACCAAAAACCAAGATAAAAACAATTAAGACATGGGTTGGGTAATGCCAAATAATTAGAGTCTCAATTACATGGTAGCTACAACATGCAAGTGAGAAAACAATAGAAGCCATGGCATGCCAGTGGTACAAGATTTGAAACATAGGAGAGGAGAGTGTGGGTAATGAAAGACAGTATGAGCTCATGTCAATGCAAAAAGGAATAAAAATATCATAAAAGATTAGCATTGATTTAAATAATATTACCCAATCAGAATAAAACAAGTCATAAGCACTAAGATAATACTAGAAAAGATATAACAGTTGAATAAGAACATTTGAACACCAATGATAAAATAATAATTTTAGAAAAGAAAAAAATAAAAATATGCACAAAATTAAAATGTAATGAATGAAATAAGCGAATAAATTAAGTAAAAATAAAAAGAAAGATAAGAAGAATGAGAAGTGAAAGAAATAAAGTAAGAAAGAAAGAAGAAAAGATAGAAGAAATTAGGATTAGAGAAGAAAAGATAAGAAAATTGGCTGATCTGGATATTCTGTGCGCCGCTGGTGACGCAGTTGCGTGGGTGACGCGGTTGCGTGGTGCGCAATAAGGTCAGGCGACGCGGACGCGTGGGTATGCGGACGCGTAGCCTGATTTGTGCGATTGGCGCGAGTGCAGCCTCGCGCTCGCACAACTCTCTGTTCGAAACTGAGTATTGCCAAAATCCAGGGTGACGCGATCGCGTGGGGCATGCGATCGCGTGAGTGGCCATTTTCTTTAAATGACGCGGTCGCGTGGGACACGCGGTCGCGTGGTAGGGCTTGGGCTTCCAGCACGAGTCCAGCCTAATTCCAGCTCAACTTTCGGCCATACACCTTGTTACGTCGAAATCCAAGGCCACGCGGCCGCGTGGGGCACGCGGACGCATGGGGAGGCAATTTTCCCACATGACGTGGACGCGTCAGCGACGCGGTCACGTGGGTCAAATTATGCTAAAGGCGCGCCTCCAGCCACGCTCTCGCGTGACTTTTTGTTCGTTTTCTTTTCTTCCCATTGCACTGGTGACGCGGACGCGTCAGCGACGCTGCCGCGTTTTTTTTAATCTGAAAATATGCAGAATGCAGTGTTAATATGAATGTGATGCAAAACTCCAGGTTCAATATAATAAAATAAAATAAAACTCGAAAACAAATAAAACTGAATAAAAATAAAAAAGGAACGATCATACCATGGTGGGTTGTCTCCCACCTAGCACTTTTAGTTAGAGTCCTTAAGTTGGACATTTGGTGAGCTCCCTGTTATGGTGGCTTGTGCTTGTATTCATCCAGGAATCTCCACCAATGTTTGTGATTCCAATATCCTCCGGGGTCCCAAACTAGGCATGTAAAGCCCTTAAGAAGTTTCAAACAGATTCTTAGGCTCCCGGGGTGATAAATGTCAGAGCAGATTCC